>NC_136063.1:541471393-542071393 GCF_964261635.1 Lissotriton helveticus | reverse complement strand
GGCTTAATGTGGCACATTGTCTGATAGTATTACTTCATACTGTTGTCATTTTTTGCACATGTTAATACTGGGCAGAGGTTTGACCACATTAGTACCAGATTACACAAAAATAGAGCAATAATCAGCTGAAGGGTGACCAGTCAACCTTTGTGTGAATGGCTTTCAACTGTGATGAGCTGTTTCGCTACGTTTTTAGTAGTGTGGAAGCGTTCCAAATATATACTTTTGTGCACTAAATATTAATGAATAATAATATTCTGATGTTACTATTGATTCTGAGTTTTGCTTTGCATTACCTTGACATGCTGATTTACAAGTGAGTTTTGTAGTACTAGACTTACTATGATTGTGATTCTTGTAAAAACAGAATGGAGCATGAAACAGTACATCCTGATACTGTGACGAGCTGCTCTGTGGTGGTGTGGTGTGATGTGTCTTATGATGTTACAAGTTGCCTTGAGCTCTGATGTTCTGATGGGTTGCAGTGAGCTATGATGCAATGCAGTGGTGTGCCTTGAGTTGCTGCGCTATTGTATTGATCTGTAATGTGTTCATATGCTTTGCTGGGTGCTATGTTCTGTCTTGTTGTGCTACATGGTGTCTAGTGATTTTTTTATAGATTTGAGAATTGCCAAACATTTCTTCTTGCAATCTTGAAATTTCTCGCAGAAAACTATAACTAGTGTGAAGCTTAAGAAGCTGTAAAGCTGAGTGTTAGATTTGGGGGTCTCTAGTTGGCACAGGTAGGTACTTGTGACAAATAGGGACCCTTGCCCCTAGTCAGGATAAGGGGATAACACTCCTAAATAACCCCTGGTCACCCTCTTGGTAGCTTGGCACGAGCAGACAGGCTTAGCTCAGAGGCAGTGTGTAAAGCATTTGTGACCACATATAGTAACCCAGTGACAACACTACAGATGGACACCACACAAGATATCCTTTATATAGAGTTACCACAAGGCCATAAACGACAAAAATACACAATACCTGGCCAATAATGACACTTCTCAGCACCTGATTTTTAGAGCTGCTGGTACGGAGTACCGTCAGGACCTGGTCCATTTAAAGTCTTGGCAAGGGTACCTGCACCCCCACACAATTTTTGGGACACTCCCTTGCATGTTTGTGCTCCTAACACCACACATGCTTGCTGCATTCAGTTCCAGGCGGTCTTTCCTGGGACACCATGTGGCTTGGGTTAGCTGGTTTCCATGCAGAGAATCTAAATGGAGGTGCCTGGAGCTCGGCCTAGCCTACCTCAGCTGAGCTCTTAAAATTAATGATTTCTTCAGTCAGTGCCTGCAGTGTTGCTGCTCAGTGTTAACAGCAGCCTATGCTGCCTGGCTCCCTGACACCATTCTCACTATCTTTTTAGGTCTCGCCTGGCGAATGCAGCGCATGTGTAGCATCACCTTGATGCATATTTCATATGGTTGAACAAAAAAGAAATAAAAAAAGTATTTGCAAAGAAATGGGTCTCGCAATAATGAAAGTTCGAGCTACTGCTGTTGCAAACTCAATAGCTCAAACTTTGAATAATGCAAGACCTATTGCATTGCAAATAATTGTTACATGTAATGTTCAAGGAAGCAAGGGTCACCTTACTCACACGGAACCAGGGTATCTACTATATAGCGCGGAACAGTGGTTCCTACAGTCAATGTATAAAATATATGACAATAGTTAGACTCAGTGGTAATATTTATGGGGAAAGGTATGTCGAAGAGAGAATCATAATTACACACAACAAGAATTTTGAAAACATTTGCTGTTTATATAAGATATTAGAATAAGTAATAAAGTTGATCAAAAGAAGCTTTCCGTGTCCAAAGCGAACATAGGACCTACAGTTCAAGAGTGACAATTTGTGACAAAAAATAGGTTTCAAAATAAACAACAAAATGACCCTAAAGCGAGTATACAATAGTTATCGGCAACTTTCTAACACAATAGTAGGGAGGCTGGAAGATGGTTTGTTTTTTGGGTGCATGTCGATGGTGTTTTGACCTCACAATCAGTAGGGGGTCTCATCAGACTTTCTATAGAACACACTGCTGGTCACCTGAACTGTCCCTCCCACCACTTTATCTCATCAATCCTCCCCTTTTCTTTGTCTGCCAATTCTCTCATCTCCTTTTCCATCCTTTGCCCTTCTCCCCTACCTCATGTCTTCTACACTATGCTTCTTTCCTCAACACTTGTGTCATGTCTCTTACCCCTCCTCCTTTTCCTTTTCTTCCTTTTTCTATACTCTCTGCTTCCTTTTTCTATACTCTCCTCGCTGGTTCTTTCCTTGCTCATTGGGTCTCTCATGCCCTCCCTTTCTGTACTCTCTTTTCCTCTCTCCTAACTCTACTCTTCTTTGTTACTGTCTACTCTCCTTTCTTGCACACTCCACTTTCAATACTTTCTCCTTTCTCTCATATCCTATCTTTCTTTCCTGTCCTCTCTTACTTTCTCCTGTTTGCCTTTCTTTCCTCCCTTCTTCCTGTTGTTACTATGTTATCCCCTTCATATTCCTTTCTACCTCTTACTCCCTTCTTCACTCTCCACATGATTCAGTCTTCCATTCTACCTCTAACCGCTTCCTTCATATCTCTATGATCTCACTTCAGATCCCACTTCTTTATTGTTCTCCCAACCCTTTGCTCTTCATTTGTTCACCAACTCTGTCTCCATGCTTTACTACTCGTCCTTTCTACACCTCCTTCCCACCACTATACCCTTTGTTCATCTGCACTCAATTATTTGTGTTTTCCTCTACTTTCACTCCTACAAGTACACTCTTCTTTGTTGTTTCTTACTATGTCTATTTTCCTTTCTACCCTGCAGCCAGCAGGTGCAGATCTTGGTCCAGAGGATGGGGAATAACCCTGCATGTTACACTCGGTGCCTTTATGGTTCCCCATGGTTGTCTGCTGCACCAGCAGGGGATTAGTTAATCTGGAACTGGTAAATAGCTGTAGTATATGCTATCTGCACACAGGTCTGCCCCAGGTGCAACACAGCTATAACAGTAGAAGCTTCTCTTTTGACGCGATACATGCACAGCCTAAGCAAGAATCTTCCTCAGGTAGAGGATTGAAGATTTTAGCCTTCTGTCAAGAATTCACAAGGGAAACAACAAACTGGGAGAGCCAGCCACCCTGAATCTGGCAACATTCAAACTGCAATATGGCCTACAATCCTGCACACGTAGGAGGCCCTCAAAGTCCAAGGTGTGAATCATGCGGCAGCAACACATCCTTATAAGCATTTCCAGTACGGAGCCACAGCTTAGCCATCTTCCCCTTGTTCACTGACTGTGGAGGCGAAAATAATTCCAGGACTACAAAACATAGTAAGCGTGGTCTCTGGGGTGTGCCAGTCCAGTGTTTTACAGTTACCACCTTCATTGACACTCAGATGGCACAATGATCAGGAAAGGACCCCTGGCCAGAGAGCTCTTTTCACGCAGCAAACGGAATCTTAAGGGTAGGCTGAGCTAGGGAACTTCGGAAGGAGTTTCTGAAATTCCAGTAGTAAATCACACTTATTTATGGAAGAAAATGTCCTGCCAAGATATCACACAAGAACATGGTAGCAAAGGAACTGAATAACCTAAGATAGTGATATAATCAATAAAGTGTGATGCTCAATCAAGGAGTCTCAAATTTGCTTGACACCAGTTTTCTTCATGCTTTGGACAGATTTGTCAAGAACAGAATAGAAAATAAGATTCCGCAAAAGCTGGTATTTGAAAATGTACCTCCTTCTCCAGAATATAAACAAGCAAAAGTAGGAGTAAAATCGCCCAGTAAATACAGAGAGTAGCTGGATCAGCAGATTCTTATGTATTATAAGCAATAATTCCATATCATAACATCTGCTTCCTGTGCTCTTCGAGACCTTCATTGGCTCAGGATCTCGAATCAAATTAAATTTAAAGTCCTTTGCCATGTTTTCAGGATTAAACTAGGCTCAGCTCCGAAATACCTTCAGGGCTTAATACAGTCATATAAGCCAACCCGTAATTTGAGATCCTCCGGAAGTGGTGACTTTGTGGTCCCCAGGTTCAGGCTAGTGAAAATGGGTGGTCATTCCTTTTCTCATTTGGGCCCAAAAATTTGGAACGTCCTTCCCGAGACCTCTCTTCTTCGTTTCCGTAAGGGACTCAAAACTTGGCTCTTTCAGCAGTGAGTAGAAGGTTTTTGTCCAAGTGAAGAACTGTAATCTTCATTCTCAGGGAATACTTACTAATAAAAAGAACTTGGCACAGAAGCTGAAAATATGAAAATACATCTTTATTAAATTTAATAAGTGAGGCCACGTCACACAGAAGCCGTAGCAACTGAATGAAGTAGTCTGAGCAATACAGAGAACACGGGCCTTTTATATGCTCTCAGGGTTACAAACTTCTGCATACACGTAAGGGGCAGTCCTAGCTTTTGCAAGCATGCAAAATACCGAACATTCCTTCTTACACAAGCCGGACAAACCCATAATAAAAGGACCTCAACCCATATCATAAACAGACCATAAAAGAAGGAACAGAAAACAGATAAGGGGTGTGTGTGTGCATACCAAACTCTACAATGTCCTGTGCTTTGATCCTCAATCTTGATCAGCTAAAGGGCAGGAACTGGTTTAACAAGGTCAGCTTCAGGCAACAGGGTCAGTTCACTCAGGTCAAACAGGAGTCAACACAAACTCAAGCTAAGGTCTACATGTCCTTAAAAGACTTGTTTCAGCCACAATCATGGCCTATGTGAGGGCAACCACAAAATGGCAGCCATACACAAAATGGAACCCACGGGTTTAGAATTCACAGAACCTCACAAGAAGTCCAGCCTGCTAGTCCTTTTCTTCTTGAGTCTGTCCCTTGGCGCCGGGAAACCCACTGTGGGTAGCTGTGCGCCTTACAAGTTTAATAAAAAAATAAAATAAATAAATAAATAAATATCAATGGCCCTTACACCCACTAGTTCTAAAACGTTTTTAAATTTCCTACAACTTTCTAATATCATGCATTAGAAAAGATTAGTCTTGAGTGTGCATATCTTTTTAATTAAAAGGACAATCAATGGTTCCTTTAGTATAATAACAGTAATGTAGACCACCACACAATAGCTCATTTACAGGTATAAGATCACTTATACCGCCTATCATTCACACAGTGAGGCCAGCATCCTGTAGCGTTCTGAAAATGCAGCATTCACCATCCATCTCATTTCACTTAGGAACCTCTTTATCAGTAGTATCTGAAATAAATATGATGCACTGTTAGAGGACAATTCCAGATGAAGAGCTCCGACAGATTAGAGACTAAATACTGGAAGAAGAAGAAAACAGATAAACAAGCCTTTATACTAAGTTATGCTTATATTGCGGGTGCATTCTCAACAAAGACGTCTCTTCCTTTTCAATGTGTAAAGCATCTCCTGGAATTTTATTTGTATCTCAAAACCAAGCTTTCACACGGCCCTTTAAGCCAGGGAAAATTGTATGTCTGTTCGATAGTCACAGCTAATTTCTTGAGAAAAACTGACAAGGGCATGGTTCTGGCCTTGACCATAGACAGAGTGAAATAGTGCCTGAAATAGCACACATCGGTAATAATGTGCATTCTTCGGAACCTAGTAAAAAATGTATTATCCACTGCGTCAAGAGTGTTCTTTTTGCAGAGCCCATAAATCTGCAGTTTTGCATTATAATACCAAAGAATCAATCTAGCTGATGTACCTACATAACACATACATTAAATGTTTTCATAAGTCAATTCCAAGAATATCTACAGGCTCTTTATTCTACCAGAAAATGTAAATCTAGTCATTGATCAATTAAAGAATTATTCTACCATGCGAACATTGGATCCATACTAAGTTGTTTAGCAGCTAGAATTCTTTTTCAAGGAGTAGCTTACCTTGGAATTCACTGTACCAATCTAGCCTGCTGCATAAGTAAGAGGCGGTTAATCCCAAAGCGTGTTGGCTTAGACTTGGAAAGTTAAGGAACCAGATCTTGAACAATGCCTTCGGAAAGTAGACACTGGGAGTAGTATATTTTAAAGATGCACTATAGGAACAATAGCTTCATAGAAAACCAGGGAAACAATTCAAATGTAGTCAGTGACATTCACTCAGTGTATCTGAAGCTAGTGCCTTGGGTCTGTGTAAATAGAAAGTTTAGCTTGAGCACCTTTTTGGACACACTGGAGGTGATTAATTGTCTGAGAAGCAGCCCTGGATACATACTGTTCCTAAACTCACATCAGGATGTAATTATCACAGTTACAGCCCTAATTCATTTTCAGGCAAGTAGATAATAGCAGATAAACTCTGTCCCCTTTGGCTTAGCAGAAAAAACGCAGCTTTTTATAGTTGTGACTTGAGGAACAAGAGACAGTTCTGAATCAATTGATATGTCCAGTTTATGGCTCACTGTAAAGATGTCTAGATTTGGTCCCATGGAAGTGGGCCATATACCAGAGTTCAACAAATAGACTCCTCGATCTTGAGCATGATGTGCAACCTTTACTCCTCAGTCTGTAGCCTGCATAGTCTTTAGTCCTTAGCCTTTACTGTGCGTGTGCCTTTGCTCCACATGCCTATTCTACACAGGTAAGTATTTTTCCTAGGATTAAGGGGGTGGTAGGTGTAAAGGCGGGACAAGGGTAATTTAAGGGTTTATGAGTTGTGTAAAGTGGGCAAGGGTGATATTTGGGTTAAGGTATGGATAGAGGTAAACGAGCAAGGGATGTTTTAGGTTTAGGTGAAGGTAGAGGTATAGGAGAGTACGTGCAAGTTTAGGATTAAGGTGTAGATGGAGGTGAAGGGGGTTTTGATTGACTCTGATGCGGTGTAAAATATCACATGTCTCTGGCTTCCATCTGTTAGTGGATTTCAAACAAAACGCAAAGGTGCACCACTTAACCTTAAAACAAGAAATAACTGGTCTGTATCCATATGGTTTTTCTTTTAGTCTCTTCTTTTATTCACAAAGTTCTTGGTTTAAAAAGCACAGCCGATACTTTTGTCCAGTAAAGGACTTCTTCAGAGCAAGGAAGCAGGAGATCTTGCACTCTCTGCAAGTATCTGTCACGGAGTTGCCACGGTGGGTAGATAAAATTAGCACATAGTAGCTTCCGCAAATAATAAATAACGCAAACAGAGTGCTTCTCTGTGGACAGTGTAGAGAATCAGAGGTATGATGACACTCAGTTAAACAAATTCTGTGGCCACACCACAATAAGGTGTACCAGAGATAACAGGACAATCACCCAGTCAGCTTGAATGTGGCTATGGTCCGATACGAAAAACACTTCCTGTAGAGCGAGGACGGTGACCACAGAATTGGTTTAACTGATTGTCATCATACCTTTGATTCTCTACACTATCCACAGAGAAGCACTCTCGTCGCGAAACATGTCGGCTGTGTTTTTTAAAGAACTTTGTGAATAAAAGAAGAGACAACAAGAAAAACCCTATGTATACAGACAGTTATTTCTTGTTTTATTGTTAAGTGGTGCACCTTTGCGTTTTGTTTGAAATCTGTCATAATCCTGTATTGGATCGCATTACGGCAGTGGGTGCATTAACAGTGTGCACACATGAGTGATGGGGGATTCTCATACAACATATATTAAGTAGGAATAGCAGGTCTGGTGCTAGGTCTTTACAGGGTACACTGTCAACTGTTTGTACCAACTGTTAGTGGATGTCCTCCAATTTCCTGAGATTGAAGGCTAAAGAAATGGAAATTATGCTCACTGAATATCAGATTTTAGTTCGTAAACTTCTCGTCTGCATACCTTTATTCTGTGAACATTTCTTCCCAAGTATTTACTCCACAGTTTAGAGTTTTTACATTGTGTTTTATGTGCATATTTATAACATATAATACATATTACCTATTGGTAGTTGCCAGTAAGTATTTATTTATTTATTTTATTTTTTGTGTTTTCTATAGCACGAACATGACCCTGTACAGGGTATCAGAGCGCTTTACAGAGTCTTATAACAATCCAAACCATACAGATACTCTGTCCATCACCACCCCCCTTTTTGAAATATTTTGGCCACCACAAGTGTGGAAGGGTATGCTCAGACATGAGTCCCTTGCTCATTGCACCATCAGGATTCAAGCAAGCCGGGCCGAAGACGGCTGTAATGCCAGAAACCGGTCCCCGGAAGCTTGTTTCCTTTCCAGTGAAGAATTGGCTTGGTAGTTTGGTCTGCCCTGTTCCCATGATGCACTGGGCCAGGGACAGACTAATTTGCATATAGCCAGGTTCTGAACTGGGATGGTGCAGTGAGCTAAAAAACGGTGATGGATCAAGCCCTGATCTGTTGACTGGGTAAGAGTGTTCTGATTAACTCAGAAACTCTATCCATCACCACCACCCTTTTTGAAATATTTTGGCCACCACAAGTGTGTCAGGGTATGCTCAGACATGAGTCCATTGCTCACTGCACCATCAGGATTCAAGCAAGCCGGGCCGAAGACGGCTGTAATGCCAGAAACCGGTCCCCGGAAGCTTGTTTCCTTTCCAGTGAAGAATTGGCTTGGTAGTTTGGTCTGCCCTGTTCCCATGATGCACTGGGCCAGGGACAGACTAATTTGCATATAGCCAGGTTCTGAACTGGGATGGTGCAGTGAGCTAAAAAACGGTAATGGATCAAGCCCTGATCTGTTGACTGGGTAGGAGTGTTCTGATTAACTCAGATACTCTGGCCATCACCACCCCCCTTTTTGTAATATTTTGGCCACCACAAGTGTGGAAGGGTATGCTCAGACATGAGTCCCTTGCTCATTGCACCATCAGGATTCAAGCAAGCCGGGCCGAAGACGGCTGTAATGCCAGAAACCGGTCCCCGGAAGCTTGTTTCCTTTCCAGTGAAAAATTGGCTTGGTAGTTTGGTCTGCCCTGTTCCCATGATGCACTGGGCCAGGGACAGACTAATTTGCATATAGCCAGGTTCTGAACTGGGATGGTGCAGTGAGCTAAAAAACGGTGATGGATCAAGCCCTGATCTGTTGACTGGGTAGGAGTGTTCTGATTAACTCAGATACTCTATCCATCACCACCCCCCTTTTTGAAATATTTTGGCCACCACAAGTGTGGAAGGGTATGCTCAGACATGAGTCCATTGCTCACTGCACCATCAGGATTCAAGCAAGCTGGGCCGAAGACGGCTGTAATGCCAGAAACCGGTCCCCGGAAGCTTGTTTCCTTTCCAGTGAAGAATTGGCTTGGTAGTTTGGTCTGCCCTGTTCCCATGATGCACTGGGCCAGGGACAGACTAATTTGCATATAGCCAGGTTCTGAACTGGGATGGTGCAGTGAGCTAAAAAACGGTGATGGATCAAGCCCTGATCTGTTGACTGGGTAGGAGTGTTCTGATTAACTCAGATACTCTGTCCATCACCACCCCCCTTTTTGTAATATTTTGGCCACCACAAGTGTGGAAGGGTATGCTCAGACATGAGTCCCTTGCTCACTGCACCATCAGGATTCAAGCAAGCCGGGCCGAAGACGGCTGTAATGCCAGAAACCGGTCCCCGGAAGCTTGTTTCCTTTCCAGTGAAGAATTGGCTTGGTAGTTTGGTCTGCCCTGTTCCCATGATGCACTGGGCCAGGGACAGACTAATTTGCATATAGCCAGGTTCTGAACTGGGATGGTGCAGAGAGCTAAAAAACGGTGATGGATCAAGCCCTGATCTGTTGACTGGGTAGGAGTGTTCTGATTAACTCAGATACTCTGTCCATCACCACCCCCCTTTTTGAAATATTTTGGCCACCACAAGTGTGGAAGGGTATGCTCAGACATGAGTCGCTTGCTCACTGCACCATCAGGATTCAAGCAAGCCGGGCCGAAGACGGCTGTAATGCCAGAAACCGGTCCCCGGAAGCTTGTTTCCTTTCCAGTGAAGAATTGGCTTGGTTGTTTGGTCTGCCCTGTTCCCATGATGCACTGGGCCAGGGACAGACTAATTTGCATATAGCCAGGTTCTGAACTGGGATGGTGCAGTGAGCTAAAAAACGGTGATGGATCAAGCCCTGATCTGTTGACTGGGTAGGAGTGTTCTGATTAACTCAGATACTCTGTCCATCACCACCCCCCTTTTTGAAATATTTTGGCCACCACAAGTGTGGAAGGGTATGCTCAGACATGAGTCCCTTGCTCACTGCACCATCAGGATTCAAGCAAGCCGGGCCGAAGACTGCTGTAATGCCAGAAACCGGTCCCCGGAAGCTTGTTTCCTTTCCAGTGAAGAATTGGTTTGGTAGTTTGGTCTGCCCTGTTCCCATGATGCACTGGGCCAGGGACAGACTAATTTGCATATAGCCAGGTTCTGAACTGGGATGGTGCAGTGAGCTAAAAAACGGTGATGGATCAAGCCCTGATCTGTTGACTGGGTAGGAGTGTTCTGATTAACTCAGATACTCTGTCCATCACCACCCCCCTTTTTGAATTATAACAATCCAAACCATACATATTCCGAGTCATTACTGGTTTGAAACAATTAGAATTGCAAAAGGCATAGTTCAATATATAGTATTCAAACAGATAGCTTATTTTAGCAATAAACAACATAATAAGACAACAAAAAGGATATACAGATCCAGTAGTTGGCGTAATAAGACACATCATGATTGTACAGGTCTCATGATTGCAAAGAGGGCTTGAGTTAGCCTTCGAACAGCAAGGGAGCATGACATTTACATAGTTCAGCAGTAGGGTATTAGGGAAGAAATGTCTTCATGTAAAACAGTTTTGCTTCCTTTTTGAATGTTGTGATGTACGGAATTCTTCTTATGTCTGGGGGGAGGGCGTTCCAAATTCTCGGTGCTGCCCCTGAGAATGCTCGGTCATAGGTTTGTTTCTTACGAAAACATGCTGGTTTCAGTAGAATGTCCTCTTTGCTCCTGGAGGCGCGAGACCCTCCTGACATAGTGAGTTTCTGGGCAAGATAGACTGGGGATTTGTTGTGCACTGCTTTATGAGTGATGCATGCAAGTTTGAACTGGATTCGTGCTTCGAACGGAAGCCAGTTGAGAGCTTTCAGATGCGGAGAGATATGGTCGAATTTTTTTGATCCTGCTATCAGTCTTGTGTCTGCATTAAGGCATGCTTTCAATGGGGCTGTTGACCAGTGCCTGAACTGCTGTTTTAAGGTCAGCTTTATTTAGAACAGGTTTTAGCTTTCGTAAGTAGCTTAAGTGGAACCTAGCGTTTTTTGCCATTGTGTTATTATGCTCTGACATGTTAAGATTTTTGTCCAGAATGATGCCGAGAGATTTGGTTGACTCAACAATCTTCGGAGTGCAATTTAGAGCAGTGATGAGGTTGGCCCAGTCTGCAATCATTATTTTACTTTTCTGTGGAGTAATCAGTAGGAATTCAGTTTTCCGAGGGTTTAGCTTTAGGTGGTTCTTGGTTAACCATAGTAGGGTTCTCTTTAAGGCTAGATTTATTGACTTTGTCATCCGCTGAAGCGATCTTGATGTACAGCTGAGTGTCATCAGCATACATATGGAAAGCAATGTTGTCTTTTTGTAGAATTTCTGTGAGAGGTTCTACATAAAGATTGAAAAGAGCCGGAGATAGCGTTGAGCCTTGCGGAACTCCAATATTATTGTCGGTTGGGCTTGAAAGGTAGTTACAGTTATAACCTAGTTTCCATAGGAGAAGCATTTTGTGACTTGGCTATAACTTTGGCGGGGTACCGTGCTTGCTTTAAAATAACCCAGTGTGGGCCAGGTCCGAGAGGCATATGATTCATATAGAAGGGGGGGGGGGGCTCGGTTCCCCCATCCTAGGCTTAACTAAGCCCAGGGGACTGCCATTCCCTGGGGCACTTTATATTAATAATGATGGTGGGCCCAGTGGGCCTACCTGCAGCTCCCGGGACCGCCACCTCCTGGGGCTATTGAAACAATGCAAGGGGGCCTCTCAGACCCCCTACCCCAGGGACTGCCACCTACCCAGAGCTATTTTCTATTATGGGGGACATAGCTGACCCCTCTTCCCCTGGGACTTCTACCTTCCAAGGGCTAACTTACATTATATCGGGGTCTTTGTGGAGCCCCCTGTCCCAGGGAACGCTAACTTCCCGGGGCACACACACACTAATCAAGGGGGTCCATTGCAGACCCCCGGGGATCACCTGACCCCCTCCTCTCTGGGGCGATATACAAGATGGGAGGGGGCTGCCAAGCCATAGAAAACACTGCTCTGCTTCATGGAAGCAAGAGCATTGAAAATGCTCTCAGTCCCACAAAGCAGAGCAGAAGTGCTTTTGGACAGAGGGACCTGCATGTTTTCAGCTCCCTCGGTCCAGAAGCAATTCTTGCTCCCACAGGAGGTGGGGTACGGGCAAGGACTGCGGGGGACCTTAAGGCTCCCCCATGGTCCCCAACGAGCTGGCCATGCCCCGGGGGGGTGGGGTTCCCGAGGGAATATCTGCCCAGGGAGGGAGGCCGCACTAGACCCCTCACCATAATTACTTGTTTTGAAAGCCTGTCCCCGGGGCTGAAATAGGCCCTCCTGCCATATTAAATTTTTTTTTTATAAAGTCCTGGCACCAGGGGCTGAAATTGGCCTGGGGAGGGTGAGGCGTGTGGCCCTCCTCCCAATTATTTTTTAAAAATTGGACATGCCCCAGGGAATGGGGTCCCCTGGCTGAAAATTGCCTGGCAGGGGGGCCCTCAGCCAATCTCCCTTTCAAATAAAAAAAAACAAAGGCCTGGCCTGCGGAGATGGGGTCCCCGGGCCCATAATAATCCAGGGAAATGGGGCCACATGGCCTCCCTACCTAAAGAAAATTAAACATAACAAAAATCCCAATTCTTTCTCCACTACTCAGCAAATGCACCTCCTGGTGTGCTCCTGGTTGGGGGATTAAGTCCCCTAGGCTGCTGAGGATCCTTAATGGCCAAGAAGACCCCCTGTTACCTCCAGTAAGCCACACACAGTGGGATTACAGAAAGGTGGTCAGAGGCCTTACCCCTTTCTCCGAGATCGCGAACCCATTATAAATATCCATCCACAAATCAGTCCCTGCCCGGGACTTTGACATGCCACGTGAGCACACTGCAGGGAGGACAGTGGTGGCTCATCTAACTCTCCTCCCCCCACGGTACGCCTAATTACCCTGGAATGATGGTGAGCGCCGGCAGAGGAGGTTTTGCAGTGAGGTGGCCATGTGAGACACTGCCTGATCAGACAACCAATGCTGGTAAGGGAGCTGACCCTGAGGAAACTCTGCGGGACTCTATTGGTGAATGGGCCCCGGGGGGAGTGGCTGGAACAGAAAAGAATCTGCGATCTTCAGCTGCAGGGCAGGAAGCTGGGCCCAGCCTGGAGTGTGAAAGCAGCAAGAGAACTACGTGGGGCTGCAGGCCCCCGAGGACGGCCGGTGCCAACAGGTGGGCTGCGAGTGGCATTCACACACATGCAGCAGTAAGGTGAGTGGGGCGGCTGGAGAGAAATAGTCCAGGGGATCGGCTTGAGCAGGAAGGCGATAGTCAGAGGGCCTGTGGCTGGATTCGGCAGCCTGCCTCTGTCTCCAGGAGAAGGCCTGGGAATGGCCGTGTCTCAATGATCGGCAGCATCTGGGCCCCCGGGGATGAAGCCGGTGTGGAGTAGGAGTCCGTGGCAAAAAAAATATGAGGGCTGCGGGTCCACAAAGATAGCTGGTGAAATCGGAGGGACTGCAAGCGACCTTAAGGGGTGGCTGCAACCCTGCTTGCTTTCAGGCAGTGGTGAGGTGGCCAGAGCGGCTGGAGAGAAGGATCCCAGATGATTCGCCCGACTACGAGTTGGACGGTGATAGCTAGAGGCCCTGCGGCTAGATTCGGCATCCCACCACTGACTCCAGGAGAGAGACCTTGGAGAAACCACGCTTTGGCGATATGGGCAGAGACAAATGGCCTGAACCAGACAGTTACAGCTAGAATTTCTACAATGCAATGGTGGGTTTGCACATACTCAGGAATGATCTAAGCGCAAGGTTTATTACACACGCGAATCTGGGGAGGTTCCTGCTCCCCAATGCCAATTTGCCCTGGGGATGCAGGGCGCTCCTCTGTAGGCCTCAATGGGTGCAATGTATATAAGTGAAGACACGAGGGAGGTGCACCATCGGGATCCAAGGAGGAGAGCGGGAATGACGTTTATGTCCTGGAATGTCAATGGGCTGGAAAGCAAAATTAAACGTACAATCACCCTTCAATATAATTAAAAGACACACTCCTGATATTATCCTCATACAAGAAACCCACCTGAAAGGGAATTGCTACAAAGCACTAGACTGTTATGGATATGCCTGTTCCCACTCAATCAATACCCAAACAACCTGTAAAAGAATTAAATATCATGTACCTAAACACTTGTTCCATGGTTAAACACCAGTTGGAACTATTTAACCTACTAGACACTGACTGTCCTGATATGTTGTTCCTGACAGAGACTTGGCTGACAGAGGAATCTACACCAGATATCCTAGCTGCACTCCTAGATAAGTTACCTCCTACAAGCAAATAGACCGACGGGAAGGAAAGGTAGTGGGGTAGCAGTCGCAATCAAAAAAGGGCTATCCTTCACTGCCATCTCTCAGCTAGAAAAAATACTAGTAGACAACCTAGTTATCAAACTTGACTCCCCTAATAGCACTGTAGTCTGTGTTCTCCTCTATAGGCCGCCCACCACTATGCCAGACTTCCACAAAGTTTTTGCAAATTGTATGGCATCTCTGATAGTGGACTATGATAAAGTTCTGATCATTGGTGACATTAACTATTGGGCTAATGAGGCGGAAGGGGGAAAGAGCGCCAAGGAACTGACCAGTGCTCTTCAAAGTTTGAACCTCGTTCAACACATCCAAGGAGCCACACATATCAAAGGTCATACGCTAGACCAAGTCTGGTCCGTCAACCTTAATCTACAGAAAATAGTCATCCAACCCTGCTAATGGTCTGACCACCATACAGTAAGCTTTCCTTTATGTGATATCACTCTGCCCAATACTACCTACCTTAAAGAGCGCGTATCCAGGAACTGGACTCACGTCAACTTAGAATCCCTATGCGAGACCGTGAACCATAAATAGCCAGCTATCTCAGACAATATAGATAAATTAGAGAAAGCTATCACCATCTGCCAATTGAATGCTTTTAACACACATGCTCCTCTACAGAACCAAACCTCCCATGTCAGGCAGCATGAAGCATCCAAATGGTTCACTGCTGACCTAAAATCAGCAAAACTTAGAACACGAGAGGCAGAAAGGAAATGGCGAAACACCTACTTGACAGAATCCAGAGAAGAATACCATACTAATCTTGTGGCCTATTAAAAAGCCACCTTGGTGGCTAAAAATACGTTCTTCTTCAACAAAATACTAAACTCGAACAACAAAACTAAAGACATCTTCAACACTGTAAGGGAACTAGTTAACTCCGAACGTGTGACCCCGACCATCCCTGCCGAACTGAACCTATGTAATGAACTAAATTCTTTTTTCTCTGAAGAAATTGAGAAAATTCAGGATTCCATTGACTCTAACAATAGGAACGTGATGGAACCGCATGGAATCAACAACACCCTCTCCAGGGCCACCCACTCCTGCCTGAGCAGTGAACAGTTCTTGGAACTTCTTAATAAAGTAAAATCAGGCTCCCCAAATGACATCTGTCCCCCTCACATACAAAAAGCCATTTGCTCGGTATTTCCAGAAAATACCCTCTCCCTATTGATCCTATCTCTTAGCCAAGGGAAAGTTCCACTAGCCTTCAAAGAAGTGGTAATCATCCCTCTCTAAAAAAAAACAAGGGGTCGACCCGCAGAGGTTGGACAACTATAGGCCAATCTTACTTCTGCCACTCCTAGCCAAGGTATTAGAGACACACATAGCTAAACTTTTTAACACCTTCATAGAAGACCATCAATTTTTAGACCCACATCAGGCAGGTTTCCGCTCTTCCCTCTCTACTGAATCTGTCATTCTATCCGTCATGGATGATCTTAAAGGAAAAGCCAATGTCGACTGCACTCAAGCCCTGATCCTCCTGGATTTGTCAGCAGCGTTCGATACCATAATTCACGACATCTTGATGGAACACCTTGCCGCAGCAGGTCTCAGAGGAGCTGCTCTAAAGTGGTTTCAATCCTTCTTAGTAAATCGAAGACAATCAATGTGGCTCTCGCCTTATAAATCCGACACTTGCAACCTCAATTGTGGAGTTCCGCAGGGTTCTGCACTTTCTCCGCACCTCTTCAACGTATGTATCCGCCCCTCATAATCACGCTCCGTCAGATGGAGGCACAGATCTATGACTATGATCATGACATACAGCTGATTTTCTCTATAGATGACTCCACACACTCCAAGGAGTTCCTTAGGAATACTATGCTTCTTATCAGGAACTGGATGAATACAAATCAGCTCAAATTAAATTCTGATAAAACCGAAATCATTATACCTAACAATAAACTTCAGCATTGGACCCCCTTATTGGCCCAAAGAATTAGGACCGGCACCTGCCCCAAAGACCTTGATTAGGAGCCTAGGTATTCACATCGACTCTGAACTCACCATGAACTCGCAGATCAGGGCAGTCACCTCTGCCTGCTTCTTCCAACTTAGGAAACTGTGAAAAATCAGAAGGTTTTTCAGCAGGAAAGCCAGCATTCAAATCCTTATTGCCTTGATCCTATCCAAAATTGACTATGCCAATGCAATCTACCTATGCCTCCAGCTTAACCAGATACACCGCATACAGCTGATACAAAATCAGGCAGCTTGAATCATCTATCAACAAGGCAGACACTGCCACATTAAACCGCTGCTGAAGGAACTGCACTGGATCCCTGTGGAGCAGCGCTCCATGTTTAAAACAGGTTGTATCCTGTTCAAAGCCATTCATGGTACTGGCCCTGAGTTCATTTCCTGAAAAATTCACAGATTAACATCAATGCACAAGACTCTACTGGTGGTACCGGGTTTCAGACGTAAACTCATGGGAGGATCGCGCTTTTCCTTTCAGGGATCCAAGTTCTGGAACGCCCTGCCCATTGAGATTAGAAACTGACCATCTGTGTTTCAAGAAAAAGCTGAAGACCTGACTTTTTTCGCAAGCTATCGATTAGACCTGGCTTTCTAGTGCGTTGTCTCCAAGGATGGAATAAGGCAGCATTCAGTGCCAAGAAACCTGTTCGTGTACGTGTGCTCTACAAATTCTCATTAACATAACATGCCCTAATTGCTCAAGCAGGCTACACAAATGGCTCCAGCGTAGTGGACGTGCTGCTCAGAACCTCTTCTCTGTTCACTGCAGGTTAGAAATGGCACACCACTCTGAGGAGATTTGTCGCACTAACTGGCACGTGGGAATGATTGACAGTAAATTTCTGTCCAGTATATATTCCATCCAGGCTGCATGGGGAAGCTCTACTGGCGCTGGGAGCTCTATTACTAGACCTGTCAACAGGTGTATTGGTACTGGGGGAGATTTTAACGTGGTCATGGATCTAGAGCAAAGGTCTTCACATTTTTTGATGCCGAGACCCCCTGTCAGAAACCTTTAGGCTTAAGGACCCCTCCTGACAAAAATTCTACAACTTGGACCTCCTCATGATTGCCAACTATCAACACCATAAACGCCCCCAATTCTCACAGCAAATCATTTATACATTGGGGAAATAAATGAAACCGTGTTTAGCAAACCAAAGTTCAGTCGTTGGGGGTGTGGTCAAACATTTGACTAAAAACAAAGGGCCTAATCTATGAGGCATCGGCGTAGGGAAGCACCATAAGTCTTCTTGCTGCGCTGCCCTACACCAATGCGAAAGGGCAGGAATGCACCTTATTTATGAAATGTGGTGCATTTGTGTCCTTTTTCCCCTATGTTGGCACACAATTACTGCCTAGCACCAACATAGGCCAGGTGGATTTTTTGCAGGAAGGAGCACCTTCCTGCACAAAAACAATCCTGAGAGGGGATTTCCTCTTTCCATGTGTGCTGCAAAATGCATCACACATGGAAAGAGGAAAAACGAGGAGAAATTAAAACATTTCCTCTTGTTATGAATGTTGTGGGGAGGCGTAAGGTTTGGCACTGCCCAGGTTTACATGGTTTTGTAAATCTGGAGCAGCGTCAAATTCCATCGGCGTTGTGTGGGAACACCCACCGCAACACCTATCAAATGCCTACTTGAAATAGTGTAAGGCAACGCAGCAACTTGCGCTGTTTTGTCTTACTCCATATCTATGCGGCCATGCAAAGCCATGCAGGGGGACTTTGCTTCACCTCATAGATATAGTTGAGATGTGTGAGCCGCCGAAGCTTCAAAAAAACAGTTGCTACAGTGGCACCACCCTCTCATAAATCAGCCCTAAAATATTTTTTTAGTTTTAGGTCTTTCACCATCAGGTAGCTACATATAAAATAATGGGTAGCTTAAATGAAAAATAAATTTAAAAAGTTGTTACTCTGTGGGAAATGTACTGCATACTACATTATAAAACCTCTATTATCTAATCCAGTGCAGTCTGTGTGCAACCAGAGACCCACAGAATATTTTTTTTTGATGCAGCGGAGAATAGTGATGTGTATTTTTAGTGCTATGAGGTCACAGCCTGTGACAGAAATCACTGTGAATGTGTAAGTCAATATTTTATACTTACATTACACCCATTACAAGATAGACTGCTACAAAATATGCAAAGAGTTTTAGGATAAAATGGAGCTCCCAAAATGTAGATTTGTTTAATATCAGACCAAAAGTAATGCATTTTTTGGGGGGGGCATAACTGTCTCTTCAACACCTTTTCAGGGGTACTAAGCGCTGTGTAAATATAGTTTTGATTAAAAGCACACACTTCACATCCCAGTTGTTAACCACCACAGAAAGAAACACATCTTTACCATCACAATGCTTGACGTGATTTGAGCAATTAATGCAAGAACCCCTCCAAATCATCCTTTACATTTGCAGACTTAACTCCTAGAGTACATTTGCATTTCATTCAGGCAAGCAGGCACCCTAGTGTATGAAGACTTAGTTGAAGGATTATTTTACCTGTCTGCTGGGCCTCTTAGTTTTACAGCACATGACACTCAATATCAGCTGAAGCATTTTAACAATTGCGTTGTGTTTGCCAAAAACGAAGAGCAGGTTTTGTACTCCAGGCAGAAGTTAGGTCTGTAAATACACAACCCCTTTCCCAGGACTCCAGGGCCCCCCTGGGGGTCACACCCCACAGATTGAAGACCTTGGATCTAGAGAGAGATCGAGCAAGGAACCTCAATGAAGTGATAGTGGATGAAATATTGAAGGGTTTTGTGGAGGCGATGGGTCTGATTGACCTCTGGCACAATGACATCTGGCATGACCACAACCCTTCACATCAGCAATTTACATTCCATTCTGCTTCTCACTGCAGCTATTCCAGGCTAGACTACAACTTTACAAACCGCATTTATGCGGGCTCCTTTCGCTCGGTGACCCACAGGGCGAGGGGAATCTCAGATCATTCGCCAGTACAGCTGCGAGGCCCTAAACCAGACAGCACTGTCCCTCCAAGATTAGACCCCTGGTTGATCATGGAAGATACCATTAGGAAGAGGATTAGGGAACAAGCAGAAATGTATTTCAAAGAGAATGAGAGGACCGTGCCCTCCGCTTGCACACTGTGGGAAGAATATAAAACAGTTATAAGAGGCCAGGTACAGGATATGACAGTGGGACAGCGGAAAGTGCAATGGATGAAAAGTGAGGAGCTCGAGAGGGAAATTCAGAAACTGGAGGCTACTGCACTGACCGATGGAGACTCAGAATCAACTGTGCCCCGGCAGTTTCATTTGAAGGAAGGGGAATCGCGAGATTTGGCTGAAGACAGGGCCAGGGTGCGGGTACTGGTGACAGAGAGGAAGCTATATGACGTAGGGGACAAAGCAAGCAAAATGGTAGCGTGGCTGGAGCTCAGAGATCAGTGCAGAAATTGGGTCTGGGCGATCCGGGAACCAGACAGAACTGTACATAAGACGGGAGCTTTTGCTGACTACTGTGAGCAATTGTACACACCAGTCTCGACCCGCACAGCAGAGCACAGTGCTGACCTCCTATGGGATATATCCCTCCCAAAGCTATGAAGTGATGATCAAACTACATTAGAACATGACTTGACTGTAGAGGAGATAGTGGGGCTATTCAAGACCTGCAATCAGGCAAGGTGGCGGGTCCCAGTGGCATTCCAGTCAAATTGTATAAAGTGGTGGTGAACTTGGTGGTGCAGCATATGTTCAACATGTTCCAGATGGCCAGGGATATAGTGTGCCTCCTGGAAGAGCAGCATATGGCTGCCATAGTGGCCATACCAAAACAGAGTAAAACTTCAGAATAGTGCATTACATATCGGTCCATATCCATACTCAACATAGAACTAAAGGTCCTGGCGAAGATCCTTGCGTCCTGACTAGCCACAGTAATATCCTCAGTGATACACCCTGACCAATCCGGCTTTATGCCCCACAGAAGCACCAGACTAAACCTTATGCGACTGTACGGGGTACTACACACGGTCCAGGCACAGTAGGGAAAGGAGGCCACTCTACTGTCACTGAAAGCCTGAATGGTGTTTGACACCGTTGAATGGCCATACATGTTTGTGGTCCTCAACAGTATGGGCTTCGGCCCGGAATTTATTAAATGGGTTAGACTGCTATATACTGATCCAAAGACACGGGTCACAATGGAGCCATGTCCAGGGGCTTTGCACTGCCTGCTATCCCCTATGATCTTCGTGCTGACACTTGAAAACCTAGCGCGTGGGACCGGAGAGGTTCTCTAGTGTGGGGCATCAATCGAACTGGAGAATGGGAGGAACGTATCGCGCTCAGTGCTGATGATATACTCTTTTTGGTCACCCGACCCTATGGCTTGGTGGCTAGATTACTTCACATTTTCTGGATTTTTGATAGCAAGTCTGGCTATCAGATTAACTGGGATAAATCCCTTTTGCTTCCCCTATCAGGAGACATCCCACCAAGGCTGGTAAATGATAAGCCCCTGCTGGTGCGAACGCAGTTCAGTATCTGGGTTTCCAGATATCCAGGACCCAAGAGATTTCTTAGTAGATAATCAACTTCCATTGGTTGAGCACTTCAGGGGGGATGTGGTAAACCAGAGAGGCCTCCCTCTGTCTGTGATGGGCAGGGTGGTCCAGTTTAAAACGTTGGCCCTGCCCTGGTTTCTATACGTTCTCCACAGTGCACCCTGTAGGGTCCCACCCAAACTCTTTAAGAAAATAAATGGAGAATTGCATGGGCTCTTTTGGAATGGGGGAAGCCCCAGAATAGTGCTATATAAGTCTCAGAGGGGAGTGAATGAGGGAGGGCAGGCAGCCCCAGATATCAAGAGATACTAATGGGCAGCCCAGTTGACCATTGTTTATTGCATGGGTTTATGCAGACCGAGAAGAGCTGGCCTACAGAGTGGACCAAAAGGAGATGGGTGAGAGGGGATACCTAGCAGCACTATACTGTAAGAAGAGAAAATGTCAGTTGCCAATACACACCCAGAAGACGATCAAAATATGGCATGAGGTCCACCAGTACTTAAAATATGCAGATACGCCAACGGAGAAAACCACCCTCTGGAGGAGCAATCTAATAAAAGAGGTGGGAAACCTAGATAGATTTTACAAATGGGGCTACTGGGGATAGACACACTGGGTGTTGTTTGGCGAAACAAGACCCCGATTCCATTTGAGGACCTGCAAACAGAGTACAGCATGGCAGAAACAGAAAGGTTTTGTTACCTATAACTGAGTCATACACACAGGAGTCCCATCACAAAGGGAGAATAACTAATGGAGTACACACCTAGGACAGGCTTCTCCAAGACCATATGATGACAAAGGCCATTTCCCTGACATACAAGAAGATCATACCCAACTCCCCGGATCCTCTGGGGATGCTGAAGGAGGCTTGGGAGACCTACTTGGGTCTGCTAGATGACGAATATTGAGCTGATGCGCTCCAGAGGCCAAGGGAGGTGGCCATTAGGCCCCGTTTCAGACTAGTACAACTAAGAATCCTACAGGTCTTATCTATCTAGGTCACTTATGTATAAATGGGGACACAGCAACACTGACAAGTGTGCGAGGGGCTGCGGAAGCAAGGGTACCTTTTTCCACATACTGTGGCAATGCCCACTTATCCAAAGATACTGGAGAGAGATTACAAGGGTCATGGCGGAGGTCACAGGTTTAGAGATCTCGCTGGAAGGGTAATGGCTTCTCCTGTGTGTAATGGGCAAAGAGGCCTAGACTAAAAACCAGAATAAGTGGCTCATCTGTCATACGTAGTGTCGAAAAGGAACATAGGAAGGGCTTGGGTTGCAGACCTCCCACCAAACCTATCAGCCTGGGAACAATACCTGCATTGGTGTAGTCAGGCCATAAAAGTCATATATCAAAGTAGATGCTGTCCCAGGGAATGGGAGATGGTGTGGGAGCAGTGGGAGGGATACACAGGAAATTAGCAGGGCAGCCCAGGACCTGGAAATGGTCCCTACGCTCTTTGATAAGCTGTTACACATAGAGCAGGATGAGATGCTCCTTTGTCAAACCCAGCCTAGGGATATTTTGGTACTCAAGATCCAGCACATGCTGATGTGCTAGGCCCTGCGTTCACTGTAATTATTGATAATTCTTTGTACTGTCCTGATCAAATTGTTGAATAAACAGAACTTTTTTTTTTAATAAAAGGGGAAGGGGGTCTCATGGCCCCCACCCCAGCCCAATGGCGTCCCTAGGGACCCCAACCCCTGGGGTCATCCATTAATAAAAACATTTTTTAAAGGGGAGGGGGACCCGCATGGACCCCCCTCCCTGGGCCGTTTTCAGCCCCAGGGCCTGGCCACTTTATTGGGGACAGTGGGGGGTCCCTGCCGGCTCCTCACCTTCTGCGGGAGCCGGCACTGGTTTGAGACCTAGGGAGCATCTGAACATGCAGCTTCCTGGATCTCAAAGCAATGTCTTTCCCTGCTCACTTGACAGCAGGCAGAGAAACAGATATGCTCTGCTTTCAGCAAGTGAGATATTGTTTTGCTCTCACTTGCTGAAAGCAGAGAACTTGTTTGTTATGACATGGTGGGAGCAATGCAAACTGCAATGTCCCCGTGGTTGGGCACCTCTGGCATTGCTTGAGCCAGACCTGGGGTGGCGTTGCCCAGGACCATCTAGGGCCAAATAAATAAATGGCTCAGGCCCTGGGGTTAGGCCCCCTCCATTCTTGACTAGGGGCCTGCCCCAGGGAAATGGTGGTCCCTGGGGCCAAGAATGGCCCGGGAGGGGGATCCAGGCAGCCCCCCTCCCATTTTAATTACTCTCCCCAGGGAGTTGTTGGTCCCCAGGCCCATGGGGTTCTGTGAGGCTACCCCAACCCAAACATACAAAGCCCTGGAGAGGTGGTGGTTCCCAGGGCAGGGGGGGTCCCAGAGGTCCCCCCATATTATTGAAAATATCCCCAGGGAGGTGGCAGTCCCTGGGGCTTTGATAAACCCTAGGAGGGGGGCCTGTGCGCCCCCTCCAATATGTACCATAGGCCCCCGGGACCAGGCCCACCCGGGGGTCATTCTAAAGCAGTCCAAGCTTGCTTTTTTAAATTTTTTGCTGAGGTTTCACCCACAAGTCTTTGTCAAAATTAAAATAAAAAATGCTTTTTGCATTGAGGGGCCCCTAAAGGACCCCATCTCCATCACTGGGGTGGGGGTCAGGGTATTACTACCCTGACCCCATAGCTTTGTTTCTGGGACTCAGCTTCTACCAGAGAATGAAGATGGCGTCCAACACTTCCTGGTTGAAGTGTTGGCAGCCAATAAAATGTTAGTGGTATTGAACGGATTTACACGAAATCACAAAAAGCACACCTTCTGGACCAACTTCTAGCTTTCGGACAAACTTGGTGTAATTTGGTTCATCAGTTTGGGCTGTAGTTGTGTTAAAAAAATCTAAAATACCCATAAACATGGGGAATACATGCTTTGGGAACCCCCTTTATTCTTAGACCCAGCTTGACAAATCACCCCAAAACTTTCAACATAGCAGCTAAACCAACAAGCATTGCTAATGCATTGGTTTCCCCAATGTAATGAATAAAGAGCTGTTTTCATCAATTATCGTCAAGGAGAAGGAAAGATATCCCTGACAGATAAAACAGGAGTGAAGAGGATGGGGCACAGCGGCCAGAGCTGCTGACTCAAGAGCTAGAGGTCCCGGTTCAAGACACGGCGGCGCCACCCAATATCCTCTGATTCTATGCAATCACGTAATCACTCTGGGTGACACATTATTCATATAAATATGCTGCAATAGTAAAAGGAAAAAGTGGATGTCAACAGTATTTTAGTGGCGGGAAACTGAAGAGAATCAGACGGGGAACAAGCATTGGTAAATACTAAGAGTGAGAGAGTTCCTGGTGAGAGGTTGCTTTTCACCACGTGACCGGGGAACAAGTGGGCGGCTAACGCCGGTCGGTAGAATCGCCGTGCAGCAGAAGAGCGGATCGAGCGGAGGATCGCCGTTCTAATGTAAGGCGAGGTGGCGAAGCTGCGTAACGCTTGTTAAATGGACATTGACACTGCACAAAGATTAAATTATTGCTAAACGGTCTTCGGGTGGCTGCCAGGTCACTATTCATATGGGCTTCGTTGTTCTTTCAAATTCGGCCGCGAGACATAACTCCGCCTCCCAAGGGAGCTGAAGCCGGACGGCTGATTTTTTGAGGAGCTCCCAACTAATAATAGCGGGCTGCATTGTAGGGGTAGAAGGGCTCCAACGAAACCTTGCGGGCTATGCATATGGCAGTTACAGGGTGGCAAAAAGATTGACACACTCCTGGTAAGGGAGGGTGTTCCCGTAGCCCTGGGAGTATACGCAGCACTACAGTAGTCTTTGAGCAAAGCCCCAGTCTCAGAGTGGGGTGGGGGTCTATGGAGGAAAATCCTATATCTCATGATTTATCCTCTAACATTCTGAGCTCGGAAAATACAGGAACATTAAGTGGCACTAGGGGTCCCCCAATGGACCGGGACAAAACAGAGGCGCTAAATACCCCCGGTGGTCCTGTGAAGTAGGCAGGGGTGCACAATCTCTACCAGCAAGCAGGAGTAGATACCTTCTATGCCCCGCCCCCGAAAAGAAGAGTGCAGTTGGAAGGGGGAAGTCAGCAAGCATTTCTCAGGCTGTAACCCCTGTTAAGAAGCCCCCTAAAGGAGGTAAAGTTAAAAAGTGTGGAGCAAGAGAAACAAGGTCTCTTTCTAAGCCTCCCCCCTCCCTCAGGTCCTACTTCAAAATTATGGAACAAGTGGCAGGTTCAGCAGGGGCTGAGGAGTGTATTGGGAGCACAGGAGATGAGAAAGAAGATATAGGGGCAGAGGGGCACAGGGGAGGCAGACTGAACCATTGAGTCTTGAAAATCGTTTCTCCCCCCTTCTAGAGAATGCAACCAAGAGTCTAGAAGACACTTCATCTAGTCCACCTATTTCCTCAAGCATTCCTTTGCTCACCCCCCCCCTACTTACGGCAAAATGTATTCAAGGAGGAGAGGTGTCTGTGAATAGAATCAGCAATGCAGGACCCCGGGGCAATGATGAGATCCCTAGGGTAGATCATAGTTTACCGGAGGGGGCCTCTTTAGGGGCCCAGGTGACAGTTCTACTATTTAACTTGAGGCAAGACATGCTGGTTAAGTTTGAGACTTCTGAACACAACCAGAAGGATATTC
Organism: Lissotriton helveticus; assembly: GCF_964261635.1. Taxonomy (NCBI): domain Eukaryota; kingdom Metazoa; phylum Chordata; class Amphibia; order Caudata; family Salamandridae; genus Lissotriton; species Lissotriton helveticus. Next base: position 542,045,619 of record NC_136063.1, on the reverse strand, counting down.
AAAGAAAATGTGGGATTCTCGTACAGAAGACTGATGGAATCGCCCTGCATACGGTAGCTCTGGAAGAGGAAGTGAAGATGTTGGGTTAGGTTACAGCAGTAAATTCAAAGGAGATAGCGGGACTCAAAGAAGAAAATAAGACTCTACAAGAAGACCTGGAAAGGCTTGAGTTACATGCTAGGCGAAATAATGTCCGCATTTTGGGGGTGTCGGAAAACGCAGAAGGTTCGGACATTAAAGAAGAAAGGGAAAGAGAACATCAAAGGGTACATAGAGACCCCTATAGGCTCCATCCAGGGAGAAAGGCCCCAAGGAAGATCTTAAACTTCCTTACTTTTTCGATCAAGGAGTTAGTGTTGGGGCGAGCACTGAAGGAACGGCAATTGAAATTTGGAGACGTCATTTATCAAATTTGCTCTGACATGGATAAGAGGACTGCCCAGAGGCAGTGGGCCTTAGGTGCTAAAATGCGTGAATTACGCTCTAGGGAGGCCTAAGTGCATATGAAGTTTCCTGCCATGTTAAAAATAATGTGGCAAAACAAAATGTACAATATCAGAGACCCTGAAGAAGTTGATGCCCTGTTAAAGTTGATGGAAAGTCCAGAGTAGGGATTTGAACGCCGATAAATATATGTATATAGATGCACAATGATATTCATAGAAGAGTGGAATGAACGCATGTAGTTAGACATTTAGAGATAGGTATTAGTTTTTGCCACAAACACAAGTAACAAACGCGCACGTAATGTATATTAACAAGTTTTATTTTGCTATTGAGTTTGTTTTAGAGATTCGCTGAATCATCTGCACGGGGACACCTCAAAGGCATTAGCCTAACAGACAGGGAGGGGGGCTCCCCAAGGGGGGTGGGGCGGGGGGTGAGACACGGGTGGTTGGGAGCATGTGAGAGAAAAGAAATAAAAAATATTGTTCTTACTCTGTCTTATAGCTGGTGGATCCCGATAGGATGTGGGGCTTCGTTAGTCGTTTTATGCTTACATAGGACGGCGCTAAATAGGATTATTTTTGAAGGGGTAGGTAGGAAGCGAGTTCCGACCATTGATAGATGAATAAGAGTATGGTTCACTTTATATCCTGGAACATTAATGGCCTAAGATCCACGAGGAAGCTAGCTCAAATAATGGAATTTCTTAAGAAAACTGAGGCTATGGTTATATTACTTCAAGAAACCCATTTAATCAAAAATGAATGTAAAAGTGTATTAAAAAAATGGGCTTAGGTTCAGCACATCGCTTGCTCAGATCAAAGTGGTAACACGAGAGAGGTAGCAATTCTTATAAGAAGTAATTCCAGTATTATACTGGAAAGCTATCAGACAGAATCTTCTGGGAGGTGGATATTAGCTAAGATAAAGAGCAAGGAATGTCCGCAGTGGTTGCTTCCTATTACGCCCCAAATGAGGATAACCCAGATCCATTCATTACATTTGAATCAGGCTGCTTAACATCTAATACCCCCATTATACTTGAAGCGGACTTTAATATAGTTTTAAGTTAGGAGTTGGATAGAACCTCCAAAGTCAAATGTTACCCCACCAAAAACAATGGCGGTACTTAAAACCTTAATCAAGGTTCCTTACGGAACAAGGGTAGTGTCCTACCCTTAGGTAGGCCACTACCTAAATTAGTGTACTACCTAATTTATGGAACTCTTGAGATAAAATTAGCCTTATACGCTGATGACCTTTTACTCTACACGTTAAACCTCAATAGGGCAATTCCTACCTTAATGGCAAAAGCAGAAGCGTTTGGAAAGATATCTGCATATAAGGTGAACAGAAATAAGACAGGAATTATGAAATGGAACCAACCAAAGCAAACCCTGCAGGCAAAATCGCGTATGTGCTACCTTGGTATTATAATTACACAGAAAACTAGCAGAAGTATCACTGTGAACTGGAAAAAGATCAGTCAGGAGGTAGGGAGATTGTTGGCTAGGTGGGCTAACCTCCCTCAAATTTTCTTGAAGGGTAAACCTTATTAAAATGATTATTTTACCAAAAGTCCATTTTCTTTTTAATTCCATACCATTATTGTTTGATAAAAGGGAGATTGCTAAACTACAAGGAAGGATAGGTAGCTTAATCTGGGCTTCGAAGGGGTCTCACATATCTTGGAAAAGACTAAGGAGGAGGTTGGAGAAGGGTGGGCTGGCACTATCTGTTTTGATGATCTATGGGCATGCTTTTCTCTTTAAGAACTGCTGGATGCTTTTAAATAAAGCAGATAGTTCAGCAATAGGAATTCTTTTTGGGGCAATGTTTAGTGATATAAAGGAGGGAAATATCAATTTTTATTTAAATTTGGGGACCCGAGGTTTTAAAGAAAGTACAACTCAAGATTTTATCTGAGGCTTTGAAAGTATGTTTTTTTTTCCTGAAAAAGCTACTCATCTAGGGCTCTGATGTGGAAATCACAAGGGACCCTGGAGTGTTTGAAAGATTCATTTAGCCTCCCACTGATGAATGCAGACATTTCTCAGTCAGTGGGAGATGTTGAGTCTACTTTCAGGGGGCCAACTAACTAGATTTAAGCATTACTAGCTCTCTGCATGGTGGGCAACTCAAGATTGGAATGAGGTGGATGATGATTCTTGATTAGACCAAGCAATAAAAACCAGTATTGTTAAGAAGGAGGTTGCTTTGTGGTATCACACCTTAGTAAACGCAGAAGACGACTTGGATAAAGACATCCAAAAACTTTGGGGCAATGAAGAGACCAATATAAACATGAGCGATATTTGGTTGGGTTCATTTGCGACGTTAAGGGAGACAGTTAAACCGGCTTGCCTGAAACACAATCATCTCTTTAGTGTCTATAGGGTATACAGGTCCCCAGCAAGATTAGAAACATTTTCAGGAACACACTATGCATGCCCATGATGTGGAGATCCTTCAGCTGATACTTTTCATATGTTTTTAACATGCCCTTAGATTACTACATTTTGGCTTGAGGTCTGGGAATTTTTAACAGAAGTTACAAGCAATACGGTAAGGGTAAGCCCCCTCCTTGTATTTTCTGGTATATGCCTAGATAATACTACCTGCGTTAGTAGGCTGGATGCAAGATTGATCTTTTATGTAATTCTCCTAGGAAGACGGGAAATTTGTAAATCATGGAAATCGAGTGTTTTACCTCCCTTTCAGGAGTGCAAAAACAGCATTGTTAATATAAGCTTACAGGACCTAGCATGTGACTCTAGTAGTTGAGGAAAAGTATGGATTAAGTTGGTGGACTGGATGCAAACCCTGGGGTCCAATGATTAAGCCAATGAACAGCTGTCGATCCTATTTTCCTCCTGTGTTAACGGCACACAAGTGAAGGGAGGAAGTGGAGACAGCTTTTGAGTCTTCAATGGAATGACTCTAACCTGGCCTGGTATACCAGAGATGGAAAGGGAGTATAGCCAACAAGTAAATTGGCAGAATGAGGACAAGAAAAAAAAACATTGGTAAATACTAATAGTAATTCCAACAATCAATGAACTTTTAAACTGCATTTATTAGTATTATTCAGTATTTTTCAAACTACCTGTGTTGTAGTCTTCAAAAATACAGAATACAAATAAATACAGCACAAAATGCTTTAAAGAAGTTTGTTAATTTTTGGAATTACTATCACGAATATCTTTACTGATCATTCAATCATTGCATTTATATAGCGCGCTACTCACCCGGAGGGTCTCAAGGCGCATCGGGAGGGGGGGTCCGCTACTGCTCGAACAGCCAGGTCTTGAGCTGCTTTCTGAAGGCGAGGTGGTCTTGGGTCAGGCGGAAGTGGGTCGGGAGGGAGTTCCAAGTCTTGGCGGCCAGGTGGGAGAAGGATCTTCCTCCCGTGGTGGCTCTTCTTATGCGGGGGACGGCGGCGAGGGCTTGGCTGGTCGAACGGAGGTGGCGTGTGGGAGTGTAGAAGTTGAGGCAGCTGTTGAGGTAGCTTGGGCCTTGGTCGTGTAGGGCTTTGTGTGCGTGGGTGAGGAGGCGGAAGGTGATTCTCTTGTTGACGGGGAGCCAGTGCAGGTCTCTCAGATGTCCGGAGATGTGGCTGCGTCGGGGGATGTCGAGGATGAGTCTGGCTGAGGCGTTCTGGATTCGCTGGAGTCTCTTCTGGAGCTTGGCGGTGGTTCCGGCGTAGAGGGCATTGCCGTAGTCCAGGCGGCTGGTGATGAGGGCCTGGGTGACCGTCTTCCTGGTGTCGGTGGGGATCCACCGGAAGATCTTGCGTAGCATGCGCAGGATATTGAAGCATGACGAGGAGACTGCGTTGACTTGTCTGGTCATGGAGAGGGAGGAGTCCAGGATGAAGCCCAGGTTGCGTGCGTGGTCTGTTGGTTTGGGTGCGGTGCCCAGGGCGGGGGGCCACCAGGAGTCGTCCCAAGCGGAGGGTGAAGGGGCCCAGGATGAGGACTTCCGTCTTGTCTGCGTTCAGTTTCAGGCGGCTGGTCGTCATCCACTCGGCTACTTCTTTCATCCCTTCGTGCAGGTTGGTTCTGGCGGAGGCGGGGTCGTTGGTCAGGGAGAGGATCAGCTGTGTGTCGTCGGCGTAGGAGATGATGTTGAGGTTGTGTTGGCGTGCGATGGCCGCGAGGGGGCTCATGTAGACATTGAAGAGGGTGGGGCTGAGCGACGAGCCCTGAGGGACGCCGCAGATGACTTCGGAGGCTTCTGATCTGAACGGTGGTAGGCGGACTCTCTGGGTTCCTCCGGCGAGGAAGGAGACGATCCACTCCAGTGCCTTCTCCTGGATTCCTAAGGAAAATGAAATTTTACATGACCAATATGTCCCCTGCGTGTACCCTATGTTTAATGTATGTGCATGTCATGCATGCATTTTCCCTTAAGTGGCCTGAATCACAAGGCCTCTGCATTTACGTCCTGCATTAGGATGCCAGTCATCAAGTCTCCCATGTAAGAAATATTAAGTTAGCATTTAAGGCCCATGTATTTGCATTGTGCACTTTTAAATAAGTCACGATGAACCCGTTTTGTGGTTCAGCCTGAGCCTGTTTCTGAATTAGGGCTCCAGGTCTCCAGACACTCTGAGAGCTGCAGTTACGTATCCCTGACCTTGCATACCTCTGGCTCAGCCGAGGCCCAGCACGGGGTGCCAAGACAGTGTTTTGCAAAATAGTTATCTGCTTGTTGTACAGAATCACATTCCTGCCCAGTGAAGAAGGTAAACAGAACCCGTCTGCAGAGATAGGGCCTAGCCTTTCTGTCTCCGTTTAAGTAAATTACAGAGCGTGCATCCGTAGAAAGCCCACGGCCCCCATGCAATGCATGAAGAAATATATGCCCCCTCTGGCTCTTAGTGACGAGCGACCTTTGCTTCAGATAAAACATCCCCGGACTCAAGATATCAGATATTACAAGACGTGCTGGTCGCCCTGACACTAAAGGCCTCTCTACTAGACTGAATGTCAGCTTTCCCCCCAGTCACACGTCAGTTGCACGTCATGATCAAGTTGCACGCACAAGTAGGGCAAAGTTCCAGCCTGCCATGCAACCCCCCCTCCATGTATCCACCCACCTATGAATCACCTATGACTCATCAAGTGTACACCCTCATGCACGCCCACATGCTCTTATCTTCTTTTCTCTCCTATGTACAAGATTACACGTATAAATATGTAATCAGAAAATAATGTTTAGAAGACCCTTCCTGAACCTTAGAGGTGATGGAACAGATTCTCCCTTAACTCGAGTTATTGGAATAAAGCCCTTTGACTCAGATACCACGGACTCTGCCTCTCATTTAATGCATGACACTTTGTTTATTTAAGGAAATTATGACAGGGTAATATTTTATTTACCACATTAATCTGGCGCCCGAATAGGGACTTGATCCCTTTCCCCACACGCCGGAGACGTAGGTCCAGCCTTTGCTCCCTTCTACAGCCGTGACGGACTTCAAAGTGTACACGCCAGCGGGACTTCCTGCTTACTCCCTCAGGCCCACAGAGGAGACGGACTGCGACCAGGCGTCCACACGAGGCGGTGAGGATCGCGGATCATCCCAACCAGAGCCCAACCCGTGAGAGAGCAAGGTCCGAGGTTCCGAAGGCCCACCTGTTCTGAGGCGCATGCGTAGTATCAAGTATCAAGTTTCCGAGGCCTTCAAGTTCTGCTTCCCGGTGAGTACCACTATGGGGAACGCATAAAGTTCAAGACGGGTTCATTTATTTGAACACGGTAAAGACGGGTCCACGGTAAAACGTGGGCACGGTAAAGACGGGTCCACGGTAAACGTGGGCACGGTAAAGACGGGTCCACGGTAAACGTGGGCACGGTAAAGACGGGTCCACGGTAAAACGTGGGCACGGTAAAGACGGGTCCACGGTAAACGTGGGCACGGTAAAGACGTGTCTCATTTTTGGGACCGGTATGGTTGTACTGTATTCCAGTGCATAAAGTTAACTGTTTTCAAGTATGTGTTTTATTCCATGTATCAGGTTAGACTGTATCTGTTTTAGTGTTTTAATGTTGTAGTGTGAATGATTGTTGATTGTTTCAGTCTATTCTATGTGTATTGTATTTCCATTGTGTTGGTTTCAACATGCCGCTGTTTTCGAAATTGCGTCAGATAGGGACCAGGAAAGGTATACTAGAAGAGTCAGTCAACATCCCGCCCAGAGACACACCTGGCCATTTTATGTATAATAAGCACGGGCTAGACGCCATTTTGTTTTTAGATTTATGGGTAGATTACACAAAGGACTTAGAGGAGAAATATAGATGGCCTGTCTCGGGAACATGGGATCCTGAATGCATTATGAGAGTAGAGGAAGCGCTATGGAAAAAGAAATCAAGACCCTCTCAGAAAGATGCCATTGAGTTATGGCGCAAAGAGTCACATAGGAGAACAGAGAAAGAATTGAACAAAGCAGAGAGAACTAAACAAGCAGGGGAAAAAGCGAAAGAAAAGGAACTACGGGAGGAGGGGGAACGGGTCAAATTAGAACAGGTTGATAGAGAAAGAAATGCCGTCGTTACTGGTATTTACCCCGTCCTCTCAGAAGAACTAGCTAGAGTGAGCACCTCAGAAACACCCAGTAGGTCGCGAACGCCACCACCTGTGCCATATAGAGTACGTAGAACAAAGCCGACAGCATCCGAGGCGTTCATTTCATCGTATCTAGACGAGCCCATACCAGATTACGCAAATACAGATTTCCCTCCGCCTCCAGCAGCGGATCAGCTCCAGCAACTCGTGAAAGACGATGTAGGGCCAGGGGCAGTAGGAGGGTTACCTACTGTAGATGTAGCAATTCCACATTGTATATATGATCCAGAACCAGGAAAAGGTCCAATGCTTGTGATTTCACTAAGACTGAGACAAGCTGTCGCATATTTGGAAAACTTACCAGACATGAAAGAGCACCTAGATAAAATGTACCGTTTCATTAGAACGGGGGAGGAACCCGATTGTATAGTACAAGCCATGCAACACAGAAAGGTAGGGGTTAAGAATTATATCCTACGTTTTATTATTAATTGCCTGATCAGGGAACAAGACGGAGGTGACGGAGATGTAAGATCTGGTTTGATAGAATGGAGTGACCACATAGATGCCGGTCGACATGATAAACAGGGACAGACAGAGAGCATGTACAAGAAAATACAAAAGGAAATATTGACAATACACAGAACAGGGTCTGACGAGAAGGGTGAGTCATCAACGGAAGAGGTAGAAGACAAAATGAATTATGTAGGTAATGCACGACGGTTTGACAGGCCCAAGTGCCTCGACTACCGTAAACAGGGGTCAGCTATAAAAGAAAGATATTCCCTTGAAAATCTGTTCCAAGCTACTGAAAAAGCCCTGACACAACGGATAGGGAGCGAGCGACCTCCCACCCCACACGAAATGGAGTTGGCCCGGTCAGCCACCCAGTGGGTGTCTAATTCTAATATATACAGCAGTGATATATTGGCCCAGACTTTCTTGAGCCTTCCACCGAACGAACAGCATTTGGCTGGTATTTACATGGTTCAACATTTAATAACGTTGTATGAGAGTCAATATTCCGATCCCGGTCAATTGTATAAATTATTGGACGACTTGCTTCTAGACAGATGGACAGGCCTGGGTACTGAATTAATTAATGTTATCCTGGATCAACGACATAAATACATAAATTCTTTGACTACATGTATGCTTCCAACCTCACATCATGACAGAAATAACTTACACGTAGACAGACAGAACACCCTACGAGAGGTACATCCCGTCAAAAATGCGGACAATGTATTACAACGGGTGTATGTTTATGTTCCTTTGACGAAATTAGAAATTCTAGAGATGAAAAAGATGTTGCCCTGCCATGATAAAGACCCAGGGGGGTTTCATCGAGAATTAAAAGACATCCTCCGCATAGGAGATTATACGTACTCTGACATTCTGAAGCTACTGAAAGTACTGTTGCCTGCAGGTATTTACGAAAAGCTTAAGGAAAAAGACTGGGAGGTAGGCGAGAAAAAGTTAAGTTGGGCTGCACTGGAAACAGAAGACAAAGGCAGGCTCCCAGGAATAGGTCTTGGGGACAAAGCTAAGGAACTGCCTGAACTCCTGATACAGGTTTTACCGAGACTATTGATTACGAAAAAGGAAGATTGGGATGCTATTTCAGCCTGTAAACAGAAACAAGATGAGGACACGAGTGATTTCTATTCTAGATTTGAGAAATGCTTTACTATTAAAAGTGGCCTTAAGCCAGGTAGCGAATCATATCCACATCTTTTCGTGAGCAAATTAGTAGAGAATTCCTTACCCCAGATCAAGAATAGGGTACTGAAGGTTGAGAGTACTTGGCAAGCAAACAGCCCTTCACAAATGTTACAGATGCTACAATATCACCAGAACAGGATTACAGAAGAGCAGGATCAGGAAAAGAGACGCATGAAAGAAACAAAAATGAAGGTGCTGGTTGCCCAAACGGTACCAGCAAATACGAACAAGATTAACACGACACATGTCAAGGGGAGCTGTAATTATTGCAAACAGCCAGGTCACTATGTAAAGGAATGTACAGTTCTGAAACACAATATAGCTACAGGCAAGACAAAAGAACGACAATACACTCCTAGACAAAATAGCACCCAACAGAACACACAGCAGACAGTAGCGAGTTTTCCACCTCCACCACCGCCTGTTCATGCCACACCACAAATGTATCAGTACACACAGTCAGACTATCCAGAATATCAACAGTTCTCATGAAACAGCCTTGAGAGGGAAGTTGGCTTGCCCCTTATTGAAGTTCCTGTAGATCAAGAGGGTCCGTACGTACATAGTCGTGTACTAGGTCAGGACCGAAAGTTTCTGATTGACACAGGGGCGAGCAGAACTACCATCAGTCATGACGGGGTTCCAGGGGCACCTCTCTCGGGCTCACAGAATGTTTCCCTGGGATTTTCAGGAAAGCCTATTGTTAATGAAGTATCGAAGCCAGTCTCCCTCAGGGTTGGTCCACTGTCACGTACCACAGACTTGCTACTTACTAAATCATGTCCAGAAAACTTACTTGGTATGAAGACATTAAAAGATCTTGGAGCAGTTATCTGTTGTTCTCCAGAAGGAGTGCGACTGTTCTTACGGGATTTTAAGGGACATTATGTGCTGACTGATTTTGACCACAGACTCCAGAATGTGCCACAGCTCCTATGGGCACAAGGACCGACTGACGTAGGTTACATGGACATAACACCACACCATGTCACTCTCAAAGCAGGAGTAGTATTACCACGTATTAGACAATACAAGTTACCACCTGATGCCGAAATAGCCTTATTGAAAATAGTTGACGAGCTCATTTCACGAGGAGTAGTGGTAGAGACTGACTCGAATGTATGTAACTCACCTGTCATTCCTGTCCTTAAGCGATCTGACCCTAGTGTACTACCAGTGTACCGACTAGTTGTTGAACTACGAGAATTGAATAAATGTGTAGTACCCCAATATCCAGTGGTTCCAGACATTTCTTCATTACTGACTGCCATTGATTCTGAGGCCACATTCTTCACTGTCATAGACTTGAAAAATGCTTTCTTTAGTGTTCCCATTCATCCAGATAGCCAATACCTTTTTGGATTTAGTTTAAAAGGGCGTAGCTTTGTATTTACAAGAGCTCCACAAGGTTTTACAGAAAGCCCTAGCATTTACAGTCAGGCATTGAAAAGACAGCTGGACAGTATTAGCATGCCTCCAAACACAGCTCTACTCCAATACGTAGACGACCTCCTAATCACAGCAAGATCAGAACCAGACTGCGAAAATGCATCACTGACAGTTTTACACTTTCTGGCAGACAAGGGGCACAAAGTGTCCCCTTCAAAGCTGCAATTCTGTGAACAGCAAGTGGTGTACCTTGGACACTTGCTGTCCAAGGATGGTAGACAGCTAACACCAGAACGTATACAGCTCATTTCTAACCTTTCACAGCCTAAGACACAAAAGGAAGTACGGGCCTTCATTGGCCTCACTTCATACTGTAGGCAATGGATTCCCCAGTATGCCTATCTAGCCAAACCACTCATACAATTGACAACACAGGAGGCAGCGTCTTCGACTGTCCTCCCTTGGACACAAGAACATACCTTGGCATTTGAGGAATTAAAAAGAGCATTATGTCAAGCGCCAGTTCTAGCGACTCCTAGTTACAGTAAACCTTTTATGCTTTTCGTAACTGAACGGGATGGAACAGCGTTATCTGTCCTCACACAAGATCAAGCAGGAAAACACAAGCCTTGTGCTTATTTTTCCAGTACACTAGACCCAGTGGGCCAGGCTCTGCCTGCGTGCCTGAAATCGGTTGCAGCAACAGCCCTAGCCATAAGACAAAGTGACTCGATAGTGCTGGGACACCCCCTGACAGTACAGGTACCACATGCAGTGGAAGTTCTCTTAAACAGGACACAGACACAACATTTGACTATAGCGAGACTGACAGGATATGAACTGACATTGTTTCAGCCACACATAGAGATCAGACGATGTAATATTCTAAACCCTGCTACACTTTTGCCCTCAAGTACAGTAAATGCACCACCACATGACTGTGTGGAAGTAATGAATATAGTGACGAAACCAAGACAAGACCTGACAGATATTGCACTTCCAGACCCTGACCTAACACTCTATGTAGACGGATCATGCATGAGAACGAGTGCAGGAGAGTTAGTAGCAGCATATGCCGTGACCACTGCTACTGAAGTCATAGAGACACAAAGAATAGACACACTGTCAGTACAAGCAGCAGAGCTCATCGCTCTGACACAAGCCTGCATAAGAGCTAAGCACTTAAGAGTGAACATTTATACAGATTCACAATATGCTTTTGGCGTAGTTCATGATTTCGGAGTACTATGGAGGGAGAGAGGTTTCTTGACCTCTCATGGAGCCAAGATTCAGCACGGCCCGCTTATTCAAGCCCTGTTGGAAGCAATACATTTACCTACAGCCATAGCTATCCTGAAATGCAAAGCTCACACCAAAGTTACAGACACCATTTCCCAGGGTAATGACCTGGCAGACCGAACTGCTAAACTTACAGCCCAGACACCAACAGACACGACAAGGACAGAAGTACCATTACTGACAAAAAGTATGACAGTCAGAGATCCTTCTCAAGATGTACTCGACATACAGACACATGCCACTACAGATGAAATAAAGAAATGGACTGAACAAGGAGGGATCCAGACTGACCAAGGTTGGATGACTAAGGGAAAAGGCACATGGTTTCTTCCAGATTCCATGGTACAAGTAATCCTAAACACAACACATAGTCCAGCACACTTGGGAGAAAAGGCAATGATAGACAGTTTACAGAATATCTGGTTTAACAAGCACCTGCGTGCAGCAGCGAAACAGAAAGTACGAACATGTATGATCTGTTGCCAGTTCAATCCAGGTAAAGGCATCCCGGTGGAACAAGGCGGATTTCATCCTCCTGACCACCCTTTTGAGGTCCTCCAGATGGATTACATCCAAATGGACAGATGTAGAGGTTACAAGTATGTCTTGGTAGTTGTGTGTGCACTATCTAGATGGACAGAAGCGTATCCAGTTCCAGATTATACTGCTGTGACAACCGCCAGGCAATTGGTGCGTGAGTTCTTCCCCAGATATGGATTGCCCCGTGTCGTCTACTCAGACAATGGTCAGCCATTTTCCTCTGAATTAATGAAACAAGTGTCTCTTCTGTTAGGATATAATTGGAAGTTCCATTGTGTACGACACCCTGAAGCAGCAGGCCTTGTAGAAAGACATAATCAGACAATCAAGATGAAACTAGCAAAGATTTGTGCAGAAAAAGGATTGGATTGGATGGTAGCCTTGCCGGTTGCCCTCTTTTACATGCGTATGGTAGCTCATTCCAGAACAGGCCTATCTCCGTATGAAGTAGTTTTCGGTAGACCGCCAAATATGTGGGGTACGCCTATGCCTAAGAAAAGAAAATAACTGATGTTGACAGTAACATGCTGACAGATTACCTGGCTTCCTTGATGTCTGCACTACTCTCTTGTCGTTCACAGGTTGCTGCCGCTTTCCCTGACAACACCCAGGTCAAGGAACACGCCATAGTCCCTGGGGATTTCGTGTTTGTCCGGAATTTTGATCGATCAAGCCCCCTTGAGCCACGTTGGAAGACGCCGAAACTGGTGTTACTGACCACGAGGACTGCGATTAAGGTCGAGGGAAGAAAGGGATGGCTTCACGCTCATCACTGCAAGAGATACTTTGGACAATCTGGTACTTTTGAAAAGAATAAAGACATTAAAGACATTAAAGACCTTGCGCCGCCTTTGCTAGAAAAGACTCCACAGCAAGAGTATAGGTCTAAGTTGCGATCTAGTAAGTCAGACTAAGTTTAATTGTTTAAGTCCACTAGGTGGTGAATCGGTTAGACTAGATTTCTGACATGTATAAGATCGCATGCGACAATAGTAAAAAGAGCAAAATGAGAGAGAAATACTGTAAGCTATTACATAGTAGATGTATAGTTTCTTTGATTATTCTATTTTTTTTGTGCATCGTTATAATCTGTGTTAGTTTAATACTACATGTTTTCTTTCCTCCTTTTGCCTCACATATGCACTCTTCCCTTAACAACACCGTAGAGCATACATTCAGTGACCTGCCACCTCATGAACTGTCATATCGACTTGCCCTGCGTAACAATACTTTCATCCGAATGTTACACCGTTCTCATCAGACCAGCAATGCGACTGATTGCTGGGTATGTGGCCAACTGCCACCTTATCAAGAGACGAAGGGAGTTCTGCCCTTCTTCCCTTTACCGTTCTCCCACAATGGTTCGTGCGGAGCATGGTTTGCCTTAATGACCTCACTAGACAAAAAGTCCATAGTTTACCAAGATGAATGGATATATGGAAACCTGAATAAAGTAATGAATGAAGCATGTTTTCCAGACAAAGACGGATTTCCCCAAAGGAAGGGAACAGATCTAGAAAATGAAGAGTACGAGCAAGGAAATGCGTCTGTTAGTTTTATAATGCTGAACGCACAGCCCATGCAAAATATAGGTCCACCATTTATTTCAGTCCTACCGGTAAAAGGTGATTTATGTGTTCGAAAGAAAGGTTCAGTACATATGGGACACAGCGAGTGTAGAGTTGTAGTAGAGTTTAACGATAAAGGACAGTCTTCTTTCAAAACATCACGCCATACCTATTTCATTTGCGGTCAGACAGCCTATGTACAACTGCCCCTAGACTGGGGTGGGACATGTTATATAGCGTTCCTGCTGCCACCAGTCTTTCTGGCCCCATCCCATTATCATCGAGATTCGCGACTAGAGCATGTTAGACAAAGGAGAGAGACTGATTCCTCAGAGATAGATCAGACTGAAACAGCTTGGGAGCAATATACAGATTTCAACAAAGGATTCTTTTTCTTCATAGGTCCCGTCCAAAACAGTAAACTGATACGCAGGTTAACAAGGACTCTGGAAGCAGTAGTGAATGTGACTGCTTCTGCTCTGGCGAATTTGACCCAGGAGCAGTCTGCCATGAGACTTGTTGTTCTTCAGAACCGCCTTGTTCTTGACGTCATCCTGGCGGATAGGGGCGGGGCTTTTAGAGTGATCGGCTCCAGTTGCTGCATTTTCATCCCTAATAACGCGCCATCTGTGTACGCAGCAATAACAAGACTCCACAAGATTGCTCATGATATACATCAAGACCCAGGCACATGGACTTGGTCCAGTTGGCTCTGGGGTGTAATAGCGGCTTGGGGATGGAAAGTGTTGTCGTTCCTAGGAATGATACTGCTTATGATATTCGGCTGCTGTCTCTGTCTGCAGTGTGGCCCGGCCATTTGCGGCCTGTGTGCGACTGCCTGTGTACCACATCCACGTGTACGAAGGATCGAAGATGAACAAATGATGCTGTATGATCAACTATACGGTCTCATGAATATAGATGTGTCCTGAAGGGTAACATAGGGGACAAGGAGGGAATGAGGAAAATGAAATTTTACATGACCAATATGTCCCCTGCGTGTACCCTATGTTTAATGTATGTGCATGTCATACATGCATTTTCCCTTAAGTGGCCTGAATCACAAGGCCTCTGCATTTACGTCCTGCATTAGGATGCCAGTCATCAAGTCTCCCATGTAAGAAATATTAAGTTAGCATTTAAGGCCCATGTATTTGCATTGTGCACTTTTAAATAAGTCACGATGAACCCGGTTTGTGGTTCAGCCTGAGCCTGTTTCTGAATTAGGGCTCCAGGTCTCCAGACACTCTGAGAGCTGCAGTTACGTATCCCTGACCTTGCATACCTCTGGCTCAGCCGAGGCCCAGCACGGGGTGCCAAGACAGTGTTTTGCAAAATAGTTATCTGCTTGTTGTACAGAATCACATTCCTGCCCAGTGAAGAAGGTAAACAGAACCCGTCTGCAGAGATAGGGCCTAGCCTTTCTGTCTCCGTTTAAGTAAATTACAGAGCTTGCATCCGTAGAAAGCCCACGGCCCCCATTGCAATGCACGAAGAAATATATGCCCCCTCTGGCTCTTAGTGACGAGCGACCTTTGCTTCAGATAAAACATCCCCGGACTCAAGATATCAGATATTACAAGACGTGCTGGTCGCCCTGACACTAAAGGCCTCTCTACTAGACTGAATGTCAGCTTTCCCCCCAGTCACACGTCAGTTGCACGTCATGATCAAGTTGCACGCACAAGTAGGGCAAAGTTCCAGCCTGCCATGCAACCCCCCCTCCATGTATCCACCCACCTATGACTCACCTATGACTCATCAAGTGTACACCCTCATGCACGCCCACATGCTCTTATCTTCTTTTCTCTCCTATGTACAAGATTGCACGTATAAATATGTAATCAGAAAATAATGTTTAGAAGACCCTTCCTGAACCTTAGAGGTGATGGAACAGATTCTCCCTTAACTCGAGTTATTAGAATAAAGCCCTTTGACTCAGATACCACGGACTCTGCCTCTCATTTAATGCATGACACTTTGTTTATTTAAGGAAATTATGACAGGGTAATATTTTATTTACCACATTCCGACGTTGCTGAGTCGTTGCACTAGGGTGCGGTGGCAGACGGTGTCGAATGCCGCGGAGAGGTCCAGGAGGATGAGGGCCGCTGTTTCTCCGTTGTCGAGCAGGGCCCGGATGTCATCGGTGGCAGCGATGAGGGCGGTCTCGGTGCTGTGGTTGGCCCTCAAGCCCGACTGTGACGGGTCGAGGGATCCGTTCGTCTCAAGGAAGGCGGCCAGCTGCTTGTTGACTGTCTTCTCGATGACTTTGGCAGGAAACGGGAGGAGCGAGATGGGGCGGTAGTTCTTGAGTTCGGTGGGGTCCGCTGTTGGTTTCTTTAGTAGGGCGCTGAGTTCGGCATGCTTCCAGCTCTCGGGGAAGGTGGCGGTGTCGAAGGAGGTGTTGATGATGTCTTTCAGGTGTGGTGCGATGACAGCGTCGGCCTTTTTGAAGACGTGGTGAGGGCAGGGGTCGGTGGGAGAACCGGAGTGGATGGAGTTCATTGTCCGGATGGTGTCATCGGTGCTGATCGTGGTCCAGGCGCGGAGGGTGGTGGTGGGGGGCGGTGGTTCCGTTGTGGCGTGCGTTGGTTGAGCGCTGAAGCTGTTGTGTATGTCCGCGATCTTGTTGTGGAAGTAGGAGGCGAGGGAGTTGCAGAGGTCTTGCGAAGGGGTGACGTCGTTGTTTGCGGCGTTGGGGTTGGAGAGCTCTTTGATGATGTTGAAGAGTTCCTTGCTGTTGTGTGCGTTGTTGTCCAGTCGTTCCTTGAATGCTGTTTTCTTGGTGGTGCGAATCAGTTGATGGTGCTTTCGGGTGGCGTGCATGAGGGCGGTCCTGTTGTCTGGTGTTGGGTCTCTTCTCCAGGCTTTCTCAAGGTCTCTGCAGTTCTTCTTGGAGCTCTTGAGTTCGTCGGTGAACCATGGGGCTTTCTTGCTGCCGGGTCTGCTGGGCTGGGTCCTTAGAGGGGCGAGGTCGTCTGCGCAGTTGCTGATCCACTTTGTGAGGTTGTCGGCGGCTTGGCTGGGGTTCGCAGAGCTGGCGGGAGGGTGCTGGTTCAGGGATGTGGTGAGCTGGTCGGCCGTGATCGTGTTCCAGCTTCTTCGTGCAACCTGTTGTTGGTGGTGGTGGATCGGGGTCCTACTGAAGCTGAAATGGACGCAGCTGTGGTCCGTCCAGTGGAGTCCGGTGGCGTGGCTGAAGGCGATGTCTTTGCTGGATGAGAAGACTGCGTCGAGTGTGTGTCCGGCAAGGTGGGTGGGGGTGGTCACCAGTTGCTTGAGTCCGAGGTTGGCGAGGTTGTCAAGCAGGGTGGTGGTGTTGCGGTCGTTGTTGTTCTCCAGGTGGAAGTTGAGGTCCCCGAGGAGGATGTAGTCGGCGGAGGGGAGGGCGTGCGGGCTGATGAAGTCGGCGATGTCTTCGCTGAATTGAGTGCGTGGTCCCGGAGGACGGTAGATCAGGGTGCCTCTGAGGGTGGTCTTGGGGTCGGTGTGGATCTGGAAGTGCAGGTGTTCGGCGGTTGTCAGGGTGTCGTCGGTGTTGGTCGTGATGCGGATGGTGTTCCTGTGGATGATGGTGATGCCTCCTCCTGTCTGGTTGGCGCGATCTCTTGGGATGGCGATGGCGATGTCGGGCGCTGAGGAGGCGTTCATCCAGGTTTCCGTGAGGAAGGCGACGTCTGGGGATGTGATGTCGAGGAGGTTCCAGAGTTGAACGGTGTGCCTGTGGACAGATCGGGTGTTGAGCAGGATGCACTTCAGGTGGTTGCTGTTGGTGTTCGGCTTGGTGGGTGCTGGTGCAGTGCAGGTCCGGGTGCAGGTGAACTTGCAGGAGCGGCAGCTGAAGGGTCCGTGGGTGCGTCTCGGGGTGGCTCGGTAGCATCCCGGGATTCGGCCGGTGTTGAGTGCGATGAGGGTGGCGGCGCGTTCGTCCGGCGGGTGGGCTGGGGTCCGCGGGAGCCAGGGGTTCGGGCGCTGGGCGCGGTCCAGGCGCGGACGGGCTTACCTTTGGCGCACCTTTGGCGCACAATCGGCGCGCCCGCTGCGCGTCAACGCTGCGCGTCTGCCACTCTGCCCTATGTGGAGAGTGGGGGGGACGGAGCGAGGGAGGGTCAGCTGGGAGGTGGGAGCGGGGTGGCGAATGGGGAGGGCGAGCGAGGGAAGGGGGCGGGGCCGCAGGGGGGCAGCGGCGGGGAGGTGGCGGGAAACGCGGCAGGGGCTGGGCGTCCAATGAGGGGGAACAGCGGCCGAGGGAAACACAGAGGGCTGGAGAAAAACGGCGAAATAGCGCTGCACACAACAGGGGAGAGCAAGCAGGTACAAGGAGGCAAAGCAGGTTACAAGAGCCAAAAAAGCGTTACAAGAGTTACAAGAGCCAAAAAAGCGGCGAAGCAGGGGAGAGCAAGCTGGTAACAGGAGGCACAGGATCACCGCAATCCAAGAGGTTCCGGCAGTCGGGGGCACAGCTGAGAGCAGAGGCGGCACTTGGGAACGGGCTCACTCACGGGGAGTGTGCACGGTGGGGTGACCAGCGCAGGGGGACAGAGGTCACTGCGCCTCGCTGGCCACACAGTCTATTTATGGTCTCGTGGGAGGGAGGGTCAGCTGGGAGGCGGGAGCGGGGTGGCGAATGGGGAGGGCGAGCAAGGGAAGGGGGCGGGGCCGCACGGGGGCAGCGGCGGGGAGGTGGCGGGAAACGTGGCAGGGGCTGGGCGTCCAATGAGGGGGAACAGCAGCCGAGGGAAACACAGGGGGCTGGAGAAAAACGGCGAAATAGCGCTGCACACAACAGGGGAGAGCAAGCAGGTACAAGGAGGCAAAGCAGGTTACAAGAGCCAAAAAAGCGTTACAAGAGTTACAAGAGCCAAAAAAGCGGGGAAGCAGGGGAGAGCAAGCTGGTAACAGGAGGCACAGGATCACCGCAATCCAAGAGGTTCCGGCGGTCGGGGGCACAGCTGAGAGCAGAGGCACTTGGGAACGGGCTCACTCACGGGGAGTGTGCACGGTGGGGTGACCAGCCCAGGGGGACAGAGGTCACAGACCTCTCTCCAAACACAAGTATTCTCCATAAACAGTGGCTTTTAGGTGTAGCCACTTGTGAGACAAGTGCCGTCTACAGGATTGGGTATTGACTCTTTTGCATGAACCCTAGCATCATCCTGCCATAACGTCATAAACAAAGCATTGGTAAATGCAGGCTACAGCCGATAGAAATGGAGGAAATGTAAGTGGCATGCACAGGAACCAAGGAAAAGCCAGGAAAGAGAGGATGCCCTCTTTATGTTTATATCAAAAACAAAAGATTTCTCAAGCACAGAAAAAGCGATGTGTGGGCGGAACCTAAAAACATTAACATATTTAAGGCAACAGAAAAAACATTGAACATAAATTCACAAAACTGATATTTATATTTCAACATCTATCTATTTGACAAAGATAAGTAGCTAACATAGATTTCCTTAGGCATAGGAGATACAAGCTTGTCCTCATTATTTTTTTTTATATATCCAGAACCGTCCCTATGGCGTTGGGATACAGTGTTCCCCCATTGGTTGTTGTTTTAAGTGGCTTCAATTGTCAAGATTGCATCAACTGGCTTCTATTGCCCTTTGTACAGGTGTGCCCTCAACCACACTAAATTATGCAGCTGCGCTTGGATATTCTGTGGGCCTAACAATTAAGGACCCGATTCACAGAGACAAAATTCTATACTTACTACCATTTTGGTATTCACAGATGTCCTAGGAGTCCTAAAGTTAGGAGTCCTCACTTTACTACTCCTAAACAGAGAAAAATCCTAACTTTACGACTTTCAGTATTCACAGAAGGCATTTAGGAGTCCTAAAGTTAGGAATCCTAACTTCTGTGAATACCAAAATGAGTGAGTGCCTTCTGCAAATACCAAAATGAGTAAGTGCCTTCTGTGAATACCAAAATGGTAGGAAGTTTAAGATTTTGTCTTAAGTTAGTTCTGTGAATCGGGTCCTATGAGTGGAGGTCTACCTCAGGGCTTTCAAAAGAAAGGAGACTACATATGAGAATAAAGAAAAATCTATATGACACATAACTGAGGTGGAACCTCACAATTCAAAGACAATTAACAGACTGAAAGAGCTTAAAAAAAGGTAAGGATACTGGGTATAGTAGTTGAAAACTCCATTTGTGTTTAATGTAACAGGCATTGTTAATGCATTGGGTTCGCCTATATGAATACTGAGCTGTTTTCATCAATCACCCTCCATGACGAAGGAAAGAACTCCTTGACAACCATCACAGGAGTTGGAGAGGATATGGCGCAATAGCCAGAGCTGCTGACTTGAGAGCCTGGATTCCCAGTTCGAGCCTCGCTGGCGCAGCATCATGTGATTCTGTGCTGCTTACTTTTCCTCCATTTCTATTGGCATCAGCATATTTTCCTGCATTTACTAATGCTGGTTTCTCTTCAGCTTCTCTTAGCAATTTCCAGCTAATGAAACACTGTTAACATTCACGTTGGTGAAATTATTTTTTCATAAATAAAGTTTTGCCCCTTTTTACTTCTTCGTCCTGACGCTGTTTTCGATAGCTGCACTTTATCACTGGGAGAGATTAAGTAATTTGCCCAGAATCACCATTTAATCCACTGCACAGTTTTCGCAAAAAATGAAAATCAAACAGAGAGGTATTTCCTTATGAGAGTGTAGTAGTATTTGGAAGGCTGGTCATGGGGACCTGTTCATTCTACTTTAGAAAGCATGAAGTAGACACTATGTCACGATTATTCTTACTACGTTTTGACGTTGTTGTGACATAGGAAGACACTCACCATTTGGTAGAGTTACATAACCACTTGGTGTTTAGTTTTCTAACACTATGTCACCATCACCTATTCTATATCGTAGACAATGCTGGGCCACAGGACATTATTACCATGTGGTGCAGGGATTCCTGCTTAGGACGTGGTTTATTCTATTATGTTCTTAAAAGTAAAACGGACCCTACGGGTACGCTCAAGAATCCGTTTTCAATGATTTGCACAGTGCAAACAAGCATCCGGCACTGTGCAATCATTGAAAACGGTATCTTGCACAGTGCGAGCTGTAGTTTTTTGCTGCTCAAGGAGGTTTTTCCTTGAGCGGCAGCTTTCTCAACGCGGACTGGTAGTTTCTCATCTCGAGCGGACGCGAGCATATGCGACCACTCGCAATGAGAAAACAGTCCTCCCCGCGTTGAGAATCTCCCAGGGAGGTTTATTTTCCACGCTCGCGATCAGCAACTTGATGTTGCTGATCGCGAACGAGGAAAAAGTCTCGGCAAGATGTCATTTTGCTTGCTCGCGGTCGCCAACTTGTTGTTGAGGACCGCGAGCAACCAAAAAATGACTGCTGCAAGTTGCGTAAAATTCACAAACTACGCGAGCGTAGCGTAGTGCTTCACCCGGGCCTAGTGTCCACCTCTCAGCAATCCCACAGTCTGGGGCTTACTGGAGGTAACAGGTAGGCTAGTTGGCCCCCTAACCACCCCCAGCTGCGAAGGGGACTTTAACCCCATGTAAGAGCGCACCAGGGAGCGTGTTTTCAGACTGGTGGGCAAAGGGGGAGTTGCCTGCTATGAAAACTTACTAATGCTGCTGTGTGGAATTTACTGGAGGTAATAGGGGGGGTAGTTGACCCCCAAGATTGTCCTTTGGGGGCAACTACCACTCCTGTTACCCCCAGTAAGTCCCACACAGTGGGTTTGCTAAAAGGTCTTTGGAGGTCATCCCCCCTTTCTCCACCACTCTGCAAATGTGCCTCCTGGCACACTACGGGTTGGGGGAGGAAGTCCACTTTTCTCCTGAGGGACTTTGGGAACCAAGAAGCCATCCTGGTACTTCCTGTAAGTCCTAAGCAGCGGAATTCCAGAGCAGTGGTTGGAGGCCCAGCCCCATCTTCTCCATCTCTCTGCAAACGCAACTACTAGTCAAAGAAGCATTTGCAATGTAATACGTTTCGCATTTGCGAGAGTTAGAGCTCTTGGTGTTGTAAATGTAAAAGTGTTTTATTAATGTTTTTTGGTGTGGAGTGGATGTAGGTTGTGTGTAATGGAATTATGTGGTATGTTGTGCAGTGAAATTATGTGGATAGAAAGTATGTGGTGTATAGGAATTATATAGAGTGGAATTATGTGTTACTGAGAGTAATTGTGTGTTATGATAGTCTGTGTTGTGGAGTGGTAACCTCAGGTTGAGACTACCTCGTTTCCATAGAAGCTAAACTATAAACTCAATGAGACAAAAAAAAGAAGGAACCAGTGAGGAGCACTTTTGGACCTAGTCAGAGGTATGAGCAGGCCCCTTGAATTATGCGACTGTTTGGCTGCACTGACTTTTGCACAATCTTGTTTCTAGCTCAAACGGCTCAAATGTTACAAAAATGCAGCAACAAGTGTTACAGCGTGGTGGAAGGCCCTTTGCAAACCTAGAATGGTCACCTGTTACTTATTGCTAAATGTGGGTATTACATTAGTACTAATGGTGTGCAAACCACTCTTGCTTCTTTCTGCGCCTCTCTTGCTTCTTTTTGTATTTCTGTTGCTTCTTTCTGCACCTTTCCTTCTTATTCTGCACTTCTTTTGCCTCTTTCTGCTCATCTTTTCCACTTTCTGCACCTCTCTTGCCTCTTTCTGTACTTCTTTTGCCTCTTTCTGCACCCCTCTTGCCTCTTTTTGCACCTCTGTTCCTTCTTTCTGCACCCCTCTTGCCTTTTTCTGCACCTTTCTTCACTGTTTGAGCAACTCTCTTGCCTCTTTAAACCCCTCTCTTCCCTCTTTCTGTACCCCTCTTGCTTCTTTGAGCACCTTTATTCCTTATTTCTGTACTTCTCTTGCCTCTTTCTACACCCCTCTTGCCTATTTCTGCACTTCTGTTCGTTCTTTTGCACTGCTCTTGCTTCTTTTTGCACCTCTTTTGCAAATTTCTGCACCCCACTTCCCACTTTCTGCACCTCTCTTGCCTCTGTCTGCACCCCTGTTCTCTCTTTCTACACCTCGTTTGCCTGTTTCTGAAAATGTCTTGCCTCTTTCTGCAGTTCTCTTGCCTCCTTCTGCACCCATGTTGCTTCTTTCTGCACCCTTCTTCCCTTTTGTCATCCCTCCTGCCTCTTTCTGCAGTTCTCTTGCTATTTTCTGTACCTCTCTTGCCTCTTTTTGCACCTCTCTTGCCCTTGTCTGCACTTCTCTTGCTTCTTGCTTCTTGCTTCTTTCTGCACCTCTGCTGCTTCTTTCAGCAATTCTCTTGCATCTTTCTGCAGTTCTCTTGCTTGTGTCTGCACCTCTCATGTCTTTCTGCACCTCTGTTGCCTCTTTCTGCACCTTTCCTGCCTCTTTCTGTACCTCTCTTGCCTCTTTCTGTACCTCTCTTGCCTCTTTCTGTCCCTCACATGCCTATTTCTGCACTTCTCTAGCTTCTCTCTACACCTCTGTTGCTTCATTAAGCAATTCTCATGCCTCTTTCTGCACCCTTCACACCTCTTTCAGCACCTTTGTTGCTTCTTTCTGCACTTCTCTTCCTTCTTCCTGCACCCCTCCTGTCTCTTTCTGTACCTTTCTTCTTGCCTTTGTGCACCTCTCCTACCTCTTTCTGCACCTCTCCTACCTCTTTCTGCTCCCCTCTTGCCTCTTTTTGCACCTCTGGTAGTTCTTTCTGTACCTCTTTTGCAAATTTCTTCATCCTTCTTTCCTCTTTCTGCACCCCTTACCTATTTTTCCACATCACTTGCTTCTTTCCTAACTTTTCGTGCTTCTTTCTGCACTGCTCTTGCTTCTTTCTACTCCTCTCTTGCACATTTCTGTATCCCTCATACCTTTCTCTGCGCCCCTGTTCCCTCTTTCTGCACCTTTCTTGCCTGTTTCTGTACCTCTCTTGCATCTTTCGGCACATCTGTTGCTTCTTTCAGTACTTCTCTTGCCTCTTTCTGTACCCCTCTTGCCTCTTTCAGCACCTCTGTTGCTTGTTTCTGCACTTCTCTTGCATCTTTCTGCACCCCCTTGCCTCTTTCTGTACCCATTTTGCCTCTTTGTGCACCTCTCTTGCCTCTTTTTGCACCTCTCTTGCCCTTTTCTGCAGTTCTCTTGACTCTTTCTGCACCTCTTTTCCTTCTTTCTGCACTTTTCTTGCCTCTTTCTGTACCACTCTTGCCTCTTTCTGCACTTCTGTTGGTTCTTTCTGCACTTCTCTTGCTTCTATCTGCACCTCTGTTGCTTCGTTCTGTACCACTCTTGCCTCTTTCTGCACCTTTCCTGCCTGTTTCTGTATCTCTCTTGCCTCTTTCTGTATCTCTCTTGCCTCTTTCTGTACCTCTCTTGCCTCTTTCTGTCCCTCACTTGCCTCGTTCTGCACTTCTCTAGCTTCTCTCTACACCTCTGTTGCTTAATTCAGCGATTCTCATGCCTCTTTCTGCACCTTTCACACCGCTTTCAGCACCTCTGTTGCTTCTTTCTGCACTTCTCTTGCTCTTTCTGTACTTCTCTTGCTCTTTCTGTACCCCTCTTGCCTCTTTCAGCACCTCTGTTGCTTCTTTCTGCACCTCTTGCCTCTTTTTGCACCTCTCTTGCTCTTTTCTGCAGTTCTCTTGACTCTTTCTGCACCTCTTTTCCTTCTTTCTGCACTTTTATTGCCTCTTTCTGTACTACTCTTGCCTCTGTCTGCACCTCTGTTTGTTCTTTCTACACTTCTCTTGCTTCTTTCTGCACCTCTGTTGCTTCTTTCAGCAATTCTCTTGCCTTTTTCTGCAGTTCTCTTGCTTGTTTCTGCGCCTCTCGTGTCTTTCTGCACCTCTGTTGCCTCTTTCTGCACCACACTTGCTTCGTTCTGGACCACTCTTGCCTCTTTCTGCACCCCTTCCCTCTTTCTGCACCTCTCTTGCCTCTTTCTGTACCTCTCTTGCCTCTTTCTGTACCTCACTTGCCTCTTTCTGCACTTCTCTTCCTTCTTTCTACACCTCTGTTGCTTCATTCAGCGATTCTCATGCCTCTTTCTGCACTCTTCACACCTCTTTCAGCACCTCTGTTGCTTCTTTCTGCACTTCATTCCTTCTTTCTGCACCTCTCCTGTCTCTTTCTGTACCTCTCTTGCCTCTTTGTGTACCTCTCTTGCCTCTTTGTGTACCTCTCCTACCTCTTTCTGCACCTCCCCTACCTCGTTCTGCACCCCTCTTGCCTCTTTTTCACCTCTGATAGTGCTTTCTGCACCTCTTTTGCAAATTTCTTCATCCTTCTTTTCTCTTTCTGCACCCCTCTTCTCTATTTTTCCACCTCTGTTGCTTCCTTTCCCACTTTTTGTGCTTCTTTCTGCACTGCTCTTACTTCTTTCTACTCCTCTCTTGCACATTTCTGTATCCCTCATACCTCTTTCTGCACCCCTGTTCCCTCTTTCCGCACCTCTTTTGCCTGTCTCTGTACCTCTCTTACCTCTTTCGGCACCTCTGTTGCTTCTTTCTGCACTTTGCTTGCCTCTTTCTGTACCCCTTTTGCCTCTTCCAGCACCTCTGTTGCTTCTTTCTGCACTTCTCTTGCTTCTTTCTGCACCCCTCATGTCTCTTTCTGTACCCTTTTGCCTCTGTGCACCCCTCCTGTCTCTTTTTGCACCTCTCTTCCCCTTTTCTGCAGTTCTCTTGCCTCTTTCTGCACCTCTGTTGGTTCTTTCTGCACTGCTCTTGCTTCTTTGTGCACCTCCGTTGCAAATTTCTGCATCCCTCTTGCCTCTTTCTGTAGCCCTCGTCCCTCTTTCTGTACCTCTCTTGCCGCTGCATACCTGTTGACTCTTTCTGCACCCCTTGTGCCTGTTACTGCACCTCACTTGCCTCTTTCTGCACTACTCTTGCTTCTTTATGCACCCTTGGTCCCTTTTCTGCACAACTCTTGCCTTTTTCTGCCCATCTTTTGCCTCTTTCTACACATCTTTTGGTTCATTCTGCACTGCCCTTGTCTCTTACTGCACCCCTCTTGCCTCTTTCTGTACCCCTTTTGCCTCTTTCTGTACCCCTCCTGGCTAAATCTGTACCCCTTTGCCTCTTTGTGCACCTCTCTTGCTTCCTTTGCACCAGTCTTGCTTTGTTATGCATCCCTCTTGCCTCTTTCTGTACCCCTTTTTCATCTTTCTGTACCTCTCTTGCCTCTGTCTGTGCACCTGTTGACTCTTTCTGCACCCCTTTTGCCTGTTCCTGCACCTCACTTACTTCTTTCTGCACTTCTCTTGCTTCTTTATGCACCCTTCTTCCCTTTTTCTTCAAATCTCTTGCCTCTTTCTTCGCCTCTCTTGCTTCTTTCTGCACATCTTTTGGTTCATTCTGCATTGCTCTTGTCTCTTTCTGTACCCCTCTTGCCTCTTTCGGTACCTCTGTAGCTTCTTTCAGCAATTCTTTTGCCTCTTTATGCACTTCTCTTGCTTGTTTTTGCGCCTCTCTTGTGTCTTTCTGAACCGTTGTTAATCTTTCTGCACCTCACTTGCTTCGTTCTGCACCACTCTTGCCTCTTTCTGCACCGTTGTTCCTTCTTTCTGCACCTTTCCTGCCTGTTTCTATACCTCACTTGCCTCTTTCTGCACTTCTCTTGCTTCTTTCTACACCTTTGTTGCTTCAATCGGCAATTATCATGTCACTTCCTGCACCCTTCACACCTCTTTCAGCACCTGTTGCTTCTTTCTGCACACCTCCTGCCTCTTTCTGTACCTCTCTTGTCTCTTTGTGCACCTCTCCTACCTCTTTTTGCACCCCTCTTGCTTCTTTTTGCATCTCTGGTGGTTCTTTCTGCACTGCTCTTGCTTCTTTCTGTAGCTTTTTTCCCACATTTCTTCCTCTTTCTTTCCTCTTTCTGTACCCCTCTTCCTTATTTTTCCACCTCTCTTGCTTCTTTCCCCACTTTTCATGTTTCTTTCTGCAGTGCTCTTATTTCTACTCCTCTCTTGCAAATTTCTATATTCCTCGTACCTCTTTCTGCAGCCCTGTTCTCTCTTTCTACACCTTTCTTGCCTGTTTCTGTACCTCTCTTTCCTCTTTCGGCACCTCTCTTTCCTCTTTCGGCACCTCTGTTGTGTCTTTCTTCACTTCTCATGCTTCTTTCTGCACCCTCTTGCCTATTTCTGTACCCTTTGCCTCTTTGTGCACCTCTTGCCCTTTTCTGCAGTTCTCTTGCCTATTTCTGCTTCTCTTTTGCTTCTCTCTGCACTTTTCTTGCCTTTTTATTTACCACTGTTGCCTCTTTCTGCATCTCGGTTGGTTCTTTGTGCACTGCTCTTGCTTCTTTCTGCACCTCTGTTGCAAATTTCTGCATCCCTCTTTATGTACCCCTCTTCCCTCTTTCTGTCTCTCTTGCCTCTGTCTGCACATCTGTTGACTCTTTCTGCACCCCTTTTGCCTGTTCCTGCACCTCACTTGCCTCTTTCTGCACCTCTTTTGCCTCTTTCTGTACATCTTTTGGTTCATTCTGCATGGCTCTCGTTTCTTTCTGTACCCCTCTTGCCTCTTTCAGCACCTCTGTTGCTTCTTTCTGCACTTCTCTTGCTTCTTTCTACACTCCTCTTGCCTCTTTCTGTCTCCCTTTTGTCTATTTGTGCACCTCTTTTGCCCTTTTCTGCAGTTCTCTTGCCTCTTTATGTACCCCTTTTTGCTGTTCCTGCACCTCACTTGCCTCTTTCTGCAGTTATCTTGCCTCTTTCTGCAACTCTTTTGCTTCTTTCTGCACTTTTCTTGCATCTTTCTGTACCACTCTTGCCTCTTTCTGTACCTCTGTTGGTTCTTTCTACACTGCTCTTGTTTCTTTCTGCACCTCTGTTGCACATTTATGCATCCCTCTTACCTCTTTCTGAACCCCTCTTCTCTTTTTCTGTACCACTCTTGCCTCTGTCTGCACACATGTTGACTCTTCCTGCACCCCTTTTACCTGTTCCTGCACCTCACTCGCCTCTTTCTGCACTTCTCTTGCTTCTTTATGCACCCTTCTTCCCTTTTTCTGCACATCTCTTACCTCTCTCTGCACCTCTTTTGCCTCTTTATGCACATCTGTTGGTTCATTCTGCACTGCTCTTGTCTCTTTCTGTATCCCTCTTGCCTCTTTCTGCACCTCTGTTGGTTCTTCCTGCACTGCTCTTGCTTTTTTCTACATCTGTTGCTAATTTCTGCATCCCTCTTGCCTCTTTCTGTACCCGTCTTCCCTCCTACTGCACCTCTCTTGCCTCTGTCTGTACACCTGTTCCTCTTTCTGCACCATTTGTGCCTGTTTCTGCAACTCTCTTGCCTCTTTCTGCATTTCTCTTGCCTCCTTCTGCACGCTTCTTCCCTTTTTCTGCACATCCCTTGCCTCTTTCTGCACCTCTCTTGCCTCTTTCTGCACATCTCTTGGTTCTTTCTGCACTGCTTTTGCCTCTTTCTGCACCACTCTTGCACATTTCAGCACCCCTTCCCTCTTTCTCCACTTCTCTTGTGTCTGTCTCAACACTGTTCCCTCTCTCTGCACCTCTTTTGCCTGTTTCTGCAACATTTTTGCCCATTTCTGCAGTTCTCGTGCCTCCTTCTGCTCCTATGTTGCTTTTTTCTTGCATCTTTCTGCACCCCCCATGCCTCTTTCCTTTCTGTACCCCTGTTGCTTCATTCTACACTGCTGTTGCTTATTTCTGTCCCTAGTGTCCATTGGGCCTTTTAAGGCTCGGAGAGGGAGGCTGAGCACCTCTTCCCCATAACATATATGGTTTAACCCTGGAAACAGGGTCACCAGATCTACTTTTAGCACAGGGAGGGGGCACCCTATGGCCTCTCCCCTTAAAATATATATTTCTGTCCCGGGTTGGGTCCCTTAAAGGAACCAGGGGTTGGCATACCCGAGGCCACTATTGGCTCAAGAGGTACGGTCATGTGGAACTGGGGAATGGGGGCCCTTGGTGCAGTCCACACCCCTCTGCCACACACGGCCAAGGGCTGTATATATGGTAATGCAATATTACTTTACATTAAAAAAAAGACATTAGAAATTCACCGAAAGTAACGTCATAGGTGAAAACACTGAAATTCACCAGTTCTAGTTCTCTGAAATACCTTTAACTCCTGCCCGAAGGCAAATAGTTATCATGATGTAGCCATGCACTGCTAATTACCACACATATTGCATCACTCAGGACATCTTCTATGACATCATTAATAATATAGTTGTAAGATTTACAATTAAATTGATGAGAAAATGTACATCGTGGAGAAGCACGTTATAAATACCTCAGGGCACAAATTGTAGTTACTTGAAATAACTATAACTGGTGAATTATATCTTTTTTATAGTTCAAAACGTTACGCTGACACTGAAATTCTCATCTAACAAACTGTAATTTTTTCAGTGAATATATATATATATGAGTGTGTCTGTATGTGTTTGTCTGTGTATATATATATATGTGTGTGTGTGTGTGTGTGTAACAATGTGTGGGTGTATTTGTGTGTGCATGTGTGTGTACAAAAGCAAACACTCATATGGATGATGTATATGTTCAATAGGAAGAAAATGTTTCAGGTATAATTTTCAAGAGTCCTTTATCATTTGACATATGAGGGAAAGGGTTGTTGGCAAAGGAACTTGTAAAGGAAAAACAACAGATTTGTGACCAGTACCTAGGATTCCCCTTCATCCCGGCCATACCTCTGTGGCCTAAGATATTCACATAAGCCCTGCATCACAGCCTCTTAGGAAGAGTTTGTGGGGTTTTTCCTACAAAACAACAGTAGAAGTGGTGAGCAGTATATACACAATACACACGATGAAACATCCACTAAATACAGAGTTCTGCCAAGTCTTTTAATCACACCTACCGGGCTCTGCTCTTTAGCAGTCTTGAGGTTGCCTTAATATACAGTCTGCAAAATGGATGTCAGCTGGTTATACTGGGTTTTTTTTTTAGTCCTCATTTTGCCAACTCGCATATTCAGTCTCTTCCTATCTCTCTATACCTGGTGTGATGACCATCCGAGAGAGGAAGGAGTGCTCCATTATGGAGAGTGCCGTTTCCAAAACCACGTCCCCTTTTCTCTGTACCGCCCTTGGATGGAATTTCTGGGGACATCAGAGCCACCAGCACCTTTGGCTTAATCATTGGACCCACTTGTTTTTTCTTTCCATTCAACAATAGGGTCCAGATCTTATCCCATATTGCTGGGTCACAAGCCATATCAGATTCACTTGTTAGTATAATACTTATTAGGCAGTCAGCAAAAGCTGGGGGATCTTCAGATTTCCACTTCTTATATAGCTCACGTCTTGCAAGTAAAACCACATAGAAAGCTTGGACCCAACCACCGTCCCCATCTCTTCATCTTACGGAAGCCCAAATAATACCAACTGCGGGCTTACCTCAATTAATTTGCCTCGGATCTCTCCCAGGAAGTCACAAACCTCCAACCAGTATTTAGTAATTTTTAAGCATTCCAAGAACATGTGCAGATAGTCCGCTCCTTCATGCTTACATGTTGGGCAGCAGTACTTATTGCCTGTAACATTTTACAGCTTCAACGGAGACCACTAAACTCTATGAACAGTGAATAGATGGTTATGCTTAAGTGAAGCTGGTTTCACAACCACTCGTAGCAAATCGAAAGATTTCACCCATATGGTACCTACTTCCTCATCTTTAAGCTCTTCACTCCATAGTTTTCTGATATCGGTTTCTAACGTATCTTCTGCCTCTACAAAGGCCCAATACCAGTAAGAAATGTCCTTCCCCCAGTAATCTGTTTTTGTTAGCTGATCTAACTTGGGGTCTTCCTCCTCCTGTGCCCAATCTTGTGCTGCCCACCAGAAGCCCAATTGATAATATTTGAACCCTGTTATCTTCCCCCTAGTCAGGTTGCTAAGCATTTCCCAGCTCCCTAGATTTCCATCTGTCATAAGGTCCGCCCAATAAAAAATACCCCCATCTTTTAGTGGTTGACTCAGTTGGTCATTCAGACATATGGGGTACCCAGGGATTCCCAAATTGGTGCCTGCATCGAATAGTATGGAATTCGCAATTGTTTACAGACATATATCCATGTTCTTAATGCTGTACTTAGAATCTTCAGTGTAACCTTTTTAAAAAAAGTTTAGGTCTCCATACTTAAACAAAAAATAATGCTGGCCTTGTGTCACCTCTCCAA
Source organism: Lissotriton helveticus (assembly GCF_964261635.1). Taxonomy (NCBI): domain Eukaryota; kingdom Metazoa; phylum Chordata; class Amphibia; order Caudata; family Salamandridae; genus Lissotriton; species Lissotriton helveticus. The sequence goes on along the minus strand of NC_136063.1, from coordinate 542,014,951 downwards.
GCATTGCTGTAAACAAGACACCCAGGGATGACCTATCTGGCTTATTTGCTAGCATACGAAAACGTTTGAAGTGGAAAGCATAGCAGTAAACAAGCAGGTCTGGTAATGCCAATCCGCCTGCTCCCAGTTTCCTCCTCAGCTTCCTCCAAGCTACCCTTGGCCCTTTAGACACCCAAATAAAACTACTAATTTTCCCCTGTAACTTAGCTATATCTTCCTTTTTAAAGCTTAAAGGTATAGAGTTAAAAAGGAAAGTAACTTTCAGGAGTATAATCATCTTTATGAGGTTTACCCTACCATAGAAATTTAACGGTAAGTTCGCCCATTTCAACAATGTAGCGGAAATCTCCTGGATTACTTTCTTCTAGTTTTCTCTTGGAAAATCTTCCAATTTCTGCGTAATGATCACACCCAAAAACCGCATTCTAGTTTTAGCTCCCTGAATGCTAATTTCCTGGTTCCATTGCATAATCTCAGTTTTATTTATGTTAACCTTATAGCCAGAGATTAAAACAAAACCCTCCTCTTTTCTCATCAGACTAGGTATTGCCTCTTGGGGATTAGTTCTATATAAGATTAGATCATCAGCGTAGAGTCCCAGTTTCACCTTAAACCCATTAAAAGTAAAGGGGAAAAGTGTGGTATCCGCCCTAATAGAATTAGCCAAAGGCTCTATATATAAATTAAATAGAAGCGGAGACAGGGGACATCCCTGTCGTGTGCCTCTTATTATGCTGAACCAATTTGATAACTCTCCATTGGTCAACACCTTGGCTCTAGGGCTCTGGCACATGTTTTTCATCACCCTCAACACGTTTTTGGGGAAATTGAACCCACTTAATACCACCCACAGATATATCCAATTAACTTGATCAAATGCTTTAGCAGCATCTACTGCTACAACTGTCAAGGGGATATTTCGTGCTTCCCCAATAGTCATAGCTCCTATCATCTGAAACTTTAGCTCATTTAATTGCCTCCCGGGGATAAAGCCCCTTTCCGAGTGTACAACCTCTTTTATCTAACCCTGGGCGTAGTACTTTGCTACGCCCACGGAGTGGGGCGTAGTGTTGCCTATTTCGCCATTTACAAAGTAGGCATAGCAGGCAACACTACGCCCACTCCGTGGGCGTAGCGAAGTTGCCCGCCACTGCCTCCCTCCCGCCCTCCCTAAATACTTAAATAACATTTTTAAAAAGAATAAAAACCACTTACCTTGTCGGCTGCGTCTCCGGGGCTCGCTCTCGTAATCGCGCCGCCGTCTCGGACACTAATGCGCATGCGCGGCCGCCCGCGCATGCGCATTTCTCACGAGAAATGCGCATGCGCGGGCGGCCGTGCATGCGCATTAGTATCCAAGATGGCGGCGCGATTACGAGAGCGAGCCCCGGAGAAGCAGCGGACCAGGTAAGTGGTTTTTATTCTTTTTAAAAATGTTATTTAAGTATTTAGGGAGGGCGGGAGGGAGGCGGGTAGTATTTAGGGAGGGCGGGAGGGAGGCGGGTGGCGCGTAGTGGGGCTACGCGAAGTGTGTAGGTGGACGTAGTTTCTTGCCCACTTCGCGTGGCTTCGCGTAGCCCCACTACGCCTACTACGCCCAGGGTTACTTTTATCACCTTTGCCAATCGTGCTGCCAGAATACCCAAATAGATCTTCTAATCAGAGTTTAAAAGTGATATGGGTCTAAAAGAGTCAATTTTCTGTGGATCTTTATTGGGTTTCAATATTAACGTGATCGTAGCTTCTGACTATGAGCTGAGCATTTTTTCACCCAGACTCTATAATCTGTTACACAATGAGGTAAAAACAGGCACCATGATATCTAATAAGCACAAATATACCTCGACTGGAAGGCCATCCGACCCAGCTGCTTTTTCCCTGGCTATTCTTCTGCACTGGATTCTAACCTCCTCTTCTGTTATCTCCCTTCCTAAAACTCTCTTCTGTTCTCAGCCAGCTGTGGAAGGTTTTCCCGTGTTAGCCACTTATTGATGCTTTCTTGGTCTGGAAATAGTCTCTTTATAAAGCTCACTCATTAACCGCCTGGCTTCCCGACATATGTCACCATTAGCACAGAGCACTTCCCCTGACTCTCTACTTTTTAAACTTTTCATTGTGCTTCTGGCTCAATTCGCTTTCACTTTCCATGCCAAGAGAGAGCTACATGTTTCCCATAGGCAAAATGCTGAAGCTTACTTGCATTCCATTTCTCAAGTAGATTTTTTATCCAGTTGAGCCTGAAATTCGGCCTGCAAATCCTCGAAGTCCTTAACCAAAGTTTGCAGATTACTTGCACCTTCTAAGGAGGCTTTCTGTAAATCCCTCTCTTTCAACTTAATCTCACTTATTCTACTCTCCTCATCCTGTTTTGCTATTGTTCTTTTCCCCCCTGTTATGGACGTCGGAATTAACCTTACATATGGCTTAAAGCATATGCAATTAAAAACATGGCTCTTCCCAGCACCCTAAACATCTATGCTCTCCACTCCGGAACTTAGGTCATGTCAGCGCTGGGACACCCTAGGGTAGCTATGCGCTTTAGAAATCCCTACTCATACTCATAAAGGTGTCCCAGACCAATTGCTCATTTGCAGAGCCAATATTTGCCCCAAAATACTCCTCCGTATTCTCCTTCAGATCTCTTATCGCCTCCTCATCTAGTAAAATAGTCCTGTCTAACATCCATCTCCTTTTCCCCTCCCTTTGGTGGAGGTTCAAAGACATTACTATTGCAGAGTGATCGGATAAGATTGCAGGAGTATGCAATACTACTTCTATATCTGCATATAATGCCTGATCTACGAGGAAGTAATCTATGTGTGAATGATGCCTGTACTTTTTGCTATAGTAAGTAAATTCTCTTTTCTCTCCATTCTTACTGTGCCAATGGTCCACCAGATTAAATTCTTTTATCATATTCTTCAGTCTAGCAAAAGATGTTGGGGGGGGGGACATATTTCACTCGTGATGTTTTGTCTAATTCCTTATTTAAGACCAAGTTGAAATCTCCTCCTAAAATTATGTTAGCTTCTGTTGCCAATAAGCGGGTTTCAAGCTTTATTAAGGATCCCTGATGATCCTCATTAGGTCCATAATAAACTGCACAGATCACTGGCTTGTCCTGTATAAAAATAGTGACCACTAACTATCTCCCCGTATCGTCCGTCTCAAATTTCACCACCCTGATTCCTGAGTTATTCCTAATAATAATGGCCACTTCTCTAGTGCTCCCCATTTAGTCTGAGCACAGTACCTATTGTACCCAACTAAACTTATAAAAACAATTTCTGCATTCCTGCCTCTCTAAATGCGTCTCTTGTAGGAGGATGATTTGTTCTATGCTTTCTTTTAGGAATTCCAACACCCTATGCGTCTTTTTCCCTCGTATCCCATTAACATTCCAAGTTATGAAACTTATTTTTTTAGTATTTTCCATTTTCTTTTCTACTTTCTCTGCAGCCTTCCATCTACTTTAGCCTGCAACCAAGGTTATATTTGATCCCCTTGGCCTTCTTCTTCCTCTACAAATTAGCATCCTGAGGAGCATTTTTTTCTTTTTATCCCTATGCTCCCCACACCCTGTGCCCCCCCCCACCTCCTCCTTTGGGAAACCCCCATATGGCTCCCTGGGCACTATATCCGCCCTTCGTGACCCCAAATTCATTAAGAGAAAGACTACCAATATTCACCAATGAAAAAATAATAAATGAGGAACCAGCGCATATATACATATTTAGCATACTATCACTGCGCTAACTACGCAAATCCTAGACGCAAATCCTAAATGCTCATCCCTCCATCTGTGCCAGAAAGGTATCAACTTCTTCCGGATTATGAAAATTATGTAACTTATTACGCCACATTATTTTTAACATTGCTGGGAGTTTCATCAGCACCTGGGTTCCCTTACTCCTAAGCTCATTCATTCGAGAACCCAACTCCTACTGCCTCTGCGCTGTTCTTTTACACAGGTCAGACCTCATTTGATAACTTAAATCTTCATATTTTAGTAATCCCTCCTTCAATGCTCTTCCTAGCACCAACCCCTTTGCAGCATAAGTTTGGAAATTTATCAAAATTTTCCTTGGCACCTTCCGAGCTGAATTTAATTTAAAAGGGTCCCCGTGGACTCTCTGAATTTCTTTTCCCAAATCAATTTCTGGGCTATCTTTCAAAATACCTTCCCTTAATAGTTTGCAAATGAAAGTTCTAATATCTCCCTTCTCAGATCCCTCCGGCACTTTGAGAACTCTCAAATGATTGCACCTAGCTTGCATTTGCAACTGCTCCATATCTTCCTCTAGTGTTCTGTTCTGCCTTCTTAATTTCTCTATTTCCTTTGAGTTCTCAGTCACTACATCCGTCAGACCCTTCACTTCCTCTTCCATGGTTCCAGTTCTCAGTGCTATTTCGTCAAGTTTTCCTTCCAAAGTCTCACATTTGTCCTGAATCCCTCTCTAGTTACTCTCCGATATCTCGAATTTTGTCAGGATGGCTTGCCTCAAACTCAAAAACATCTTTGTAATCTGACTCTCCATTCCTGCCGTAGCTTCTGCTACCGGCCCTTCTACACTCATACTTGACCATGTATCTATGCCTGTACCTGGGTAACTCTCTGGATTCTCTGGGTTCTCTTAGGTTGGAGTACTCCTGTGAGAAATAAGAGGAGAGACCCGATGGGAAGGAGAAGGTATAATACTATGGCCGTCGTCCGCCTCTTCGTTTCCCACCTCTGTCCCCATCCCACTCATGCTTCCCTCCAAACCATCCTGAATGTGCCTCTGCGGAAATACTTAGAACCTATTCTCCAGCTGTATTGTCTCTGTAGGTGGAGTGCTCTTGTTCCTCTCCTTCTGTAGTGTTGTGATCTGTTCAATAATCTTTAAATAGGAAGTGAGAGACGGAAGGGGTTTTGTAGAAATCCGTGATACTTTAGGGCCACACTGCTTTAATTTCTCCCCTGATCTTCCCCCTTTTTTCCTCAGTGAGACTAGGACCAGGGCCTCATCTGTCTCTCCCCTCCTTTGGGCTCAGGGACGGAGCGTAGAAGGTATCTGCTTTTAACATGCGGGACATGCGTGCCTTGTACTCCTAGCACACCTTGCAGCCTTACCCCCCTTACTAGGGTGTTTTTCGGAACCATCAGCCTCTCCTTGCGAACCATCTACCTCCCTGGGTGAAAAGTTGCTCACTGGTACACCAATAGTAGTGATTCCCTCACTGCCATTCACCGGACTTAGTGTCACTAACGGAGGATTCTCCTCCAGATGCCTCCTCTTGCTCCCTGACAATACCTTCACTGGGCTCCCCCTTGTCTCCTCACTTAATTACTCACCCAGGCACTACTTGCTCCTTCGGCGACTCAGCTGGCTATTCTCAAGCTCCCTCAAACTGAAGGGCAACACTTCCAACACTTCCGATACTCCGTCCCGTTCCACACGCTTTTCCGCTAGTTTCTGATGCCAAGTACTGCCTCTACCTCCGACGACCCAGAACTCGACTAGCAGAGAAGCAGCCCGCATCCTCCTTCAGCGCATTGCCGCTCTACGGCAGGTTCCTCCACAGAGCTCTGCGTCAGCTCCCATGAGGGGGCAAGTCTCTCAGTTAATCATCCAAAATTAACTCAGTCACGCATATATTGCGTATTTTCTACACGTTATTAATTTGTTTTCTTCAACCTCAACCACTTGCACCGTGTCCTCCACTGTATTACGCCATTCTTTCTCCTCGTCTCCTCGTCCTCGGGAGCTCTCGCGACGGGCGTCAGCCTGCCGCCATGTTTTCCTGCTGGTTATACTGTGACTGATTTGGGTTTTGTCCTGCATTGTTACGCTGTGTGTGAATGTCTCCAACTGTTTTTCTGAATGCTTCCTAGTCCAACAAATATGCGGAAAATGTCTTGCTGGTTTTTACAATGGTTCCAAAATGTACGCTGTTCTTGTCCTCAAAGCGAGTATATAGCGTGATGCACTCTTACTACCTGAAATTGGGTCAATCTCAAACCTGAAGCGTGTCACTACTGGGTGTCAGCAGAATCACCTGTCTTGATTGGTGGTCTCACTAGTCCTCGCTGCTGACAGCCACAAGATGACCGAGGCTGTCGGCGGGAGAGTTTATGCCCAAGAGAATGCTAGAAGCCGGAACTCCAGACAGGATCGCATCTGACACCAGGCGGGGGAATGGTGAGTGCACTGTAAAGGGCAGGGCTCATTTTATACCCAAGCTCCCCCCAACATGGCCACCGTGCTCAAGAGCCTGGGAAATGTGGTTCTCAGTGCTGCCATTGGATTGGGTTTGCTGGAAATGCAAGGACAATGGGCAAAGCATACCACAGGATAAAGAACGCCCTGCCCTGTGCATTCCCACTAAAAGCCTATAATGCTTGTAAGCATAACTAAATAAAATTGAATAACTAAGGCATATTATATAAAGGCAAAACCCAACAAAAGCATAACAGAAAATATACATAACACAATTGCATAAACGCATAGTGAGCAGTGTCAAATGGCACATCAAGGACTTTAGCCCGATATCAAGGGACAAGGCCACCAATACTTGGCTGTGACAAATGGCCCAAGTAGTTTACCACACAGTTTACGGGGGCATGACAAGTACATGAAGATCAAACGCCTAGAGGTGCATGCCAAGACTATGACAAAGTTAGTCGAAAAAGGCAATAAAGCTAAGCGATCAAGGAAGACAATAGAACTTATAACAAAGCTGATAACAAAACTGATAGAACAACATTCAAAAGTAAAGACAAGAGAACATACTATGGATAAGGATAGCAATGTCCACATGTGGAAAAATTAACCATTTTGCAAGTGTATGCAGGGTAAAATGAAGAGACGATGAAAAAACATGGAACAGCAGACTAAAGGAAATGTTAAACACATTAGGCAAATGGAAACCTGTGATGACTCCTTGGCAGATGAATTTGATCCGGAATGATTGTACATGATGACTGAGGAAAGCAAAGATGCAACTTTTAATTTGATAAAGACAGATAATATAAAAAAACAGTGTCTGTTGACAAATTAGTGGGATCTCAAAAAGTTCCTTTTGTTCTTGTTAGTGGAGTGACATGTAACATCATATGTGTAACTGAATATGATAAAATGTAGGTGAACATATAAAAACATCTCTCAAAGAGGAAGTGCACGTTCTAAAAGGAGGTACGTCTGATCCTTGCTTACTGAGCAATTTTACTGCTCAACTAATGGTACTATTAGCTATGAAATTTAATGTTGCAATGGTACACCGTATACTAATAGAGTTTCCTGCATTGATTGAGGATCTGTGCAAACTAAAGCATAAAACTATTACCCTGCACATAAATGAAACGGTAAAATCTGTGGCACAGATGCATAGAAGCAGTCCAATTTATATGCAAGACAAAGTGGAAGGAGGAGTACATTTATTACTTAAGCAAGATTTTATTGAGCCAGCGACTGGTCCAGCACCTTGGGTGTCCTCAATGAGAAACAACCTTTTCAACGCGGTCATCACATCGCACTGCATTTACATTCAGTCATTACATTGCAACTTTCTTTACAACCCATGTCACTACAATGCAACCATTACATTGCATGTCACTCTAACACATACCATTACAACGCATAGTACTCCCACACTATCCAACACTTACCCTACTGTTGCACCCCCTGGAGTTAGAATAGTACTTTTTACCCCTACACTATCCAACACTTACCCTACTGTTGCACCCCCTGGAGTTAGAATAGTAATGTTTACACCTGCACTATCCAACACTTACCTTAAATGCATTTTAATGGTATGTGTTGTAATGGTATGCGTTGTCAAGGTATGATGCGATGTAATGGAATGCGTTGTAAATGTATTCTTTTTTTTAAATTGTAATGTCATGCGATGTAAATGTATGCTTTGTAAGGGATGTAGCGGTGTAATAACGGCGTTGTAAAGGCAAACGTTGTAAATGTATGCATTGTTACGTCATACATATTTGTCCCCAATAGTAGTGGTACCTAAGAAAAATACAACTCAAATTCGAATAAGTGTATATAGATTACCAAATACGCAATTAAGAGGGAAAAGCTCCCAGGACCACATTTGAATGGCATGATTAGCATGTAGAACGGAGAGAATGTGTTTTTAAAGTTGGATCTTTGTAAGGGCTATTATCAATTAGAGATTGATGAATGTTCACGATATATCACAACTTTTTCCATGCACTTAGGTCTGTTCCGCTACAAAATATGTAACTATGGGATATGTTCACCGGCAGAAATCTTTAAAGAAATCATGAGAAAATATCAAGTGGGCGGTAAAAAACTCAATGAATTACAGTGACAAAGTTCTTATTTTTGGAAAAACAGAAAGTGAACATGACAAACCTTTAAGGGAAGTATGTAAAGAACTCATGAAAGTTGGACTGACGCAAAACCCAGATAAATGTGAGATTGGCAAACCAGAATTAATGTTTTATGGTCACATATTCTCAAGCAAAGGAATGAAACGGAGCCCATGAAAGTATCTTCCCTAAAATCAACAATCAGTTCAAAACATATAACAGAGTTACGCTCTTACGGGAATAGCTGGTTATTGCTCGTGTTAAATCAGGGTTTATGTCACTATTAGCTCACCTCTTCAAGAACTAACGAAGAAAGCTAAAACTTTCAACTGGGAGGCGAAGTGTGAACATGCGTTCAAAAAAATCAAGGATGATATAGCATTAGTGGCAAATTAAAAATACTTTGACCCATATCTAAATGCTGAATAGTAGATGCTAGTCCTATGGGACTAGGTGCCATTGTAGTGCAGTACAACGCTTTTAAAGTTTGGAGCATCGCATGCCAGTAAAAGCTTGACAAAAGTTGAAAGGCAAAAAGGCCTCTTAACATTGAAAGATGGGGTATAAGATTAATTGACTACAATTTTAAGATTGTTCACAATCCTGGAAAAGAATGCAATCCAGCTGATTTATTTGTCAAGACATCCATTTGACATAATTTACAATCAAACTGATGAAATTGAAGAGTATGTAAACATGGTAATTAAATCAGTGGCTCCTGAGACAATTTCAGAACTAAAATTGATCCATGAATCTAACAAGGATAACATTCTTACAGAAGTGAAATGAATAATAAGGCTAAACAAATGCTAACTAATAAGTGTCAGGAAACAATTTCAACCTGAAGTATATAGGAGAAATATACTTGCACTCAAGAATTTACAGACTGAGTTAATGATTATTTCTTCTGGCATTCTTCTAAGAGAAAGCAGAACAGTTGTCCCATTTGCTTTGCAAAATCGTAACAAACGCTCTACTACGTGAAAAAGTGTGGTTCCCATGACTCAACAGCCAAGTAGGAGAAATTGTACAAGCTTGTCCTCTTTTTCTCTGTACTACAAAAGAAAGGAATGTTGACTAATGACACATGTCCAAACTGCCAGATGCCATGGAATTTTTATGGACCATTAGATTCTGGGCAATGTCTGTTTGTTATAATTGATGAGTACTCAAAAATTCCAATTGTGAAAATGGTGCTGTCTACCTCTGTGATACTTCCTGTCCTAAATGAGATTTTTCTACATGGGGTATACCCAAAATATTAAAGATAGTCAATGGTCTACCTTTTAATGGAAGTGAGCTTGGCCAATGTCTTGAGTATATAGGAGTGATACATAGGAGAATTACTCGACTTTGGTCACATGCTAATGGTTGATTGCTACTATGACAAAACTCTATTCTAAGAGTCAAACTGTCAAAAATGTCAATAAATGAAACGTATGTCAGATTATACATGATTACAGAAATACATCTCATGGGTTGACTAGAAAATGTCCTTCATAGTTATTTGGACAACCCAGACAAACAATTTTGCTGCAAGTGCCTTTGAAACCCACTAAGACTAAGAAACATGAAAAAATTGCAGAGGGAGATGAGATTATGAAAGGAAGAATTAAGCAAATATGTAGATCAAAGGAAACATATTCAACCACAAAACTGTCAGGTTAGTGATCTAGTATTAGTAAGACAGAACCAGGTATGGAAATCTATGAGGCGATTTCATTAATCTCCATTGGAAATAACAAAAGTAAATGGGTCGGCAATCACTGCACAAAATGAAAACCAAACAATAGTAAGAAACAAAGCACTTTTCAAAAATGGTATTACTCCAATTCGAGAACAACAAAATATAAAAGAGAATGATTGGTTATTTAAGAATGACAAGAAAGAAGCACAAGAAACCACAAAGACTGATTGGACAGTGTTAAATAGTTTTAGTCTATTTTTTTATTGTTTCATTTTATTTTGTTTGTGTTTTTGTTTTGTTTAAGTAATGATTACTTCCTTGCTTTGTTAAAAAGGGGGAAGATGCAGTGATGTCACATCGGATTTTGTAGTCATAGCCATATATAGAATGTTAGGGTTTAAAATGTAAAAGTGGTTTGATGAACAGAGCTCAGGAGCTGCTCCTGTCTACCAGAAACAAACATATTGGAACCATAATTCAGGCTCTGCGTTGTCACAGGTGGGACCTAAATGAAATTTTAGCCCCACATGCAATCTCGATTTACGTCTTTAAGTCGCACCCACAAACGGTGTGTGGTTAATTCAACCACCAGCTTGCTTCTGGTATTTTAATACTCACAGTTCAGTTATTACTGCTTTAATCCCACCCAGGAATTGCACTGAGGCTGTGGCTTTGCTTTTCCCTGAATGTAACTTCCTCTCATGTACTTGGTCTCTGTTCTTGGGGGGTTTCAAGCAGCAGTGTATATTACTTGGTACTCAACTGTATTTATTTGGTTTACTGTTCTATGATGATTATTATCTTTATGTCGATAGACTAGATACCGTTTATGTTCTCACTTTACATATTTGCACTGAGAAAATCTTCTTCTTTTGCTTTTGCAGTTTACAGAATCCACCGGGGAGTAAAGCTTTCAGAGTGTTTGCAGTCATTTGATTTATTCTGTGAATAAACAAAGCACTTGGAAGAAGACAGTTACAACAATGCATTATACTTCCTGGAGTTTGTAAAAAGCTGTAACAATATTGTACAAAAGAAATCAAAACATTTCAGAGACACATAAATACCAGTAATGTCATGTAGATAACAGTGGGTTCATGTGGTAAAATGAATGGCAAGATACATATTAATTTCAGATGCTTCTAGGAAACTATATTGGTTTTTGAAATCCCGTATTTAATATTGCTATATTTTCTTAGCAGTTACTCCTATGCAGTTAGTACAAATGTTTTCTATATCTCTAAGTTACTGTATTTTTTAGGCCAATGATAACAATCTACTCTTGATGGACTGAAAATACCTGCTGCAATGCCTCAAGTGTGCAGGTAATGGGGAAAACATCTGGGGTATTGGCATCCTTGGGTAAAAATGGCTGTGTCCTGTATTAGTTTCAAAACTGACATTAGTGCTCAGCACCTATCAGTAAATGTTCACACTGTGGATGAGTTTCCCAGAACCCTTTGTGAATTTAGGCCTGGCATGCAAGCGCCAGTTCTCTGCTTATGAGTGAAAGGTGCTTACAAAAATTAGGTTGCACTCATCAGTTTAATAAATTCTCCTACAACTTTACCCCACTTTGGACTAATATTTTGTGTGAGTACCTCCTACTCAGTGGTTGGGGGTGTGGGTGTTCCAGGGTGTGGTTTCAATGGAAGGGCTTGGGAAAAAAAAGCTACTCAAGAATTTGTGGATACAAAAAGAGTTTACTTTAATGGCATTCTCAAGTTCCTCTTTAACTCCTCTCCAATCATGAAAATGGTGTGAAATGTATTTTTGCCTCTAGCTTGACTAAACTGCACTGGAGGTTGGGGACAGGAATGGAGCATCATCCAAAAGCTAATGGAAAGGCTTCTCATCTAGATATCTTTTTTCCTGTAGAAAAGGCTTATATTGAGGTATCCTTGTCATTAGTGCATGGTGTGTTGACAATGCCACACGCCTTTGAGTAACTTTCAGAAATACTTAAGCAGCCCTGAGCTGCAAGAAGGGAAATGAGAAAATGTCCAATAGCAACAAAGTTACATCCAGTTATTTATCGCTTTTCCAAGTGACTGCAGCGTCTCTAGAAGTAAATTTTGGGGGGTGGGTGTTGCCACTATGTAGTCAAAGTTCGGTCAGAGATTACATAGGAAGAGTGTTTTTTTTATTTTGGAAATTACGTTGGCATTCCACGAAAATTTACCCCAGGAAAACGCTCATCCTCCCTGTATATTATATACCAATCCATCAAGCAGGAGCAAAGAAAAAGGCGGGGTCCCAAAACGATGATTTTTTATGTTAACTCCCATAGGAAATTTTGCTCTCCAATTCAGAAAATCCAACTGAACAGAATTAAAACAAATTTGGCAAAAGGATAGAACTTCACTCAGAAAGCTTGCCTTTCATTATATGGTGGGAATTTGTTTAGTTGTTTCTGAGAACCTTGTGTTTAAAGCGGTGCCTGGGTTATAAAGTTAGGTATATCTGGGCAGTTGGTCTTGCGAGTGTTCTGCGTTACCAAAAATGGAAAAACAGGGCCCCTCTGACTGGCCGAGAGAGCATTTTCTTACAATTTTGGTACTAAAGGACCAGGACCAGTCCCACAGTACCAAACGATCTGATGAGTTGGCCGCAGTTGAGAATGAAATATTGCAGCCATCATTACAGTATTCTGTACCTGTGAACTGAATTATTTTTAAATAGGGTATAAAGGGGAAACGTAGGCACACCCTGTCCCCCAGGCACTGGTGGTGATGTCCAGAAGGACTCTCCTGCCGACCCTCCTCTCACTTCTGAGAGTCAATCTTTTTTTAATTAAGTAATTCCTGTCATGATTACTACAGTACTCCGCAGGACCCAGCAAGGCCCTTCTTTGAGGTACCACTGTACTCCAGTGGGACCAAGGATGTCCCACTCTTGATGAACTGCTGTACTTCCACTGGAGCCGCTGCTCAAGGTTCTCCCCCATTGTACTCTGGTGCTGTGCTAGCCTCCTCACGGAGACCATATACACATGAAGAGTCTAGTAACAACTTCCTTTTTAAAATTGGGGATATTCACCAATAAGTTAATTTAATATTGCAAAATCTCTAAACAAGGACAGAAGAAGTAATTTCTATTAGTGAATACGTTATTTGTTATCGTTATTTGATGTGCTCTATAGTATAGATTTTAAATGAAGCAGAAGACTGGATTGTGGAGTACAACCTCATATTGTGCTGCCACCGGGCCAAAAATGGGTACTAAATATGGCGTAGTTTACATAGAAGAGCATTGAATGCTGCTAACCTATCGAAATTGATAAAATCATTACATCACCATCATTTCACATGATGAGATGGAGAGCATGGGGTTCAAGTATTAAGTTATGAAGTTGCTGTTCATATATAGAAAAAGTTGAAGTGAGAATGAGCAAGAAATGAAGTGTGTGTGTTAGTGAGAACATTATAAGATTAAAACATTATTAAACTCATTTATTTGCGGCCCTATCAATAATTCCTGCAGGCCAGGATATATGTACAGTGTAGTGGTATATAGTCTAATGAAGTTTCCTTCAGTCAGTTATGGCATATTGCTTCACTACTGTCTTGTGTGTCTGAGTGCATTCATTGTAGGTTGTAAGATGAGCATATTTTAAAGTAATTATGTTTGTTTCCATGAAAGTGGACTGTATTTTAAAACTGAAAAAGTCTCTGCTTTTATGCTATTTTTCTTTGCTGGATTTACTATCAGCTCATACGCTTCTAAACTCAAAAATGTTTCTAACTTTTCATAGAATTATTTTCTGCTCCTGTTTCTTGTCAAATGTTCAACTTGTGTAATAAACAAACAATGTTAGCAGGTTTTTGTACTGATTTTCAATAAAATATTTGTATGAGGTGTCATGTCTCTCATATCCATAGTTATTAATGTATTGCTTCTTGCCTGTTCCCCAAAAATGTGATAAAGGGTCCTGTTTTGACTTGCAAACCAAACATGGATATCCATTGTCCGTCCCAAAGAGAATTACTTTGTTATATACATAGTTACTCGCATACTTCTTCATTAAAACACGTTTTCAGTATTTTGAAAAATCCTTTGACCAATTTTATATCTTCTACCAAACATGGATATTTAAACAGGAATCTACAGTAAAGCAGTTTTCTACACTATTAACCATTTAATCCATATGGCTTAAATTCCTTTCACAAAATTAGAATCGAAATAGACAGAGAATTGAGAAGAAAGGCATCTTTATTTTCACGAAGAAGGCATGCTTTCATAGGAATTAAATATGCACAGCCCAACCTGGTGGAACTTTCCTTCCAACAAATATACAGTGCAAATATCAGTAAATGCTTACAATTGGGTATTACAGAGTGTCATGTGGCCCAAAGCAAGAGAAAGAAAGGCTTAGGTTTACCTGGATCAATGTAGTAAAAGTATAAGTCAATAATACTTCAATGTTATACATTGCCCTCCAGTCCTTTGGGGCTGCTTTACGCATATTGAATACAAGTTTGGTTGCACAATGCATGTCATTTGCTGGTGAAAATGACACAGAACGTGTCTTGCAGGATAAGGACCTGCTGATATTTACACTCTCAGAAGCAGCTTAACACTTTTGAGAATTCACAAATTTGGCACATTTGTCTTATTGCATTTCTAGTATTAGATACATGGATATTGTTTTGGGAGTGGTGGGGCAGTAGAAAGTGGGAAGACTGTAAACCCTCACAAAGTAATCACCTTTTGGTTAAAAAATAAATGATAGCGAAAATGCTTGACTTAATATAAATCATTGGTCATTTCAGGGATGTAATGACACTCCATTTTTTATAGTATTGAAATGTGAACAGAAACAGCACATACTAGGAAATTGATTTGAATATATAAGCCATACAATGTCTTTACAGATAATTGTAAATGTGTTTAATGTTTAATGTCTCTGTAGGAAGTAAATCTTCTCATGGTGTCTCGCAGGATAAGGACCTGCTGATATTTACACTCTCAGAAGCAGCTTAACGCTTTTGAGAATTCACAAATTTGGCACATTTGTCTTATTGCATTTCTAGTAATAGATACATGGATATTGTTTTGGGAGTGGTGGGGCAGTAGAAAGTGGGAAGACGGTAAACCCTCACAAAGTAATCACCTTTTGGTTAAAAAATAAATGATAGCGAAAATGCTTGACTTAATATAAATCATTGGTCATTTCAGGGATGTCATGACACTCCATCATTTTTTATAGTATTGAAATGTGAACAGAAACAGCACATACTAGGAACTTGATTTGAATATATAAGCCATACAATGTCTTTACAGATAATTGTAAATGTGTTTAATGTTTAATGTCTCTGTAGGAAGTAAATCTTCTCATTGTGTTTCACAATATTTATTTCAGATATTTGTTTTTTACCTTCTTTGTGGGTTGTAGCCTGCTTAACTGGTCTTTTCCACATTCCCTCTACAATTATGGTATTTCATTGTTCTTCTATTGCAACCATTTTTACTTTGGCACTGGCCTGACTGAATGTAAGAACCTCAGACTGACATTGGAAAATACTAAAATATTCATAAGTACTCCGTTTTAAAGAAACACTTTAAGTATAGTAAAACATGCCTGTGACATAAATATCAGTTAAAGAGATGCAACAGTTACATAACTCTGGAAGCTTCATTGACCTCTGTCAAATCACTACGTTTAAATTCATTTTAATTAGACCTCATGAAATGCTGATATACACATTATCAAATTTTAATCATATATGTAATCTTACCAAAAGAACTCATGGACCAGATCATAAAATAGATGTGTCCCTTTTAAATGTCCTCAGCGATAAGTATTGCATGGTTTGCCGCATACACTTTTTGGGCCGACACGGGGGGCAGCACAGACCAAAGACCAACTTGTTGGTGTGAAAAAGGCTGCTTTATTGGAAACCGGTGCGCCTTACAAATCACTTTCCTTGGCCTGTGCCGTACAAAACTAGACCTAGTTAAATATAGTCTTCCTCACAAAACCCCCGACCCCTTCCCCTAACATGTTTCCCCCCTGCAACGATTATAAACACAAACTTGCAATTCCTAAATTTCCTACCTACCTAACTAGATAACATCTTGTATGTATCCCAACTGTAAACCCCAACTCATTAAATCCCCCAGAACTTAGGACAAAAAAAAATCCTGTATAACACACCAGCACCTGCTCCAGCGACAGAACCTCTTACAATGTACCCCCGACACACCTGCCCCCAATAATGCCAACCCAGATTGCAGCAAAACTGCAAAACTCAAATTACCAGAGAAAACAATGGCAAGAAAGATTTATCACCAAAAGACTATCACCAAAACAAAGGATGGGAGGGTTGTAGTGTAGTTCCTATATTCCCAATAGGCTCTGTGCATTGGAACAATATATCCTATAGATGGGACGTAGGACTTAGGTCGACTAGGTCTCTATCGAATGTATTAGACTTAATTGTGAGTGCCAGCTAGCTCAGAGGTCACTAGAAACTTTCTTGAATTCACAAGAAGGGATTAGTTTGTTTCCCCAAGAGAAAACTGATCTTTAGAGTTGTGGAAACAATAGATAGATATTTTACTCAGTCATTCGTGAATGCTTCGTTTCACCAGAGGTTCAGAGAAATAGAGAGATGGGCATTTTCAATAAAAGTATTTATTTAACAGTCTTCTTTCTCATGCAGAAGAAATGAACTGCTACAATCTTGATACTGGCTGTAAAGTATAATGCATACAGCAAGAAGAGTATTATAAAATAATACTGTAAAAGCATGGTATGGTTTCTAAGCCATAAAATACATACATAAATAAATAAAGACTAAAAAGTACTCAACTGGTGCTTCTAAAATATGCCTATCCCAATGTAACTAACCTAAGTCTAGTACGAGGGAAGAAGTAAGTGTGGTGTAGCATAAGTTTATTATTCTTTTGCCAAGAATCTATCCAAGATTTCTCTTAGGATCTAATCAGCTCCGTACCTTGGTTTAGGAAGAAGCAGGTCAGTCTCAGGATTCTATTTCCCAACACCCTGCAAGGGTAGCTTGGAAACACTGGAGCTGGATTTCTCGGCAAGAGAAAAGTCAGTGTCTCTCTCAGTGCGTCTGCTGAAGGGTCGGCTTCCTTCTGCACTTGCTTTAGCGAGATGCGTCGGGCAAGTAGATAGTCGAACTGCTCCAAACCACCGTGTGTTTGCTTGGGCAAGTGTGGGCATATTTATACCTTGAAGGTGCCGAGTTTGACGTAAAGGTGGACATAATAATGTCATCAAAGAGTCTTAGTTCTTTGAAAACTCCATGAGTTCTTAGACAAATCAATATTCAAGCAAGGGAAGTCCCTAACTGCTGAAGCTGAGTTTTGCAAGAAATCGTTGTGGATTTTCGGAACTAGTGGAAGTAGCCGTTCCGTATTTGGACTGCATGAGCTATGTCTAAATATGGTTATGATTTCTATGCCTATATAAGGACATGGACATGTCTTCCCCCCTACCCCCCCAAAGGCCTATTGGGCCCACACGGGGCCAGCACAGACCACAGACCAGCTTGTTGGTGTGAAAAAGGGCTCTTTATTGGAAACAGGTGCACCTTACAAATCCCTTCCCTTGGCCTGGACCGTACAAAACTGGACCTCGCAAAATATAGTCTTCCTCACAAAAACCACCCACCCCCTCCCCTAACATATTTCCCCCCTGCAACAATTATAAACACAAACTTGTAATTCCTACATTTCCTACCTACCTAAATAGATAACGTCTTATATGTAACCCAACTGTAAACCCCAACTCATTAAACCCCCCAGACCTTAGGACAAAAACGCCACTCAGAAGATGTCCTGACGGCTTCCAACCCCCCCTTAGGCATCCTGGCGCTTTGGATATTTACCTTTACATTTACATTTACATTACATACCCCAATAACTTTGTCCAGCGCCTCTTTCAATTGCACAATGTACAACTCCATCCCATACCGCGATAGGTGGACCCCGTCCTCCCTAAAAAAGTACACTGCCGCATAGCGCAGCTCCGGGTGTTCCATACTACCGAAACCTTCCTTCTCACAAAAAATCTCATGTCTCTATTGATTTTCCCACGCGCCCTGTCTATAGCCATCGGCTGCTCCGCTCCTCTCCAAATCCTCCTGGGTATAAATTCCGACCATATTAAATGGCAACCGGACCACTGCTGCTGTACCTCCAGCAAATCCCGCTTCATCTGCTTTACCAAAGCTAGGCCCTTGCATTGAACAAAGTCGTTCTCCCCCAGGGGAATGATTAAGACATCCAGACAAATACCCCCTTGACCACCTTACTCAAAGCTGGCAACAGCTCATGCCATCTCATGCCCTCCTTTCCTTGCCAATGACACTCATAAAGCCTAGGGTCCAATTCCAGATTTAGACTCCTGTTCTTAGCCCACTCAGCACGTTCCACTCGCTTCACAAAGGAGTTTCCAATAATTAGGATAGACAGGACTGCTGCGTCCGGCCCCGCCACCACACCTGAAAAGGCACACATGTAAGACAAGGGCACTGCAACTCAAGCCTGGTCCTCCATCCCCACTCCCGCAATCTGATGTATGTCTTGTAGAAGTCTGACTTTCAACGCCCCAAGCGCATGAGCTCCTCCCTCCCCCAACCCTTCTTTGCTGCATCCGTCGCCACGCCTATATGGAAAGGGTGGGTCCCTGCGCCGCCGTCACCCTTCCCTTGTTGATCCGGCAAAAAACCTCCCCTGTCGCCTTTCTCCACCGGACCCATGACAACCCACTTCCCCGCTCCCCGTTGGTCAGTCTTGGAACGCCGTAACAGAACCGCCTCCTCCCGAGACCTCAATTCCACCTCCTCCCAATGGACCCCCGGCCTCCCACTGAGCCCAACCAATTCGGAAACCCAAAAAGCCCCCAAATAAATCCACAACATGAGTGTGGAAAAAAGAACGATCTCCTCCCGGTTGCGGCAAAATCTGTATCAAGCCTACTAGCATAGGCCCGCCATGATGGGCCGACTTTGGCTAACCTTGGCACCCCTCTCCCAAACCCAACCTTCTAGTAGACGAGCACCCAATTCCCCCGCTGATGGCGCGTAGCCCCACCACAACTTCCCCATGAAAGCAACGGCTGGCGACTATTGCCGGCAATGGACCCCTTCAACATCCCCTTATCCATCATCCGCAGCAGAAACTGCACTACCTGTTCACTCCTCCACCAGCGATTGTCTTGCCGCACTGCCCCACCTTCCAAAAATTCCCGCCATGCCTGCTTGTACGCTCTCCAGGTAGAGAGGGCCACCGACTCCCTTACCAGTTGTATGACCCGGTCTCTCCTATTGACCACATGCCCAACGGAACCAGCCTCTGTGGCTAGCCCATGGAACCTCTGCAGCTGTGAACAAGACAAAGCATCCGCAATGTCATTGTCGACCCCTGGCACGTGTTGGGCTTGAAACAAAATGTTGTGTTCCAAACAATGCAGTACAAACACTCTCATCAACTTGAGCACCTGTGGGTCCCTGGCTCACTGCCTATTGACGACCTGCACTACCGACATGTTGTCCACTTTGAAGATCATTCGTTTGTGTGCTAGCTCTCGAGCCCACACCGTCACTGCCACCACCAGCGGAAAAAGTTCCAAGAACGCAATGCTCCGTCCCCCTCCCTACCAATGCGGCGGTCATTCCTCTGCACACCACTTCCAACGCCAATACAGACCGAAACCGCCCACCCCCGCCGCATCCGACGAGATGGTTACGTCCCATTCCCAATCCTTTGGGGGCTCCATGGGTATACCAATGAAGCGTTCCAAAAAGGCCCGCCACATTCGTAGCTCCTCTTTCGTCCCCGCCGAAAGTCGCAAATGATGAAGCGGCAGCGTCAGTCCAAACAGCGCCAAACCCATCCGCCTGCAAAATATACGACCCGCCCGTACGACGCGGCATGCGAAGTTGAAATGCCCTAGAAGGACCTGCACCTCCCGCACTGTCACCTTCTGTTTCCTCAACATGTTGTCCACCAATGACAGCATGTGCACCTTCTTGTCCCCTGACAGGCGTGCTTCCATGGCCACGGAGTCGAGCTCTATTCCCAGAAATGACAGCACCGTGCTGGGACCCTGCATCTTCTCTGGCGCCAGGGGCACACCCAAGTAGCCCATGAGTTCCGTAAAACCGTCCAGCTGCTGCTGACTGTCCACCAAACCATGCCATCCCACCAAGAAGAAGTCATCCAGGTAGTGCGTCACCGTCTCCTTGCCTGTGCGCCAGGAAAAAGCCCACTGTAAGAAGGTACTAAAACACTCAAACAATGTGCACAATATTGAACCCCCATTGGCAACGCTTTGTCCACAAATATGTCTCCGTCCAACTGGATCCCCAAAAGCTGGTAGTCATCCGGGTGTACCGGAAGCAAACGGAAGGGCGATTTGATGTCACACTTTGCCATCAGAGCGCCCGACTCACCGACGCCACCAATCACCGTGCCACATCCACGGAGGAGTAAAACACTGATGAAAACTCTGCTGCTATATAATTATTTACCGACGTCCCTTCCGGCCACGACAGATGCTAAATCAAGTGATATTGACCCGGCTCCTTCTTTGGTACCACACCGATCAGAGAAATTATCAGATTCTGAATGGGGGCCTCCTGAAATGGGCCCGCCATCCGCCCTCCCGCACCTCCTTGACCAACTTGTCCCTGACCACAGTCTTGTGCGCATTAACCGATCTCAAATTCTCAGCCCATCTGGCAATTCTCGGTCCCTCATACCCCAGCCGGAAACCCTCCCGAAAACCGCGCCGTAACACATTCACGTCTTTGGTCCGTGGATAAGACGTGAGGAGGGACTCCAGCCGATCTTGCCTAATTGGCTTATGAGCCTTTTCCCATTGCCCCTGGACCTCCCTTACCTCCCCGGCCCCCTGTCTGTGTCCTTGTCGGCACGGACTGCTGGCTCTGGTTGCTGCCCCCAACTCACCTGCAGTGTACCCCTGTGTGTCGCTTCCTGCATTTGGAATACTCGTGGCGGAACCTACAGTACTGTCTGGCACACGCGCCCTTGTTGTAGTCCCAACATGCTCCCAACGTGGCACTAGTGATACCTTCTCCCTGCCCCCCCCACAGGTAGAGCACGCTGGAAAGGGGTGGGGCGCGAGCGGCAAACCACTGGTCATATAGATCGTTTTACCAAACTTCGCTCCCCCCCATGGTCTGCTGATACAGATCCGAGTCGAGTTTCCCCCACTTCGCCTGCGGGTCCGCTGCCAAGCGTGCTTGAAACTCCTCATCATAATGCAACCACATATTTAAAAAGTGCGACTGACTGCTCTGTGTAATACTCGCAGAACACGCTGGCGAATATCAAAAAACCTGCTGACCAGTTGTCAATGTTCTGGGGAACCTTTGGCCACTTCGCCAGCTCTTGTTCTTCCTCCTTCGATCCTTCCTTCGCCGTCAGCTTCCAGTGCAGGAGTTTTAAGATATCCTCCTAGTCCCCCTTCCAAATCTTTTTTTTGGTGACCAGTGACAAGTGCAACCCCAGTGGCTTCGTAATGCCCATGTAAGGCAGCTTGCGCACCGGTATATCGTGACTCTCTTTTCCCTCTTTCCCCGCCTTAGCCTCCCCATCCTTCTTCGCGTCCGCAGAAGTGCCCCCGCCTCGTCGGGTCTCACCCCCTGTCCCACACATACTTTCCTTTATTGAGGCGCACCCCTTCCTCTCCTCCTTTAGCATCTGTGCCAGTCGACACCTTTCCCCGCTGGGCCCCACCCAAAACACTCCCTGCTCCGCAACGTCCCTTACCTGGCATAATGGTCGGCGTCTGCACCGGATCCTGCTGCCTAACCAGTGAAGCATGGGGGGGCCGCTACTCTCTCCGTTCTGCACCTCTTGGGAGCCTGCAACGAACTAGAAACGGCATTACTCTGCTCCCCCCTATCCTGTCCTCCCCCCTCCTCTCCCGGATTTCCCTCTCCTCTGAGCTATCGTCACCGTAGTCCCCCTCCTCCTGGTCCAAACCTGCCAAACCCCCCCTTTCCCTCCGTGGGCTCCAGCCTGCTCAGTTCCGTCCTTTCCCTACAAGCACGGAGCAGTTCCCCCAAATCCACACTCTCCCGCCTTCTCTCTTCCTGGTATTCCTCAGAGTCCCGATCAGTACTGACGGACCTCCGCCCTTTTCCCCGGCGGCCGTCTCGACCCTTCGGGGTGGGGCTGGCAGGGACTTACCGTCCCGCCTCCCATAGGACACCATCGTCTGGTCCCTTGTGGGAGTGCGACCGCCCGCATAAGGCAGAGCCGGCCCATCCCCTCGGTGGAGTGGAGCCACATGCTGCTCTCCCGAGCACCTGCCCAGACGTTCCTGTGGAAAGAAATAAGACGAGTCCAGCATGCCGGGGTAAAAGTGGTCCCCCCCCTCCGATACCTCCCCCCACATCCCACCGTGCTCTCCCGCACCCCTCCTCCCTGACAAATTACCCCCCTTGCTGCCAAGGGGTAGACCATCATGCCCCCAGTTCCCTCCCCAGTGCCCTGGGCGCCCAACCTTCCAACCCCCGGCCGCCTATCTCCTCCTCCCCATCGCACCACACAAGAGACTCCAGTTCCCGGTGCACGGACATGCCTTCCCCCCCTCCTCCAAAAACCCCCATCCCACTCTCCTCCCCATGTGCTTCCACCACCTCCCCAACTACCCCCCGTCGGTTACCTGGCTGTCCCAGCCCCCCGTCAACCCCCTGACCTATGTGCCGCATTGTGTGCCGGACCGGGGCCAAAACGCTGACCCCCGGACCCACTCCCCACCCCCCTTCCACCAGCCCCTTCCCCCCACCATTCTCGCGCAACAAGCCCTGCTCCCTCACACCCCACCCCACCCCACCACACCCCACCCCACCCCCAGACTCTGTGGCCTACTGATTCCCCCCAAAGTCCCTGCCCCCCTCCTGTGCTCATAGATACACTCCCAAAAAAAGTGGCAACAGTGAAGACAAATTTGAAACCCTCCAGGCACACCGCAAACCGGCTGTTGGGTCACATCCACCAAAATGGTGGATATGTCCCCGAAATGGCCAGTTAAATATAGAGCCAGCCCAAAAGCAGCCCAACCAAGAGCCCAAGAAGCCCAAAAGGGGCCCAACCAGCCCAAATGGGTGCTGGCTACCCCCAGGCCCAAAACTCCCCGGAAGGGGCAGGCCTCCCGCTGGTTGTCCGCCCCTCTCAAAGCCCTATTTACCACTAATTTAATTTATGAAAACAAAATTCTGACAGAAAAGTGGAGTACAAAGTTAGAGGTGAATGTAACCCCTGATATGATAACTTCTTCATTGAACAGTCTAAATAATGCAGTTCAATCGTCAAGTCTGAAACTACAGCTGTTTAGAACCTTATTTCAATTGTACTATTCTCCAGACAGGATTCTAAAATGGGCTTGTGATAAAGATTTGAGTGATCGTACAAAATGTCCTAAGTGTGCACTCAAAGGGGCAGATATTGTTCATATGTTTTTTTCTTGCCCTGATTTATCTATTTTTTGGAAGGATGTAGTTAGTGTTATCTCGGCCAAAATGGCTAGGCCAATTGTACTCACCCAACTTGATATTATGATTGGGGTCGCTGGGGAAAACATCATATCTCGGGAATTAATGAATATACTTTTGACATGTGCCAGACTATTGCCAGGGTGTGGATTCAAAATCATCCCCCCAAGGTTATGGAATGGTGGCTCTTGGTTAAAGACATTTATAACATGGAAAGCTCTTTGGCGGCAACTAGGGGACAGGGGAAAAAACGAAAAGTAGAAAAAATATGGGGATCAATTATGCCTTAATGTTTTAACTGATATAATGATTTTCAATACTGTTTGGAGTGATGCTGTATCTCTTATGGGTTTTTTTGGGGGGTTTTTTTTCTCGCTTTTTTTTCTTCTTTCTTTATGCCTTTGTATACCCTTACTATTTTGAGCTTTTCAGAGTTATTTGTATCTGATGTTACTCATGATGCTAATAAAAATAAAAAAAAATAAAAAAGTAATTCTATCATCGAGAAGTCTAGAAAAAATATAAAAAGAAAAAATATAAAAAGAAAAAAGAAAACAAAATTCTGGAGGTTGTAATGTGTGACAAGAATGTTTGTGCATATTTTATGTGTTGCATTTTGTTTTGATGGTGATGTGCTGTGTTGTTTCCTGGGCTGTTGTGATTCTTTGTGCTTAGTGTTGTTACGTTTTGCTGTAGTTCATCTGTTGTGTTCTATTTTGCTAAGTTTGCCCAGTTATGTTTTCATTGTGTTATGTTCATTTTTCTTATTTTATTGTGTTATGCTCTGTTGTGTATCCTAGAGATGTCAACATATGCTGCCATATATCAGCCAAAGGTTCCAGTAACAATCAATCACTTACCATTATTAATACTGCTGCTTTAGCTCCTCCACTGATTAAGATACCAGAACGTCCAAAACTGTGGCAGAGACTCACCTTGCATATATTATGTGATATGTCCCCAGATCTCCAATGAAATATCTGAGATTCTATTTACCTTTGTTAGCTAAGAAACTGTTTTGCCTGATAAAAGCGTGTGTTAGTTAATCAAGTATTTTTACCTGTGATTGGAGGATGTTACAGCTCTTCAGGCCTTTCCATGGCCTAGGATAAGCCTTCTGCCAGCCCAGCGTTTCATAGAGAACACACCCTGCACTGATGAAAGACTTGATTGCTGCCCTGATTATGTGCTAGTGAGTAGCTCAGGCATCTGTTTTTACAGGATGTAGCATGTGCTGTGTTGAAAATGTTTGGTATGCACAAGCAGGTGATTTTTGAAAGGCCTTTGAAATAAACTTTTCTGAAATAGATACCACAGGTAGGAGTTACGAGAGCTTCATAGCCATACAGCGTTTTTGTGTTCCAGGTAATGACCCAATACCATCACGGCCAGCTCTAGGGCGGTGAGATCGGTGCTACCGCACCGGGTGCGGACTTGGGGTGGGCCTGCCATGTTTATTGTTTATAAAAGCACCCGATGCCATGTTCCTTGACCCAGCAATTTTCAAGCATCGATTAAAATGTCATGATTACTCCATAACTCCAGTGATTAATGTTCCTCCTGGAGCGAGACTGGAGCTTTGTCTGGTATTGGAAGTTTTGACTCATCTTAGCACAGAAGGTTAATATTCCTGCTGCAAAGAACGTGTCTCATGCAGATCACAAAGTACATACACTATAAAGAGGGTTATCGCTTTTGTCAGAGAGATCCTTATGTTACTTGGAGTTTAAAAGATCAAATCCTATTATAAAGCAGTGAGCTATTAACGGTCTCAAAGAGTTGCATGCAAACTGCAAGGAATATATGGCAGCTACATGTTTTTGTTCCCAGTCTTTCCATATCCTAATATTGCAAAAGGGTTCATTTGGGTAGAAATCAATTCTTATTATTAGAGGAAACCCCTAACAATGGGGTTGCATTTTAAATTCTGTAATTGTGCTTTTCCAGACCAAGAACTCTTAAACTATACTGCCTACCAGAATCGATGACATGACTCCTACACCTTGTAGTCCTCTGTCTTATGTACCATTTCCAGTACACTGATTTACACACATATTATTGTCTCCATGCAATGTATGCGTGATGTAAAGTATCTGACTCCTTAAAGTGGTATGAGTGGCACTATAAAACGAAATCAATCTAAGACAGTGGTTATTGAAACTTAGGGGGCATTGTCAAGTGGTGATAGTGAGGGAATCTGTGGCAAGTTGGTCGTTGGGTGGGGGGGCGCGCCAACAAACATTGTCGCACAGGGCACCACCAGTACTAAAGCCGGCCCTGAATACCATACTGTAGTAAATGTAAAGTATAGTAAGTGTGAACTCTTTAGGGAGTAGATTCTGATATCCTATCAATGGCATACTAGTTTTTCTTTTCGACACCCATTTGTTGTTCCACTGGTACTTCAGAATTGGCTTCTGCCAGAAAAAAGGATCGCATACGACCTTACAGGCTTTTATTAAAAAATCCTCATCCACCTGCCAGTTGCACACTTGGAGAGCTGTTCCAAAATCATTAACCATTGATGTACATGCTAGGTTTCGAGAAATGGGGTGTGAGACCTAGTATCCTATTGATCTGGTCATGTTGGAACAATCTTGACGGAGACTTCTAGCCTCCTGGGAGAACCTGCCTCTGAAAACAAAAAAACTGTGGTCAAAAGGATTGGGAGCCTCTAGGACTAGAGGTGCCATTTGCCTAGTTCACAAGTTACCAGGAAGCACGTACTACTATGAACAGTGTAAGCCTGCACCAGTTATGGGGGGGCAGAAGTATTAGTATGCTGTCAGACTGCATCATAGTGATAACTGACTCTATCTTTCGTATCATTCGTATTGGCCACTGTGAACACCCTTGAGCTACGGTCTTTCAGGGAACCTTTTCGGTGTACTACTTCTTTCTAAGGTAAAAGTAATAGACATTTGTTTGATCCAATATCTGATTACATGTCTTTCTTTTGACTTGCATGTTGTGTTGACATTTAGGTTATTTGTTTCTTAGCTCTGTAGATGTTTGGTTTCATTATCAGATGTTACAAGCTGGTGCTTTACCCCACATTCCTTTACTTAGCGGGTATTGCAACGCATTGGCCTTAACACACTGTAATACCATGCAGGGTTTTGCAACACAATGCATTTATAACCTTCCTACCTACCTACGCACACACGGCAGAACACACACCAACTGTGGCTTGTGGATATTTGTTATGGGTAAAACACTTTTTACTAGGAACAAAGGAGAGAGCAAGGAAGAAATGGAATGCGTCCTCTTCCCCACTCAATGAATGAATATAACAACTTGGACCAACTTGTAGGTTTTTCCCTAAGGAATTTCCTACTTGCTATTGAATACTAGAGGGGAGGAAACTATTAAGGTTATTTAAAGAACCCTCGCCCACCAACCTGGTTGGTGGCATGCTTCATCATAGGGTTCCCAGTGCAACCCAGCTGTGCTACAACAGGTTTTTTTGTGAATGTGTGAGTGTGAATAAGTGTCTTGGTTAAAAATGTCTCTGAAGTGTCCAAACGAGTAGTGCTTTATTTAAAGGACCTTAGGATATATTGATATACTCTGGTCATGTTAGACTCTTGGTACAATGCATTCTCTGCAGCACAATGTCCTGGTGGCGCTTGACAGGCTTGTCGGAAGCAATCAGCAAAATGTAACCATGATCTTGCGGCGGCTTATCTCCTTGTCATGTCAAAAGAAGGGATTTGATTTTGATGCTTCTAACTGTGATGTTTGAGGTATTCCATGACTGCCATTTCAATGGACATGCTGCATTATTTGGTCTGTTAATTGGCCCACAAGTACTTAGGCATTTCCAGGCTGCACACAAACTTGTAAACTGAGTCCCAACCATGCAGAGTCAAAAGGTATCTAGTCCCCTGGGTGGCACTTCAGCTGGGCACTACTTGCGGGGTCTTACCCCAGCGAACACTTTAATGCCTACAAACGAATTGAAGTTAAAAAATAAATGTGTTGCTATATGAGGTGGATGCCCATACCCATACATAGAGACACTTTAAATTAACCTTAAGCTTATCAGAATTGTTGACATGTAGTGAGTGAGTGGCAGCCAGGAAGACTAAGGCATTGATGCCCTGAAGTCAATATGAGAAAATCTCTGCAGGCATCAGGGAAATAGGTGAAGTCCCACATAGGTCAACGGCATGCCTTTACAAGGGTAACTGGTGCCTGTGTCCTTTTGGCGCCCGGCGTAGTACCTACTTTGGCTCAGTGGTAGCTTCCCATTCTATGTAATGTTTCGCCAAGGCTTCCAAATGCATTCTTGAGTGTGCTTCACTTGTATATCAAAGTCTAGGCAATGCTGAGAAACACACTCCTAATATTTGAGCAAACTGAATGTTTGTAAACATGTGAAGAAATAAATACGCGTGGTAAATAAGTGTAATATTTGCTCAACATCGATTTGACATTAATCACAATTAGCTCTGTGAACTCCACAAGCTAGAACATAGCACGTTTTTAATCATTAAAATATGACCGTTCCTTAAAAAGGTTGTCAACACACATGATATATCTACAGTTACAGTCACTGACTCCTATCCGTCTCTAAAAGAGTTCCTGGGTCGCAAGCTGTCTATGAGAATTGGATCAAACGTATCCTACAAAAAGCCTTCCCTTTAGATGCTGGAGTTTTCCCCATGCCGGACACAAAGAAGTGTATTATACAAGAACGTTTGGTGCCCGTTGCGCTGGGGGTGATATTCCGGTCCTGGCACAGCCATAACTGATCCCAGAGCCGAAGAAATACTTCACTAGAATGCACTGATCGCTTCTTGTTCATTTAGGAAAGATTACGGGTACAATTATATCCATGTTTCTATTTCGAGCTGTCACGAAGCAGTTGTTTTCGGTAGTTTAGGAAATACATAATCTCCTTTCATACATGAAAATCCAGTTTCGCACAAAAACTGAAGAATGTATTAATTACTCGTCAGCAGGGATTAAAACATGGTTCTGTTTTTAGTTTCCCCTGGCCTTGAGGGTTTCCGTTTTCTTTTACAGTGAACCTCGTAACTTTCGTTGTGCTACCCTTCTACTTCGTATCCCAAATATGACAATGATTTTGAGCTTTAAAGAACCATGAACTGACAAATAATGAGTGTTAGGAGTCACCTAGGACAGCGCATAGGCTGTCGCTTGCGGCCAGCGCTGCTGCGTCATAGCACTTTTTGGATGTCACAGGACAAGGACGTGCCCACTCGTTCAGCTACTA
The DNA here is from genome assembly GCF_964261635.1 of Lissotriton helveticus. NCBI lineage: Eukaryota > Metazoa > Chordata > Amphibia > Caudata > Salamandridae > Lissotriton > Lissotriton helveticus. The sequence continues at coordinate 541,986,194 of NC_136063.1, read as the reverse complement.
GCTTCACTTTCTACCTAAATACATTGTTGAGTGCTTAGGTTTTCAGTCCTACGTAAGTTTTTCTCTATGGGACATATTAATGCCAATAGGGTCTTAACCTGAATATCCAACTCCCATTGGATACACAGGTTAAGAAGTGGTCTGAACAGGTGTTAGTTTTCAAAGATATTCGCGCTTAGCGTGAATTTTTTATACGCTATGCCTGCGTTGATAATAGGCGATAGCGATGTTAGCAACTGCTTTCAGTCGCTAACAGGTTGGGTATGCCCACTTTGCATGTCATTAGCGATAAATATCGATGACATGCAAAGCGGGCCCCAAACCGCTCGCTATCACCTAAAAGATGTTGCTAACTAATGGTAGCGACAGCTTGCTAATAGGGCGATGCAAAAGCGGCGATAATTTCATTTTGCCTGCCTTGGTAATATGCCCCCATGTTCTCTATGTAACTGTTTCATAACATATAGATTATATTCAAAGTAGGAGTATTTTTTTCGTAATTTATTGTGTGAGTGAGCTGTAGTAAATGTACTTTGATGACAGGTCATTTTTTGGTTTACTTTACAAGTTGAGGAAAACTCACAGCAGCAAAATTACTTTGTGTGTGTATGCTCTACTGTAAAATAGTGATCATTTGTGGCCAGATTAAAAATAAGAAGTTGTAAATTGTGACTAATAACAAATTTGCAATGTGCAATTTCTTATTTGGAATGTACTCAAATGGATTCAGTTAAAGTGGTCACAAGATGTGCACCCACTTCTGCTCAACGCACTGGTATTTTGCCAACTGGCCTATGTATTATTAGTTTGGCTCTCATAATAACTAATCATTGTTGGTTGCAATTCAACATACCGCATTAATATGCAAGAAGTAGGTCGCAAGTTTCAATCCACTACGATTGGCCACAAACACTGGGATGATGTCTGCTAGGGTCAGCAGATCAACATTTCTGTGATTCCTTTCATAAAAAGCAATCCTTAAAAACTAGATGCATTAAAAAGAAAATACACAAAACTTTTTTAGGAGTAGGCCTAACAAATGTTTTTGCCATATTTACACATTTACACAATTTCCCATTTGCGAATGGCTAATCACTTACTTTGACTTGGTGGTAAAATATTCATGTTTTGTGACCGGATTTCAGTTTTAAAATTTTAATATATACCATAGAGAATTGGCATTATAGAGGGACGCCCTATAATGTACCCCTCCAAAATACAGATTTCGTATTGTTTGCTTAACCCATTTAACAAGTCAGAAAACATTTTCCAAATCATTAATTTGGTTTAGTACATTTCAAAATGTGTTTGAGCAGGTCCAAACTCTTATATTTACATAATCTAAGGGGTTGCAGCCATGAAAACATTTTGGGGCATATTTATGAGGGCTTTACTTCATGCTTGCACCACGCAACATGATACATGCACGACGCAAAGCCCCAAGTCATATTTATGAAGCCACACAAAGCCACTTTGTGTGGCTTTGAATAGTTTCACAATATGGAGTAATGCAACACAGTGCAAATCAATGCATTGCCTTACTCTTGGCAAATGAGGCATTCCATGGGCATTAGATTGGGTGTTCCAATACAGCTCCCATAGTTCTTGATGCATTCCCCGATTTATAAGGAATTGTAAACCTGGAAATGCGTCCACATCTTATGCCTTCCCAGGGGAGGTGCAATGAGGAGAAATATGCTTATTTCCCCTGTTTTGTTCCTCTTACCGCACACATACAAACAAGAAAGCGCCTCTCTAGATAGTTTTTGTGCAGAAAGGTGCCCCGTTTCTGCACAAAAACAGTCCTGCCTGTAATGCAGCACCCTTGCAGCATGGTGCATGGGGGCCTGCGTTGGCACTAGGCTGACAAAATAGCACCAGCGGAGGAGGAAAGGACATGAATGCACTGTATTGAATAAATACAGTGCATTACTGCACTTTCCCCATGAGGCAGGGCTGAGCAGAAAGGTAACTTTCTGCGTTGCTCTGTGCCACCATTCTAGTAAATATGCCCCTCTGTGTGTGAGGCCCCAAATCCTTAGAGCTGCATTGGCCATTAGCTCCGTAGAGCTTTAGAACAATGGTTTGAGAAATACTGTATCCCTATTCTTGCCTTTGCCATTTGAATTTGGTAGTAGATATACGTATGTGCAGAAGCTGTGCTAACAGGCTTGGTATATCTGACTTAGAGGCCAACATTGCCTTGCATCACGTTGCAGCATAAAAGGGGAATGCAAGCCCTTGGTAAATCTGGACCTAAGTGCGTACCCTAGATGTATGTACGAAGATACCACATTCCCAGCTTCTAGTGCCTCTTTCATAATCCGCAAATAGATTTTCTCTTCACTGAGATCTTAGTCTTCGGAAGGGACAGCTTCCTTTGGAATAACCACTGGTGTCCAGAAATGTGGGGTACTGTACCTACCCCGGCAGCTGTGGCAAAAACCCTGGGTGTCATTTTTGATAAAACCTCGACTTTTGACACCCAGGTGAATAAAACTGTGAGCTCCTGCTTCTTGTTCATCAAGATCTTGAAGAAAAGTCTTCCTTCTTGAAGTGCAATATTAGCAACCAAATATGTAATCCTGAATATATCAACCATTTATTGAAATATGTCTGTATGTCATGTGTATGTATGTGGTTTTGTATTATTTTGAACCTTCCTGTGACATTATATACATTTGTAAACTTTTATGGGTCTAGTATGTCTCGAAACGGTGTAATCTAGTTTACAAACCTGGCCAGGTAAGCAGAATTTTGTGAGAATAATAGGGCCAGTATTGTGTACATGAATTATATCTTCACTTTGGGGCTGTTTGCGATTCTTTGAGGGGAAGATCCTGGCTCCTACCTATTATATACATGTTCACTTAGACGTTTGTGTCACATGATCAGGCAGGAGTCCTGGCCTGTTGAAATGACAATTGTTTGATCTTTTGCTTTGCTGCCTGCTATTTTCCATTAAACACTAGTTGGACTCAAAGCTTACCGACGTGTGTTGTTATTTTCACCAGCCCCTTCCCTGTAGCATCAGTTAAGTGAACAGAGGGGGGATCAGAAAAGTTATTAATATGCTCATCGTTTTTTAACCACAGAATTCATACCTTAATATTAATCTAGAATTAATATCTGTATAAACAAATTTGATTTAACGGCTACAGTGCCCACATTTGAAGCTGGGAAACCAGATTAGAGTTTGGGTGGAGGCTCAAGCAGCCTATTGTTCTGGGAGAGTTCATTTAATCTCCTCGGGCCTAAAGAAATTAATGTGTCTATCTGTAATACAACTAGTGCTCATTTAATCCCATTGCAAACGTACATCTAATGTTCTTTATCTTTAAAGGGTCATCGAAAGTTTCACTATACCCCTCATTAGTCCTTCAGTACATTAAATCTTTCAGGAGTGAAAAGTAATGTCATACTTCCATTGCACTATTTATGAACATTTTTAGCAAAGTGCACAATGTTTCCTTGAAGATGAAAACTCTTTAATTGCACTATTTGTCCTAAAATTTAAAGTGCATTCCTTCCCAATGTGTTAATTAATACAAATAACTCAGAATTAACTTGAAAGAGAAGTACCCACTTGTACAAAACGTGATGTCATGCTTCCATTGCACTATTCGGAAAAGAGATTAAGTGCATCATATTCCCATAGGATGAGGGAGGCTTTCATCCCCTTGTACTTATAGTGCACTTATTTATCGTGTTTTTGATTGTATGTTGTATGCATTGTTGTAGGAAATCCAGAAGTAGGATAAAGTCCACAGTATTCGTGTAAGCTGTAGCTAGATAAACTACTGCATTTCACAGAGAATTTCGCATAATTAAGCTAATTTTTAAAAAGATGACCTTGGTTCACCATTAGTAGCTAGGACTGTGTAATTTAGTAAATTATAACAAATTGTTAAAAACGTATGCAAAAGTTTAACTTGGTGCATTGAAAACAAAAGGGTAACAAGAACTGCCAAACCCAATACTTTGTCTGGAAAAGGCCAAGTAATTGGCTTTCTCAAAGCTTGTTAGCTAATTCTAAAATGGCCACCACTGTGTCAGAATGGATGTGTATGCCCGCATTACGATGCTGTGGATAGCCATCTTGGAATGGATTTTCTAGTAAATCAATGTCATTCTGAGAATGCCACGCATGTGTATGCATTCATTGTGATCCATGTGTGCGCCTTCTTAGTAAGGCTTGCATGCTCATGAACAATTCTAAGATGTCCACTGATGCATACCATAATGTGTCTACGTTGGTGTGATACACTGGCGTTTTCCTTTTTTTAAATTTACCATTCTAACTAACATGGCTTCAAGCCATTATAGAATGGTAAATTGATAGTGAAAAAGGATGTGAGCGGCAGGCTAAAAAAATAAAGCAACTGACACAATAGCAATATACGGTTTCTGAGCCATCATAAAAATAGCTAGATACAAATAGAAAACAAATTGGAAACGAGGAGCAAGCAGTACAGAAAACAACAGGGATTGTTAGTGTGTACTGGAGAACATTAGAAACCAAGAAACTATCGGGAAGGCTAAGAGTAGTGAATAGAGAGTTGGGTTGAGGTGCAGGGGTATGGAGGTGTCTGATGGCATAAGCAGGAAAAAGACCAAGAAAAGATATGCACTCCCATGGGATGCTCAAATGGAAATAAAAACAAGGATCTCCCAAGTCAGCAGCATAAGAATACAGCAGACCCTATTATCACTCTGGGGAAAGAAATGATCCTAAATGGAATAAACACAGAAATAGGGAGGATAGCCATTGAATCCAGAGCATAGACCTGAGACTGGCAACAGAGCCATCCAATCATGAGCAACGGGCAGATCCAAAACTCACACATGTTCAATAGAGATATGCTACATATTGGAAACAAGAGGTCTGCAGCAGACGTTGAAAGCTGTATGTAGCCAAGACTTCAAAAGTAACGCTGAAAGTCAATGGAAAGAAGAAACATACCAACAATGCCCACCTGCCTTTTAGGGTACTGTTCAAACCTAGGCACTTCAAATGGGTGATCAGCTATTGCCCATATTTGAAGGGTAAGAAAATGGGTGGGTTTAATCAAATTAGGCATTTTATCTTTAGATTTAGAAATGTTAATAAGTTAAGTGAATTCATCCTGGAGTTTGTAATTGACCAATCTAGGCATTTTGAATATGCTAAATAATCCCCTTCACTCCTTGAGTGGAAAAGATAGAAACCAGCGAGGCAAACTGATATGCACTCATTGCAGGATTGGATTTAGAGAGTGATCCTGCTAAAGATTGCCACATTGTTATTGAACCACCTGAAAGCTGGTGAAACCTTGAAACTTGGATAATTTGTATAATGAATCAGACAAGTATATCCACAATATAAAATGAATTCCTTTAAGAGTTTTCCAAATAAGTCTCTTCTGAATCAGCAACTAAAATCCCAGTTGTCTACAAATCCATGCTAATGGCTTTCCAAAAATGGATGCATGCTTCTAAAGTCTCAGCAACACAGCAGTTGAATGAAATTGTGTGTACTGGGCCAGACTACACTAGTCATGGATCTTTTTCTTAATTAAAGGGTGATTATAGCTGACCTGGCTTATCAACAAAGAGGGATCTTTGAGTGTCACTGTAATGAGACATTTGGGCTTCAGGGACCCCACTGTGACTAGGAGTCTCGATTTCCCATCTTGACATGCACCATTATGCGCTTTTGCTGAATGGAGGTCCAAGGAGGCGAGCCTATAATTGCGCTCATAGCGCACCTGGCAATCCAGTAGCGTGGGACTTTGAGTGTCACTGTAAGGAGACATTTGGTCTTCAAGGACCCCACTGGGACTAGGGGACTCAATTTCCCATATTGACATGTGCCAGGAGGTGCGTATTTGCTAAGTGGAGGTCCAAGGAGGCGGGCCTATAATCAAGCCTAGCTCACCTGGCAATCCCACTGCTCAGGACTTTGAGTGTCACTGCTAGGAGGCATTTGGGCTTCAGGTACCCCACTGTGACCAGGGGAATCGCTGTCCCATCTTGAGACGTGTCAGGAGGTGCGCTTGCTGAGTGGAGGTCCAAGGAGTCGGGCCTATCATCGCACTCATAGTGCACCTGGCAATACCACAGCGCAGTCAAGGCTGGGCTGGCCCACCCGCTTTCTCCTGCTCCTCCTCAGGTACTGTCATTTTATTATTACTCTGCTTGTATTTCCAGTAGTTATACCTGTGAAATATGAGTAAGCGCAAACATACTACAGCCCCCCTGCAGTCACAGGAACTACCCTGGATGTTTTTTTTTAAATAGGGCGGTGGTGGTCATCTCGAAGGCGATTGAGCTGATGGAACACCACCTGTCACTATCCTCTCCTCCCAGAATTGCCACTAGCCCCAGTGGGTGCCCAAAACAGTTGTGCCTGTGGTGATCTGAGTGCCTCGGACATTCGGCCAATCCCAGAGGCAGTTGAGGTAGTGGCTGCTGACGTGTCCATTAGCACAGGTGTCAGGAGGTGTGCCTAAAATCCAACATATTGTAAATGTACAGGAATTTATATAGCACAAATCACCAAGCGGTTTCTAAGCGCTTGCTTAGGGAACCCGTCCTGGTATTCCCCTGTGAGATAACCCCGGCAGGGTATCCGCAAGGTGAAAGCCAGGCATCCCGCCACGAGGGGCCGTTGTGGAGATTAAGCAAGCTATTGCCCAGAGTCGCAGAGTGTGAACCCGTGAATCGAGTAGGCACCGGAGCGAGAATTGTCGAGTCCATGGACATTTTAGGACTCGAGACCCCGCCGAGCTGGGAATTGAACCCTGGTCCCGGGCTGACCTCTGCTTCCAGGTCTGCCTCCTCTAACCAGTGAGCCACACTTCTCCATAGCATAGCCACTAAGGGTACTTCAGGTGAAGGAAGAAAGCATCCACTGGCTCTAAATCAAAGATGCCCTGTGTTTCCAATCTTAACTCTGAGCTTGTCAAGGGGTCAGCCCGAGAGGACATACTCCTGGAGAAAATAACTACCTTTTACTGTGACCTCAACGTCTCTGTTTTAAGCAAGCTTGATCCCATCTACACCTGCCTAGGGACCATTGAACCTGTATTAAGTGGCTTAACCCCTCATTTAGCTGCCAATCATTCTACTGGGGTGCCACCAACAGATGAGCGTGAAGTGGTAGGGTCAGCACACAATCACTCTGCCCGTGTGGATACCACTTTACCTGCTGAGGTCATTCATCGCACATCTGCTCCTGCTCCAGCACCTCCTGCTCTTGCACCTTTACTTGCATTAATCGGCCCTCATATAGGAGGCTCAACCCCCCCCCCCCCCAAGTCTCCCTGGCAACCCCTCATCGAGCAGGCACCTGCCTATAAAAATATAAAAATGCATCCAGCCTTGATATTCCACCTGCAGCCTCCCCATATGTAATCATCCTAGCTGCTCCATGAAGACAAGCAATCTGCAGAAGAATGAATTCATAAGACTGCACTCAGGGTACATGGGAATGTTAGATGCAGAGGCAACATTTACCCGGAGAGTCTTATGGTAAGGAGAGTGGGATGGGTGGCAAAGAATTTGACGAGGATTGCATTATTGTTACTTTAAGGATCCTAGTGTTGCTTCCCCTGAGCTATTTCTTATAGAGACCTGGCTCTGAGCCATTCTGGGATGGAGAAACCTCCCATAGCCAAATCTGTGCAGCCTTCCTTATTTAGCATACCGGTGCAAAATCGTTTTTCTCTTCTAGGTGATCTGTCAGATATTGATAAACTGACTCTCCATAAGTGACTTAGAACTGGCCTCCTAAGGAATCCAGGACAAATGAGGCCTTACTAGAACATGGACCTAGCTCTTTACAAGAACAGCTTGTAAATGGGGGTCACCTGTGAATAATTTCCCTAAACCTCCTCTGCCAAGGAACAAGGAAGATCCTGTGATGCTATCTATATGTGGAGTGCTGTGGCTCACTGGTTAGAGGCGGCAGACCCGGAAGCAGAGAACGGCCCGGGACCAGGGTTCGATTCCCGACGCGGCAGGGTCGTGGACCAGGGTCAGCCGACTCGATAATTCTCGCCTCGGTGCCTACTCTAACCAGGGATCACACTTGGCAAATCTGGGCATTAGCTTGCCTCATCTCTACAACGCCCACCACATTCGCCGGGGATGCCTGGTTTCACCTTGGAGATACCCAGTAGGGTCCATCTCACAGGGATAGCCAGGACGGGTTCCCCAGCGGTCTACAGCGCCACGATGCTCAGGGCAGCAGTGCGCTTTACAAGACACATACATTTACATTTAGATATATGTGACCACATCATCAAAGCTATTTTTAGAGAAACTACTGGGAAAGCCAGCAAAATGGACTATAAGGGGTGGGTCAACTTTATTTATTTATTTACAGTCATGATATTATATCTTTTCAGGAGACTTGGGCAGTTGATAATCTGTGCCTCGTTGGGTATTGCCCCTATTTTGTTCCTGCAGTCCGTTCATTGTCGGGCAGAGCTAGTGCTTGGCTAATGGCTTGATCACAGACACCCTGGACTTGTAGTGTAGTTCCTATTATCCCAATAGGCTCTGCGCATTGGAATAATACCTTCAATAGTATAGGCCTAGACCAGACGTTAACTAGGTCTTCTATTGTCGATATTAGACTTAAAGTTTTGGGTTTGCCAGCTAGCTCAGAGTTCACTAGAAACTTTCTCGAATAGGCAAGGAGGAGTTGAACCTCCCTGGATAGACAAGAAGGGATTTAGTTTCTGACAACCATAGAACATGACAACTTTGCTCTCCCTGATCAAGAGTATATCTCTAGAGTCGTGTGAAAACAAAAGACAACTTTTTTTACTCAGTCAGTACGTGCATTCTTAGTCTCACCAGATTGTAGAGAAAAGGAAGAGACGGGCGTGTTCAATAAAAGATGTTATTTATTGATCAGTCTCTTTTCTCATACAAGAGAAATTGATCGATATTATCGCAATACTTATGGTTAAGTAAAGTGCATACAATAAAAGCAGAAGTATAAAATAATACTGTAAAAACATTTATATGGTTTCTAAGCCATAAGGTGGTTTAAAATGGATAAAATAGATACATACACATATACATTTGACTAATCATACTCAACTGGTGTTTCTAACTACGCCTACCCCGGTGTACCTGACCTAAGCCTAATACGTGGGCGGGAATAGAAAGTAGCACCTACCCCGGTGTACCTGACCTAAGCCTAATACGTGGGCGGGAATAGAAAGTAGCAGTTTAAGTTAAGTTTGTTTTGCCAAGGGACTGACTCAAGAATTCTCTGCAAGGGGTTATTCAGTTCTGTACCTTGAATCTAGGATGAATGAGGGATGGTATCTCTCGTCTCCGGTCTCGATATTCCAGGCTGCCTGCGAGGGCTGCTCGGAAGCGCCGGAGCTGGATTTCTCGGCAGGAGAAAGCAGCGTCTCGTTCTCAGCGCGTCAGGAAGGCGGGGCTGCGCCAGCGGGGTCTGCTCTGCTCTGGGCTTCGGCAAGTCTGGCTGCTCCGATCTCGTCACCACCGCGTGTGTTTGCTTAAGGCAATACCGGTAATATTTATACCTGTAAGGTGCCGAGATTGACGTAAGGATGGACATAGATACGTCAATAAGGATGTCATACGACTTGGTCGTTAGCACATTCTTTTGCTGAAGTTCTCGATGAAATCAAAACAATGGCCGCAGGGTTTTTCCCAGGTTGTCATAGGTTTGATTTGTTTTGAGAACTCCGTATGCCTTATCGGGGGCTGGAGGAATATCGCTTGTCTAATTAGATGGCAAGCGTTATGACCTAATCAGATAACACGTTCCTGTGCCGTAGTGTGGCTTAATCAGATAACGGTTTCTGCATCATAGGATGGCTGCTAGTTAACTTGTTAACCAGAACAGGGTCAGGAATAGGGGGATCGATACAGAACCTATAAGAATACATCACACCCACTCCACGCTAACTATGGCCATGTTTACGAATCTAGGCATAGTAAAACATACTGTAGAGTATCGTGTATACCTTACCACCCCAAAATACATATAATGCATTTCGAATAATGTAATATACGGAAAAAAATATTCACATGTACTATATGCACTCAAGCTGTAGAATAATGCTAAAGTAATCACGCATATGTATACATTATTGCTAATTGGTATATGAGAATTTACACATGAAATGGCTCTTAATACAGAAGAAAAAGGTTCGAGACCATTTCATCACAGAATAAAAATAATTATGAACATACCAGCGGGCAGCTAATGTCTATAAAGTTTCTAAAAATAGAAATTTTAGTTCTCTAAGAATAGTTCTTACTTTAAGCAGAAGATAAGTGTCCCGAAAAATCGTAAAAATATTTTGGGGCTGCTGAAAAAATCGCTGTCCGTGAACTGGAGGGAAAATTGTTCATGTTATTTTGCTATTAAAGTTGAAGGCCAAATTCAGGGTGTTGGGAACGCCGTGTGCTAGCTTGCTTAAAAGTCTCTATTTCTGCTCTGGTGAGAACATCATATCATTTAGACTGTCGAAAAAGCTGTCAACAGCTTCCTGGGAGAGTTCCACTAACTCGGAAAAAGGTGTAACCATGCATTCGTGCGCATGATTGTCTCCATTGACATTTTGATTAGTATTGCTGACAGAAGGTCGTACCTGATCGATGCTGCTTTCATCTTGAACTCCACTACCCCTTAATCGTAGTGGTGAAGTTTCCACGAATGCCGTCATCAGGATTGGCAGCCGTTGAGGGGAGCACAAAGCATGAGCCTTTATCGGACTCAACAATGTTTCTGCATCCATAGGCGCATCCGATTGTAGCGTCAGACAGGTGTCCAACACGCATTCTTCTCCGCACAGCAGGCACCTTAATACAGGTAAAACACATCGATGCCACATTGGTCGAAATGAAAGAAACCAAGTCATGTTCAGGTCTCTAAGCCGGGATAGTCCCAGGATTTTTGATATCCGGTCCCGGTTTCCAATGGCTCGGATTGTTTCTTCCCTTGTCGCAGGTGTTTTGTCTGTGACATGGTTTGCCATAACAAAATATTAGGACCAAGAATAGGATTCCTGCAATTAGTCCCAAAATGAGGGGAAGTCCGCCAAAAATCGAATGGACGAAATCTGGAAAAATACCCAGTATGGCTTTGAATGGTGTTAATGCCATCGAAAATGCTGTCTTAAATACCTTTGAGACTCCACTGGTATCAGAAATATTTAAGATTTCATTCAGGATTTCTGCGAAATGTATGGGGGAATTAGTTGATAACAATGAGTGAATCTCTGCAGTCGTCCTTGCGACTAGGAGATCATACGTTTCTTTTGATGACGTGAGTCTGGTCGGCGTCTGAAGAAGCACTGTTTTCATTCTGCTTAAAGTATCTATTCGAATAGAAGTAATTTTCAAGTTAGGCCATGCCCTTGCCTCCCTGTCTGGAAAGGAGATGGGGAACAATGAGTGTCCACAGCACATGACCTTCGCAGTCGTAGTTACGAGATAAGGAGTCCCGGGCATAAGACTACAACATCTGCGATCCACAATTAGAATGTAACTCCCGTTATAGAGTCTTTTAAGGAATGGTTCTATCTCTGTTGCAGGTGCGCCTAGCTGGTGACATGAAAGGTTATTTGAGTTCCCTTCACAGGCTCCATGCAAACTAATTCCATTACACAGAAGTGTACCGCTTAGTGACATCGCACAATTATTGCCACTAAGAAACACTTTCTGTCCTTTATTACTGACACATGCATGTGAATAGGGCAAGTTCCATGTTGTCTTAATGTACCCTTTTCCCAATTTTTCGTACATGCCAGCCTGTATATATTTTTGGCAGTATTGAAACCTGAAGGTTGATATTGGAATATTAATTATCCCATGTATTATCCATTCACTGACAGGTCGTTCTGACATTGTCACTGGTAATCTCTCGAGTTTCTCAATGCTCAGGATTGTATAATCAGCACCCTTCTGTGCCATACTGATTTGTTTATCAGTAAGGTTAAAGATATTGAATAGTGACGTTGTGTTGATTAAACGCCGAGGCACATAGCCTGAACGCAGATTTTGTAACGTCCAGCCAAGCTGTACAATAGAACGCAATTGAGACTGACCGTGTTGTAACAACAGTAAGTCTTGCGATATTATGTCGATTGCTGAAGACACAATGCTGTTCAAAGAAAAAATTCTGGAGGACAGAGTCATTAACCCATTGTCCACTACAGAAAGTGATTTTTCCAAATTAATACGGTCAATTTCCCGTATACTTTCTGCTGTCTCAATTTGAGTTACCTTCCAGGCCTCATTGTAAGCTGCATATACAGAGGCTGCTATGAAGCGTTTTTGACGCTGTTTGCGCGGTCCCATAATGAAATCACGCAAGTCAGCACCATCAGTAAGTAAAGTTAGGCGTTGCTTAATTTCTGTCAGTGTGGAAGTTTGTAGCCATTGAAGGCATAATTTGCCCACACTGTAGGTGGTTATTATCCCTGGGTGTTGTCTTTGGGAATATCTAGGGTCTGGCCTGGTCAATTTGAACCCCTGTTTTTTGTTCAGGAATCTGTCTTGACAGTTATTAGTATCTGTGGGCCAGATCAACCACTGTTTCCAATCAGGATGTGTTCTGTTTTGGTTTAATATATAGTTTACGTCTATCTCTTCATCTGTAGAGCTATTGCTGTCCATTGTTGGCTTTGGAATAGACGGTTTATTTAAGTCTTTGATTTTGGCTAAGCGAAGACAGGTGGTTTGTTGAACAGTGTCATTTAAAAATATAATTTGTTCTGGGATCATGCAGGCTCTAAACAATGATTCTATACCTTGTACTTGCCATTCTTTTGTACCCCAAACACTTTTAACTTCAACATTTTTGTCCCAATAATCAAAACCAAAAGTATTCATTTGTTCAAAAAATGAGTCTGAATATATCAATTTCGTGTTTGTTAGCATGGTCTTTGTCCCTGTCTTATTTGACAATTTGAAATAAAATGTTTCAGCATTACTTGTGTTGAACCCTGAAAAGTATGAATATTTGTCGTAAAAGGTTCTTGAGCTTCCTTTTGGAGGGGTTGTACAATGTTCTCATTGATTATAATTTAAAACATTTCTAGGTTGTGCAGATTTATGTAGAAAATGGTTACCATAGTGGTTGTAACAGTACATACTATCATAATTAGTCGAACCCTGCAAATATTCAGGTTTGGTAAATTTGGCAGACATCACTAAGTCAGACATCATATTATTTATACTTTCAAAGTCCCAATCATCAGCAAATGAGCTTGTTTTTACAAAGTCACTCAACGAGATCTTAATTTGGTGTGGATATTTCAGGATCTCAACCGGACCATAAATTTCGTAGTCAGTATTGTCCCATGCTACCCCACCCGGTATAGGATTGGCTGTGAAGTTGACTGAAGAAAGTTCTCTTTTCTCGACGTGTGAAGATGTGTGTGGCTTGAGGATCAAGTTGATTTTCTGACTTGCTGTGTCCATTTTAGCATATTTTCCCTCAATGAAGCGTCCCAAAGTTAGTACCATGATGAGCCAAAGTATGAGGATAAATGCACCAAAGCCCACCCAAAATTCAATCCATGGAGAAATCAGATATGTTTCTTTCAGTTGTTTCAAAAGTTCTTTAGCTTTATCTTTAAAGGTTTTTGTTGATGGCTGTGTTTTTGATTCACTTAGGTCTTCAGAGGAATCATCGAAGTTTATGAAGTAGCCGGATGCAGTTCTGTCAATTGTTCCAATTGCTTCAGGATTACTGTTTCTTGCATATTCGTTTGTTACTTCATTGTAGGTTGGTGTGTCTCTACTAAATGTTTTTATTTGGGTTTTCAGAGGTTTAAGTTCCAATGCATTGTTGCATAGTCCTTGTTGTTCTTCTGTAGGCGTTTCGAATGTGATTAGCCTCTTAGTTTGGACCTCTGTATTGGTAGCAAATCTTGGTGTTCTACTACTTATCGGGAGTCCACTTGACCTACTGTTTGTTATCGGCCACATGATTGTGGTTTTACCAAGTCGATGGATACAACTCGGTTCTCCTTTTTACCAGCAAGCGGCGGTAGTACAATTGATCTTGTCCCGTTGATAGACAAGACAGGAACTGCTTTTCTGTAAGAAGGCCCAAATTCCTTCTTTACCGCGATCTTTTCTCTGACTAGATCCCCGACTTTTGGAATCCAGACAGGTCTTGCTGGGACAGGTGGTGGTTCTTCAGTGGTTGTTGGCTGCTGTTTCAACTTTATGTTGCTCAGGTCTTTTCTTGTTTTGTTTAAGTCCTGCAAAATAGCCAAACGATCTCTGATATCAAAGCTTTTTTCCTTTACCACTGAAGTCTGACTGTCAAGATCTAAGACTAACATCCTAGTTCCAAACAATAATTCGTACGGCTGAATCCCTTCAGAGAATATCTTGGCAGGTTATTTAGACTACGTTGGACACTTATTAGATGTTTGACCCACCCAGCTCCCGAACCTAATATCCTTTCTGTTATAGATAGCTTTATGCCTTGGTTTTTTCTTTACACCATCCCGTATCCCTCAGGAAGGAAGTGAGAAGAATCCCGCATCGCTATGCTCATTTGGCCGTGCTTCCCCACAAGCTTGAGGGCTAAAGTGAAAACATTGGTCAAACGTAGCATGCTCCTAGCGTATATGCCATTTAGACTCGCAAATCTTTGTATAACAGTCCAGACGTCAGCCGAGTGCTGGGGATCTACATTATAAGTGGAAACTAGCCTGTATATGTTAATCGGACGCTTTGCTTTTTACTGCTGATCCTTTCTGGAGTGAAACGCCACGGTAGTATACCGTTTCTCTCGCCACTGCGATCTCTGTTGCAGTTCTGGCATTTTTTTACAAAAATGTGATGCTGCAGGTTCATGCCTGGCCACCAGTACACTGATTGTAATTCTTCCAGAGAATCTTTTAGTTTGAGGTGTCTGAGACCCTCGCCCATATGTGCGTCTGTAATTAACAAAGTTCTCCTGTCCATGTTTGGAATTACTCTATCCCCCACTCCAGGGATTCGAGCAAAAGGGACGGAGTTTGCATCGATTATGTATGTATAATTGAGTGGATAGTTGATCGGTAGCGCTGAGCAGTCGCCTTTTGATGACGTTTTTACCGCCAGCACTGTTTCACCGTCAATGTATTTCATTGTACACTTTTTTCTAGCTACGGAAGCCGATTCAGTTGCTACCGCTGTGGCTGTCTCAGCCAATGAATTCCCTGCAACGTGAACGCCATCACGTTGATGACTCAGTGTATGTATCACGTGAGTCTTTGGTAGTTCTTTTTGTAACAGAACTATTTGTTCCCAAAGCAGTTTTTGCTTTATTGTTGCACCTGTGTCATCTTTGTAACCGTTTTGAATCCATGTCTGCAAATCGTTGTTATATGATTTGACGCAGTAATATGAATCGGACACTATGAGTGTCGGGAATTCGCGATCTGCATTATCTAGCGCCATTTTCAATGCTATTATTTCAGTCTGTTGTTCTGAATTAGTTTCTACTGAGTGTGTTTTTGTTAATAGAGGTCTTAGTTTACCTCCGCGCCACACTTCTTTTGTAATCTCACATGTGGGGTTGTATGCTTGTTCTCCCCAAACGGAGGTTTGAGCATGTCCGTTTGTATAGATTACACAAGCGTACTGTCGTAAGGGCAGAATGTCGATTGGCAGAGGGAATGTTCTTTCATATTCTAGATTTTTCAATTCTTTTAATTCTGGATCAAAGTAGTATTTTACTTTGTCCGTTGTAATTGAATTCACCCATTGTATCCATTCCGGATTCAATGCTGTTGTTGGTAAATTACACGGTGTTGTTAATGCCTCAAAGGCTGATTCTGCTGTTCTGACTGTGATGTGTCTACCGTCAGCTTTATCTTTTTCTCTAGCTATTGCGGTTTGAACTGCATGAACAATGTTTTCTTTAATGCTGAATTTCTTTTCAGCTTCTGTGTACAAGTGTGATTTGAATGCAATTGGTACCTTTTCTCCCTCGTTAGAGGTCAGGTATGTGAATCCGCATCTTCCTGGGATGACTCGAATCACAAGATTGCGTGTGTTATCACGTGTTTCTAATTTTGTTTTAATTAACATGTCTGTTTGTAAGGATCTCAAAATTTCTGTGTGTTTTTGAGTCCAATTTGTTCTTTTAAAATCTGGTTTTATTAGATCATAAAGGGGCTTGACCCTTTCTGCGTAATTTGCCATGTATGTTCTTCCGAAATTTAGGAAGCCTAGAATTGACAGTAAGTTTTTTAGTGTTCTAGGTGCTTGGAGTACGGCACATTTCTCTAGGAAATTGTCAGCCAGGCTTTTGCCTTCACTTGATAATTCATATCCTAAGAACAGGACTGTTAGATGGGCAATTCTAGATTGTTTAAAGTTGAATTTGTAACCCTCTGCTGCGAACCCAAGTATTATGGTGTTCACTCTCTTCAAGTGAGTATCCAAGTCATCATCTGTTAGGTATATGTCGTCGACATACGATAATGCTTCGTCATCATATGTTTGTAGTAACTCTGTTACTCTCGCTGAGAATAATCCTGGGCTGTTCTTGAACCCTTGGGGTAACCGACAGAATTGTTTTTGAGCGCCATTTATTGAGAACGCGGACAAATATCTGCTCTCTGGTGCTATATTTTGACAAAAGAATCCATTAGAGATGTCTAATGTTGTTTTGTATTTTTTGCGCACTATGTTATTCATTAGCGCTGCACTATGCGAGTTTTGCACTGCAAAAGTTTTGCAACATGAGTTAAGGTGTCTGTAATCCAAAACTAGACGATATGAATTGTCTGGTTTGGAGACAGGAAACAAAGGGTTGTTCATTTGTGAGGTGCAAGTTTCAATCACCCCCTGGTATTCTAATTGGTCTAGTATTTCTTTTACCTGTTTTTTAGCTTCTTGCTTAATTGGGTACTGTCTTTGTGCAGTAGGTTGTGATTTTAACTGGATTTTGTGAGGAGGAGAGTCCTCATCCCATCCTACGTGATTTTTATATAAAGCAGGAGCTTGAGCTACTGCCCACTTTCTAGCAAGTGTGTATTTTTTATGAATTGGGATATGATTTGAGAAGGCAGGCATAATTATTTCTTCGCCATGAAGCCCTGACAAACTCTGGTGGCCAGTCTTTTTCAGCTAGAAGGATGTCATAGCCCTTGGAGAGATTATCCCAAAATAGTCCCCTTATTTTTCTAGTCTTATCCCCTTCTATACGTAAAGTTATTTCATATATTTTGTGAGGTTTGCTAACTCTGGTGTCTGCAGTTTCCACTTGAAGATATTCATTCGTGTCCACTGTCTCCAGATGATTCATAAGGACTTTGCGAGCTATGCTCACTTCTGCTGCGCTGTCTAGCATTGTCTGAGCCCATTCTCCGTTTTTCAGTTGTGTCCTCAGTATTCTCGGCATTGTTAACTACTTTAATACTGGCTACCTTCTTTTTTGGAAATTGTAATTTCTTATTTGGATGAGCAGGTTCCTTGTCTTTGGACTTGACGTGCCCTTCCCTGGGTTCCGATCGTCCTCTTCTTTCCGATTTCTGCGAGGAAGTCTGAAAAGATTGAGAGGGACGTGTATCAAAATCTTGATATCTATCCGGTTTCTTTATATTATCCCTATTTCTAAGGTTGTATTTTTTCACAGAGGGCTCACTTTGGGGAGACTTGGGTCCTTGGTCCGGAGATCTTTCTCTCCGCCGAGGAGACCTTCCTCTGGACTGGAATCTCTTTTCTTTTGGATTGGATTGTTTGTTTCCATCCCAGTTCTTCTTTTGACTGTTTAGATGATTTTTAATAAATATTTTTTCAGGACTTTCAATCAGTTGGGGTTTTACTGGTATTCCACCTAAACTATCTCTACCTAGTTCCTCATAGGATTTTTCTATAATTCTGGCAATTTCAGCTGGTTGGTCTGCTATATCTGTTTCTTTTAACCTTTGGCGGATCGCCACGTTGGCTGCTTCTCCCTTTATATTGGCTAGTAATATAGCCGAGACCTGCTTGAAGTCTTTCAGTAATTTCATACCAAGAGTTAAAGCGGGTTCTGGACCGTATTCGTCTTGAATTTGTTTTAGCACATCTGGTATTACCGAAATGGATGGAACACCATGCGTTTTTGTGTAGATGGAAGCAAAGACTGTACCCCAAGTGTCACAGTCCTCCACGTGTGGTGCGATTCCCATTGGAAGACAGATAGTCAGAATCCTGTGTTTATCCACAGGGGTGGTGTCTGGAAACACCGCCTCTATTTGGGTGATTTTTTGTGCTAACCAGAATGGTATTTGTTCCCTTTTAGCTGGTACTTTACCTAGGCAGGACTGTATGTTCTGTGGTGTAATTTTATTTGTGTTCCCCTGATGAGGGGTCAGCTGTGGAATTTTAATTGCTGGTTGGATTGTTGAAGTCCGCATTACATATTGGACTAATTGTCTATGTACTTTTATTAATTGTTTTAGTTGTATTAGAAGATCTGCTGCAGACATTCTTTCGATGTCTGGATGTTGTGTGTATCCGGCTAGGACCGGCCACGTTGCTCCTGGTCTACCTAATGGACCGAGCCTGGTGATGTGATTGTTGTGTTTTAGGGCGCCATTAAACAAGAGCGCGTGCTCTTGAAATTTAAGTGGTACTTCCACCTCCTCAAAAGGAGTGTATTCATCAGGAGGTTCCTCTGTTTTGTAATAGTGGAAGACCTTTGTTACAGCATTTGCTGCTGGAAAGTGTATCCATGAATAGAATACCTCTGTCTGCCGATATTCGTGTGCCTCTATTACGAATATGACTGTGCCACCTCTACGTGTCAGTCCATTTTCTATAAGTTTTAAAGTTATAGATTTCCTTTTGTTGACCGGGATGAGTATTATATCCGGGTCTGCTTCTTGCATAGTATTATCAGCTGCTACGAGTTCAGCTGCTACTCTAGCTATCTCTCTTTCTTCTTCAGTGTCTGACATTCTACTGTCAGGAAGGTTATTTTGTTTGTTTGCAGATCAGGTTTCTTATGGGAACAAAGATTAGATGCACAATATTTTGGAACAGTGTATCCTTCAACGTTGACTATACCAAGAACCATACATAGGAGTTTCCTGCGAGGTTTGGCGGATACGACCTTTCACCCACTCCAGACGTCTTTGGAGTATTATGGGAAAAAAGGGGTCTGAGTGAAAAAGCACGACTGAGTTACTCTAATGTCTTGCGTTAGTTTTATCGCCTTTCTAAACGTTTGGGCGCCATGTAGTGTAGTTCCTATTATCCCAATAGGCTCTGCGCATTGGAATAATACCTTCAATAGTATAGGCCTAGACCAGACGTTAACTAGGTCTTCTATTGTCGATATTAGACTTAAAGTTTTGGGTTTGCCAGCTAGCTCAGAGTTCACTAGAAACTTTCTCGAATAGGCAAGGAGGAGTTGAACCACCCTGGATAGACAAGAAGGGATTTAGTTTCTGACAACCATAGAACATGACAACTTTGCTCTCCCCTAATCAAGAGTGTATCTCTAGAGTCGTGTGAAAACAAAAGACAACTTATTTTACTCAGTCAGTACGTGCATTCTTAGTCTCACCAAATTGTAGAGAAAAGGAAGAGACGGGCGTGTTCAATAAAAGATGTTATTTATTGATCAGTCTCTTTTCTCATACAAGAGAAATTGATCGATATTATTGCAATACTTATGGTTAAGTAAAGTGCATACAATAAAAGCAGAAATATAAAATAATACTGTAAAAACATTTATATGGTTTCTAAGCCATAAGGTGGTTTAAAATGGATAAAATAGATACATACACATATACATTTGACTAATCGTACTCAACTGGTGTTTCTAACTACGCCTACCCCGGTGTACCTGACCTAAGCCTAATACGTGGGCGGGAATAGAAAGTAGCAGTTTAAGTTAAGTTTGTTTTGCCAAGTGACTGACTCAAGAATTCTCTGCAAGGGGTTATTCAGTTCTGTACCTTGAATCTAGGATGAATGAGGGATGGTATCTCTCGTCTCCGGTCTCGATATTCCAGGCTGCCTGCGAGGGCTGCTCGGAAGCGCCGGAGCTGGATTTCTCGGCAGGAGAAAGCAGCGTCTCGTTCTCAGCGCGCCAGGAAGGCGGGGCTGCGCCAGCGGGGTCTGCTCTGCTCTGGGCTTCGGCAAGTCTGGCTGCTCCGATCTCGTCACCACCGCGTGTGTTTGCTTAAGGCAATACCGGTAATATTTATACCTGTAAGGTGCCGAGATTGACGTAAGGATGGACATAGATACGTCAATAAGGATGTCATACGACTTGGTCGTTAGCACATTCTTTTGCTGAAGTTCTCGATGAAATCAAAACAATGGCCGCAGGGTTTTTCCCAGGTTGTCATAGGTTTGATTTGTTTTGAGAACTCCGTATGCCTTATCGGGGGCTGGAGGAATATCGCTTGTCTAATTAGATGGCAAGCGTTATGACCTAATCAGATAACACGTTCCTGTGCCGTAGTGTGGCTTAATCAGATAACGGTTTCTGCATCATGGGATGGCTGCTAGTTAACTTGTTAACCAGAACAGGGTCAGGAATAGGGGGATCGATACAGAACCTATAAGAATACATCACAGACTATAGAAATACGGTGTGCTCCTCTGCCTGCATTTTATTCTATTAAAACCACCACTGGGCTGGGGCTCGCAGCTGTAAGGCCAAGCCTCAATAAACTATATAACGAAACAACTGCCAATACTGCCAATTTCCTTCTGCTTATAATTTTGAAAAACACATTGATCTTTAACAATATGTATCATAAACTTCTTTTTCTGTCTAGAGTGAATCTTGTCCTTTTTATTCGATGTTTTCCATATCAAAATTACATATTCAATACTATTCTAACACAGAGTTGACATTTGTACCTCATAACATCATCAAATTAGCTAAAACATTATTTAATCTATCATTCTCTCATTCTTTCAAATTTTCTGCACACATGCTTATATTACCCACTCAACCTTACCACACACTCTCAATCTTGAATTCAATAAGAAGACATTTTTGCTTGTATTATTTACAACAAACAGCCATGGGAAATCGAATCACAATATATCAGACATTTTTTTACAATTAAACATCATTGAAAATTCCTAAGGCTGCAAGAAAAACTGGTCTACGCATTTTGAACTCTCTAGAAATTAAGGAGTTCTCATCAGGACCACGTAGCTTAACACTGTTCAAATCAACGAAATCTCACCAAGACTGATCCTGCAGGAAAACATGCACCAACATGTCACTCCTCTTTTAAGGAAATTACATTGGCTCGCCATAACTCAGTGATGTGCCTTCAAGTGGGATGCATCATCTTTAAATCCCTGAATGGCAAGAGACACAAATTTATTGACAGAATTATTAAAAGATACATCCCTACTCGCAATTTGCGATCAGCCCATTCGCATCTCCTGGCCCCTCCATCATTTAAGTTGAATCGTCTTGGTGGAACGAGGTTTGCTGTTCTAGGCCCCAGATACTGGAATTCCTTGCCTTTAGAAAGTAGATCCTGCAGGGATCTAATGAGATTTAGGAGACTTTTAAAAACAAGGTTATTTAGACAGGCATACGAGTAATGTCCAAGATGATGGTATCTTTAGAGTAGCGAAATGAAACCACTATGGTGTACGTGCGCTTTATAAATGATATATAACATAACATAACATGTGGTAGTTTTGGATGCAGTCAATAAGAAGAGGGGAGGGGAGTTGGCCTAACGGCTAGGGCAGTTGTCCTCGAATCTGGGGAACTGGGTACGAGTCTCAGCAACAACGCTGAACATTCTTTGATTCTGGGCAAATCATTTTATTAATGCGTCCTCATATAATGCAAATGGTGCTATGTAAAGCGCTCTGTTACCATCGGGTCAAGTTTGCGCTATATAAAACTCTGTAAAATAAAAATAAATAAACCCACCCAATAAAGCACCGGACCCGGACCCGGATGGTGTCCCTATGGACTTGTATATATTGGGCTGGACCTTTGGCCCCTCTCCTCTTTAACTCTTTTAATGCTGTATGTAAAGTTGGTCTCCCACAAACATGGCACACTGCTGTTATAGTGCCAAATTTTAAGAAGGGTAACCGGCCATCCCCTGGGTGTAATCATTGAATATCCCTGTTGGATTCTGCAGTAAGGCTGGCCGGAAAGTTGCCCTGGCGTACCCACTTAACTGGATCAAGGCAACGATCATGCTGTCGGAGGTGCAGTATGGGTTCCGGGAGGGGACATGCTATCAGAGGTGAAGTATGGGTTCCGGAAGGGGCTCAGTACTATTGAGCAATGCCTAAACTTAGATCTATTGGTCAGTAAATACACCATCACTAGACAGGGCTTGGTCTGCCTGGCCTTCATGGATCTCTCTTGTGCCTTCAGGTTGAAACTTTTTTTTTTTATCCGATCTGGAGATGGAGAATGACCTGATGCAGTTCATGGGAGCTCTTTATTTTGATCTGTTTGGATTAGTGAGGTTTGGCCCTTTAGCAAATGGACAGATAGTTTTATGTTAGGGAGAGGTGTGCGACAGAGCTACGTCTTGGCCCCTATATTGTTTCTTCTGTACTTTAATGGCCTTGGTGAAGCCCTCTCCAGCACAGTATAGGATGCCCCCTCCATTGGTAGGAAAAAGGTCCCAGTTTTATTATATGCAGATGATGCAGTTTTATTATCTGGAACCCACAATGGTCTTAATGTTTTATTCCAGGAATTTGTATCTTTTATGGGGACATTGGGCTTGGTTACCAACCAAGCAAAGACTTTTATTATGGTTTGTAAGCCCAGAAACTACAAGATGTGTGGCATCGCTTTGAATGGCCAACCTGTTGCTCAGAACATGGAGTTCTCATATTTGGGGATAGTCATGGATGCTAGGAACAACTGGGGACCGTGAATAGCCAAAGTGAGGCAGAAATGTGTACGTTTGGTGGGCTGCATCTTCAATTGGCCAAATGTTTTGGGGAAAAAACCTGTAGCCCCTCTATTGAAAGTCTACAAGAGGAAGTGCCTCCTGATCCTTACTTATGGTGCAGGAATTTGGGAATATGCGAACCCTAGACCCCTTCAAGTGGAACAAAAGAGGGTGCTCAGCCAACTTGAGCATCCCACCTGCATGCTCCACCTTCATGGTTCATCAGGAGCTTGGTATAGAGTATGCTGAGGATACTTTTCAAGTTGGCTCCCTTGCTTCCATGGTGTTCCAACTAGGTGAACTTGCATGCCTTGTTAAATAGAGAAAATATTACTGATTGCCTTGCGTGTGAGAGAGACATGAAAATTGCCAGGTTTGATTATATCAAAACTGAATCGAGTAGGTCATCCCTCATCACCAACCTTTCCTCCATGCGTAAATCGGTGTGGTGTGGGTTAAAACTGCTCTTAAAGTTAAGTTGAGAACACCGAGGGAGGACCTTGAATTTAACAGACGGTCCATCAGAGATTATGCGAAGGTCCACCTTTCCCCTTCCCTGGAGACTAACCTTGACTGGATCGATAGGTCATGGAAAAGTCTACTGCTAAATTCAAAAGTGAGGAACAAGGAACTTTTTTGATAGGCCCAGCACACATGCTCCTAATCACAGTAACTTAGAAATATAAAAGTGTGCAGTTACTTTGACACAAACATCGTTTTACTCATGCGTCAAGTCAGTGTAACATGCTCCAATAGGAGAAAATGCCCTCACATACCTGAGAGGTGTCATGCGTCATCATCTGGGCATGCTCCTTGGGCCGGTACTGCAATGCCCGATGGGCACCCACAAAGGTGCTCTTTGCCGGAGATCTTTTAATATAGCCGTTTGATGATGTGGGGGTATTTGGGTGTGAGTTATATGTAGTGTGGTGGAAGTGGGTTAACTTAAAATTGATATAGTGGTACTTGATTTGGGTACATTTTACTGGTGAACCTCTCTACCCTAATTGAAAAATATATGGTGATGCTCGTATGGGATACAATGGTCCTAGGAGCAGTCGTGATACATTTTTAAAATTGTGAGGTCAACATGTTTCTTGCCTGTTATAGCCCAGATGGGTCTGTCTGCAATTCATCAGGACTAGTTCAAGGTGTTTTGTGGTAATTCTAGTAATCAGTCACAACATAATATACAAGGTAGGATTCTGCTTTGTTCATCGCACTGACCTGAAAGTCATAAAAATGTTATGTCTTTCAGGTCAGTACGATGAACAAGGAAGAATCATACCTTGTATAATATGTTGTGACTGATTACTAAGCACGTTCATGCCACCAACATCACATAAACTTCTAGACACTTTTGAAATCCTGGTCAAACAGGACTTACAGCAAATTGACTGGCAGAAAAAGACAAGGAAAAACATGAATAAACATGAAGAGATAATAATTCAAAAGTTGGCTCAGGATTCATCCATCACGATACAAACAGCCGATAAAGGAGGAGCTTTAGTTATCATGGATACTACTGCATACAAAGCCAAAATGGATGAACATTTGAAAGATGAATCTACATATTTACAACTAACTGAAAATCCTCTGAGTAACATCATCAAGACACTAGAATCCATCTTACAGAATGCTGTTTAAATGGGTTGGATTAATGACCGTACCAAAACATTTCTCTTAATCTCAACACCCAGAAGCCCTCGGATCTACATGTTGCCCAAGATCCATAAAAATTTAAAAGACCCACCCTTCAGACCTATAGTTAGTGGATGCGAATCTATTTTTGAACCCTTAGGGTAGTACATTGATGAGTTTCTTCAGCCGTTTGTCCAGAACTGGACAACTTATCTTAAGGACACCACACACTTTTTACAACTTTTGCAAAATGTCAAGACAGATTTGGAAAAACTAATCTTGTGTACAATAGATGTAACATCTCTATATACATCGATACCTATCAATGAAGGTCTGGAATCTTGTGAATGGGCTCTCCTGCAAACTCCTGATTTACCAGCGAATAAAATTTTCCTGTTGGAACTGTTACAATCTTGTCTACGTCATTCTTACTTTCTATGGAAATCTTATTGGTATTTACAGATTAGTGGAACGTCAATGGGTTTTTCTGGAGCCCCAGTCTTTGCCAATATTTTTATGGCCAAATTTGAAAATGATTACATACTGTCAGACGTTTGCTGGAAAAAACACTTAGTGTTTTACAAAAGATTCATAGACGACATCTTCCTGGAATGGTCCAGAAGAACTGTTACAACAACAAATTAATGTTCTCAATACCAAAAATTGTCAGATACAATTCACATTTAAAATTGATCATTCAGAAATTCCTTTCCTTGATGTTTTGGTCCAGAAGAACAGATAACAATTAGAGACAGAAGTCTTTCATAAACCTACTGACCGGAACAACACCTTGCTATTCACAAGCTTTCACCCTAAAGCATTGCTTACAAATTTACCATTTTCACAGTTTGAGAGCTAGGCGTATTGCATCCACGGACCAAGCATTCAAACAAGAACTGTCATTACAAAAACAAAGATTCATAAATCGTGGATATCCATCACAAATTTTACAAGCAGCAGAATCCAAAATATATACAATACCAAGAACACAACTTCTACAACCGAAAATAAAGACCAAACAACAACGAATGGTATTCGTTACCACATTTTCCGTACAATCGCCTCAGATTAAAAGGATCATCAATAAAAGGTGGGAGTTATTGGAGTCAGAGGATGAATTTCAAGGTATATTTAATGACAAACCATTGTTTGCCTATAACGGAAGCAGAAACTTGAAAGAGATGGTAACTAAACCAAAAAAGATTCCACTCAAACCAGCCAAGGACAGCTGGGAATGAAAAGGTGTGCAAATTGTGTACATTGTAATTATGTTATCGTCAGCCACAGTGTCCAACATCCACAAACAGGCAAAATTCTTAAACTACGTCATCAAGCAGACTGTAATTCCACTCACGTTGTTTACAGCATAAAGTGTCCTTGCGGCAAATTATACATCGGTAAAACAGACAGGAAAAACAAAATACGCATATCAGAGCATAAAAGTCGCATCCCCAACAAATCCACAACCTCAAGCCTTGCCACCCATTGGAATGAACTTAACCACACCATACCACAACTCAGATTTCAAGTATTAGAAGTAATAGACCAAAAATCTGATCGCGATAACATACGGTTTCTATCCCAAAGAGAGATTTGGTGGATAAAATACATGGAAACCATGATGCCGAAAGGACTTAACGATAAGTTAGATATGATTTGTTTTTTATAAGGAGGTCACATGCCCCATAGAAGTAGTACATCAGTATACCAGGCCTGGTAGATCTCTAGAAATAAAGTTAGAGGACCATAACACAATTGTGGCTAGTATAATACCAACATATATGTGAAAGCTTAACAACTTTCAGATTCATAGAAGTGCACAATATAATTTCAATAAACAAATGTATTTGTATATCAATCACCAATATTGTTAAAAAGAATAACAGTTAGGAAATGTATCTTATGTTTAATTACGGTATGTTGAGAATGCACCGTGGATTTTTCAAGTGTCAATGTTCAAGTTCAGTCAGGCTACATGATGTATATGAATTCCAGATATAATATTTAAATACTAACAATATCACTTATTTTCTTTTCTCGTTCGCACCTAAAGTGTTGGAAAATATTGGATAATTTAAGGATATGGAAGTGTTTTGATTAACACAGAATTCTAGGTTTTCTTTAAGCATTGAGTAGTCTTTCGATATTATCAGTGGTTGTTTAACGTTTCACGATTTTAGACATTCTATGATGGCCGCCATAGGCTTGTTTGAATAGTACCCTTTCAAAGATGGCTGACTCGCGTGTAGATAGTCCTCTTTCTAGTCCAGAATAGCGTTTGAATACGAACGATATCCGGATCCTTGTGTTTCGGTACCAGAATTGAGATTTGGCAGACGCCGAGAACCTTTCACAGGTAGATGCTTGTTTTGCGAGCGGGTGATAATGTGAGCTAACGATTGAGTATGTAAATTGGTGACGGAATGTCTTGTTTGATTACAGCATATCGATTTTGGCCACTGATTGAATTTGTCGTCTCTCGACAGATACTGAAGTAAACTTAAGGTATTTTTGTTAATCCCCCTTGATATCAAATTATGAAGAGTGTGTTATGGACAGGCATAACATCTGGAGTATTTGTTTTTTAGAACCTTCGTTGATTTTAACATTGAACCAGTTGTTGGATTACGCTTGTCTTTCAGTGAGGTACATCTTCTCTTGGAATATACTTAGAGTCTGATAGCATGAACTTTCAAATAATCAGGTTTTAATCAGTGCATTTTTATTCATTTTTCTAGTTTCTGGTTATAGAAAGTTTACTTTTGTTGATCACAAAAACACAGTACTACCTGATCTTGAATCTTTTGGTAAGCTTTGAGTTTTCATGTACTTGGCCACTTATCCTGACTAACCACTAATAACTGTTTTAAACTGGAGCATGTGATCATTATGGTGTACATCGTCAGTAATTCACTCTTAACTCAATGTAAACAAAATTTTGATCTGCGATCTCCCTTGTTTGCTTGAAAATTGAACATAGTATTGATACAAACATAATTCTTTCATTTCAGCTCCCCTGAAGAAGAGATCCGTGTGATCTCGAAATGCATTGGGATTCACAACAAGATGATAATATGAGCGTTGAATGAAATAATATATTGTACTTATGAGTTGTGTTCTTGTAATGAAGAAAAGTCTCAAATGAAAAGTGATTGTCATTTGTTGCAAAAGCATAATGTTTTATTCTTCAACAAAATAAATGATGAAAAATGTGAAGCAATTAATTGTTAAAATGTCATTGTTTGCCAAAAAGTTATAGGCAAGTTAAAAATAGGAGCGAACCCAAAGGGGTTAGCATCAGCAGTGCAGAAAGGGTTCGGTGATAAACTTATCACCTATTCTCATATTTGATTACTAAGATTACCACAACACACCTTGAACTAGTCACACCGAAGTGTAGGTTAGCCATCTCTGCTCCTGATGAATTGCTGACAGACCCAGCTCGGCTATAACAGGCAAGAAATATGTTGGTCACACAATTTTAAAAATCTATCATGACTGCTCCTAGGACCATTGTATCCCATACGAGCAAAATCATATATTTTTTAATTAGGTTAGTGAGCTTCATCAGTAACATTTACCCAAACCAAGCACCACTATACCTATTTTAACCCACTTCCACCACACTGCAAACAATTCACACTCTACATACCTACTCTTCATCAAACAGCTATATTAAAAGATCTCCGGGTAAGAGCCCCTTCATGGGTGCCTGTGAGGCATTGCAGCGCTGGCCCAACATGGAGCATGCCCAGATGATGAAGCATGACACCTCTTGGGGTGTGTGAGGGTATTTGCTCCTATTGGAGCGTTTTCCACTGAATTTACTCACAAGTAAAAGGCTGTTTGTGTCAAAGGAACTACACACTTCTATATTTCGAATTGCCTACTGCTTGCTAGGTTTAGACTAGGCTTTGTGAATTGGTATGTCTGCTTTCCCCTTGACCAATTTTATTCCTCAAAAGACTTGCTAGGTCCATGCAATTCATCCTCCCTGCAAAGTCTTTTGCATTTTACATTCTTCTGCAAATGTTTTATTGATCTTACAAAAAGGTTTTTAATTTCGATCATGTGAAAGAGGGGGAGTAAAACTTCAGGATTAGCCCTTGTGTATTACAACTGCATTAATATCTGATCTTTTCCGGAATGTGCAGTCAGCAGAAGAAAATAGTTAATGTTTTAGCTGTATGGTTGAATTTCTGGACGAAATTCATATTTCATATCCACATTTAATATGTGATCCTGGCTCTACGTACTGCACTTTATTTGAATTGTTCGGCTTTGCAAGATTATTGCCGCTTAGTGATTTAGGGCCAGATGCATCAAGCTAAAAACCGGTCGCAAAGGGGCAGATTCTGAGAATCTGCCCGTTTGCGACCGGTATTTTTGCATTTGGGATGCATCATCCCAAATGCAAAAATCGCAAATAGAGAATTCGCTAAATTGCGATTGTTTGCATTTAAGGAATCTCAAATTGAGATTCCTTAAATGCAATGCATGAAAGTTTCAAAAATAGCGAATTCGCTATTAGGGCACGCAAATTACCACGAAGTACAACTTCATGGTAATTTGCAAAAACTTTGAAAAATGCACTTTTGTGCATATTTCTAAGTTTCATGTTGCGCACACACATGCCCTAAGGGCATGTGTGTACGCAACAAATGTGCACAGATCAAAATCAGGGGTGCAACAGGGTGTCCTTTGGACACCCCTGCACCCATGAACTCGCAATCTCAATTTGCGAATCGCTAAATGCGATTCGCAAATTGAGATTGTCTTCCCATTCATTCCTCTGGGCCTCTGGGCCCATAGGAATGAATGGGGAGGTATTCATTAATTGCGACTCGCAATTTGCGAGTCGCAATTAAGGAATTCTAAGGAATCGCTATTTCTGTAGTGATTGCTTGATGCATTCCATTTTGCTATTCCTTATTAGCGATTCCTTATTTTTCGCTAATAAGGAATCGCAAAATGGATGCTTGATGCATCTGGCCCTTACTGCCTATTTTAATAAATAGTAATAATAAATCCACATTTGTAAAGACCACAATCACCCGCAAGCGTCTCTAGACGCCGGGGGTCGTCGAAAAGATTAAGCAAGCTATTGCCCAGAGTCACATGGTGCTGGGCTAATCTGCCGCCGGTGCCGGGGATCGAACCGTGATCCCCAGATTCTGGAGTCAGACGCCCTAGCCGCGGCGCCACACCTCTTGCTGTTGGGTTTTTATATGAACTGTTTTTTAAAATATTTTTATATATTTATTTATTTCCTCTAATAGTGTTGGATTGTGTTGTTCACCATGTATATTTTTATAGTCACATTTGTGTCCGAAACAAAGTGATTTGACTTCACTTGAACAGAGGCTGAAGGTTAGCTGCAGCTGTCTTTTACTTCAAAAAATGCTAGTAATTACGTTTTTGTTCTCTAGTGTCAAACTAAGCTCTACCCAGAAGTTCATGGCCATTGGCACTGTATCAAGGGCTGCACTAAGTGAAGAATGGTACATTAGCAGAGCACCCGCTGCTGGTGGTGCTTCGCAGGCCTTAGTCCGTAGCAGATGTCAAAGTTCCGGCGATCCAGAATTAAGTAAATAGAGGGACCTAAAAACTAAAGAGATGTAATTTCGTAGAGCGTAAAGTAAACTAATGTGCAAAAGATCCATGTCATAATGCATTCCAATATGTCCTTTTATTCAGGCCCACTTGTGTCTTATACCCATCTGTCTAACCATATGGACGCTTTGTTTAATGTTTAATGCCACCACTTTTTCCCACATCGGGAAAAAGCTTAAATGATGGATGACCTTCCGACACTCACTGCTCCCCTTCTGCCAGATGGATTTTGGTATGAATGAGCTGCTCAGAAAAGTGAGCACGTGCATTCCTAGATGTGTGTAAATATTCGGACAACACCTGGAACCACTGGAACTCCTTGCCAGTCCTCGGACACTCCCGTGTGGTGTCACACTTTTTTATACCCATTGAATTTCACTTGCATGATCACAATGCAACTTTTTTCTACGTTTTCATCTCACTTATGCCTGTTTGTAAACTGGCAACAAATTATTTAATTACTCGATGTTTTCTCAGTACCTTACTCAGAATACATAAATCCACCATTCAGTCAGTACGCTGCTGCTGCCTAATCTCCCGTGATAGGGCGACTCGAGCACATACATTGTGATATCATTGTGGCACATTCTTCTGTGCGGGTATTGTTCGTAATTGTAGCGCGGGCCTTGTTTTTAAGTTTCCGCTCCCCCACCGCAGCTCCTTGGCACCGATACTCACAATCTCTGCAGAAAACCATCTGCAGGAAATTAAAAGGTTCCATCTCCCTGAAACAATAGACATATTGTTCCTCGTTATGGGATATCGTGACTTGTGGTCATTCATTGAAGCCCTCGGTTTGCGCCGTGCTCTGCGTTGTACATTATGCTCCGTATTACAATTCTGCTTTGTCAGCAGCACATTCCACTCCTTGGAATGGTCGCAATTAATGCCAGAGGAGATGCAAGTCCAACCTTTTAAACACGAAAATAGTTGCAGCCGCCTGGTTGAGCGTTAATAAAAAGTGTGCGCTTGGCCTGGTATCTTGCTGATGAGTAGGAACTACCACTAGAACTGAGTCTGCTCACAGACACCCACCTTCCTTCAAAGTCCCCAGGACACCTTGCCTCAGGCGCCTCTTAAAGCAAAAGTCGCTGCGCGCCTATTAGAGAAATACAACTTCGAGTCGCACGCATCCTAAAATATTGCTTTGCAAATATACCGACCAGGTAATCGCTTGAGAGTTACGCATTCTGAAAATTCTTCTCTTATGTTAATTGTGTGGTCTACTGAGAAAATACATGGAGACATCTGGTCCAGATCCGGGCAGGAAACTATGCCTGCCAGAGTCAATAACAGATTTGACTGCTGAATTTCTTTTAAGAACCTAGAATCAATGAAAGGATATTGTTTCCACATGCCTGCTTTTTAGTTTTTCTTTTGGAAGTTATGGTCTCTCATTTGCTGCTTGGTGAAGCTGTGGTGTGCAGGAATTACAATGTTTCATACCAAGGTTGTAAATAAAACGGAGCTACATTGTTTGCCAGTTGTGTTACACGTGCCTGCCCTTTTCATCGTTCGCGTGGCTGTACCACAAGCTTGGTATTTAAAACGAATAGAAGAAGAATGTGCTGAAGTGTTGCACTAGCTAATATTGTCAAATTAATGTAATGTCACTTTCCATGATTGCACTTACCATAAGTGCACTTATCCATACTATACGTTGTCGACAGGTCAAAATGCTCCATAAAGATGTATTTTCACGAAGTTTGCAACCCCATCACAGAGTTTACCTGTGGAGAGTTAATGAACTGAAAATTTGTGAAAGTTATTTGAAGCAGAAATAGAGGGTTTGGTATAATGAAGATCCTGTTTTGCGCTCATCCTTCACAGTACATATACCCTCTAGTCAGAGAATTTGAGGCAAGATAATACCGGAAACAACACATTGGCCAAACGGGAAACATTTTTTCCTGGACTTGGGTGTGTTTCAATCAGTCAATCAGTCAGTAGAGCGCTTCCTGGCATCTGTATGTTGTTGCTCTTTCTTATCCTTCCTGAGTGTACACCATTAAAGTATATGTTGGTGTGGTTTTAAGAATGGATACACTGTATTGTTAAATATTTATAATATCTTACAAAACCAGTGACCACACTAAATTATATTGTTTGTTGCTACTACAAATTGAACAATGCCAAGTGTGTCTGATGTTCTTCTTGTTTTTTATTTTTAAGTGCACAAGAGACAACATCACCCATAGTACTGCCAGACAGAAGCCCTGTGCACGACGTGAAGTGGTGCCACACATCACGGACATCTCTTCAGCTTATGAAGCTAAGTGCACCGGCCAACTGACAGCTTTAGATGGCTCCAAAGAAAGGTGCTTCCAAGAAACTGGTCACTGATGAGAAGGAGCTTACCACCACTGGTATGTTGACACAGTCCTGTTTTGGGCAAAAAAACATGTGGCTGCTGCACCGGCCTCCAAAGAGCAAGCTGAGAGCAGTACCCCTGCATCAGTGGACCCACTTCTACCTATGCCCAAGACCAGGTCTGTCACAGAGGCAGCCAGTCTAATCACGGCAACGCCAATGAACAGTGACGTTGAAATGTACTTATCTCTTTTGCAAAGTAGTACCCATTGGTGCAGGAAACTCAGACAAGTGGCCAACAACAGCCACAGCCATCAATAGTAGTTCATCCCAAAGTAGGAGCAGTTAAGGAGGTTGAGCTTCCTAATGAGGAAGTAGACAAAGCTACTTTTTTCAGAAGATCCATTGTCTTCCAGATCTCCAGCAAGAAAAAGGAGGGTTAGTCCCCCATATTTTTCTCGATGCTCCCCTTCTGATGATCAAGACTCCACTTGGATCCTGACTCAGTCTAACAATGAGACACACCATGAGATGCTGAAAAAAACAAAGGTGCCTGAAAGCCTTAGATTTATGGATATAGAAGAGGAGGATGACAATGAGCCAGTCCTCATCGATGACAGTCCAGCCCCATTGGAGACTGACGTTACCCCATCCAAAACTGCTCTGAGGGATGTGGCACGACAGATACCACCACTGCCACTGCCAGCTGCCATTATACCCAAAGCCCCGGCAGCGACCTTCAACCACCACAGTAGAAGTAGGTACTGCAAAGAGGTAAACATCAAATGTCCCCCCTACCGCCGGTTCATCTGACATTAGCAGTGGCACCATTGGACGTTAGCAGAGGGACCTCCCAAGTTTGAGACTTCTGTATGGTTTGTACGAAGAAGAAAAACATTGCCATATGCTCCATTTGCGGAGCAAGTATTAGTCGGGGTAAGTTTGGTACAAACTATGGTACCTGAGGCCAATCAGCCCATTTGAGAAACATCACTCAATCCCGTGGGAGGAGCACCTTAGTGGCCAAAAACTGCAAGTGGTGTTGATGAAGGGGGTGTCAGGCTAAGCAGGTAATCCGATCTGATATCGGTGGAATGTGAAGAAGAGGAAGACATTTTCATTACGCAAATCAGCCTTTTCTCCAGCAGTGCAGTTGTATCTCTCACATCAGCAACATCGCAATGGCAGAAAACTCAGGCCAAGATATCAAGACAAGAGCATACAGTGACTACCCGACTAAGCCACACATTGGGCTACCACTGTCTGCTCTCAAGAAGTCACCTGCATCAGTGGCACCAGAAAAGAAAAAAAAATCCAGGCTACTATTCCTGGCATGTTTAGATAGCAAGGGCAATACAAACGCAACCACCTAATGACACGTTTTTACAACACATAGCTGGCTAAAGTATTAGCGCTGGACCTCCTCCCTTTTTCTTTTGTGGAGGCGGTGGGTTTTCTAGAATTTATGGCAGACATCTGCCTGAAATGGAAGTGTGGTATCTTACAAGACATAGCCAAGTTGTATTTTAAGTGTTTCTTTATTAAGTTCATGTTACAGGATGGTAATCTTGTACATTAGTCCTTCAGCCTGGTGATCCTTATTCACCAGCACCCCCACGAGCAGCCTGCCTGCTGCTCAGCCCATCTTCCAACTGTCACCATTCATCCACACAGTCACCCAAGCATTCCAAGCATCACAGTCACACCAACATACCATTGTTAACACTCACACTGGCTGAGCAGCTAGGAGAAAGGTAAACTGGGAAACATATGATCAATGAGCAGTATATAACATATCCCCCATGTCTGTTTTGTAAAACAATGGATCAGCAACATACCACGGTGACCATGCTTGGATTAGGCCAGGTTAATGGCATGCATTGCATGCTGAGTGATTGTTGCTTGTGAGTTTGTTAAGATAATAAATTTGTTGGCAGGAAGTCGCACTGGGTGTTTGTTTAACTGCAACTATTAAGCTTGATTTTGTGTTTGTGATGATTTACAATGATGGTGGCCTAACGACGTGTGATTTGTTTTTGCTAAAGGTGATTTTTTACTTTCCTTTGACACTTAGTGAGATTTGTTTGCTGGGTCCACACTGCTTTGTTTTTTGCTTCACACGCCTTACAGACCTAACCAGTCCCTTAAGCTAACAAAAACAAATCTATTCTACACAAATATGGTGCTATGTTTCTCTGGTTGTTCATCAACAGCATTGCACTACAGGTTGATCTATCGCATTAGAGGCGGAACTCAGTTGGCAAGGAGCTGTACACGTTACTTGGAGTTAGGAGGATAATGGAAGGACTCAGGGCTTGACTACTTCAACAAGTACCACCTGAATAAGGAAGTTATAAACTTCACTGACACCAGCCAATTAGGGGATGACTTTAAAGAGGCATGCACAACTCTGTGGTGGTGAGGTGAGAGAGGTGTGTTGATTCTACTTGATTTGAAAAATGCAATGTTGGTGGGTGAGTGTGCTGGCTGACTCAAATTTAAAACTATGTGGTGGTTGGGTGGGGGGCTGTTGTGGTAGATAACTGGAGACAGACGAGTGGTCATGGTCATCCCATTATTATTATTATTATTATTTTTACTACATATTATTATTATGATGACGAATTGATGATCAATTCATGACAGTTGCGAGTTTGATCAGCTCGATATATGCGGCCACTTGTGTGTGTGTTTGTTGATTGTTTTAAAATTGCTCTAACCAAATTGATCACACATCAGTCATAAAATGAATAATTGCAAAAAGGACTATTCTTCTCTCTTGTGCTTCCCCTGAATTTTCTTGGTGCATTCATTATGAAGTTTACCTTCTGTCCTTCTCTTTGACCCTACAATATCATTTTTGTTTTGCTAACCACAGGCTTTCTCTTCTCCTGCATAAAAAGACAAAAGCACCATAACACTCACGCTTACCTTACTGGACCATATCAGCCAGGCACCCAAGATTGACGGACAGTCCAAGAAGAATGCAGATTCAACTCTTAATTTGACAATACAGTATAATATTTCTTTTTAACAATCATTTTTTTAGAACTGTGTTTGTTGTTCTCTTCACTCTTACATAGGTTGTAATGTATTTGCTATTTTTTAAACCTAAGTGACAGAACATCTCTCTGGGGCAGATGTACTGGTTTGCATTGCTTTTAAGTTACCTTACCTGTACTCATTCCTTCGTTTCCTTTTCCTTCCATAACAGGTTGATGATGGTTGGCTGCTCATTGCCTAGATGAATATTGTCTTTGTGTATTGTTTGTCTTTGTCACACTTTTCCCAAAATCCTCTTTCCCGTCCATTCATCAAACCCCCCGGTTGTGTGATTTATTGAGGTATGACTTTATAATTTACACAATTAATTGATCACACACTTGGTGGGGCATATGTGGTGAAAGCAGTGCAGGACCTTCAGTTTTACTTCTATTACTGAAATAATAGTCCACATTGGCCCCATTTAACCAAATACGGATAAAAGTGATTGATATTTTTAGTTATAGAAGAACATGATTCCCCAGTACCACCATTCAGGCATTGTGTGTTAAATGCTTAATCAATAACCATTCCCACTCCAGATTTTAAGTCCTCTTATCGAATCACAATTCGAGGTGTCACTTTTGTTTACTCGAAATACTAGCTCACCATTGCTCTGAATAATTTAGTATTGTTTCTTGTTTGTTATTCAGCATCAGTTATTCTATGTTGTAGCGTAGTCTGGCCTCAAGTGTTTGTAAGGCTATGCTACAATATATAGCCCACTAACTCAGTTTTTATTTCTATTTAGTTGCCTGCGATGAATAATCCTTCTGATTAAAATCCTACAGTTGGAATTCACCAGGGCGGGGGTGGGACCTAACTTCTGATTACTGCACTGTTGTTAGTGTGCAAGCCTGCTACTACTACCACCACAATGGCACTGATGGAGCGAGATTTAGAAATATATTTATTTCAGCTCGCAAAGTTAAACTTCCATAATAAATAATAATATTAATAATGTGCAGTGAAAAATACTAATCAACCTAGATTAAACTTGCAGATCATTACAAGCGGGAAACTAATATGTGTGCTCATATATGTGCAATTATGTGCAAAGTGCTTGCATATGAAAAATAATACACTAATCCTGTCTATTGTGTTGTCAGAATTAAATGCGGCTGTTTAAATGAATGGTATGTGCTTATTTCTGTATGCTCATGTTTTGTCTTTTCGTTTTTAACGTTGCACAAATCTGTTTGTTGCTTTATTTGCTTCTGCTAGGTAACCTAGATTAATGGGTTAATAATTAGCAAAGGTGGGTGGGTAACAGAATGATTTCTAATTCTTGCATTAATTATTCTTTTGTGTTTGTTTCTATACTAGTTACTGAGAAAGAGGCTTGAGGCCTAACACGTCTTTATTATGCAGTTGGCAAAGTCCTGCTCAGAGAAAGCAAGAGCCCAGTGTGGAAAGTTTCTGCCGTATTAAAAGAAAAATGCAAACTTAACTGAACAATGAACTATTCGTGCCTTTGGTTGGTTTGACCAAGGTCAGGAACCGGCAGAGAGATTGTCAAGCTAAGGAAGTCACGGACTGACTATTTCAGATGCTGCAAATTGGAGGAAGCTACCTGACATGAGAATAAGGGACAATAGATTCTAAGAGAGAGTCGGAACTGGGCTTCAAAAATGTGATGACATATTATGGTCTGTCATTTGACAGCCAATCAGAGTTCTGGATAGTAGAGAAAAGTATTAATTTTACTTAGGTTAGTTAGTTAGAAAAGGTATATAAACTGACCTCTTTGGAGGGAGGGCGCCTCTCGCTTTCCAAATCCAGATGGGCGTATTGTGCTGATGGACTTCTTTGGAGCACGTAAGGATTAATAGGGCTATACGACTTAACAATTTTCATTTTAGGTGAAGTGAATTTTAGACAGGGAAATAGGGATTAGGTGAAGAAAAACTGTTTATTCTTCTTTAAACTTATTATTTGATTCTGCTTGAAAACTGTCTGATTAATTTGCAATTCCTCAATCCATGCTGCTTGAATAAAAAGATTCTATCAAAATGCATTTTCCTTTGAATAAATAGTTAATAAATAAGATTTTTGAAAATATAAGCTGGCCTTGTTATTTCAAGAGTTTAGTTACCATCAGCAGATCCATTTGCCTATGTGGCTTAATTAATTGCAAAATTATTAAAACCATGGTAAAGTCAATAAACCGCTGTTGTATATAAATGTATATATAGTTTGTGAATAGGTTTATTAATTTGGTCACATGATTCAATTGCTCAAAATATGTCTTATTAGCTTATGGGCCATGTGAGTGATTTATGATTAATGGTGAGTATTGTGGAGTTGGGTAGTGTTGTTATGACATATTTTCTATAGGGGCGCTGGATCAGCACCTTGGGAAAACCTGCAGCCCTCACGTCTTCTATTCAGTAAAATTCAGTAATATTTGGTAGTGGTCAATATAGTTGTAGACTGCAGAGACTAGGAGAGTAGTAGAACAACGATACCACATAGGCATAGCATGTACCTAATTTTTGTTGCACACCAGCAGCAAAATTTGAAACTAGGTTGTGCTAAAAGGCAGCAGTGAAAAGTAAAGCACCCACAAAACCTAGATTTGATGCATAAATAAAGAAACTTTAATATTTATTAATCAACCCAAACAAAAAAAAACACCCTTTCCACCCACCTCCAACAACTGGCCCACCCTCTCCCTAAACAAATGAAATTTCTTGGCCCACAGCCATTGTCCAAAAAATCAAAATGTCCATTGTCCTTAAAAATGTCCAAGCTGTGGAAAGAAATGGAACTCCCTATCCCACAAGTCCCACCTACCAAAATAAAAGTTAAAAAAAGGGCAGAGGGATCTAGGAATGGTGGGCCAGGCTTAGGAGCTCAGTGAGGGGTCGGTCTATTTGTCTCTGCCAGGATTCAATCTGAACCAGCCTTGAAAGGATGCAGTGTAGCAGGGTGCGTTCTGAGAGGGGGTCAGCTGTGTGTATTTGCTGGTGGGCAGCTGCCTGTAGACTGTGGCACAGATGTTATGAAAGGGACGTTGGCGATGCAGGTGCTGGGGCCTGGCTAGGGCCCTGGGCAGCTACCTCCTCCTCCTCCTGGTCCACCAGCCACTAGAACTCGACCCGTATTACCTTCAGCTTCCGCTGCCACATTCACGCTGCTGCATCCTGGTGAGATGGGCCGTGGTGACCAGGAGCAGCTAGAAAGAAAAATAAGACAAATTGTAAACAATGCTGTGTGCTAAACACTTGTTTAAAATTATGTAGTGGGTAGCACAGTAGCAGTACATTGACAAGCCCTAGGGCTATTCGATTTGATGTGATTAGCATCACAGCCACCAATACCAGCTCTCATAAAACTAAAGGCAAATGCTCTAACTGTCTGAAAGGAATTAAGGCAGAAAAAACACAGCAACACACCAGTTTAAAAAACTTCAGTTTCCTTTTCTTTTGAAGGATTTTCTAGTAAAGTGCTTAAATGATCTGGTGCTTCACGAATTAGGCCTATTTACTAATGAATGGTATAGATTTAGCTACAATATTGATCCTGGTATGATCAGACAATTTGACCCTTTTATTTGCATATTTTTCATATGAGATCACTCTTCTACAAACTGTCCAAAGTGAAAGACCTTTGTCTCTGTGAGGTTTGGGGAGCCTGTTGGATCTTGGGCCAAGGTATTTTTATTTTCTCTTAAATAGCTAGTCATAAAAGCTGTCAACAGGGACTGCCAAACAAGAATCCTTGTGTTGCTATGTTTATGTTAATATTGTTATCATCTCAGGCCTATTTATCCTTTAACTCCATCAGCTATAACCTACATCCTTTTGAGCAAGTAGACAGTGGGAAAAGCGATATACTGTAGTACAGTCAGTGATAGGATTAATGACCAGGATAAAGCTTTGGCACATTCTTCACAGACTATCCCATCCACAGAAGTCAAGCAAATTACATTATCCATGCAGCATTGCATTGTTCTTCTAGTATTCTTAATCTTCATCCTTGGCTTTGATATGCACCATTTAAGCTTTACATTTTCTCATTCACTCTTTTACCAAACGAGTTAAAAATTATCCAAAGAATACATCCATCCAAACATAGGTCTGAACAAACCTTTCACCGACATAATTTACCCACATGTGCATCCTTGCTTTCAACCGTTCCATTCACCCATCCTGCTTTGCCTTAATCCACCCAAGCGTTCCATTCAACCACGCACCCACCCTGGCAGGCATCCTTCCAGTTTCACCCATATATATATATATATATTTAATACCCTTCTAAGCATCCTTCACCCAGCCATGCAGATTGATCCCTATCACCATCACCCACCTATATGCATCCTTTTACCTACGTATCCTTTCACTCATATATTGCATTCATGTCACTCTTCCTTTCTCCTTCCATTCTGTTTTGCCTTTCACATCAACCCGTCATTCTTCAAGTTCATTTATGAACCTTAACAAAAAATCACTAATGTTCGGTTACAGTATCTTAATCTTCTATCAAAAATTCAGAACATCACGGTGGGCATTTTGTTGGTTGGCAATCATTAAAAAGCCAGGCAGTAAAGCCAGTCATAAACTTTTTGTAATGGAGGGGCTGAGCCATAATGAATCTGAGTTATTGAAGCGCAATGAAGTGGTGCAATAGTTGGTCAATGAAGTATACATGGTCTTAGTTGTCCTCCTCATCATACTTCCAGTGATGCTTCATGGTCGATAACTTGCTGTTTACTGTGATAATAATACATGCACAACACGGGGTCCACTATGGCCCCTCTATCATTTTACGGTTTGAGCATGATCAAGAAAAAGAAAGTCTTCTCAACAAACATGCGTAGAATACCTTAAGTGGGCATGTAATCTTCACAGTGGAGTACCTGACCTAAAATGGGTTCTCTGAGTCTTACTGTACCACCAGTCTATAAGGGGAGAGGGGAAGCTTACTGACAAAGCAGAAGAAACGGAAAGCTACAGACTAGTTCACATTGTTTTAAAGTCATGTACAGAAACTTGAAATATAGAGAAAATAAGTAATAAATAAGATAATGTAGGTATAAAAAGTATTTAGGAAACAGATCAAAGTGAAGTTGGAAAAAAATTGGAGACAGGCCCAGTAAAAGGGAAAAAGTAATTCTAAATGTGGAGAAGTAAAAGAATCAATATAGGGAAATAATAATAATATTAACAGGAGGACTTACTTACAGAAGAGCCATTGGTACTAGTGGTGCAACCTCCAGCCCCCTCAACCGATGGCACCCCTACGGTGGTATTAGACAGATCCTTCCTGCCCCTGAATGCTCATGTAAGAAATTACAAAATAAAATTTAAATAAGATTAGAGGTGCAGTTAATCACCTCAAAAATATTTTGACCAGAAGAGGCAAATGTGGTAACATTTTATTTAACTTTTAAAAATCAGATCTCATCCCCTTTTAGTATTGTGAACCTATTCATTGATTTCTTAACCCTATTCCAAATTTCCTAAACTACGATTTGGAGCTGTTAATAAATTGCAATAAATTATCTTTGCCTCTCATCTCATTCTCGATCTCTCATCCTTTGATGATTTAACTCCGTCTGCATTTTCTTTTCAATGCATTCAAGCATGCATAGTTAGTAGTTACTTACTACACATCACTGGGAAATTGCTTGGGGTTGGGATTTGGGACTGGACCAGTTATAAAAAAAAGAAATGCACAGAGATGTGAGAGAACAAGCTGGATCACGAATACCAATGACTACCACTATCGTAGTGACAGGACAGAGGAGTCTCTGCATGACTTCTTAAAAACCAGTCCAAGAGAACACTAATAATTAAGATTAGGTAGCACCAATGAGCACTTGTCTACCCTAGGATGATCACATAAAAATGTGAGCAGCATGCTTGCTATTTGGGAAAAAATATTAGCATAGATAGAACACAACAAATAAATAATTATTACTCACCAAGCCCGCAACCTCCACAACCAGCAGGTCAAGCAGGTAATGGCCCCTATTCAGGATGTCCACCCACCAGTGCATATGCTGTTGTTGGGTGCGCTGGATCCCTGAGCAGCTGTGCACAGCTCGGCATACCCTCCCTCACCACTGCTTACGCTCCCGGAGGGCGGAACCGCTACCAGGCCATCCACCTGCTGCCAGGGTGGAGGGGAGGTGGCGCGGCACATGAAAAAA
Organism: Lissotriton helveticus; assembly: GCF_964261635.1. Classification (NCBI taxonomy): domain Eukaryota; kingdom Metazoa; phylum Chordata; class Amphibia; order Caudata; family Salamandridae; genus Lissotriton; species Lissotriton helveticus. Next base: position 541,944,539 of record NC_136063.1, on the reverse strand, counting down.
AAAGCACATCTTTCTCCACCTCCATGAATAAGGTGCGGGGCTGCACCCTTTTGCAGCACATCCAACAGCAAGGTAGGAGGATGCGGCTGGTGGTGCTGGTTTGGGGGCGTCCTGGAGCTACCACTCCCCTGCTCTGCCATGGCGCTGGGTGGGGACCAAAGAAGGAAGTAGAAGAAACAAGAAGGAAAAAGAAGGAAGGAAAGAAAAAGTAAGAAATAAAGCAAAAAATAAAAAAGGACAAAAGTCACAAAAAACACAAACAAAAACTTGAAAAACATAAAATACAAAAACACAAAGACACCAGGTAAAGTATAGAAAACAAATGAGGGGTGGCTCGGTTTCAGAGGGGTAGGATTAAGAAGATTAGGCAGGGATTGAAAACAGGCCCAGCACCATAAACAGAGCAAACACCAAGATGGTCGCCCCATGCGAAATGCGTGGTGCCGCTCGCATGCGGTTTGCAGTGCAAGAACACACTTTGCGTTATGTATGATGGTAAATGTCATGCGAACGGGTGCGGCAAGCAATCTGCCTGCTCGTGGAAATCTGCGTAGCTCTGTAGACTTTTTTTTACCTCTATGGGGAGTTCCACATAGCTCGGCTATGTGAACTCCGCCTGGGCCTACAGAATACAGGAAATACCACATATAAGTCATCCACCTAGCTTTTATGTAACTTTTTTTAAGTCCATCTCAGATAAACCATCAAATAGAAGAATTCCTCTTTGCCCCCATCCTAACCAATGAGGTATGTCCACCTCCAATAGACAGACTTCCCTACCAAAGTTCCTAAAACTAGGAGACTTATTACATACACTGAAGGAGCCTAATACACTTATCCTACATCCAGCACATTCTGTTTAGTTTCTCTATGGCAGGTAGGTAGTAGCTCTTGGTGAGAAGTTACTGTTTTTCACTTATATTTAAATAGCACAGCACAGAGCGTGGGCTGTGATGTACAGGAGAAAGTACTCATTCAGCATTGGTGTATCATGATTCCAAAGTTAAATCATGATTGATGCCATGGAGAGCAGTAGAGCTGAGAGAAATTGAGACACCTCTCCCGGGTGAGAAAAGTGCATAGACTGGGATCTGAGGATAGGTTGATGTTATCTTTTTTCTCTGATAGACCCACAATTGTCTTTGTTGATAGCTTGATTTTCAGAAAAAAAACTCTGATTTATAGGTATGCTTTTTTGTCTGGGGACTTTGACTTTAGCAAAGAAGGCACATCTAGAAGTTGAGGATTCCTCAGAGAATGATGAGGCGAGGATGCACAAGTGTTCTTCTAGGCCCTTTTGCTTTCCTATTCTACCAGATGTGCTAGGAGCTTTTCTGCTGCTGAGATTCAGAAGATAAGGAACTGGCTAGTGAAGCAGATAAGAAGAACGCAAGGCATCATAATTCTCCCAAAGCCAAGAATGGCAGTGATTCTTCTTTGTCTTTGTATGATTCGAAGTCCATTACCTCTTCTTCTAGGAAGCATGTGAGAAGAGAGGAAGTTGGCATAATTGTTGATGTTATCAAGGAGAATTTGAGTTACTGATTTACCACTTCACTGGCTTTTCTGCAGTCCAATAAGCCTTCTGGTATGCAATTACCATAGCATGACAAGAATTTTAATTAGAAGGGGCAGAGGGATTGAGCTCAAGTTTTAAAGCACGGATTGCTCAGGTTGATGGGTCTTAGCAGGTATGAAATGGGCAGATTGTGAATTTATTTGTGTCGGCTTCTATGGCCCCAATGAGGATGATCCACAGCACATTGTGGAGTTGGAGCTACGATTAGTTGACATATCAGCCCCAGTGATCGCGCGGGGGGGGGGTTTAATACTCTGTTGCATCCTGCACTGGATCGATCCACACGAAGGGATAGCACCCCGGTGCCTAGAACCAGACATGCCCTGGAAAACTTGATGCAGAATCTAGGGTTAGTGAAAGCTTGGAGGTATCTGAGAGGCAAGGAGAGAATGCATACCCACCACAGTGGAAAATATCACCACTATTCTAGATTGGACTATTGTTTAGTTGAAAGATGTTTAGCACCCAATATTAAAAAAGATTATACATCATCCAGCTCACATTTCGGATCACTCAGCCGTCCCTATGACACTACAGGCCCCAGGAACACAGCCCAATAGTAGTTGGACACTAAAACACGCTCTTCTAGATGAGGAGGTGGTGCTTGCCTTAATAAAGGTCACATCAGAATACATTTCAAACAATAAGGAAACTGCCTCCCTTGGAATAGTGTTGGAAGCTTTTAAAGCATATACACAGGGTTTTAAAAATCTTGGGTGTGCTAAAAGGAGAGAAGAGAGGGCTGAATTAGTAGGTATGGAAAGAGAAGTGGGTAACCTTGAGGCAGCCTTACAATCTGTAAATGAGGGGAAGAAAGGGAGGGGTTGGTAAGAAGACTAGAAGAGGCCCAATTGAACTATAAGATCAAATTGGATTCAAAGTGTAAGCCTAAGACCTCAGGAAGGCAAAGTCATATTGACCGATTTCCCTGCTGAATGCTGACTATAAGATCTTCATCAGCATTTCGTCAGGGAGGTTAGCTAAATTGGCTCTCCAACTTATACATCCTTATCAAAAAGGATTTATTGCTGGGAGGGAGATCCATTCACTGACCCAGCAATTAATTGGTAGTATAGATCTGGCTACATCAAGGTCGGTACAGCTGGCGGTAATTACATTGGATGCGGCCAAGGCTTTCGATCGTGTCTGTTGGGCCTATCTTTGGGAATTTCTGCAGGCTATGGGGTTTGGCCCATGCTTTATAACACAACTGAGAGGCTTATATGAACGTACAACAGCCAGGATTCTTCTTAATGGCTCTCTTACTAAAAGTTTCCTGATCTTTAGGGGAATGCAGCAGGGTTGCCCCATTTCACCATGATTGTTCGATATTTATATAGAACAATTTGCCCAGATATTGCGTCAGGATAATCAGGTTATTGCCTTCAGGTCAGGCACCTATAATAGGAAAATCGCATTATATGCGGATGATCTTGTAATCTTTACGGCAGATCCCGTTCTAATTATTCCCAGGGTGGAAGTCCTAGTTAAAAAGTTTGGGGCACTATCCGGTTATTTGGTAAACAACGCGAAAACCGGGATAATGTTTTGGAATGTCCCAGACTGGAAGGGAAATGTTTAGAGTGAAATTAGATATCTTGGAATCAGTATTATCAGCTCATTAGAGGGAATTCCCCAGCTTAATTTGGAGAGGATAGTGAAAGGAATAAACAAATCACTCGCCAGGTGTAAGAATCTCCCCCTGACACTGATTGGGAGAGTGAATTTAATCAAAATGGTGATATTGCCTAAATTCACATATCTTTTCAATTGCATCCCTCTGACGTTTCCTAAAGGTATGATTGATAAGCTATAAGGGAAATTAGTCAGTTTTGTTTGGGCACCTGAGGGAGCTAGGCTTGCCTGGAAGAAACTGAGACTGGAGAAGGACGTGTTGGCTCTTCCTGATTTAAGACTATATTGTATGGCCTTCCAGTTCGAAAACTGCAGAATCCTCCTGGGCAAACCGGGGGCCTTGGTATGGGGTGGCCTGTTGGAGGAAATGGTAAAGGAGCGGGCTCCAAAGTTTTCTTTATAAGTTTGGGGTAAGGAAATGCTTTAAAAAAGTTAGGTTGAAGACGTTGAAGGCAGCACTCACTCTTTGGTTGGAGGTAAGGAAGACACTTGGAATGGGGTATTTTTCAGATTTCTCGCCAATCTGGGATTCACCAGGTATGCCAGCGTGCCTCCAAGATCGGTTAAGTATCCCACTAAGGAGGGCGTGAATTGAATTGTGGGGGGATCTCTCCTGATGATGCAGGGTGTGGTGCCATGGGACGTACTGGTGGCAAAAACAGGCGATTCCCTCTCAAGATTCAAGTACCTGCAGCTTATATCTTAGGTGGAGGCTAATAGATGGGAGATTGGTGGAACGTGAGAATTTAAATCAAAAATCTGAATGAGGCCCCTAGAAGAATGGAAGTTGACGATTGGTATTGGACTTTGCTGCTCTCTGAAAATAAGAAGCTAAAACCCCTATATGAGATCTGGGAAGGAGCAATTCAGATGACGGAGCCGCAGACAAAATTGCAACTTTCATTAAAAGTACTTCATAAGGTGGTTAAGCCAGCTAAAAAAGAACCATTTCTTCACAATTAACAGGCTGTATTGAACCCCCAGAAATTTGCAAAGTTTGTATTAGCTCCAACTCCAAGATGTTGTAAATGCAGTACGTTAGGCGCCAAAAATCTACATATGTTTTTTGTGTGCCCTTAATTACAAGAGTATTGGCATACTGTTGAGAAAGTAGTCAATTATATTTCTCAGGTCAATGTAACAATCAGTTTAACGTTGATACTGATGGGGCTGGACGATCAGCCTACTCAGCCCCTCTCGGCGAATAGTAGGGATCTTCTTTTTTATATGATGCTCCTTGCCAGGAGAGAGATCTGCAAGAGAAGGACAGACCTCACTCCACCTCGAGGTTTGGACTGGCTTCAGGCGGTTAAAACTATTTGCAAAATGGAGACTAGTGTTGAGGGCGGCCCTCGCAGGAGGATCTGGGATGAATATTTGAGCGGTGTGGAACAGTAAGAACTTAATGGAGACGTCCGATGATTACACCTGCGTGTAACCAGTTAACTGGATGGACTGGATTGCAGGGCTAGATGTTTAATTGCAAATAGCCTGAGGCAGAACAGGCCAGGTTCGAGGCTTGGCTTTGCAAATGCTGGTGATATCAGGACAAAAAAAAGCATGACAAGAATTTGATGTTGAGAGAATCTAAAGATCTCAATTTGCCATTATTCTTGTAGTCAAGTTCAAGTCAAGTTTTATTGTATTTGATTTGGTTCTCCACTGAGAACCACAAATATTAAATACACAATATTCAAATTTACACAATTTTGTTAAAAATGTCATTCTAATATAAAATTAAAAATGGTTTTAAAAATGTGTAAAAATTGTGACATACAAATTCGTTTGGCGGAACTTTACATAAAATAATCAATCCTGTACTGAGTTAATTCTACATTCTGAATAAACTGGTCGTAAAAAATTTTTCCTTGCTTCTACCACTAACGCATTTGTGCAAATAGATAATAGATGTTCCAAGTCCTGCTCCTCACTATTACATAGATTACAAATAGGGTTTTCTTTTGAATGCCACCTAAATGTGATGGTTTTTACAGGAAGTATTCCGAATCGAAGTAAAACAATCGATCTCCTGACCCCGTGGTACAGGTTAAAATTAATATATTGTTGAGGTTTCTTATACTCAATAGTTTCAGAAATATTTTTATATAATGACAGTTTAAGACAATGTTGAGAGTCAAGGTCAAAACTTAGTCTTGTAGTAAAGTGCTTTAAAAAAAGTTTCAACTGGGCAGGAGACCAAGAAAGTAACAGCTCGATGTTAACCTCTGATAGCTTAAAAGCAGATAGGGCATTTTTTGAGAATACATAGTTCGATGGTTCACGTTCGAATGTCTCAGTCTTTAACAGGGATCGGAGCGTTCCTTCTTCAGCATGGAGGAGATGATATGCCCACCTGATGATATTGGAAATTCCTCGGGCATAGGAGCTAGTTAATGAAAGCTCGAGGCGGAGCGCTTGCACTGGAACCGATTGAGATAACTTCATAAGTTTTTGCAGGATCTTCCCTTCTTTTAAGTCTAGAAAGGACCATTGACTTATTGGTATGTGCTCAAGTGCGTACGACAGTACTGGTAGAACTTTGGCACTATATACCTTAAGCATTGCAGAAAAATGTCTTTGTCCAGATGCAGCGGTAAGCCGTAAAAGTGCTCCCACATGGACATCGGATTTCCGGGTTAAATTCAAAGTATGGGACTTATTTTGTAAGGACTTGGTGAATATTCTTCCTAAGTAAGTGTATTCTTTTACCACTTCCACCGTTTTTCCCCCTAGTGACCAGATACATTTAGTACTCCTTTTTCTTCCAGAGAACGGTACTATTTTAGTTTTCGAGATGTTTGGTATCAAATAATTTTCCTCTGTATAATTGTAGAGGGCCTCAAGGCTTCTTTGCAAACCAAATGGAGTTTTATCTAAGATGATGACGTCATCCGCATACAATAAAGTATGTATTTTATGAGAAGCAATTTTTGGTGGAAAATTACATATCTGTTGAAAACGTTGAGGCAAGTCACTGAGATAAAGGGAAAACAGTAAAGGAGCGAGGAGACATCCTTGCCTAAGGCCATTTGGCGTCGGGATTGCACTAGTAAGACCTTTTTCCTTCCCCATTTGGACTTGGCACCAGGTATCTGTATGTAATACTGTTAATATATGTAGTAGATTGTCCGGGATACCCATATTACTGAGTTTTCTCCATAGTGTCGCTCTGTCTACTCTATCGAATGCAGTGGAAAAGTCGATAAAAGCAGCATATATAACCAGAGATTTTATTGTAACATATTTATCTAAGATGGTTTGCAGAACAGCGATATTATCGGTGACTGAATGCTTTGGTCTAAATCCAGCCTGGTATAAAGGGATCAGTCCAGATGAAAAGGCCCAATCTTTTTGATGACAAAACAGTTAAACATATCATTACTTAAACATAAAGGTACATCCACCAAGTAAATGTGATTTAAATTGCATTTAATCCAACTATTCGCAGTGATTTTCTGCAGTTACGCATATACTATATTTCATATTCATACAATACATGGTTAATTACATTATAATTCTTCAAACAGTGCTCGGTGATTGTCAGATAAGAAAAGGGATTTTAAAGGAGGGTAGGGTGTGTTTGGAAAAGAATGAGGGACAAAGAAAAGGAATTGTGTCCTATAAACAATTCTGTCTTAATTCAACAGAACATTTCCAGTCATATTACAGATCACAGTTGTTCCCAAGAGGTACACTATACACAGGAGTTGAGTTTATCAAGTTTTCGGCAGGGCGTGTATGTGTTGGTGGTGATGTCGACGTTTCGACCCCCAAGTTAAGGGCGGGTGAGTCCTCAGTTTGGGGTCTTCCTCAGGACAATTAAAAACAGTGACATTGAGCACATGTGCAGGCGATCGAGTAGTATCCCGTCTGAGTTGGGACTCGCGCCTGTGGAGTTATTCTTATGTACGCCCGTTCATTGAAGAGCAAACGTCGTGGATGACGATACTAGGAACGGTCTATCCGTGGGTGAGGCAAGCGTCCTACATCCAGCGGGCGGTAGAGTACAGCGTGTAGATAAGTTACACAATCTGCATGACTGCTGCCGACTCTTTCACAGTGTCGGCAGTTCTTATGTACGCCTTTCTCAATGAACGGGCGTACATAAGAATAACTCCACAGGCGCGAGTCCCAACTCAGACGGGATACTACTCGATCGCCTGCACATGTGCTCAATGTCACTGTTTTTAATTGTCCTGAGGAAGACCCCAAACTGAGGACTCACCCGCCCTTAACTTGGGGGTCGAAACGTCGACATCACCACCAACACATACACGCCCTGCCGAAAACTTGATAAACTCAACTCCTGTGTATAGTGTACCTCTTGGGAACAACTGTGATCTGTAATATGACTGGAAATGTTCTGTTGAATTAAGACAGAATTGTTTATAGGACACAATTCCTTTTCTTTGTCCCTCATTCTTTTCCAAACACACCCTACCCTCCTTTAAAATCCCTTTTCTTATCTGACAATCACCGAGCACTGTTTGAAGAATTATAATGTAATTAACCATGTATTGTATGAATATGAAATATAGTATATGCGTAACTGCAGAAAATCACTGCGAATAGTTGGATTAAATGCAATTTAAATCACATTTACTTGGTGGATGTACCTTTATGTTTAAGTAATGATATGTTTAACTGTTTTGTAATCGACCACCCCTTTTCTTATAACATTGTACTGACCCAGGTCGATGAGGTAAGGGTTTACCCCATTATTACCTACCACAATCTTTTTGATGGTCTAATACTGTAGCTGTAAAAATCTTTCCTGTTGCGTCCAAAAGGGCTATCTGTCTATAATTACCAGGATACAACATTGTACCCTTTTTGTGTATGGGTATTATAATGCTCCCCTTCCAAGATTTGGGAATATCTCCAGTTCTGAAAATGTAGTTGAAAAGGGGATATAGCATCTTACTCCATTCTTTGGGGTTGCATTGGAGGACCTTAATCGGTATTTGGTCCGGACCTGTTGCTCCTGTTGATCTTGCCTTTCTTATATGTAGCTCAATAGAGAGTGGACTAGTAACTCCACAGTCTGAAGATTTTATTTCCGAGTTCCTAACAGGATGGTAGCTCTTTTCTACAGTAGTGTTTAAGTTATATAAATTGGCCAGATACATTTCCCATTCTGATGGAGGGACCGGGATAATTTGTAATACTTTTTTCGTGCCTATTTCTTTAGCAATTATGTTCCAATATGCACGTTGGTTATTTTGTTTCGCTGCTATTTGCAGATCTACCCAATTTTTATCTTGGGTTATTCTCTTGTTTTTTTCTCTTTCTCTCCTGCATTGATTTTTCAATTTGTTGATTTCTATCTGTCTAGCTGGTGACTTTTCTAAAAATTGTGCTCGTACCAGTTTGTTTAGGTAAGTTGTATTAGTAGCTAACTTTTGTTTTTTGTTTTGTTTCTTTGGAGGTTGCATCAGCTTTTCCTGTAATTTTTGTGTTAGTTTTTTAATCACAATTTCGAAGTTTGTTGAGTGTATTCTTTGTAAGAGTTGTGTTGAATCAATTATGGAGATTAGTTTGGTAAGAGTAGCAGAGTTCCAGTGAATCCGTCTTTGAGTTGGGTTTACCAGGACAGTACTACAGCTATACATAATTTGATTTGACTGGGACTATTGTGCTTTCCACTCTGTAGTTAGCTGTAGTATCGCATGATCACTACCATCGGCAAAGTTGATTTTAAGTTGTAAAACTGATCTGTACAGATCATAGCTACAGATCATGTAGTCCAGTAGTGAAGGATTACAGTTTCCCTGTCTTGTATTTGAGGCAGGTATGTCTCCTTCTACATTCCCATTTAGTATTGTTCCGTTTAGAATGGGTAGCGATGCTATTAGAATCTTCCCTCTTTTATCCGCCTTATTTTCTTTTGGAAAAAGTGGAATAGAGATTCCCAGGGCCTCATCTGTGAGCCAATTTGCCCATTTCGATATTAACTCATTAGATATTTTCCCATTAAGATCACCCATGATTAAAAGCGATGGATAACCCTGATTTTCTGTTGTTTGTTCTATGTCTTTTAGGATTTCTATAGTAAGTGCGTCCACTTTTGCTCCGGGGGGATATAGATGCTATAAATTAATATATCTTTTAAGTTTTCAGGAGGATTTGTCTCACACTTGATTTTGATACATTGATGGTTCTTTGAGTTAGTTGGAATTACTTATTGTGCCCATTTGTAGTCTTCATTTAATAAGATCGCTATCCCACCTTTCGCGTGTCCCCGGTCGACCTGTTCTGCAGGCATGTCATATATGAAATATTTATCCAGATTGAGGTTTTGTGTAGACCAAGTTTCTTGGAGGGCCACTATTGCTGGGGAATCTTTTGTTATTTCAGCCAATTTTTCTTTAGTTATGCCCGCAAGGTTCCAAGAGGAGATCGTCAAACCTGTGCTAAACAGAGGACTTGTTATCCTTAGTTTGTTTGTTACTGTTCAGGGTTTCCGATATACAGGACCAGGAATGATCTCTCTTTGTTATTTCAACACTGGGAGTTTTCTTGCTCCAGATTTCTTTATCGCCGTTCTTTATGGATACAAATATATTTTCTGTAGCATGATCTAGCGAATTGGTGGTGATGTTAAGTGAATGGTTGAATCGAAGCCTTTTGGGAGATTCGTCTGGTATAGGTCTTTTTTGAGGTTCGTATTTTAATACTGGGGCCAGGTCATAACCGTATTTGTGTAAAGTGTCGCTCTCCTGCATTATGATTCCCAGGATCACTGGAGACCAAAATTCAACAATCGCAATTGACATTTTTGATTCTTCTGGAAACATAACTAGTTTTATTTCATTACGTGCTAGACATTGTAACGGCCGAATTTTTTGTAGCAGATTGATAATTTCCAGAAAATTAGACCTGGTCTCCACTGTTTGCAGATCCTTTTTCTGTGTGGAGAGAGTTCCTTTTGAGATCTCTCTTACCTCTGGGCTTGTCGGCCCATGTCCTGTTGGTAAAAACATGCTTGTCTTCAAGGATGATGAGGAGGCCTTACCACATTCAACCATGAGTAATTCTTGTACTTCTCCTAATAGAAGTCAATCAGGATGGCTGTTCCCCCATTGATCCAGTGGACAAGACAATTCAGAACTTTAGGAGTGGAAAGGTATGATGCATATGTGGCTCAGTTCTTACTGAAGGATTTTAAGTTATTGGCCTCACAATAAACAAAGGTGGAGACTTTTCTTAGCTTCTAGTTCAGATGGAACAAAAGCCCACTTTCTATCAAACATCCCTTGTGACATGATTAAAGTTTTATCTGTGGGCTTTAGATCATTCATTCTAGCTCATTGTCAACTGTGGATGAGGGACTGGAAGGCACAGTTTACTGTGAAGTCTTCTCTTCTAAGGATTCCATTTGTGGGGAAGAAACTCATTGATGGTCAGTTAGGTAAAGATATAACTGAAGTCTTTAAGGAAAGAAAGCATGTATTACCTTATAAATTTAAGAGTTATTCTTCTTAAAGCTGTTATGGTTGGGAGTTCGGCAAACCAGATTTCATTATCTTGAGATCTAACTAAAGGAATTATTTCTAACCTAAGAAAGTGAATGAGAAACTGAAGAGATTATGCCAATGGGCCAACAGAGTAAGAATGTTTCAGTGGGGGCATATCCAAGGAGTTCAATGAGTGTGGGAGAAGTCTATTTTAGAATGCAATGAATTGATGCTGAATATCATTAAATAAGGTTATACAATAAACTTCAGCAAGATTCCTCCAGACTGGGGTACCAAACTTTCTTTTGACCAAATAAACAAGGTGAAGGCACCAGGGGCCATATTACACAAGTGCCCTGGGGCGCAGCAGACGAAACTATATGTGCCCTCTTTATGCGGCCCAGGTGAATTTGGCATTATAGAAGGGGTGGCAGATGCTTGTGTGGCCCCTTTTGTAATACGATATCGCTGGCACACATACAGAACCAGCCATATCGTTAGAGGGTGTTCCATCATTTGCATGTGGGCGTGGCCCCAGACAAATGAGGGAATCAGTTTATCTCTGCACCTATACCGTATTACCGACATGGGCCCAGAGACAAACATGCCTTTAAAAAATGCACTGAAATTATGCCACAAAAAGGTGTCACACTTTCAGGGCAGCTTCTAAATGCATCCCTCTAAAAGGATGAAAGGGGCCCCATGGAACCCCCCCAGACATCCCCTTGCAGGTGGGTTCAGTCATGCACTGCAACTGCCTGCAAGGGGATCTCTAATCTCTTTTAAAAGTGCAAGTGGGTTGCCTACTGCACAGAGAAACAAGGAGCAGCTTTTAAACAGCTGCTCTGTGTTTCTCTTGTATGTGCTGCCCTGGGGGCAGCAAAAGTTCGTGGCTGCGCCGATGACACCACATTCTTCCTGATAGGGTGCACTTTCCATGTTTGCACCTGGCGCACCTGCTTTAAGGTTGACTATGGTACAAACATGGAAAGTGCATCCTATCTTTAATACGGGCCCAGCTTTTTTTGCTTGCATTAGGAAAGAAAATCTTAATTAGTCCTGTTCTATCAAACAAAAATGGTCAGGGAGTTGATTAAACCCTGTTGCTGGTCGAAAAAGCATCAGGGGAATTTGGACCAGTCTTGGATGTGAAGAGGGCCAACTCTTGGGTGAAGGTCATTCTCTTCAAAATAGGCTGTCTACTGAACTTGATTCTTTTTGTGTTACCGGAGGAGTTCACGGTTACTTTATTCCTTCAGGATACCTATTTGCACATCCCTATCCTTCTGGAGCATCAGAAGCATCTCAGCTTTGGTAGGAATTCATCAATTTCAATTCTGTGCCATCCCATTTGCTTTCAAGTCTATGCCCAGAGTTTTCGCCATGATGATGGCTGCCTTGGTAGGACTATTGCACATGAAAGGGATTATGTAAAATCCATACCTGGATGACTGGCTGCTTCATTCTTCTTCACGATCTCAGATCATTTGAGTCACAGAAAAGGTTCTTCCATTCTTTCCATGCTGGAAACACTTCTGAGTCATGGGGTTCTAATTAACTGGCAGAAGTAAGTTCTGTCTGGAAAAATTCCAGGATGAGCAGTTTACAGATGAAAGAAAATGATGTCATGACTTCTCTTAATAATATAGTATAGAGTTTACAAAAAGCACACAGAAGGTCAGTCAGCTCTGTAACTGGAATCTGAACTTTAACTTACAATGTGGTGGACAGTTTCTTTTATACATTTGTGACCGCAAATACGTAAACATTTGCTTTTTTAATCAAGCGTTTACTCAAGCACAACATTATATCAAAAGCTAATACTTTCTGGAAAAGCAGCTAATAACACAGTTATGGAATACATCTCAGGCACATAGTATTTGTTACATTTCCACACCACCGCCATACTACCGGTCAATCAATCAATCAATCAATCAGGAGCCTGAATAGTGCGGCTACTCACCCATGAGGGTCTGAAGGTGCTGCCTGCTGATCCATCTGGGTGTGTAGGTTCAGTTGAAGAACCAGGTCTTGAGGCCCATCCTGAATTGGGTGAACCACCCAGATTGCCTGAGGTGCAAAGGCAGGGTTTCCAGGTCTTGGCAGCGAGGTAGGAGAAGGATCTTTTTCCGGGTCTGGTCTTGTAGATCTATGGGATAGAGGCCATGGTGAGTTGGGAGGAGTGGAGTTGTCTGCCGGGTATGTGGAATGCGAAGCAGTGGTTCAAATATTCTGGTTCTGAATTGTGGTGAGATTTGTAGTCGTGCGAGGAGCTTGAAGGGGATTCTCTTGTTAATTGGGACCCAGTGGGGTTGTCAGGGGTGTTGTGTTATGTAGCTATGGCGGGGGGTGTCGAGGACCAGTCTGGCTGCGGTGTTGTGGACTTTCTGTAGTGTTCTGAGCTGCTTCTGGGTGACGTCGTCATTGAGTGAGTTGCCGCAGTCAAGTCTGCTGGTGATGAGAGAATGGGCAACTGTCTTTTGGATTCTGAGGTGATCCATCTGAATGTCTTTTTTTAAGCATGTGGAGTGTGCGGAAGCAGGATTAGGATACTGCGTTGATTTGGCAGTTCATTGTGAGTGAGAAATCCAGTATGATGTGGAGGTTGCCTGCCTGGTCCGTAAGGGTGGGAGAGGTTCCTAGTGTGGCAGGCCACTAGGAGTCATCCCAGGCTAAGGGAGTGGGTTCCAGGTTGAGTGCTTCGGTCTTGTCCAAGTAGAGTTTGAGGCAGCTGTCTTTCATCCAGGTAACAACAGCCTTCATTCCGTTGTGAAAGGTGATTCTGGCGGCGGTGGGTTCATTGGTGTTGGAGAGGATCAGCTAGGTGTCATCAGCGTCAGAGGTGAGGTTGAGTCTGTGGCTTCTGACGATGGCTGCTAGGGGGGCCAAGTAGAAGTTAAAGTAGCAGGGAGCCCTGGGGCGCTCCGCAGCTGATCTCTGAAGGTTCTGAGAGGAATGGGTGTAGTCTGACTTTCTGTATTTAGCCAGTAAGGAAGGAGTGGATCCAGTCCAGTGCCTTGTTGTGGATGCCGGTGTCGTGGAGTCTCATGATTAGTGTGTCAAGGGGGACGTTGTCGAAGGCAGCAAAGAGGTTCAGTAGGATGAGGGCTACAGTTTCACCCCGGTCAAGAAGGGAGCGGATGTCATCCGTGGTGGCAAGGAGTGCAGTCTTGGTGCTGCTGTTGCATCGGAAGCCAGATTGGGAGGTATCCAGTACGTGGTTCTCTTTAATGAACTCAGAGAATTGGGCGCTGCTGGCCTTCTTGATGAGCTCGGCTAGGAAGGGAAGGAGGGAGATGGGTTTGAAGTTCTTGAGGTCGGTCTGTTGGCGCACAGCTTCTTCAGCATGAGATTGATCTTGGCGTGTTTCCAGTCATCAAGGAAGGTGGCGGTTTCTATGGAGCAGTTGATGGAGTGGTGAAGCTGGGGGATAATGGAGGGGGCTGCTCTATGGAAGATGTGGTATGGACAAGGATCTGTTGGGGCTCCTTAGGGGATGCTCTTCATGGTCTTGAGTGTGTCATCTGTGGTGATCGGAGTCCAGTTGAGTATGATCTTTTGGGGTGCAGCATGGTTGCATGCGGTAGTGGCGGGCATAGTGGCAGGTTCTTGGGTGTTGAAGCTCTCGTAGATCTGCATCATCTTGTGGTGGAAGAAGGTGCTGAGTTTGTTGCAGAGATCTTGGGATTGTGGAATATCTGTGTTCTCGCTGTAGGGCCTGTCAAACTCCTTTATGATGGTGAAGAGTTCTTTGCTGTTGTGTGCGTTGGTGTTGATCCTATCTTGAAAGGCTGTTTTTTTGTGGTTTTAAGGAGAAGGTGGTGTGCATTGATGGCGGATTTGAAGGTTGCGTGGGTTTCCGGAGTTTTGTTGTTACTCCGTCTCTTCTCGAGTTGTCTGCAAGTGCGTCTGGACTCGTAGAGGGCGGGAGTGAACTAGCTGGCTTTCTTGGAGTGCTACTTGCCTGGTGTCTTCTTAAGGGATGCCAGAGTGTCGGCGCTGTTGGAGATCCATTGGTGAAGGTTGTGCGCTGTGGTGTTGGCCTCTATTGGAGTTGGCAGTGTGATTGTGCTGAGGAAGTTGACTGGTGTCCTTGGCTTGTCTCTTTGAAGCCTAGTATTGCTCTACTCCCTACATGTCTACTGCTCTGCAAGGCCATATCTCCCATCTATCCTGTGTCTCTGTGCTGCTTTGTCTACATATTTGTTCAGAGAAATATTCTTTCAATGCAAGCCCGTGAGTTTCCATTTCTGCTGTAATTATATTTCTCTATTCTCCTAAAGCTGTGTCTACTTACCTCCCCTCAGGTCCTGCTTTCCTTTCTACTATTGAAGTCAGCTTGGGCCTGCATGTACATCTGTACACTTCTTTCTGCTGATGCTTGCATTGGCATGAGTGTATCTTCTTTATTTTCTACATTCATTATAACATTCCCCCCTTTAGATGAGTTTTCAACCATTTCTTCACCTTCCCCTTTGCTTATAGTCAATAATGTGTATACATTCTCCTCAACATCCAGCCTTTTATTAACCAATCTATTAGTGAACATTCCTCCCAGCTTCTGACTAACCCTTGTACATCATATCTCTATCTGGAGGACACAGAACATCAACAGCAATATCACAGGATTAGGCAACAAGGCCTTAAGTTGTCCTGTCATCCAGATGGTACCCAAATGAACTACCCTGAAAACCATGTGTTGGGGACACCCTCCTTGTCCCCTATCTCTTTTTGCAATGTATGTAGAGTTTGTATGAACTCTGTTAGTGTTCTGGTGTTGGTATCATTGGCTAGAATATACGTTTAACAGGCACTTTTAATCTTGGCACATACTCCCTCTTTCATTGCCATCATTAGGTTTAACACCTATCTATGCTGCATGATCATTACTCTCGTTACTCACAACTCTTCTTTGATCTCGTTGAAACCATCCTCAGTGGCAATGATGGCTTTCAGCAAGTCCCAGTGAGTAATCTGTAGCCGACCTTCAGTTGCTTTTGCTTGGACGAATGGAAGGATGCTTCCAAAAACTTGTGCATCATTGACCTGCATGTGCTCTTGCAGAAGGTGTGCCAAGCCTGTAGGATCATAATATTCTGCAGCTCTCTTCCACCGATGATGGTGTAGCAAGATCTTTGAACAGCCCATTGGATGGTCATACAATTCAGAGATGCCAACTCCTGGAATCACCAGAGAGGGGGTGTGCACGGTGACCAAAGAGCAGAGTCCTCGTCAGCATGAAGTAAGTTGCGTATACTGCTACTCCCACAGGTCCAGTAAAAATCACTTAGGCTGTAGGTGCCCCATTGCATGTTAGGATTGTATCTTGTAACTTTGCAATTGACGTTCTTTCCCACTAGGACAGTTGCATTTCCCCTGAAACACAGAAAGAAAAGAATTGGTTGTCTACCCGCTCGAAAAGTTGTAGGTGTTTCTACCCAAGTTAGTCTAGATATGTTCTCATCCCACACTGTCTGACACTTCTGTTGTTTGCTGTTGTGAGTCTGGTTCCCCTTCCTCTTCCAAAGAGATATGGCCCTGCACCTAAATGTATCGCCATGGTGCTAATGACCATAACCTTATACTGATAAATTTACTCGGAAATATGGCCTTTTCTGACAATCGTGCATCTGTGGCAGAGTAATTCTTGCAGAAAGGTGTAGGACGGGAACCCCTAAAAATCCTGCTGTGTTATTTTGGCTCTCCAAATCATAATTCCTGCCTTGTCTGTTGCATTTAACTTCACTACTAGCTCTTTGCAGTCTGTTACAGCATTCATTACATCTGATAACTCTTTCTCATATCAGGTGGTGTTTACAATGGTTGCATATGTGCTCGTATTCTGCAAAGGAAAATATGCAAAAGACACATGGTAATATTTGAAGGTACTTCCTTGGATGAGTGTAAGCTATCTGAGTCGATGGCAAGTGGAGTCAAAGAGCAAACAAAGCAAGAGATGTTACAAGTTTGTGTACTTATCTCCATCATATGCTGATACCGCATATTATCTAATAAGCTACCATGAATACTTTGTGATATTCTGTTCAGGTACTGCTCACTTGCAAAAGTGGTTCCATACATGAAGTAAAATACTAATGCAATGCAGCCGCCAGTATTAGAAGACATAAAAAGAAAAACAAAACAGCAATGCATAACTGTCAATTAGTAGGGTCGACAAAATACTCCACTCATACTTTGAAGATAGACATTGTTACTGTTGTCTGTCTGTCTGTGAAAGCGTATGAGGCAAGGTGGGGTCCAGTCGCATGTCTGTCACATGAATCCATGGTTTCCTACTATTCAATGTCACTGTAGTGGGGATACTCATTGTCACTGAGAAGGGGCAGTCAAATTTAGGAGCCTTCCATTTTCTGACAAAATTCTGTACATAAACTTGTCGGCCAACAGGTATCAGACCCTTCTGCTGGGCTGAGGCAGTCTTCTCCTTTCACAATACCTGTTTAAAGAAGAACTTGACAGACTTCATTAAATCAGACATAGCACAACTCATTTAATCCCCTAAAACCTCAGCTGTCTTATGGGCATCTGTCTTTTGCTGCACTATTGTTAAGGGGGTGGGGATGTCCCCAAAGTAATGGAATCATGGATTGTGTTGAAATATTGCAGGGGGCCAGTTATCAGAGAGGATCACTTCTGCTACATTCCCCCTCTGTTTCACGTCTCTTATCAGAAAACTGGCTGCTGCTTTAGCATCATTAGGTACAAAGGGTCCTGCCTCAATCCATTGTGAGAATGTTCAAACAACTACTATGAGATGCCTGTAATTGTTACATCTCTTTATCCTGTCAACACAATCTAAGTGTAGAATTTTAGGCATAGTATTGTTGAGGTGATCACCTTTAAGGTCAGCTTGGGGCCATGACATATGGAGTATTTTGCAATGTACATAGTGATCCTTCCAGATAGTTGTGGAATAAACTAATCAGCCGGTAATGGAGCAACAATATACTATTTTGCGTCGTGTGCTGGGAAGTGTTGTTGCTCTAGAGCAGTGTACAACAGGGCTTGCGGCATTACTGCCTTGCCTGTAAACAAAATCTGTTGGTGACTAGGTGCAGGCTTGTTGTTCCCACAACCCCCTGTTTTGTGGTAATTTTTGTTCTTGTAATTCACGCAAATGCAATTTTGCTGTCTCTGTATATGGGGGCGGTAATTCCAAGCATCCGTTGCCTACTTGTTATCATACCTAATGTGTGTTCATCACATTAATTATAATTTGGGGACGCTATTGTTGCTTCTTTTGCTTCCCAATCTGCCAGAGCATTACCCCTAGAGATAAGGTCTTGCTGATTGGTGTGCCCTGCATACTTTATCACTACTACTTTATATGGAAGCTTTTATTAATTGTGCCAGTAAATCCCTAAGGGGAGCGGAGCCTCTAGAGTAATCTGCCTGTCTAACAGTGTGCAGGAATTCATTTATGAATCTTTCTCCTTGGTCTGGACTAGCCCAAGCAGTTGTAGGGGTGGGGTCCGTAGGTGCCTCGTCTTCCCGTGATTTTTGTCTCTCCACTTTAGGTGCAGCTGGTAGAATGGGGTAAATACCATACGGTGGGGCCTTCTCTGGGGAATATGGATCCTCAGGTGCTGCTGGTTTCACACTTCTTTTTGAATTGCAAAATACCCGCCATAATGACAGGATAGCTTCCCTTTTCTGTTTGTTCTTTCTATTATACCGAGAGCAAATGTAAGTCAATGTGTGTTCAGTTATGTCTTCATCGAATGTCCCTTCCTTTGGCCATGGTTGGGTGTGACTCTTGGTACCTTTATACCCTTGTTTACAATACTTTTGTATATTCGTGTCTGAAGGAAACGTTTTATCATGTGCTTCAGAGGGTTCTCCATGGTCCCCTAAGCATGTGTGTGTTTCCCATGTGTAATAGAAGTGTCTCTTTAAATTCCTTCATTTACCCTCTGTCCTATGCCCCTTTTGGACCTATCTTCTTTATTAATATATTTGTGTTGTAAGAATATCTCTAACCTATAGAAGTGGTGAACATGTATGAATCTTATCCAGAGGTCCCTGACTTCACATATACTACAGTGAGACCAAAGTGGTGAACTTCGAGCACACTTATTGCTAATTTGTTCTTCTATGGTTATATCTGGAATGGGTTCATTCGAAGAGGATTTGTGCTTGATGCATCATGTTACAGTATTATTGTGAATAGAAATGACTATTTGTAGTGCTCGAGAATGGGGTGTCCCATTCATGTTTCAGACTCCTGAATCATAAATACCTGTGAGGAATGCTTTAAAAAGTACCTCTAATATGATCAGTGACTCAGTTATTATATGAATTTCACAGGTATTACATAGATAAGGGAGTTCAACATGGGCCCATTGGATTATACATTTTAATTCAATCTCATCTTTTACCTGCTACAGTGAATTATCAGCCTCACTCTTAGGGAATTATTATTAATCTTTAGGCTTGTCTTGGGATGCTTTATTTTGATTCCCTATGTTTTTGTCTGAGGTAATGTGTTCCCCACTTCCAGGATAATTTAGCGGTTTATATTGGAAAACCAAAAATATTGTAACAATCTTGCTTCCTTTATTCCTCATTTATATCAGTCTGTATGACAACCAGCAGGGAACCCTGCCACTTATCTAATATTTGTCCTTTTTGATTACGCAGTACTGTACTGTTTATGTTGTCCTCTTAATTCATAGAGGGATATCCACTTGCGACTAATCCGCTTTTTGGATTTGCAACCAAGGGCTTGGCCGTGCTCAGGGCAAAGTCAATTGACACCAGCAATTTGCTGTCCTGTTACCTAACCACCATACTCTCCAACTGATACCTCAGCCTCTCTCCATTAAAGGCACCTTCCAGATATCTTAAATCTGCGAATTTGAAAGCCAGGCATCTGACTTGTTCAGAGTAAATGCAAAACAACAGTTGATGGACAGAATGCAGAACAATGTCATACATTCAACCCAGTACAGAGATCTGGGCCTAAATCCATCGTTTATCTGTACTCCACAACACCCCAGTTCAGACATGGCCATATGCAAATCAGCCTTGACCCTGTGCCTCATGGGAACAGTCCAGCCCGAACTGCGAAGCCATGTCTTTCCTGGACCGGAATCAATCATCCTAGGACCGGTTTCTGGCTATCAGCCGTCTTCAGCCAGGATAGCTTTACTCCTGTGGTGTGGAGAACATGGGACTCACGTCTGAGCATACCCATCCCACTTGGGGTGACAAATGCAAAACAACAGTTGATGGAGAGAATGCAGAACAATGTCATACATTCACCCCAGTACAGAGATCTGGGCCTAAATCCATAATTTTTTTGCACTCCACACCACCCCAGTTCAGATATGTTTTTCTTTTTTCTTTGTTCAGAGTAAAGCCTGATGGCGCCAATCAAATTACAGGGTCTTTACCACATCAGACTTTCTATTTCTACTCTAGCCCTCCAAGTTTAACTAGGATATCTGTGGGCTCTCGGTGAAGGAATGTCCTTTCCTGAAGTTTCCTTCTAGTTAATACACCACCACCTGCTAGATCTCTCTCGAAGGAGTTTCTCTTCCAGGATCTGTATCCTGGGTAATGCACAACTGCCTTCCAGTTCACACCCCAAAGGAGTGTCTCTTCCAGGAGTTGTCTCCTGGGTAACGCACTACTTACTGCCTGCTATTCTTCCCTTCTATGTCAAAGGGGAAATCACACTAGCTAGTCTTCTGCTGTGTACCGGGAATCACCACATATCATTTCATTGCATCCTAACAAAAGAAAAAGAAAACCCCATGCATGCATTTCTATACTATAATTGCTAAAGAATCATGCAATTTAAAATTTTAAGGTATGAATTTCGATCTCTCCTTCCGCCTTTTGACGGCAACATGGTATTCTTACCCGTCAATCTTTTGAATAGGCAGACTTTAGTATAACACTCAATGTCTGCTTACCTGATATATGTGCGCAGTATCTATTTAATTGAGGGCAGGCAGCATATCCCTCAGGCGCAGTCTAGGAAAGTCAGGATGAACTCTTGGCTGACCGCCAAATTTTGCCAGACAAAAGCAAAAGACAACATGACTTCTGTTGGCTATATAGTATAGCATTTATAAAAAGGTCAGTCAGCTCCATGGAGCTGGAATCTGAACTTCAACTTACAATGTGGTGTACATTATATCAAAAGGTAATATTCTCTGCAAAAACAGCTAATCACATGGTTATGGAATGGGACTCTCGGGGACGTGCTATTTGTTACGTTTCCAGACCACCGCTGCACTACCGATGTCCTTAGCTTGCTTCTTTGAAGCCCAGCAATGCTCTACTGCCTACAGCTCTGAAAGGCCTAATTTCCCACCTATCCTGTGTCTCTGTGCTACTTTATCTACGAATGTTCTCAGAGATGTACTCTTACAATGCTGGTCTCTGACTTTTCATTTCTGCTGTGTTTAATTATATTTCACTGTTCTCTAAAGCTTGTGTCTACTTTCCTCCCCCCAGGTCCTGACTCCATTTGTGCTTTATATGCTGCTATTGAAGACAGCTTAGGCCTGTATTTTCCTTTAACATGTATGTCTGAACACACCTTTCTGCTGATGCTTGCATTCACATGAATGGGCCTTCTTCATTTTCTACATTCATTAAAACATTAGCTTAATTGTGTACATGACAGAAGAGATTTATGCTTCCAGATAAAAAAATTCTGAAGCTCAAGAAGCACTTTTTATCCCTTTTGAAATACCCTCACCCTAGCTGACAGTAATATCACAGCTTCAGATAAAGACATATAACAGCCACTGTGACTGTAATTCTATGGGCAGGGTTTCACATAGGGTCCCTTGTGAACTACATTCTGGCCAGATGAAATCCAGTTTCTCATGCTTTTGGAAGAAAGAATGTCTTGCCCCTTGTCATAAAGAATGAGTTGAACTGGCTTCTGGAACCTGGTCTTCTGAGCAAATGTGCTATCCTGGCTCTGACAAGTTGTCAAATAGTGACAACATATGCCAGTGGTATGGGCTTGGAGCAAGGGTGGAGGGCTACAGCATTCAGAGCTAATCACCAACTTTGAAGAAGACACATTCTTCCAATTAGAAGGAATTGAAAGCAATTAGTTTAACCCTGATAGGCTATGTTCCGCTCCTTTTAAGCAAAGCGGTACTTATCAGAATAGGTAAAATGTCAGCCAAATCTTACTTAATCAGATGTGGCGTACCTGCTCTTTACCTCAGAAGAAGATTGAAGTGCATATATTTCTGTGGACAGAGATGTCCAAGTATGTCAGCTATTTGGGAGAGCCAGAGCGTGTTGGCTGACAGCATGAACTGGAAATTCCCCTCCTCTCTGGATTTTTGTCTGAATTATCATATTTTGATGGCTGTATATTAGAAGTGGGGCATCCTAGTTATGATTCTGTTTTCATGATGGGAGAAATCTCTTCTCCCAAAATTATTTCCAAGAATAACAGAAAAGGGGAGTGCATGGAAAGATGCTCTATCTTGGCCTTGGGCCAAATATTTGTAGCTTGCCTTTCCCATTCCCTTCGATCATGAAGGTCATATTGAGGACTTTATAGAATAACATGTCTGTTGTTCTGATAGCTCCAGCATGGCCCTGCTCCGCTTTGTTTCATCTACTAGTTCGTATGAAGACTTGTTCAGAATGGGTGCTTCCTTTGGATCCTTCTCCTCTAAAAGTTTAGAATCTTCCCTTGTCTGTTTTAACTTGGCTGAGCTTGACGGCTTGGAAGTTGAATGGGTCACTTTGCAATGGAAAGGCTGGTGTAGAGACTTAGATACACACACAAGAGGCCATTGTTGTTTTAATGACCAGCAGGGGGTGACTCCCCTGTACAGAAAACTGGCAGCACAAAACAGCCACCCTGGGTCAGAACAAGAGAAGAGTAGTGTGGGGTATTCTCTTTTAAAGGACGAATTCCCTCACCCACCCGTGGTTGACATACTTCATCATCTGGAACCTCCTCTAACTACAGCCTGGTTGCAGTGCAGGCTACAACCGCCTCACTGAGAGGGAGGAGCTCAGGGATGTTTTAATATGGATGACAAGAGGCATACAAAGACCTTCAGATGAGCTTGGTGGGGAGGGATAGTGTGAGAAGAAGTGTTGGTGATGTTAAAATTAACTACCTGGTATGTTAAAACTCAATTTTAATAGAACATACAGGGGGTAAGGGTTAGAAAAGTGAATGTCCCATGCTTGTAGAATGCAACCGTGCATGGAAAAGTGTAGTCTTAGGGTCGACATGTTTCAGCCATAATGTCCTCCGTAGAGGTGCCCTGGCTT
Source organism: Lissotriton helveticus (assembly GCF_964261635.1). Classification (NCBI taxonomy): domain Eukaryota; kingdom Metazoa; phylum Chordata; class Amphibia; order Caudata; family Salamandridae; genus Lissotriton; species Lissotriton helveticus. The sequence continues at coordinate 541,921,577 of NC_136063.1, read as the reverse complement.
TCTTCAGGACCACATGTGAAAAAAGTGTAAAGAACTGTTCAAGACACCAAGATGAAATCTAGCATAAAAGCTTACTCTTGGAGATTAATAATTTAAACCCCTTGGAGAGTGAGTAGGTACAGATTCTATTCCTTATTTAGGAAATATTTTTATTAGGATTATAAGTTCCTCATCTTTGAGTACAGTAGTCTGCCAGTAAGGCCTTAGGGGCCGGATGTAGGAGCCCAAATACCGGTCGGTAACGGCCGATTTCGGCCGTTACCGACCGGTATTTAGAAATTGGCATGTAGGGGCCTTTATTTTACAGAATCGGTAAATTTACCGATTTGGTAAATTTAGCGATTCTGTAAAATACCGAATCGGTAATTTTACCGATTCGGTAAATCCAAATGTAGGTGGGACTCTTCTGAGTCCCAAAGGCCTTACAGATTCGGTATTTTACCACCCAACTCAATTGGGTGGTAAAATACCGAATCCAGGTGTGCATGCACATGTGTGCATGCACACCTATGCCATGTGACAGACAGACATGCCCTTAGGGCATGTCTGTGTGCCACATGGCACACATGCCTGTATTGGGTGTGCTAGAGGGTGGCAAAGTGACACCCCCTGCACCCTTGCTGGAATCGGTATTTACTGAATCGGTAAATACCGATTAGGTAATGCCCATTGATTCCTATGGGCTTCAATGCCCATAGGAATCAATGGGCATTACCGAATCGGTATTTACAGAATCGGTAAATACCGAATCTTAACGATTCGGTATTTACCGATTCAGAAATACCTACATCCCCCCCCTCTATTTTACCACTTCTTAAATACCGAATCGGTAAAATTCGGTATTTAAGAAGTGGTAAAATAGAATTACCTACATCTAGCCTAAGAGAGTTATGCTGTGGAATGGATCACTGTAAAGATCTTAGGGGCTTTGCTTTACCGAGATCTGGATGTAGGCCCCTAGTTCCTTCTTGGGAATTGCTTTTGATTTACATCTTTTTAAAAGATCTCTTTTGGAATCTCTGGAACTGTCAGATCTCAAGGCTCTAACATTTAAAACTTTTTTCTAGGAACAATTACAATGGCTTAAAGACTGAGGGAGTTAGACTCTCTTTCTTGCACATAGAGCAGCAGAAATGTAGTGCTCCATATTCATTATTACCACATTTTAATCTGTGTGTTCATTTGTGTGTTGTTAACATGTGGTAGTATATCCACATTCAACATATTCATAATATAATCATTAGCTTATGCTATATGTGCATTAATCCAATGCCTTTCGAACACAGGCCTAACTACGAGCAATGTTCCCTCTAAATTGTTTACTCTCTGTGTGTCAATGAAGGTCCTCTGTGCACTGCAACCAAGACTTTGTGCACCAACTCAAAATGCAATTAAGTACTTTTCTCAAATGTGTGACATTCAAAAGGGACAAAGAGCCCCATGAGAGTAAAATTGTCGTGAGTGAGGTACCTTGTTTAAGTGTGTTGTAAACTGGAGTGCAAGTCCATGAAGATTTTTATTAAAGAGCCAGAAAGACAACTAAGCCAGTACTTTGTTGATTTTAAAATAGTTCAACACAAACAATTTGATTTCTTGTGGCCAACTATCTCTTCATTCTGATCAATTATGTGTGATTATGCAGAACATTCAGGGTACAGAAAAAATACAAAAAACCTTGCTTTGATATATTACTTACTAAGACTGATTTACATTTTCACAAACTACATCCTCAACCAAGGAGAAACAGCAACTTTGATCCTCCTCAACCTCTCGTCAGCCCCCGACTTCGTATCCCACCATACACACTGATCGAAAGGCTTCACCACATCTGCATCCAATGGGATACACTCAGATGGATCACTTCCTTTCTCACTGGGAGAAACCAGAAGATCCACCTCCCAACTTTCACCTCTGAACCCAAGGAGATTACCTGCTGCTTCTCCCATGGCTCATCCCTCAGCCCCATGCTCTTCAACTGATATATAATTCCTCTGGGCAACATCGTCAGATCCCACCACCACCAGAACCAACTTCCACAGATGCATGACAAACATCACCGACTGGATGAAGAACATCTGCCTGCAGCTGAACACAGTCAAGACAGAAGTACTGATCTTTGGCAAAACCAGCATTACACGGAATGACTCCTGGTGGCCGTCAGACCTAGTACCTGCACACAGTCCCTCCAACCACGCCAGAAACCTCAGAATCATCATTGACAACAAGCTCACCATAAAATCACAGATCAACGCTGTCTCCTCCACCTGCTTACTCACTCTGTGTATGCTATGTAAGATCCTCAAGTGGCTACCCCTTCACATAAGACACACTGTAACAAAAGCCCTCATCACTAGACTGACTGGGCTATGGCAATTTCCTCCATGTAGGAATCATAGCATACCTTCTGCAGAGACTTCAGACCATGCAGAACACTGCAGCCAGATACATCCTTGGCCTTCCCTGATTAACCCACCTCACAACCCCCCTCAGTAACTCCACTTGCTCCCCATGCAGAAGTGATGCCAATTCAAGCTGCTGACCAATGCATACAAAGCTCTACACAACCAAGGACCTGCTCCATCTCCGTTTCACTTGCCCATACTCCCCACATTTACCGAAGCAGATATAGAGGATGCTGCTTCTCCCACATTGCAGACGAAAAATGGAACAACCCTCCCATGCTCCTCCTGACCATCAACTCATTTCCAGAATTCCGAATTGCCATCAAGACCCCGCAAAAGTGATATCTTGGTCCTATCACAATTTCTCAGAAAATTAGTTAGGCCCTCTTACATGGAACTTACTTTTGCACTCAACTGAAGGTAATGGGGTCTCAGATAGTGCATCACATCCCATTAAGTAGGCTGGTTTTCACTAGTCAAAAAACTCTCATTAAAGTGAGCAGGTGATGCAGTCTCCTGTCCTGTTAAAAGAGGTTACTTTATTTAAAACACTCACAAGTAACTGAAGGAAAATCCACTCATGGGGTTCCTGTGTTATGCAATCATTCCTGCAATCTGTCTTTCAGTCTGTTAGTTTTTCAAATGAAATAGAAATTACAAAAGACACTTATTTGACCCCTGCCCTGTGTGCTTTACAGAGAGATCAAGTATAGGATGATCAAGTAGTGTGAGCACCATCACCTACTGGCATGCACAGTGGGAAACTTACAATACAGATCTCTTAATCGTGCCCACTTCTAAACATCCAATCACAGGTTGAGCACACCAAGAGACCTAGAAGGCACGTGTGCACCGTATGCACTATACAAGAGCTGTATGCTGTATCAAAAAATACATAAACACATCTGGGAAAACAAGTCCTCCTAGGTAATACAAGATGAAGTAAAACATGTGAAATGTGAACTGGAAAGCATTGCTGACATGACAGGAACAGACCCTGTTAACATAGTGGGAACAACCCATTTGTTACTGCACTACTTGTATACGGTTTTTGGTGGGCAGTCACAAACACAGTGATATCGGTCTGTGTGTCAGTTAGCCAGATTAGATCTTGTAAGTTCGACTCTTGTTTCCACTCGAGCCATTTTATCAGAAAAAGAAATAAAAGTTACATTTAGAATACAGTCCATTTTTTCTCACTATTTGCAAAGTGGCTGTCCATTTTCTAAAAAGTAGTAAATAATAGAGGTGGATGAGCCACTTGTAGCTCGTGCCAGGCGCCGGATTCCTGCTCAGCTCAATAATAATAATCCACATTTGTAAAGCACACAATCACCCGTAAGGGTCTCTAGGCGCTGGGGGCCGTCGGGAAGATTAAGCAAGCTATTGCCCAGAGTTACATGGTGCTGGGCTAATCTGACGCCTGTGCCTGGGATCGAACCGTGATCCCCAGATTCCGGAGTCAGTCGCCCTAGCCACGGCGCCACACCTCATCCCATAGGTCCTATTAGAACTTCAAGCCTGAGATGAGTAGAGCTAATGTGGCTCTGCCTGCCGCCCTTGCTCTACCCTTTCACACAAAGTTAAAAGCAAAGTATTAATATTTTAAGTAAAAATGAGAGACATATAGAAACCCATTGCCGGCTGGTTTGTACATAGTGAAACTGCAATACCTGTGGGCTGGACACATGTATTGTGGTTGGTGTAAAAGAAAAATGTTGCTCCATTTATAAGTCTGTGGGTCACATACATGGTGCAAATGACAACTGACTTTCCTTTTAGTTCACTAATTACATTTTTGCAAGGGCAGGGAGGAATGGTTCAAACTTCATAGTTAAAAACAATCACTTTTAATAATTAACTCTACTTGAAAATATAATGTGACTCATTAGTGTTAAAGCTGCTGAATATTAAAGAAAGTAGCTTTTTTTGAATTTTAAAAGAATTTGTCATATTTTACATGGTTAGTTGCATGCTTTAAATGGATAACATTCCCATTCCTCTACTCATGCAATGGCTCTCATAGGAAAGCCAGAACCTTAGCTCAGCTTTGGCTCTGCTCTCCCTGCTAATTTGTTGTCTCATCCACTTTTTGTTTTTTTTAGTTGGAAAAGCTTTATTTAGACAACTGATATTGTTATAAAGACAACAGCAGATACAGGAAATATAATCAAAGGTAGTATAGTACAATAACAGTATTGATATCAAGTATTAAAAGAAAAAAAAGCATTTTATAAGGATTTAAGATAAAGGGAAGGGGTTAAGAGAGGAAAGAAAGGAGGAAGAAGGAACAAAGGGGTAAAAGGGAAAGAGATTAACAACATATTATATAATATAAATTATGGCATACAAATACATGTTGTAAATAAACAATACATAATGTGAAGTATAAAAGATGATGTAAATATAAGAAAACTGTAAAAGGTGGCAGGAAGGAGACAGTCATAGTCTTTCAAGGACGTTTAAAGTTTGCAGAATTAATATGTGGAAATGACTTTAGGGCAAAACGATCCAAATATGAAGTGAGAGGTAACCAGAAGAGATCCATTTTGCGGACTGGTTCACAGGAAGAGGCAAAGGCGACATCAAGTCTGTGAAAATGACAGAGGGTGTTCCACCAAGCTTGTATGGAGATATTTGTAAGAGATTTCCAATTAAATGAGATGTGCTGGAAAGCAAGAGCAATCATGAGATCAAAGAGACCATGTGAGTGAGGAGGAAGATCTAGAGAGTCAGACAGGCTACCTATAAAGAGAAGAGAAATTGAATAAGGAACAGAAATTGTAAAGATACGAGTAATATATAGCCAAATCCTATCCCAGAATTTAGAAACAACAGGACAGAGAAAAAAGAGATGTAGAAGATCAGCTTTAGGAGAACCACATGTCCAACAATTAGACACAGAAGAGACCGAGAAACGCAACAGAGAAAGAGGGGAAAGATAGAGCCTGTGATCAAGGTAAAACAGAGATTGAGTGAGACAAACAGAACGAGAGATTTTTAAGGATCTGGACCAAATTTTGTCCCACAGAGCAACAGACCAAGAACATCCCAAGTCCACCTCCCAAGATAGTTCTAATTTAGATTTAACACTATCTGGATTCGGAGAAGAGAAACATTTATAAATAAGAGAGGTCTTAGGTAGAGTTAACATTATTTTGAGAAGGGGAGATTAAGACGCAAGAGATGGTGAAGAAGGGAGAGAATAATAAAGGTCAAGAATAATTGCCAAAAAGAATAGTACATTTCTGTAAAAAGGAGCGAGGGCACTGAAATAAGAGCTGAAATTGGGGAAAGGAGCAAGGTAACACTCCATTGAAGAGTTGATTAACCCAAATAACGCCTTTTGATCGCCAATAATTCCTAAAAATGTTATACCAAATGGGGGTGTTTAAAAAAGATTCGCCTATGATGGTAGTAGGGTTTAACAAAGGTTTTAAGAGAAAAGAAGTATATTTAAATAAGGGAAATGAAGTATAAGGAGTTTTGGCAGAAAAGCGTATAACTTCATTAAAAGAGAAGGGTAACAATAATGATTGTTCAATGAGGAGCCAAAGAGCTGCGAAGGGGAAGCCATCTCGAAGCCTGGCGCAATGAAAAGGATTTATGATAAAGACGGTAATCTCTAAAATTAACTCCACCATTAGATTTGGAATTCCGGAGAGCTGCTAAAGAAATTCTAGATTTTTTATTTTTCCAGAGAAATTTCAAAAGGCATGAATCAATATGCTTAAAATAGATTGCAGGAATATGAACGGGTAACATGGAAAAGATGTCTCATCCACTTTTAATAAATAAGCCCACCCTTCTTCTTTTTCGGCAAAGCGTCTCTGCATATATGTCTCATATACTCATATATCCCACATGAATTTATGAACTGCTTTGTGCTACCTTGTTCAGAAGCTGTAGACCCTCGCCAGTCAGGGGCGGTGGGTGAGATTTGAAAGTGGTGGGGCGCTAAGTGATTTGCATACAGCACCGTAGCAAGCGATCGCAGCGAGCGAGTCCGAACCCCAAAAGGCAGGGTTTGGGGGGGTTACCCGCCCAAGAAAATTTTGAAAAAAAAGATGAAAAATCGTGCATTTTCAAACAAATTTGAGAAAGCAGGAAGGTTAATAAAGCAATTGTGAAAGTGCAGTTATTACATTAATAGATGGCATAACATAGGTAGCTGCTTATTCAGTATAACCACAGAGCTTCATACATTCCGTCCTATTATGCTCAGGTGCTGAATTCAGACTATAAGACTTTCATGGAAATCTCAGCTCTAAGAGTAGAAGAAGTTGCACAGCAGTGTAATGGTTGCCAGGCTCGTTCCGCAGAAACTGCAAGTAACAAAAGGCTCTCTCTGACAAAAGCAGTGCCTCACTGACCTATTTACATCATATGCATTTTGTGATCTGCATCAGGTATATGTTCTTTGCAGCAGGCACATTAAGCTTCTGCGCTGCCGCCTGCTGCTATTTCACTACTGGATACACAATCTGAACAACTATGTTTTTTTGCTGAAGTTAAAAATCAGGGTGTCAATTTCACAATCAAAACAAATGTTCTCTCCACAACTCACCATCTACAAAGAATAGGACCTATACCGAAGCCAAAAGGATGTAGTGGCAGGGAGGCAAGACCATTCATAAAAGGGGGTGGTGATGGACAGAGTATCTGAATTAAGCAGAACACTCCTACCCAGTCAAAAGATCAGGGCTTGATCCATCACCGTTTTTTAGCTCACTGCACCATCCCAGTTCTGAACCTGGCTACATGCAAATTAGTCTGTCCCTGGCCCAGTGCATCATGGGAACAGGGCAGACCAAACTACCAAGCCAATTCTTTACTGGAAAGGAAACAAGCTTCTGGGGACCGGTTTCTGGCATTGCAGCCGTCTTCGGCCCGGCTTGCTTGAATCCTGATGGTGCAGTGAGCAAGGGACTCACATCTGAGTATACCCTTCCACACTTGTGGTGGCCAAAACGATTCATAAAAGGGGGTGGTGATAGACGGAGTATCTGAATTAAGCAGAACACTCCTACCCAGTCAAAAGATCAGGGCTTGATCCATCACCGTTTTTTAGCTCACTGCACCATCCCAGTTCAGAACCTGGCTACATGCAAATTAGTCTGTCCCTGGCCCAGTGCATCATGGGAACAGGGCAGACCAAACTACCAAGCCAATTCTTTACTGGAAAGGAAACAAGCTTCCGGGGAACGGTTTCTGGCATTGCAGCCGTCTTCGGCCCGGCTTGCTTGAATCCTGATGGTGCAGTGAGCAAGGGACTCACATCTGAGTATACCCTTCCACACTTGTGGTGGCCAAAACGATTCATAAAAGGGGGTGGTGATGGACAGAGTATCTGAATTAAGCAGAACACTCCTACCCAGTCAAAAGATCAGGGCTTGATCCATCACCGTTTTTTAGCTCACTGCACCATCCCAGTTCAGAACCTGGCTACATGCAAATTAGTCTGTCCCTGGCCCAGTGCATCATGGGAACAGGGCAGACCAAACTACCAAGCCAATTCTTGACTGGGTAGGAGATTTCTGCTTAATTCAGATGCTCTGTCCATCACCACCCCCTTTTATGAATCAGGGAGGCAAGACCAGTCACCAGTAGTCTGGGTTCAGAAGGACACAGTTCAGGGACAGATTTGTCAAGCAGCCAAACTAGTCTCAGTTTTTCCAAGTTTTTGAGTTGGGGAGAAATGGAGCACTAAGTAAACAACCAATTGGTAGTTTCTGGGGACAACATTGAATCTCACACCAGATCATTTCTATCCTGTTTGTCCACTGGCAGACACACCAACCAGAATGGAGGCAGCCACAAGAAAAAATAATCTACCAGATCTGAGTGGGAACTGGAATTTAGTCTACAGATCCACCATCAATGTAAAAAGTAAGGAGAAGAATGTAAAGGTCCGAGAATAACCGTGATCAGCCACAGCCAAAAGAACATATCCCCAGTACAAATGAGACAGATAACCAGGAAGACAGCACCAGAAAAAGTATATTGTTAGGAATTTTCTGAACAACTCATCCCTGATTAGCGAGATGTGCTAATTTTGCAAAAATAAAAATGTACAAAATGCACACCACTACCAGAGCTCACCTACCAGCAACTTAAGTTCACTATCCCACCTGGTGCAAACAGAGGCCCAAATGTGTCTGGCTCGCTTGCCGCACGTTAGAGGAAGCATAGCCTGGCATTTCCATATACTGTTCTGTCGTGAACACTGGCCTCAGAGCAGTCAGTGGCAGAACACTGCATGTAGTTGTCATCCACTCCACACACTAGCTACAGGCAAACACCCGGACCCACCCTCCACCAGTTCCAATCAACAGCCGAAAATGAAGCTCTCGGACCACAGATATCACCCACTGGTGAGAAGCATACCTTAATTCGCTAATCATGCAACGCAGCAGGTGCCTACACACCTCAGTCAGCAGCTGTGCATCTGACAAAGCTGCTGCTGCGCAGAGGCAAAGAGAGTGATAATCAAAGGCAGGAGAAATAAAATGCTGTTGGCCCCCTAGAAACTACCTCCGCCGACCCCCTTCATTTTGACGATATGAGAGAGAGACTCTAGTGCCTGGGAAATATTGTAAAGGTAAAAATCTGTGGTTAGAAGTATTTATCAGGAAAAGGGGCATATGGATCCTGAATAGGTGTATGTGATTTGGGCCTCGATGTGAGTGAGCGATGCTGGAGTAATCGTTTTATTTGAATACTGCAAAGAAAGAAAGAGGACGTCAAGCAGTTGCATCCTGTGAGTGTGGATAAACATAGCTCTTAGCATCGACAGCCTTGCTGCCCTCCAGACTAGGAGGTTGGGCATGGTTCTGGGATCCCTGGCTGACTTCCTTGTGTAGCAATTTTACTGCAAACACGAGATTGTTCACCAGGCACTCGGTTTCTGTGATGCGCTTACGCTGCCCTGTGCCTTCCAAACTGTCCACGTTCTTTAATGGGCTCAAGTCATATTTGCACAGTGTCCATAAGATAGTGGAACATAATGATTAATTCTGTTCTGGTGCAGAGAGCCAGTGTAATTAAGAAGGTGCTGAGAGGCCCGGGGGTATTTTTGATGTTGCCCATTTGAGTTACGTTTTGTGAAGTGATTTATGCACCTATCTTTTATCTTAGCTGCAGCACCTTCTGTCTGGGAGTACAATCGATGCAGAGAGATGGCCGCCGGTGCTGCATGTTGCTGCTGTTGGGCAACTAACCCTCCCTCTTCGCAGCTCCTACAATCTCTCTGCCCCGCCCACCATCCGTACTTTACCCTGCACAGACCCTTCCCATTCAAGGGTTTCCATAAGGTAAAGGCCAAATGCTCAGCATCTGACTACACTATAATAACTCCATACCCAGTGCAGCATTAAGAGAGAAGCAAGAAATATACATCACCAGGTTCTGTCCGGCTCATTACCATCTGTGGCAGGAGGCAGTGCTCGGAATCGCCACAGGGTGTTCAGGTACCAACCCCACAGAGTCACATATGTCAATCGTTGACATCACAAAATCCCCACACACACAACCTCTGAAGAGACAGTGCTGCCTATATTGTTTGTAGTGGGATTATTGCCATGAGTTAAAGGAAGGCATTCTACTGAACGGGGTAGTAAATGGCAGTGTAAGTAATTAGATGAGCTAGTGAGCTGGCCACCGGGGTAGGAATAAACAAACAGCATTTTTGTAGCCAAGCAAAGCAAGTCTCTGCAAAACAGTTGAATGTGGGCGTTTTGCATTTATTTCTGAAGACGCTCTCCCTGTGAAAACGTCGGGGGAAAGTGCTACTGCTTCTGCCTGCAAACAGGAAAAGCACCCCGCCGGGCCCCGGCCTCTAATGACGACGAGTCACAAAAACAAGATACTCACTAGAAGAGTAGTCGAGTCGACTTCTGTAACGATGAGCAGGCCCCAAAGCAGACACTACACTAGAGGCTGGCAGGTGATGCGCACACGACCACTCCGAGTCCACAGCACACCATGAGACGAGTCAGCCCAGAACCGGATCATCCTACCTCGTCAGCAGCGCCGCAAATGGCCAATCACTGCATGACTTCATGAAGTCAGACACAGTGATTGGCCATTGTGATGTGCGGCTGAGCCACCCACCGCGGCATCCAATAATGGATTGCCCTTGCTTGCTGCCCGGTGACCAGCCAATCCTGGCGCTGCATGCAGCACCAGGATTGGCTTGGGGGGCACACTGACTGCTCGCCCTGTCGCCCTTGTTAACGTCGGGGCTCCCCAGCACTCCCCTGTCACTATTCTACTAATGTGCCATTAGTTGGGGGAACTTTCATGCGCATGCTCGGGCTAGTTTCAGCCCCGAGCAGAACTTGCGCATTAGGTATGTGTGTGTGCCTGCAGTGACTCGTGGACTTGACTCGTCACTGGACTCAGACTGTTAATCAAACACTCAGACCAGCCCCGCCGCCCGGCCCAGCCCAGACCCCTGCGCAGCGCACTCCCATTTTGTTTCAGTCGGGGTGCTGCCCGGATTCGCCGGCGGAAAATGTGATGTATTTAAATACTAGTATTCAGTGACAATTAATTATACACTTGCAGCCGCGGGTCCATGGGCTGGTGGGGCTACGCCCCTATGCCCCAATGGACGCACCGCGGCTGTCACCAGTAGAACTAAACACACAGGGTCAGAATCACGGGTTCAAAAGGTACAGAAACATTGCATAATTTATATTCTGCACTAAAGAAAGTGAGTACCTCTCTCAAAGCACGGTCCCAATGAGTACTAATAAAATATGAAAAAGAAATCTCTTTCTTTAAAATGGGAAAAAGAAAGATAACTTCAGATTATCTTTATGTGGCGCTGTTAGTCTCGTACTGATCGGCATGTAGATGAGGCCTGCCAGGATACGCGTGCATGCATATTAGGGGGCAAACTAACTGTGAGTAGGCCTCAGCTATCTAAAGTTTTCCATTTTAACTCAAATGTTAATTCCAAAATGCTCTCAAGTTTATTTCCTATTGTTGCAGGTGACTTGCAATCTACATTGAGAGAATAGTTCATTGTTTGCTTTAGAAATGTTAACTTAGAAGTTAATTAGATATTTGTTATGATTTACATTGTGTGTTAATATGGGAAGAGGCTTTTGTACCAGTGGAACCTGTAGAACCAAGCTGTTGCTGTCTTCAAGGCCATGCAGCTGTGCAAACTTTTGTTTGGCAATGGGAATATACGTAGTTTAACTGCCCCAGCGCTTTGAGACCCTTAAGGGTGAGTAGTTGTGCTTTACAAGTCACATGATTGATTCATTGATTGAACTGCTCCCAGAAGTCAGTGAAAACTGACTGTCCCGAATGATGGGGTGTATGGGGGAAGATGGTCTTGAAGAGAACACAATGTGTATTTTAAATGTGTGTTTTAAAAATAGCTCAGCAGACCTTGGTATGGCTTTGCTGAGGGAAAGACCTGTCCCCAACTCTGTTGATACCCCCATCTTTGGTTCTATAGCTTGTCTGTTGAACATTTCTGCTTTTCCCCATGAACTTTAATTTGGTTAATTTAAGACTGACACCTTCCACTGAATTTCCCCTCACTATTCTTGATGTTTTGTTTAGAGTATGAACATTTCTTTATGGAACCAATACAGTCTTTGTTCTGCATCGTTTACATTTAATGCTTTACATTGCTATTAACATAATATATAAGTTCAGATTTGATAATCAGTTTATTGTACATGCTTACTGGATACATTGCTTTACTAAATGACTAACATCTGTAACTTTGATTAATCTGCTAATAAACCTTCACTGTAAATTACCCTGTTGTTCAGATGTTAGCTCCTCCAATACACTTCCAGTCAATAATCAAAGGTTTGTCCAGCCAATGGCGCCGTTTGTTTGACTACTACACCAGAGCGTACAGGTGTAGAAAAGTGCCCCTGAATAAAAAGCACCCCTTTTTAGGAGGCCCTGGCAAAATTTAATTAATACATTTTGATGCATAGTTTGCGTAATGACGTGAATTTCACATTACATATGCTAGGTGACATTAAAAAAAAATATGCCATTACACCATAAAGCACAATTGCACATCTGTTTGTGGCAAAACTATAGTTCAGGAGCATGGGAACAAACCAAACAACCACAATATGACCGACTGTCAGATGCAGCAATTTTATTTTCCGTTCTAATTTTTTTGTGCAAAATGTGTTCTCCCATCAAAAGTTGACACAAGAACATATTTCATACTAAAACATAGTGCTAAATTACAGTTTTGCATTTTGCATAATTGAGCGTAATTTCGCATAATTTCCCCGAGGTTTTGTAAAATTACACACAAAAAATAAAGAACATTTTACAGATCCTTACCTTTTAAGTCTGGCTTTAGTCAAGACCATTTGATTTTCCTAAAATGATAAATATAATAACCAATCTTATATGGGACTATTAACATCTGTCTTCCTCCATTGGTCTGTTGTTGTGCGATTCACATTTTCCTTCTACTCACTAAAGTGTGCAGTATTGGGGCAGAGGGTCATCTCACATCAGCCATTAAATAACTTCAGTGTGAGTGACGGTATTCCCTCTCCAACTAGAAACACATCTGACAACAAAGTATTGCAGCCAGGTCTACTGTGGCAATGTGTGCTTTCTGAGACCAAAACTATTTTTTCTTTTAGCTAATTCAACTATGCTTTATATAGTGACGAGGTCCAGGCATATCCAACAATAATAAAGTTTTACAAAAGATATGACGAACCAGAACAAGCATTGGCAAAACCAAAAGAATAGCAGTCACTTCCAGATCCAATGGTTTTGCTATTGTTTGTTAAGGGTGTTTCTGGATAGGCTTATTCTATGGCCTATGTTCTTGGTAGGCTTTTTCCAAATGTTGTTTCCAATGTTCATTTGAATAAAGAAGTTATTTTCCAGGAATAATTTCTTTCCGTTCTTCTCAAGAAGAGCTTTACTTGTACAATGTACATGTTAAGAGAGCAGTCTTCCTATATTCCTAGAGGATGGCATTGTTTAATCAGTCTGATTCTCTCTTTATCTAATACAGTCCAGCTAAAAAGGGAGGAGACCATCTGTACATACTTTAGGTTCCTATTGCTTGGCACTACCAGATTAAGAGCCTTCCTTGTCCTTTAGGCGTGCAAATCAGATCTACTAGCTGCATTGTGGCATCTTGGGTTTCAGTTCAGAGATCTTTAGTTCTTGATTTGAAATGAGGCAAGCCACACTAGAGCTTGTTGCTTCAAAATGTATCGTCATGCAGAGAAATTGACGTGTTTTTTACTGTTCTGAGTCTTTAGCACCAAATTTATCCAGAATAAAGTGTATGTGTTATACTTGGCAACTTAGGCATGGTTTTCTCCTGACTTTTTGCCTCTACCTACTGCATTTTTGATGCTGGGCTGAATTTCGTTTTAGCTGGCTTAGATGCTTTGGTCACTTTGCCACTGCTAATCAGTGTCATAGTGCAAGTGATCCCGAAGTAAATTGTTATTTCAATTGTTTTTCCTGTTTGGCATATTTGCTTTACCGGTCAGTCCCTAGTAAAATGCACTGAGTGTTCCATGGCCTGTAAATCAAATGCTATTAGTGGGCCTGCAGCACTGATTGTGCCACCCACTTGAGTAGCCGTGCAAAGGTACCGCAGACCTGTCACTGCAGTGTCTGTGTGCAGTTTTAAACTGCAATGTAGACTTGACGAGTACACCCACTTGCCGGACCCTAACCTTCCCTTTTCTTACATGTAAAACACCTTTCAGGTAGGCCGACGGTACCCCCATGGGCAGAGTGCAGTTTATGTGAAGGGTAAGACATGTACTGGTGTGTGTGACATGTCCTGATAGAGAAATACAGTGTATTTCATTTTTCAATATTGAAAGGCTATCTGCCCCATAGGATAACATGGGAGATACTTTGTACCATCTTACAAGTATAACTTCCCATTGGGACAAGATAAAGGAATAAACTTTAGGCTCTCTGAACTCAGACTCTGACAACACATATTTTAGTAAAGATGATTTTTAAATTGTGTGTTTGAGAATGCCACTTTTGGAAAGTAGCGGTACAAAAGGGGGTGGTGATGGACGGAGCATCTGAATCAATCAAACTCTCACACCCAGTCAAAAGATCTGGGTTTAATCCATCACCGTTCTTTAGCCCACTCTGCCACCCCATTTCAGACATGGCTATATGCAAATCAGTCTGACCCTGTGCCTCATGGGAACAGTCCAGCCCGAACTGAACAGCTGTCTGAACTGGGGTGGCAGAGTGGGCTAAAGAACGGTGATGGATTAAACCCAGATCTTTTGACTGGGTGTGAGTGTTTGATTGATTCAGATGCTCCGTCCATCACCACCCCCTTTGGTACTGCTTTTGGCCGCCATAAGTGTGGCTGGTTATGCTCAGACGTGAGTCCCTTGCTCACTTTGCCACTGGATTCAAGCAAGCCGGGCTGAAGACGGCTGGAATGCCAGAAACCGGTCCTCGGAAGCTTGTTTCCGGTCCAGGGAAGACATGCCTTGGCAGTTCGGGCTGGACTGTTCCCATGAGGCACAGGGTCAGACTGATTTGCATATAGCCATGTCTGAACTGGGGTGGCAGAGTGGGCTAAAGAACGGTGATGGATTAGACCCAGATCTTTTGACTGGGTGTGAGTGTTTGATTGATTCAGATGCTCCGTCCATCACCACCCCCTTTGGTACCGCTTTTGGCCACCATAAGTGTGGCTGGTTATGCTCAGACGTGAGTCCCTTGCTCACTTTGCCACTGGATTCAAGTAAGCCGGCTGAAGACGGCTGGAATGCCAGAAACCGGTCCTTGGAAGCGTGTTTCCGGTCCAGGGAAGACATGGCTTGGCAGTTCGGGCTGGACTGTTCCCATAAGGCACAGGGTCAGACTGATTTGAATATAGCCATGTCTGAACTGGGGTGTCAGAGTGGGCTAAAGAACGGCGATGGATTAAACCCAAGTCTTTTGACTGGGTGTGAGTGTTTGATTGATTCAGATGCTCCGTCCATCACCACCCCCTTTGGTACTGCTTTTGGCCGCCATAAGTGTGGCGGGTTATGCTCAGACGTGAGTCCCTTGCTCACTTTGCCACTGGATTCAAGCAAGCCGGGCTGAAGATGGCTGGAATGCCAGAAACCGGTCCTCGGAAGCTTGTTTCTGGTCCAGGGAAGACATGGCTTGGCAGTTCGGGCTGGACTGCTCCAATGAGGCACAGGGTCAGACTGATTTGCATATAGCCATGTCTGAACTGGGGTGGCAGAGTGGGCTAAAGAACGGTGATGGATTAAACCCAGATCTTTTGACTGGGTGTGAGTGTTTGATTGATTCAGATGCTCCGTCCATCACCACCTCCTTTGGTACCGCTTTTAGCCGCCATAAGTGTGGCTGGTTATGCTCAGACGTGAGTCCCTTGCTCACTTTGCCACTGGATTCAAGCAAGCCGGGCTGAAGACGGCTGGAATGCCAGAAACCGGTCCTCGGAAGCTTGTTTCCGGTCCAGGGAAGACATGGCTTGGCAGTTCGGGCTGGACTGTTCCCATGAGGCTCAGGGTCAGACTCATTTGCATATAGCCATGTCTGAACTGGGGTGGCAGAGTGGGCTAAAGAACGGTGATGGATTAAACCCAGATCTCTTGACTGGGTGTGAGTGTTTGATTGATTCAGATGCTCCGTCCATCACCAACCCCTTTGGTACCACTTTTGGAAGTAGGCATTTTCTTGTTTAACCATTCTGTGTGCCTCTGCCTATCTGTGGATTGACAGTCTGGTTTTGGAGTGACATTGGTTGTGGATGTGCATTCACTGTAGACAGCCACTGGGGGAGGGGTGAGGTGTGCCTGGCCCATCCAGGATGACTCAGAGCTGCGCAGAATAAACTTTGGCTGCATTTAGAGTAGTGGGATGAGTTTTCCTTGCATCTGAATAGGGCCGGTCTCCCTTGTGCAATGCTGTCTCCACCCCCTGTGGTCATACAGCACCAGTGAGGACAGAGCTGGTTTGGACTGGCCTCACAGACCCTTGAACAAAGAAGAGGAACAACAAAATAGGGTATGGGTAGTAGACCTTGAACCCCAGAATTTTAGAGCTCTTCTAGACTCAAGAGGAACATTTTGCCAAGGAAAAGAGCTGGAGAGCTGTGAGGAGGAGTACCGCCACTTTTGCTGTGTGTTGTGTGGAGTTGGCCTGCAGTTGCTGCTTCTGCCATGGAAAGGCCATAGACTGGAACTTTGCTGAGAAACCTGCTTGAAGAAGAATCTCCAAGGGCCTGTGACTACTAGCCTCCTGTCCTGAAGTCTCAGGGACACAAAGACTTCACCCCCAGCTCCCCTGAACTCTATTGCTGAGAGTTCTGACCTGCCAGGAGGTTCCTATTCCAGCTTTGGGCTTCTAGAGTTTGTTCCTGCTGTTGGGAGCTGGAAGCCACTAAAAAGAAGCAAGAAAAGGCTATCTCCTACGCATTCAGCGATGCCACAGTGACACCAAGATCTGCATCCTGATATGGCGGCACTGATTACTGCCAATGGCGACTCCACGAGCTCGCTGACTTCAAATCACCTCACTGGAACAGATGCCTCACCGTCGATGGAACGGACTTCCCCTGTGCTGGATTCAACATATTGCCTCTTCGTGGACACGATGCCTCATCCCCTCCAGGGCAGCCAGGGAGCCGGCCTTGACCTCGGCACAGACGCCACACCTCCAGGACACTGTGCATTGTCATAGACTTCGTTATTCAAAGGTACTGTTTGTTTGAGGGTTTGTGTGACTCTGTACCTAATGCCGAGCACCTCAGGTCAGAGCCGTACTTTAGAATTACTGCTGTCAGAACATCGTAATAGCCCCAGGTGGAGCTATTTGTTTTTTTTACAAGATTTATTATGGAAGTAACTATTTTTATGTGCTATTTTACTACATGTATGTTGGATTTTTGTTGTTTTGGTCTTGTTGAGTTTATATAAAGATATTTTATTTTTCTAAACTGGTGTGGTGTCCATTAATGTGTGGTTAAAGTACAAATACTTTACACATTGCCTTTGGGATAAGCCTATCTGATCATGCCAAGCTACCAATGGGGTGAACAGGGGTTATCTGAAATGTGTATCCCCCTTACCCTGACTAGAAGCAAGGGTCCCTATTTGGACAAAGGTGCATACTTCTGCCAAATATGGGAACTATGTGAACATGTGAACATATGCATGTGCACATGTGTGGAGGATGAGCAAGTGGGCAAACTATCTGACTTAGCCCAGTATCTGAGCACAGGTAGTTTGTTGCACAGGGGAGCTTTAATATATTGTGTATGGCCTGTGCAGGCCTTATGATTTAACTGGGCATTCAAAATGATTTTATACTAAATTGGTCATATTTACACTCCTTTGTTTACTTTGGGTTTTCGTCAAAATTCATTGAAATAGCCATTAGTGATATTTAAGTTTTGGATACAGTAATTACTTTCAGACTGCCTGACTAGCCTTGACATGTTGTTCCTAAAGTAACATTAGGGAGCAACCAGACTGCTGTCTCAATTATCCCCAGGCTGTCCCTTTGAAGTTTTTATGGGAAGGAACTAGTTTGCCAGTGGTAGTTGGGGCAATGTTAAGGCTCTCAGCGAGATGTGACCATTGATCTCTGACTCACCATTTTGAAAAGGCCAAGATCCTGTATAGGAGGAATGGGACAGGATGAAGTGATGATGTATCCCCTTTGACTAGATATAGGTGTCCTCTTCCTTGAACTTCCCATACCTCTTAAAAATCCCCTACGAAAGTTAGAGGCTGAGAGAAGCACAGGAATCCACAGAAGTCACGGATAGACTGACTCTTCATGGATGCACCCATCTGGAGTGGTGAGACAGTCTGGACATTAATTCACTTGAACTCTGTGAACCTATGTCCCCTGAGCCATTGGCACAGGCCTCAGTACTTCCTCTGAAGGACAGAAGAATATGGAATTGTTTTGACCCTTCATTGGAGGGGGACCATCTCCTGGAAAAACAAAAACATTTAGCAGCCAGTAAGTCTAAAATAAACATTCCCGGTGGCTAGATAACATCACCAGGAGAAAATCTCAAGAAACCCCATCTAAAAAGGCCAAATGGGGCCAGAGTGCAGAATGCCCAGTGGGTACTTAGACCACCGGGCCAAGAATCAAAATACTGCAGTTTGAGTCATTTCCTCAGGAAAGTAGGTGAGTGAGCTCGCAAGCAGAGCATGGGATTTTGCAATTCAAAGCGATAAATACTAGAGATGGGGTCAGTAAGTCGTTTGTTTTAAGCAACTAGTATGCACGACTTTGTCAGACTCTCGTACTTGTTTTAGCACGTATTGTATTCAAAGACGGGCAGAATATAGGGAAGTTATTGCGAGTCAGCAAATGTATGGACTTGCATATGTAACACAGATACTGGGCAAGGTATATGTGGCATTCTAATACGTTCCTTATTCAATGACTGGTAGCACATAGAGAAGTTGTTGTGAGTCAGTGAAAAAATGGACTCACGTATCCATAGATATTGGGCTATGTAGATGAGGCGTTGATAGAAGTGGCACTTTCGAATCACCATTAGAAGGGAAATAAATAGACTCGATTATGCGTTATAGTTACCTGACAATCTAGACGTGGCACATAGGCGTGGCTATCTGCTAGAATGTTTGCACCAAGCAGCAAGATTACATTCTGTTAAGAAAATTTGAAATCCTATAATAGACCTGGAGTACAGCATGAGTAGAATGTGAGTTAGAACTCTCATGAAGACAAATGAAATCGCCTATAGGTTAAATAAATTCTGTAAAAATAGATATTATATGAAGGACTGGTAATCCATCAGAACATACAAACATATGGGGTAACCCAGACTCATTAAAGTATAGGCTCAAGTTCTGGGCTACATTAGTTGGACAAGTTTATTATAACAGTTGTCTCTTTCCATGCTTTTTGATGCATATGAAAAAATCGGATAAAATCAAAGAAGAGAGAGACCAAGAAAATAAGGTGCAGGTTGTTTCCAGTAAATTATCCTCCATTTTTTAGGTCAGTATATATCTTAACATACTTCACGTTCAGACACAAAACTGGTTAGTGATAAACAGATCTTTCCAATCTCTATCTTCATTTGTGTGTTTTAGATTTACAGATCAGAATATAAACAGGCTACCGGCTTCCTTTCAACTGCAAACAGACAGATAGCGAACTACAACTAAAGAGCAAATTAAACAAAGAGTAAGTGAACTACCTTCAAATAGTAGAAATTGTAGAGAACAAGTCTACAAGCATGTGACTAGTATGATTAATTTTAAATACTAATGAAAGTTGGTAAGCAGCGCACTCCGATTAAACTTTTAACTCTGATATCTAGATATGTGTGCAATGTTGGAATTATGCCTACTGAGCATATGTGAACTATGAAATGATGTGGCCCAGCCCCTAATTAGGCGACTAGGGGCCACATGTAGGTAATTCTATTTTACCAATTCATAAATACCGAATTTTACCGATTCGGTATTTATGAATTGGTAAAATAGAAGGTGGGAGATGTAGGTAAAATTAAATTTCCAATTACCGAATCGGTAAAATTCGGTATTTACCGAATCGGTATTGCCCATTGATTCCTATGGGCCTTGAAGCCCATAGGAATCAATGGCCGATTCGGTATTTACCGATTCCGTACATACCGAATCCTGCAAGGGTGCAGGGGGTGTCACTTTGACACCCTCTAGCACCCCACATACATGCCCTAAGGGCATGTCTGTGTGTCACATGGCAAAGGTGTGCATGCACAGCATGCACACCTGCATTCGGTATTTTACCACCCAATAGGTGGTATAATACCGACTCTCAAGGGCCTGTGACACTCTCAGGAGTGTCACCTACATTTGGAAATACCGAATCGGTAAAATTACCGATTCGGTATTTTACAGAATCGGTAAATTTACCGAATCGGTAAATTTACCGATTCTGTAAAATATTTGCCCCTACATCTGAAAACCCAAATACCGGTCGGTAACGGCCGAATTCGGCCGTTACCGACCGGTATTTGCTCTCCTACATCTGGCCCTAGGACTCCAACATGCAACAACATAAATGCAATTCTTGTTATGATCTTCTGAAATTTTATTCAACATAATCAATCTGTTTATCACATTATTTGTAATCTTTACAATAACACAAAATGAAATCATCGTTCTCATATACAAAATTTTTTTGAAACACTTCTTTTTCATGATTTTCAATACATAATTAATGCAATTCTAGATTCCAACCCTATGCATTTCGAGACGTATGTCTCTTCTTCAGGGGTATATCTTTGGAAAACAAAAAGGTCAAAATGTAACCAGCTCATTTGATGCGAAGCACAAAGTTAGTATTAGTACAACCTCCTCAGACCACACTTGTGTGAACCAATCACCAACACCAATGTGTGAACCCACCGAACAGCAAACTTACACGGAATCCATGATGCCAACGAAACAAGCAACTGTAACCAAAAAATTAATCATAAGTCAAATTGTTTATGGAAATACTAAAACCTGTTTGACCATGTCAATCCTCTCCTATTCATATCTTAGAAAAGTTAAATCCAAAATTGCTTCAATATCAACTAGAATGCAGCTGTGTAAATCAGTCCTGTCCGTGGAACAAAAGCAAAGCTGGAATATAAATAATCCAGTTGAGAAATAACATCCGATATTGCTCGCAAACTACATGATACATACACGTAAATTCTCACCTTAAATAGCTTTCTAGGTGATCGGTACAAAGCTACTCTCTCTGGTCCTACAGTCAGTCCGTAGCAGTTACGTCTGTAATTCGAAAATGCAATGCAATGCTGTTCGATCTGCAATGTCACGAAAAAAAGTAGTCTGTGACTCTCTGTCAAAACATCCCACATCTGAAAAATACATATAATGCTACTCCGCTTACGAGCTGTCCCATCTCGCTTACCGAATTATTTTCAGTCTGTTCCAAAGTCTAAAAAGTGCAAACAACATTCCTGTTCTCACTCCATACAAAAAACGCAGTGTTTAAACTCCCGGTAAGACTACCGCCCATCTTCCGTCCATCACGTGATCGCGTTACGATAAACAGTGACAACAAACTGTACGCGGCCACTTCAAACTCACATATTTCATGCTCAAAACTAAAAAATAATGCACGTGCATCATATACAAACAACCACAAAACCAATCCGGAGAAAAAATACTAACAACTCTTGTAGTCAGACGAAAACCGGTCAAAAAATGAAATAAATTAATTTAGGACGGTTGATAACAACTGAAAATCATCAAAGGACTAATGATACTACAGACTCGAACTCTCTTCTTCCAGATGTCCTTGCAACAGCTATCCACATGCTAAATCTGTTCTCTAACTCTCTCAGACAGCGGCCTTTTTAAGCAATGAATTCAGGCTAAATAATACATGTTGACACAGTCTACAACATAAGTAAAAGTATAAATTGATAACACTTTGGACTCACCTTGGCATCTTGCGCTGATACCGGGACCATCTTGCTGTGCTGTCCTCAACCGGGGACATACTTGCTTGCCGCTGGACAGTCCCCCTTGCCGCCGCTTATCCCATCTGCAAGTGGCCGCAGTGCGGGGGGACTACACACCCCAGGAGTCCTTGCGGGGCAGTCCCGCAAACTGACGCTGACCAACGCACACGGAGGTGCATATATTACTGGCACTCCCTCCGCGTCGCGGGATCACTCGCGGGTTGGCGCCGAGCGAAGCCCGGGCCAAGGGCGGGCCCGTCTAAGCCCATCCAAGACAGGATAAGACTGGGCTAGGCCACCCACCTTTATCTCCTCATCAGATTGATTGACTGACCGTATGCAACCTCTGGTATCATCTCTGTTTTGTTTTTTCTTTCATAAATCTCTTTTCTCTATTCGATTAGATTCTTCTTGTGCCTCACCTGGGGTTAATTACAACTTGTGGTCTGGACTCTGACTAGCTTGAGGGTATAAGATAGACAATGCACTCTACAGCAAGCAAAATCTTAAAACCCCAGGCGGGAGGGGGGCTTAGAGGGACCTTAGATGCCTACTTAACTAAAGCGGTCTCAACCTTAGATTTCGAAATCTCTGTCGCTGAGAATCGCTTGTCCCTCGAGTTTCAGAAAAATAAAAGATCTTCATTGGGCTCAATACAGCTATCAAGGTCCCCACCTATACACAGCACACAAAATAATCATAATACTTCCACTTTAGACACTGGCATCCCCCTTTTATTTCAAGATCACCGGCCCTCACAGATACCATCCAGTGGGGGCTCGGTTGAAGTGGTTAATCTGGACCCCTCCCTAGACTTTTCCCTGGAAGAACCTTCTCTTCTACAGCTCCCAAAACCAACGCCTAAGAGTATAAAGAGTAAACCATCTCTAACTAAGACATCTGCAGGAACTTCTCAGAAGAGGAAGAGAGGGGGAACTGTCCAACGTGGGAGGAGACCCAAGGCAGCTAGAATCTGTCCAAATTCCAAAGGGGGGGGGCATACCAGTAAAAGAGACCCGACCAAGGGAAAAGCTAAACCCACAGGACAGCACACATCCATTTAAACCTCATTCGTCCCAAGCCCAACAGGACATCACTATGGATAAGATGGAGTACTTAGTTAGGTCCCTACTTCTTCCCCTAATAGAGAGGGTAAAGAGAGTGGGCAGTGATATAAGCAGCCTGGTGGAAACTACTGCCTCTACCACTAAAGCGCTAAAAGACTTATCAATACTTATAAAGGCCAACATGAATACCAGATACAGCTTGATCCACACTGAGGGTACTCTAAACGGGGACACACCTACACCTCCATGCCATACCTTACTTAGCAAGACAGCTGAGAAAGCATCAGTTGAAGGAACGAGAGCCCACACTGTCCCCAAGAAGGCAAACGTAGGCGCCACAAAAACTCCCATTATAACAAAACAAGGTAGAACCGAAGAGTTAGGGTATAAGTCGACAAAGAGTAGAGGGCCAGATGATACCACAGCCAATCTACATCCAGCCCGCAAGGAGACTGAGAAAGCTCTAAATATAGAAAAGGCGCATCCCTCAGAGAGAGCCTCAAAAAATATAACCCGCCACGTAGATCTACCCCCGGAGGCGGCCCCGTATGTCATTATTCTTACAGGGGTGCCTGAGCTCCGGGAAGGGAAGAGGGAAGGATATCACGATTTAAAGAACAAAGCCACTTATTGGCTCAGTAACAACAGGCCATTGCCCCCCAACCTGGACGGGCTGATACTACACGTGAGAAGACTGGCTTGGCTGGGACAGAGACCCAAGGACTTATCAGGAGATGTTATAATCATCAACTTCAGAGCTCCCAGAGTCCCTCCTTATATAACTGATTGGTACCTAGAACGGGGAGGTAGCGGCATATCAACTAGGGATCTGAGCTATTTTTACCCACAACCTCTAGTGTCCTCCTGGGGTAGACAAGATACTTATAATAGATCCAAAGCCGCCCATGCCCCTCTCCTTAGGAATGCACATATGAATCAATGGGAAACGATACACAACAACCGTAGGAGTAATCATTGGGGTGGAAGATTACAGAGCGCGCCACACACTCCACACAACTTACACTGGTCTATCCCCTTGAGAAATAGTTTTAATGTATTCTCGGGATTGAATGACCTAGACTGACAGGTAATGAAACCCCCGGGGGAGCACCTGAGTCCAGTAACCTCCATAATCACACCGCCACCTCAGCCTAATAACTATGACAAATATAGTAGCACAGAGGACTTACACGAATCAAATGAATCTGCCTCTAGCAGCAAAACAGAGGTGGAACCAGTAGTAGAAGTAGAGGACATTTATCATCTGAGTACACCAAATAGGGAGAATGGTAACCTCTCACTCTTCGCTCAGACACCAATGGACCACTTTCTATCTAAGGAAAGTGGCACAAGAGTAGGCTCTTCAGTGAAAGCTACTAGGCCCAAGTTGGGTAATCACTTCTACAGTCTGCTCACCTGGAACGTAGCGGGCCTGTCATCTAAGGCCACCCAGCCTTTATGGCTTGAGGTTATTACGAAACACACCATAGTTTGTTTACAGGAAACCTGGTCGACCGAAGAAATTCATATTATAGGCTTCCAAACCTTTCATGCTCCAGCACTTGCCAGCAAACAGGGTCAGAACAAAGGGGGTCTCTGCACCTATGTCGCAACTACAGCTGACATAAAAGTTAGCAAGCTCCTAAATACAGTGTTTTACCAGATACTGGTCCTTAGAGGGAGTCACTTACCTAATGTAATTTTAATACATTTTTATAACAATGTACCCCTTAACATGATTGATTCTACTTTTCACAGCCTCCTGAATAGTCTAAGATCTTTAAGAGATCAGCTAGCAGGAGACACGGCGATAGCCTGGGTTGGTGATTTTAACTGTACTGTCTGCCCTTGTTCTGCTACTGGTTTGTGCCGCCTGGCAGATTATAGGGAAGACTGCCCAACCCACTTCGTCCACTCAAAATTAGGCAATATTATCAACAACATGATCTTTCACCTCAATCTGTCCTTTGTAAATGAGCTATGCAGCCTGATTATCCCTTTCCAACCAACCTTCAATGGACGGGGATGCAACTCTACTATCGATTTTACTTTAATGTCCTCAGCTCATGCAGGATCCGTGATCACTTGGGAAACAGGCAACGATCTCTTTGGTGACCATTATCCCATATCCTTTTTAGTAAAAAAAAAGGGGGAGTCAAGACTAAACAAAAAGGAAGCTAACTACACACCAAAAGTCAAACTAACTGCAACTAATGGCTGTTATCAAATGGGAGAAGGTCGAGCCCGTCGGGTTCTTAAAAAATCTAATTACGACGTCCCTCGAAGACATTTTGATATGTCTGAGAGACGACGAAGAGCCTGACAAAGTTATTCAACTAGCGGTGAAGAATCTTCTACTCAGAGAACGCAGATTAGTTGCAAATAAAGCCCAAGGGTGGTTCGACCACAAATGCACTAAAGCACTAACATCCTTAAAAAAGGCATTAAAGAATAAACCTAAAAATCAAGATTTAATTCGTCAAGCGAGGAGAGATTACAAACTAAAAATTAACACCAGGAAAGCCACCTTAAAGAGGGAGGCCTGGGCGTCCCTGCGCAAGGCCTCGGAACAACGAGACAACACGGCTTTCTGGAAAGTGATCAACGCCCCATACCTGCAAAGTAGAGTGGAGGACTTTTAAATGACCCATTTTAAACAGCTTTATAACAGACCGATCCATGGGCATAGCTTGACCACTCTTAACGACAGTATGATAGGCCCAATCAAACCTGATGACTTAAGCGCATTTTCCCTAGACATAACCTTTAGTTATCGAGAGGTTATTAAAGCCATCACGGAGAACTCGTCTGGTAAGGCTCCTGGCCCTGACGGCGTCCCTATCGACGTTTATAAGGCAGAGATGGACTTCTGGGTGCCCCTACTCACGAATGTCTTAAATAAGTCCAATCAACACGGATTCATTCCATCTTGGCACAACGCAATTGTCGTGCCAATATTTAAGAAGGGAAATAGAAATGACCCCATTTGTTACAGGCCAATCTCTCTCCTCGACGCCTTAATGAAGGTGGCCGGTAGAATAATTCTAAATAGAATTCAAAGCTGGGAAGATGAAAATCAGGCTATCTCCGATTTACAGTATGGCTTTAGGCCAGGGAAAGGGACGGTGGAACAGTGTTTGAACCTGGCCCTAATCACTGCAAAATACACACAGGCGAGGAGCGGCAAATTATATATCACCTTTATAGATCTAAGTTCCGCCTTCGACTGCGTGGACCATGTGCTCCTATGGAAAACACTGTTCAACCTGGGCATTAATGCTGAAATCCTCACCTTTATTCAAGAACTGTACAAAGATGCAGGAGCAAGGGTGAAATTTGGACCCCAGGGGGAATGCTCAGCAAAATTTACCATTTTAAGGGGGGTCAGACAGGGGTGCATACTAGCCCCCCTGCTGTTCACCATTTATGTTAATTCTATTGGGGAACACTTAAATGATTTTCAGTGTGACTACCCCTCTATAAATGGCTCACCGGTGCCACTACTTCTGTATGCCGATGACGCGGCAATAATGTCGCGGACTAGAATTGGACTACAGCGGGCTGTGGCACACTTTACCACTTTCATGAGGGAAAAGGGCCTAATAGTAAACATCCCTAAAACCTATACAATGTCCTGTGGTCGCGGGCCAAGAAAGGGAGCCTGCCCTATATATTTAGAATCACAAAGAATCGAAACAACTGACAGATTTTGCTACCTAGGTTTTACCATTGGTGCCCTGAACAACTTCTCTGCTAAAATTGGGGGAAAGCCCGCGAAGGAACTAATACAGATTTATAAGGCCAAATCCGTATCCACAGCAACATATGGGGCCGGGTTATGGTCGATAGAAAACTCACAGATGCTACAAAGTTGTGAGAACCAGTTCATCTGCCACTTACTTGGCGTCTCTAAATACACATCAACATTTATGACTCATATTGAAGTAGGACTCCCCTACATTTGTGACACCATCAAGATTTCTCCCCTAATGCTGTGGCATAAGGTCTGGGTGACGGAAGAGACTACCTTCAACAGAGAGGTATTAGCTGATTGTCTCTCACTGGACGGGTAGTTGATATTAGATGGCTATCCTACGTGAAAAACTTCTTCTCGAAGATAGGCCACCCAGAATTTTTTGACAAACCCTCCAGTATGGAGGGGATATCAAGAGGCACGCTGAAAAAGATGGCCCTTGACCATCTAATCACTGACAGATGGAACCTAGAGAAAAAGAAATACACAGCTCTCAGGTACCAGGCAATCACCCAACATGAAGGCCTTCAATATTATCTCACCTTGGACCTAAGTCCATACTCCCGCACGCTAATGACCCGTCTGAGATTAGGCACTTTCTTCCGCATGGTCACCTTTCCTACCTGTAACGACTGGTCTTCAGAAATTCAACTGTGCCCGTGTGATGATATTTCAACACAATCTAGCATACATTGTGTGTTGTTTTGCACATTCTATAAGAGACCGCGTAGGGCCCTTTTGATACCCGTTTTGAAAGCTTGGAGGATTCAGTCCTGCAGATTAGCATACACGAAATTACAGCAACTAGAAGATGTTAATGTTATATACGCAGTCTCAAGCTTTTTAATACTCATCTTTAAATTTAGGAACACTATGCAAAGCCCATGAATTTAAATTGTGTTGGTCAAAGTACTGTGCAATGAATCCATTATTTTTAATTACTCTTCTAATCTTAAAAAAGTGTTACTTTACGAACATTTTTTAGCATTCAATCGTTCAAGCTTATTCTGACTATTATGTTTCATTACCTGTTTAAATGTATTTATTGTATTCCTGTGCTTTTTTTATCTTGAAAATCGAATAAAGCTTGCTTTTATTTGATTTGATTTGATAACTCTTGTTTAGAATATGAACAGTCCTTATATTATTCTGCATCAAAAAAGTTTTTAAATATAATTTACATAACGAAAAAGTACAAGATCCAGTGTATAATACTAAATTTTGCATATGCAAACCTCATGGTGGTGTGTTCAATGTGAAGTGTATGTTTATGGTCAGAGTAAGTGGATTTTAACCGCATGCGTGCGGGCGGAATTCCGCTCGTACGCTGACTTTTTCAAAAGCGCACTTTACGTGACGAGCTGGGCTCGTCATGAGCGTGCGAGGAGGCTACCTCATGACGAGCCCAGCTCGTCATCAGCGTCGAAGGGGTTAATAAAGGCATACTTAGAGGAAACATGACATCTCCAATTTGTCATTTAAACCTGCTGGATGTAAGGTTCTCAATTTTTTTATCCAGAACACTTCTCGTTGGAGAAGTTTGTTTGCGTTGTTTGCCCCAGGTTGTTTTGGAACCTGTTCAAAGATCTAAAATTTTAACTTTGAAATGGTATGCCTGTGATCCTTCCAATGTGTAGCTAATGGGGAAGTCAAATTTCCCGTTCTTATTCTACTTTTGTGTTCTGAAAGACGTGTTTTCATTTTTCTTTCTGTCTTTCCCACATATAAAAGCCTGCATGGGCATTTTATGATGTATACTACATGTTCAGAGTCACAGGTTGTGTGGTTTTGTAACGCAATTTTTTCTCCTGATTGCGGATGCAAAAGCGTCTCCCCTAATATTGCATTATTACAGTGTATGCAATTCCAGCATTTAAATGTTACTGGTTTCTGTGACATTTTGATACATATCTTATGAGACAGCATTTCTTTCAGATTCTTCGCCCTAGTATAGGCAAATAGTGGTTTGTTTTTGAATAATTGATGAAAATCCTCTTCCATTTCTAATAGTTCCCAACGTTTCATTATGATTTGTTTTATATCTCTTGATGCCGAGGAATATTTCGAAACAAGCACAATTCTTTCAGTAGGTGATCTTTATGTCTTTTTCAATAATTTTTGTCTGGGTATCAAACATGCTTTCTGCATTTGGTTATCTATTAAAGTCTCTGGATATCCTCTGTCCAGATAGTTTTGCTTTTGTTGTAAACAAGTATCCTTGCAAGATTTATTTTCTGATGAAATACGACAAATGCGTAAAAATTGTGAAAACAGTAGATTATTCACCAGTGATGGAGGATGAAAACTGCTGTATAATAAAGCGCTGTTTTTATCTGTGGGTTTTTTGTACACGCTTGTGTGCATTGCTTCATCTCTCAATTCTACTTGAACGTCTAAAAAAGACACTGTCTTCTTGTCAATCAGGTATGTAAACTGAATTCTTGGGTCAATAAGATTCAATGTGCTTATATTGTTGAGTAGTATTTCTTCTGGACCCTTCCAGATTAAAAATATGTCATCAATAAACCTTCAAAAACAAATCAAACCTTCTTTCCATGTTCCATCACTTAAAATGAAATAATTTTCAAACTTCGCCATGAAGGTATTTGCATACGCCGGCACTCCAGGAAAACCCATACATGTTCCGTTCAGCTGAATAAAAAATATGTCATGCCAAGTGAAGTATCTGTTTTGTAAACAGAATTCAAGAATTTGAAGAATGAAACTTTTGGGTGCCTCAAGGTTTTCTTGACTCAGTAGTGCCCATTCTGCAGCTTCTATTCCACTGGCATGTGGAATCGAAGTATATAATGCAACTACATCTATTGTACATAGAAACCACTCATCTGTTACTTGGTCTTTGATGTTATCTAGACATCTCAAAAAATCGGTTGTATCCCCAATATATGTCGTCCATTTCTGGACGAATGGCTGTAAATAATGATCTATAAATCTTCCCAGATTTTCAAAAATAGATTCACATCCTGCCACAATAGGCCTAAAAGGAGGATCAATTCGGCTTTTGTGTATTTTGGGTAAGAAGTAAATTCTTGGTCTTTTTGAAAATGAATTTGTTAAATATTTTTTAGTCGTTGCATTGATCCAGTTTAATTCTTCGGCTCTCTCAAGGATGTTATGGAGATTGTCAATAATTTCACTGTTAGGATCTGCATCCTTTCAATGCACTGTATTCAGCCCTACTTATGTTTTTTTGTCTTCTCTTGTAGTCTATTTTCTTCAAGTCTTGTTTGATCAATATCTCAAAGGTGTCTAAAGTTTTATGAGAAATCGGTGCCATGACAGTACTTTTCGCTTTGAATATGGGAGTTTCTTTTGTAGAATCTTGCGGACAAACATTAGTGAAGAAATTTCTCAGTCTGAGGGTTCTCATAAATTTAAACACAGCTATCTTTGTTTCAAGTTCTGATGTATTGTAGGTACTCACAAACGATATTCCTTTGTTAAGAACTTGAATTTCAAATTTTGAAAGTTGTAATTGAGACATGTTTACCACCAAATTCATTTCTGTGTTTGACTCCGCAGTCCTTTCTTGAGTTTTTCTTTTTCTTTCTCTTTTTCCTTTTCCTTTGCCTCTCCTTGTTTTTTGTCTAATAGTTTGCTTGTAAGTGTTCCTGCTGACTCTTCTGGTGGTCGCGCTGTCTCTATGGCCCCCTCTAAAAAAGACACATTCAAAGGTGATCCTGATGTAGATTCTTTGGCTATCTCAATGCTCACTACTGGACGCGCTGGTTGTCTTGAAGTGTCTATGTCCCGATCTGAAACGACACTTTCTTTTGATGATGCTTGGGTGGTACGTTTGTTGAATCTACGTTGGGCGTATACTTCTGCCCAAGTATATGCCTCATTTAATTTATAATCGTGTCTCTCTTAAATTTCCTTAGTTTTGTCTCTTGTAGTTCTTTGCCATATTTGTCCAGTTTTAAATTAAGATCCTCCAAGAATTTATCCCAAGGTTCAGTTTCCATACGTTTAGACAAGTCGTTTTTTAAAATGAAAATGTCCTCTTCCAGTTCGTGTATTTCTCTCGATAGTTCTTCTACTAATAATAATATTACATCTAAATTTGTGTTACAAAACCACACAACCTGTGACTCTGAACATGTAGTATACATTATAAAATGCCCATGTGGGCTTTTATATGTGGGAAAGAGAGAAAGAAAAATGAAAACACGTCTTTCAGAACACAAAAGTAGAATAAGAACGGGAAATTTTAATTCCCCATTAGCTACACATTGGAAGGATCACAGGCATACCATTGCACAGTTAAAATTTTAGATCATTAAACAGGTTCCAAAACAACCTGGGGCAAGCAACGCAAACAAACTTCTCCAACGAGAAGTGTTCTGGATAAAAAAATTGAGAACCTTACATCCAGCAGGTTTAAATGACAAATTGGAGATGTCGTGTTTCCTCTAAGTATGCCTTTTTTTAAATCCACTTACTCTGACTATAAACATACACTTCACATTGAACACACCACCATAAGGTTTGCATATGCAAAATTTAGTATTATACACTGGATCTTGTACTTTTTCGTTATGTAAATTATGTTTTTAAAATTTTTTGATGCAGAATAATATAAGGACTGTTCATATTCTAAACAAGTGTTATCAATTTAAACTTTTACTTATGTTTTAGACTGTGTCAACATGTATTATTTAGCTTGAATTCATTGCTTAAAAAGGCCATTGTCTGAGGGAGTTAGAGAACAGATTTAGCATGTGGATAGCTGTTGCAAGGACATCTGGAAGAAGAGAGTTCGAGTCTGTAGTATCATTAGTCCTTTGTTGATTTTCAGTTGTTATCTACCGTCCTAAATTCATTTATTTCACTTTTTGACCGGTTTTCGTCTGACTACAATAGTTGTTAGTATTTTTTTTCCTGATTGGTTTTGTAGTTGTTTGTATATGATGTACGTGCATTATTTTTTAGTTTAGAGCATGAAATTTGTGAGTTTGAAGTGGCCGCGTATAGTTTGTTGTCACTGTTTATCGTGACGCGATCACGTGATGGACGGAAGATGGGCGGAAGTCTTACCGGGAGTTTAAACGCTGCGTTTTTTGTACGGAGTGAGAACAGGAATGTTGTTTGCACTTTATAGACGTTGGAACGGACAGAAAATAATTCGGTAAGCGAGATGGGACAGCTCGTAAGCTGGGTAGTATTATATGTATTTTTTATATGTGGGATGTTTTGACAGAGAGTCACAGATTATTATTTTCGTGACATTGCAGATCGAACAGCATTGCATTGCATTTTCGAATTACAGACGTAACTGCTACGGACTGACTGTAGGACCAGAGAGAGTAGCTTTGTACCGATCACCTAGAAAGCTATTTAAGGTGAGAATTTACGTGTATGTATCATGTAGTTTGCGAGCAATATCGGATGTTATTTCTCAACTGCATTATTTATATTCCAGCTTTGCATTCGTTCCACGGACGGTACTGATTTACACAGCTGCATTCTAGTTGATATTGAAGCAATTTTGGATTTGACTTTTCTAAGGTATGAATAGGATAGGATTGACATGGTCAAACAGGTTTTAGTATTTCCATAAACAATTTGACTTATGATACATTTTTTGGTTACAGTTGCTTGTTTCGTTGGCATCGTGGATTCCGTGTAAGTTTGCTGTTCGGTGGGTTCACACATTGGTTTTGGTGATTAGGTCACACAAGTGTGGTCTTAGGAGGTTGTACTAATACTAACTTTGTGCTTCGCATCAAATGAGCTGGTTACATTTTGACCTTTTTGTTTTCCACAGATATACCCCTGAAGAAGAGACATACGTCTCGAAATGCATAGGGTTGGAATCTAGAATTGCATTAATTATGTATTGAAAATCATGAAAAAGAATTGTTTCAAATTTTTTTTGTATACGCGTATGATGATTTGATTTTGTGTTATTGTAAAGATTACAAATAATGTGATAAACAGATTTATTATGTTGAATTAAATTTCAGAAGATCATAACAAGAATTGCATTTACGTTGTTGCATGTTGGAGTCCTAGTCGCCTAATTAGGGGCTGGGCCACATCATTTCATAATTTTAAATACTGGCATATTGTCTGTAGAGAGAAGAAGTACCGTTGACACTTGGGGGTCCATTAGGATGGTGGGCGGACATTGTCCGCCCGCCACCCTATTGTAGAACGGGACCGCCCGCCTGAAGTGCGGGGGTCCCCTTGGGGGGAATTAGGATGTGCTCACCACAGTGGCGGGCACATCCTGTAGTTTTAGCATTGTGGCGGGCGGTGCACTCTGCACCGCCCGCCACAATGCTACAAATGCTTTTTCGCATTTGCATATGCAAAGCGGCAAGCACCACGCGGTGTCTGCCGCTTTGCATATGCAAATGTAGGAGGGTACCATAGGGAACCCTCCCTGTCCTCCCCCACCTCTGCCTATATCAGGGGGGCCCGCAGGGGGCCCCCGCAGCATACACCGCCTGCCTTTCCGTGGCGGCATTGCCGCCATGGAAAGGCTTGCTGAAATGCCTATCTTAATATGGCTGGGGGTGTCTGCTTGACACCGCCACCATATTAATCATTTTCCGCCCCGGCCGCAATGCGACCGGGGCGGAAAAGTGGCGGGCGGTGATTTGCTGCGCCGTGGTTTCCCCCGCCATTCTAATATGGTGGGGGGGAATACAGGGAAGGATGGCGGGCGGATTGCCCCTGCCAGGCTGGCGGTGGCTACCGCCAGCCTGGCGGGGGCAATCCGCCCGTCATCCTAATGGACCCCCAAGTCTTCAACAAGTACACTTATAGAGATCTTCAAGTAAAGAGCGTATCATATAGAAAGTAAATGATTCTAGATGATAATATCAAATAAGAGCAGGGATTAAGTGAACAAATATGAGCCTTGTAGAACCTATTTATAATCTAGTTATTGTGTCTCTATAGGAAAGAAGCTTTCAGCTATCTGTTGGATACCAGACCCTATATTTGATCTTCGAGAATATTTTAAAACCTTGACTCAAGGTAATGCATATAGCCCAGGATAGAGATGTGATAAAACCTAGGGTTAGTACAGACCAGACTATATAATCAGTACATTCTATGAAGGACTATACAGGGAATACTAGAGGTAATTTCTAGGATATTAGAGAGGTGCCATTCTTAATACCTATACACTTACACAGAGTATTTTTTGTCTCATGCAGTGTGGATAAAGAAGAGCAATGTAAAATCAGTAGCTTGATGTTATGAAGAAATACGGGTACACCAATTACCAATGACATGCAGGTAATTTAATTTAAAATATGGGTAAAAACATCAAGTAGATCTAAATTTATTTAAACATAGGGAAGGGAATACTCTGCTTCTTTTTAATCTAGGTAGTGATTTTAACAACGATTATACATATATCTTGAAAATAGTAGACAATGCCTATCTTCTTCATAAAGGTGTAAAGATAATTTGGAAAGGGACAACAAATTAAGGTCAAGGGAGACCTAATAACAATTCTCATCCCCCTATACACTTGTTTTATGCACTTGGTATATATGAGTGAGAAAGGCTCACATGTCACATAGCTGGTTGAGTGCACAGTATAACCTAACTTTAGTGGTATCAGTTACTAATTAGGCATATCATTACTTTATCATTGTGTATAGATATAGAATTGTTGGAATATGGTTCATTTTAACTCTAGATTAGAAAATACTGACTGTATATATTTGTTTATTTTAGTAAACCACTGGAAAGAAAATCCTGAAGAAGGCATCTCGCCGAAACGCGTTGTTGGTATTCTACTACATCATTACCAGTGATGACACACATTACTTTAAAATTTCTATGATGATTGTGTAATCAAAGTATAACAATATTTGTACCCTTCAGGGCAATCTTGTATCAATGTATATATGTGGTTTGCATCTTTGTTATTTAATTGTAACATTGAATGATTTCTTATGTATTGAAATGAATTTTGTATAATGGTGAAGAGAAATTCTATTTTTATAAGTATATATCTTTTTTCTACTTTAAGCAAACAAAAAGAACAATAAAATCAAAAAATATTTTTTTAATTACTATTCTCTATTGTGTTTTACATTATTGTGCATCTAGAGTTTTCATGAACTAAACCCCATTAATCCAGCACTGAGCCCGGTGCGCACATTTTTCCTATTAATTTCCCCAGGACTCAACACATCACTGAGCCCCTTGTGTCCCCATCACACCCATTTGATCTTCCCTCCCTTTCTGCAATTATGCCCTCAGGAAGGACTGGCACCCTATAAGGATTGTGGTGTGACTTCCCAACTCTGTGTACATGCTAAAGGGGAGCAGGTGGAACAATCGATCACCATCCTTGCCCGCATGGTCCTGTTTTTGTGGCAGCAGGAAAGAACGGTGACCTCGAGGACTGTGCTGGTTCCCCGATGGTCCCTAACCAAAGTTGGTCACCAAAATAAAGATATCAAAAAAACGCTAAAAGCACATTTATTAAAGTTTTAAAAAGTCAAAGCAGAAAACTCGTGGTCCCAGCAAAGAGCATGCTGTGGGTGAATCAGCTGCAGAAGGCTAGCCCAATAAGGTTCCTAGGAGAGCCATAAATTCTGCTTCATTCAGTTTGTTCGTGCCAGAGGAAGGCAGAAGCATTACGAGAATCATTCTTGGTGGATTTGGTTGACTTCCAAGAGTGGAGTGGACCTCACAGCAACATAACTTAAAAACATTAGTGCCTCCCTAAGTTTCAATGGTAGGGAAATTCATTATCCTGGGAGACACTTTTCAGATTTTCAAGTATTTCCAGAGCTTTAACTTTTACTCTTATGGCTCTGGGTGCAGGGATCTTTATTTCTCTGTCATGTGCCTGCCTTGCACCATGTAAAGTGATAAATGACATAGTATTGAACTTTGAGAATTTAATTGGTAGCAAATGCATTATCAGTGGATCATTGCACATATTGTTGGACATCACTGAATGATGGTTGTCTTGAAATGCTTTTGACCATATTATTCTGCCTTTTATCTTTTGTGTTGACACCCTCACAAAGCCAGTATTCTGTGTTACGCACATGGGGGCTATTGTTGGTTTAGGGCTCAGGGCTTATGGTTCACTTGTGCACAGCAGGTGCCACCAGTGCAGGATACAGAGTACATCTATGGGGCCTTTCCTAGATGTTCACCTCACCCCCTTCCCTCTATATTATTAGGTGAGATCCTCTAGATGACGACACTATAGGCTTAGCTACCTACCATTTAGTAAATATTTTGAAATGTCTGCATAGTATTTAGTAGATTTTAATGTGTTTGTTGCACTGCTGAATGCAAAGTCTCCTGCCCACAGCACCTCCTCTGAGCAGGCCTTGAACTGCTAATGCTTGGTTCCCTGAGAGTTAAGTGTTAAATATGAGTATCTGACTCTCACATAAATATTTCACAATATGGGGCCCGGGACACCAGTGCAAAAGAACACATTTTTTACCTCTTCACCTCTGTGACTCGGAAACCTGACAGTAGCAAAGAAGATTTGTTTTTGTTTGTATCTTATGTAACTTTGTGAGAAATTGGGTAGTTGTTTGACTGGGGTGTCAACCCTGGTCAAGCAAAAGCCCCAATACCTTGCAGGGTGAACCACAAAATGTCACTAAATTAACTTGTGTTTAACCCTAGGTAGTTTGGCACCAAAAACTGTAAGACTTAACTTAGAGGCAATGTGTAAAGTATTCATGCAGCACAAACACAGTAATAAAGTGTTAAGACAACACAAGAAAAATCCCATAACATTTTTGAAAAATAGAGAACATTTTAGTAAAATATTTGACACCAAAATGTCTAAAACACAATCAGTAGAACCGGAGTAATGAATTGTAAAAAATTTCAGTTGAAACAAATTTGCTGCTGCAGAAAAGTACATAGCGCAAGAAGTTGTGAAGTCAATCCGACAGGTGATACACCTTAGGTGGATAGGTAAGAAGGTTGGCCACTTTATCCTCCTGGTTCTCAGAGCAGTTTTTAGCCGAAAAAATTCTAAATCCCCACTTTTGTATTTTGGCTACCAGGGCACCTTTAGTAACTCTTTAAAGGTTCAAGACTGGACTGGCACCACTTGGAGAATCAAGACTCACTCAGGCTGGGTCCAGGCGTGGGTTGAAGATGGGGGAAAAGGAGGCCAGCAAACTAGCCCATGTGTTGTCTCTCTATAGGTTGTGGGACAGTTGAAGATCCAGTACTTGCCCCAAGGCAGAAGGTTGCAGAGCAGCAGGACAAACAGGGCAGTAATCTAACAGGTCGGCAGTCCAGCAGAGTGGCAGTCCTTCAAGCAGCACAGCAGTCCTTCTTCCTGTCAGAGTATTCACATGCCCAGAGGTGTACTGAAGAGTTCATTACTGAGATCCCCTATTTATAGCCTGGCACCCTGGTTCTGGAAGGTTCGAGAAGCTTCATGACGATGGCTTTGAAGCGCATGGAATTTCTTGACTCCCCTGCCCTGGCTCCAAGCTGTTTGCAGTGACAATGTGTGGTTGTTAGGCCCTTTGTGTGAAGGCAGAACACAGACTTATCACTTGCAGATGGGGCTGTGCTCAGCTCCACCCTCTCATCCTGCCAGGAGATGGCCCATTCAGGCACACCTAATCCCTCTATTGTGTGACTGTCTGAGAGGAATTCACAAAGTCGAACTGTCAGTTACACTTAGTCATGTGACCCAGGCAAGGCTACAGGCACAAAAGGGCTAAGGGCAGAACAATGACAACTTTCTAAATGTTCAACCTGAGCGCTTGGTAAGTCCTCAGCCTTTTGTTCACATAGTACAGACCCCTAATCTGTAATAGCTTACTGCATCGTCGGTTCCACTTTTTTCAGATACTTCGCTTTTCAGCGACTAACCCTCGTGTAATTGCTGGGTCTAGCCATCCTTTTAGTTACTCCGGTAAGACACTTGGTTGACTCACCCCTGCCTGCACAGATATTGATCACTAATCGGGCAACTGAGCACCCACGTCCTGTAGTCACGCTTTCACAGCATTTATTTTGTGAACTTTCTTCTCTTGTTGCTATTCGTCACGTGGTGTTAAGGCATAACCTCCTTCACTTTTTTATTTTTCTATTTTATATTGTTGACTCTCACTAATTTCATTTTTTTTCTTTTTGTCCTCATGGCAGCCTTACTCACTGTGCTCCCTCTTTCTGACAGTCAGTTAGTTAATTTTTATCCTCGCCCCACTGTAAGTACTTATTTGTTTCCTCATTGCATCATGTTCCAAATGTTCTCATATTGTTTTTCATAGATTCCCCTGACAAAGGGCAAGCATAATTGCCCGAAATGCATTGGGATTTTTAATTTGAATCATGTTTGACTCTTGTTTGGATCATTCCACGCATTGGATTTTGTGAAACTTGAACAATATCCTTGAACTTTTGGTTCCACCATAAAGATATTCAACCGAAAGCCTGAAGACTCCTTGTCATCTCTCATCATTTTTCTCATCATCTCTCTCATTGTGGTCTTGAAATATTATTGTTGTGAATTATTCATGTTAAACTTATCACTGTGGTTTCATGTACACTCCTTCGAGTGACTAGAGCAGTGCATTAGGTTAACCAGACTACCATCTGGTGATTTTTTCTAGTATTAAAAAAAGGCATGCAGGGCCTTTTTCTATTTGCACGCATTTGTATAACTGTTTAATTTCGATACCTGGTACTCAGTTTTGATACATTATGTTTACCTGAGTGCAACCGGTTGTATCCTTATCACAACTTTCTAAATGTGGCATTTATAAAAACTGTAATAAAAACCCTGACTTTACCATTAAATAGGATATTTAACTTAAATTCCAAAAAATACCAAACATGATACAGCCCCCTGCTCCCAATTGGATATTGTAGCCTATTAAATGTAATAAAGGATGTCCAAGGTTATCATATGGGAGAGGTAGGCCTCACAGTAGGGAAAAATGAATTTAGGAGTTTTTCAATAGCAGGACTTGTATAACTTAAAAGTACATGTCCAACCTTTCAATTACACGGAACTCTGCCCTATGGGATGCATAGGGCTTATCTTAGGCATGAAATATATATAATACATGGGAAATGTAAGGCTTGGCAAGGGAGTTTTAATGCCAAGTAAACCTGGCAGTTTAAAACTGTATTCAGGATGCAGTGACAGTCCTAGGGCATGTTTTGATGTGGTACTTAAGTGGGTGGCACAATAAGTGCAGCGGACCCACAAGTAGCATTTAATTTACAGTCCCTGCATAAATGGTATACCACTCTACAGGCGACTTACTAGTAAATTGAATTTGTTAAATGGGTATAAGCCATTTAAACAATGTTTAAAGGAGAGAGCACAAGCACTCAAGCTACTGGTTAGCAGTGGTAAAGTAAACCTAAGGCCAACAAAAAGGAATTCAGCAAAAGGGGAAGGAAAAAGGCAAATCATTTGGGGGTGACCCTGCAGAGAGGTCCAGTTCCAACAACCTTCTTTTCAGTATGCACTTGATGATGTTTCACATAATTATTGATATGCATCAGAAGAACTGTGCTTGTTGAGCTAGGAATTCACAGAAGTATTCCTGCTTGGAGTAATTGGGAGTCTTCATTCGCCCAGCAGCCACTAGATTATCACAATTGTGGTTAGTTGTGCCACCCTTTGATTAGGACGACAGAGACCCAGATAAAAACGGACTTCTATGGCTACTGCACAAAAAACAGAAATACAAATTCAAAAATGAAAATCAGTAAATAGGACCACGCAAAAGTTGAACTGCATATCGAGTACACAGGGAAACAGTGCTTATTTCCTACTTTGGAAGGCCGGTAAGGGATCTAGAAGCAATGATGAAAATAGAGCCGGAGCCAAAATACTGTTTGGTTATTTTTCATATTAAAGGGTGTTTATATTTTTTTCAGAAACGATTATAACAACGTTTATTTAATGATTTCGCTGTGTTCAGACTCTCTTTATTGAAAGTAAGGCCAGTAAGGGGGAGGGGGTTGTTACTTGATTTATTTAGATTTATGTTTGTTAAATGTATCATTGACTGGTCACTGGAATGGCCCACAAATGGCTGAATCTAATTTGGAAGCACGAACTCTGCTCGTGCGACGACTAAAGGAGTTGTGGGAAACCAGCCTAGCACTTTGCGTTTTTGCTGAATAGTTAGTTTCCTAAATGGAAGGTAAAAACAGGAGGGTATTTTTAAAGTATCAGCGTTTGACTTCCTGTCAACTAAATTTATCATGGAGCCTCACAGCAGGTCACGACTTCAGTTACTGATGAAATTCCAGTGATTTCAGATACAACACCAGCAGGGATTCCCAGTCCTCGTCTGATGCATGCTCTCACCCTTTCTGTCGTTCGGGAGCTATTCTCATTTTATTTATACTATTTGTAACAGCAACTGTGTGGTGTCATTGTCTATCAAGGCATAAGGCAAGCCGTCATTAAAAAAAGGCAAATACAAATCAGCATTTCTTGCCACTTATTCTGTTTGGTGGCACTCGACAACTTCAAAATACCAAAGGAAAGATTGGCGATCACATTTACTTTTCTAGTGAATATTAAAGTAGCTTATTGGTTTTTGAGCTATTTGCATATATTCTCCGGTTAAGCATTTTATTTGCTTGTTGGCTACATTTGTGACACAACACATACCAAAGAACAAGCATTGGCATAGCCAATAGGTCTCGGAACCTATTCCGGTCTTTTGGAACCTTATAAGTATTTAGTTATGCAGCACTATATCCTTGGTGCAACAACATTAACTGTTGCATGGCTAAACACTTATAAGGTCGCAAAGGCGAGACCTATTGGCTATGCCAATGCTTGTACTATGCTTCTGTCCATCTTCTGTTTCTTGGCACCCCCTCCTACCAAATCTGTTTCTCATAACCTCAATATTCTATGCTTATTTTTATATCAATACAGGTTCTATTTGTGTTTACGCGTGCCTAAGAATTCTGAATCATGCCTGTCATTCTACATATTGCTGGTGCACACACAATAATAGCCCATGTACTCTGAACGTTTGTATAAAACTAATTTCACCATACAATTGATGAGGTTTCAGGATGAGGCTTCTTGGTTTGGAATACTATCAGAGCAACAGCACTTCGTTATAGATCATGCCATGGTGGCTGTTCTTTAAAACAAGGTGGTTAAAATACAATGGCACAGGCAAGTGTATAAAAAAGCATTGACAAATTCTCACTACAACATAAATACCCACCACATAAAACCAATATATACCACATAGCAACAATCCACATATACAATCAAAACAGCATGCCACATAATTACAATCAGCATTATTTTACTCGACAGTTCCATGCCACATTAATCAACCCTACACGCTTCCATTGCACACCACATAACTCAACTATAAATCAGATAATACAAATCAACACAATTACATAACACACTATATGCATACAATCCACACCACATAAATCCACATCACACGCCAAAATTAAATAGCACACCACATATTAAAACTCCACTCTATAAACCTCCACAACAGAAAATACCATACCACATAATTACTCTCCATAACACACAATCCCCCTGGACATAATTCCTATATAGTAAATACCATACAATGCATCATTTCTATCCACATAATTCCACTCCCCAATATAGCACATAATTCCACTACAAACTACATATATTCACTCCATTAAAAAACACAAGTAAAAAACATTTACTATGCCAACAGTTCAAACTCTTGCAAACGCGAGACCTATTGCAAAGCACACACTTGTTAACACTATCTGTACACTGGCTGCACCACTTTAACAGCCAAAAATAAAAATATATAAGCAACAGAAAAGTGACAAATCCGGCTTTGCAAAGGGCCTTTCAGTGCGCTGCAATGATGCAGCGGGCTATAGGAAATATGTCATAAGCAACGCTACCCAACTCCACTATATACACCATCAATCAATAAACTCTCATAAGGCCCATAAATTTAACATGACATATTATAACCAACTGAATCATGTGACCTAATTAACCTATTCACAAATTATATACATTTATATACAACCATGGTAAATGAATTCATCGTACTATACAAACCTACAAGCTAATTAAGCCACTGTGGCGATAAGATCTAGCTATGAATAACCTATACATATGAAAATAACAAGACCAGCTTGATTTCCAAAGTAAGATTTTTATTAACTACTCATTTGGAAAATGTATTAGAAATTTTATTAAAGCATTTTATTTGAATCATTGCAAATAGTTATGACAATTTTATTATGAATCAAAATTATTATTGCAAATGAGAATTATCAGTTTGGCATTTTTCAAAACCTAAGTCCCTAACTAATGCTAGCTATAAGGAATTTAAAGAGTAAAGTCTTTGAGGGCTCTTACGTGTTCCAAGAGAAGTCCAACAGCATAACGCCCTCATCAAAAGGTCTGCAAGGAGAAGCATAACTCTTCCACGGGGCAAGAGTTTTTATACCTTTCTACGCTAAGCTAATCTAAGAAAAAGTAATTTCCACCGCTGAAATAAGAGCCTCATTGGTCCAAAAGTGACAGGCAACGTGTCACCAGATTTCAGAATTATAGTTCCGTCATCATTCTTAGAGACCATTGTCTCTAGTTTTCGAACAACGCCGTTTCCTTCGGTTCGCAACAATTGCAACAAAATGAAGTTTTTAGCTTCCTCGGATACGTGAATGTCATAAGCCTTTCGCCGGTTCCTGGCCTTGGCCTTGTTCGGTTAAGAGAATGTCATCTCAGCACAACAAACTTTTCAGACGGAGAAAACTGTTGCCATCATGGACTTACTCTGGCTCCAAGCAGATTTTTGCAAGCACGGAAAGTTTTCACTAGGCCCAAAGCCTTTTTATTAACTAATGTATAAACAAACACAAGAAAATAATTAAAGCGAGAAATATAATTTGTTCTGTTGCCACCCTCCATTGCTAATAACTAACCCATTAGTCTAAATTACCTAGCAGAAGCAACAAATAAAGCAGCATTTTATATCTACCATTCTTCTTATTATCCAGCAAGGTTCTTTATGCACCTATAGAGAACAGAGTGACACCACATAGACAGGGAAGCAAAATAAGCACATGCCATTTATTCTAAACAGCTGCTGTTAATTTTTGACATAACAAATAGACACGATTAATTTATTATTTTTCACAAACAAGGAAATGCAACATAATGCACGTTTATGAGCACACATGTTAGTATCCCGCGTTTTTCATATGTAGATGCAACTTAAACTAGGTTGAATTAATACATACACAGCACAACTGTTAATTTTATTATTTTATTTATGGAAGTGTGACTTCACGAGTTGAAATGAAAAACATTTCTGAATCTCGCTCCATCAACTCCCTCATCTGGTGATTAACCAATCACAGAAATTGTTATTAGGATGGATGCACAGCCTTTAAATGAAAATTCATCCGGTTGGGTTCACCTTGGGTGGCGTAGATACCCCTAAAAACGCCAAATTAAAGCTTAGAATGTGGTACCAGTGAGTCACTGGGACCATCCCCTTAGGAACACCTTGTTCTCCTCTTATCAACAGAGGATTCCACAACTGTTTGACGTTTCAAATTTCTTTTAATTCATCATTGTTCAACGAATGTTAGTTCAAAGTATTTTTAGTCATTAGTTTCACTCATTAATGAGCATGAGTGACATGTTAATCCATGAGACATCATTATAATTCAAAATGTCCAATGCATTTCGGGCTGTAGAATAAGCCCTTCATCAGGGAATAATGCTCTGTATTAGTCCTCGGAGCGCCTTCTCGTACTTCCTCTCGTCTGCCTGGATCAGTAGACCCTACTGATCCATTCGTTGAACAATGATGAATTAAAAGAAATTTGAAACGTCAAACAGTTGTGGAATCCT
The DNA here is from genome assembly GCF_964261635.1 of Lissotriton helveticus. Lineage (NCBI taxonomy): Eukaryota > Metazoa > Chordata > Amphibia > Caudata > Salamandridae > Lissotriton > Lissotriton helveticus. The sequence continues at coordinate 541,878,004 of NC_136063.1, read as the reverse complement.
CTGTTGATAAGAGGAGAACAAGGTGTTCCTAAGGGGATGGTCCCAGTGACTCACTGATTAACCAATCACCACACCACACCCAAAAATTTGGTAAAATGTTTTATCTCAAACGAAAATGGTTCAATTTCATTCTGTTAATATTTTCTAAAGACTAGTTTCAGCAAAATCTTTACAACTCTCATATTGAGCTCTGCGCAACTCCTCAAGCGCTATCTCTTTCTCTTGCTCCTTTTTGATTTTGTAAATTCTTCTCTTTTCCCTCATGTGCTTCTTTCTTTTGTGTAACATGCAGCTGATCTTTGTCAAAACTATCACAAAAATTATCACAAACAAAGGTGTTAGAATCTTGCCAAGAACTGATCCACCAATCTCTTAAAACCAGGTTTTGATTGCTTGGAATCTTTTTGAAAGACGTTCTGAAAAATCATCCTCTTCTAAGGGGACTATTTCCGAGTGCATCTCTGTGATGTTTCTAATGTACATTTCAATATTCTTACTCTCATCTGGAATGTAAGTACAGCAATGCTGTACATGTAAAATGCCACAGACTCCTCCCTCTTTTGCCAGGAGTATGTCTAAAGCAAGGCGATTTTGCATCGCCATTGATCTGACCGCAATGACCTCCACATCCACTAACTGAAAACCACCTGCTGTGTCAGTGGACAATCTGTCAACAATTGTGGACAATTTTCTGATTCTTCCTGCATTCAGGGTTATCCCTACTAAGGGTATCACTGCCTCAAAGATGTCTCCCAAAATTTCTGAGAAACTTTCTCTCCTATACCTGTTTGCATGGCTACTGATTTCAAAAGAACCTTCTGCATTTCTGTCAACATGGAAAATCTTGGGGAACACAAGACCAACAAAACATGTCCCATACCAATGGTCTGGGAGATTATAATAAGCCTTATCTCCACAAACAAAATAGATCCCAGGGAAAATTGGATCTCTGCCACCTTTGAATCCCCAACCCCCCATGATTTGGTAAGTGTCCTCACAATTGCTAGCTCCTACAAAATAATTATCAAACAGAGTGTTATCTCTCCTAATGCAAAGCTTGCCACTAATTGGTTTGTCTATGTGAATTGCAACATTGTCAAAATATTTGCCATTAAGCTTAGCATCCTCCTTTTGCCAGAATTTAGATTTGGTCTGCTTGACCATCTCATTTCTTTTATAAATTGCTCTTCTCTCCTCAACAAGATTCAGGAAAGACTTTTCCTCAGCTCTCAATTTGCAAGTTAAGTTATTTCTGTATGCGTACTCATAAGTGAGCTCATTAGTTACTAAGAAGAAATCCCTCATCTGTTTAGCTTGTTTATGTTTATTTAAAGCATTCTCTATTTTCAGGTTAGCAAAGATCTCATCATAGTTGGAATAATAATACTCCAACCGACCAGTCTGATAAAATAAACTAGCTATCACACTGCATGTTATGCCATAAGTAAGAGGAAGCATATTGTATGTTACTCCCTCAGAAACAGAAGCAGGCAATTTCACACAAATATAGCAATCTTTGACATCCATGACTTTAACGTACTCTCCCAAAAGCCTTGAAAATGTATTGCTATAAAAATCACCAACAGACCTGTCCTGATGAACATCTGGTCTGTGATCAATAACCTTGTTAGCTTTGTGTGTTGCACTTGTTTGTCTTGACTAACTGAAGCTTTGCTTGTCATATTGACTTTGAACCTCTCCTTATCGATCCCGAAAGGAAAGATGACAGCTAAAACTAACCAGAGCAGAATTAATATGAGCACACACACCAGAGTCATCTTACAGCATTTCTTGAAAATGGAACATTTTGAAGTACCTCGCACCATTACATAAGGCATCTTTTTTTTATTTATTTTTTTTATACTTATTTACAAAAAGAGAAAACAAACATTTTCAAAATTTTCTAAAACCTCACACCCCCCTTTTTAAATATATATATATTTTTTTTAAGTTTTAAAACCCTCTAACAATTTTTCTTCGACCTTGCGTCACAAGTTATTCTCCAACTAAATACAATTTCTTCAACCTTGTGTCACCTAACACAATTTCTTCAGCCTTACACCAAAAACAGAAACCTAAACTTAATCCTAAATTCTAACATGTTAGTACTTCAATCATTGTCACTAATCTCCTCCACTTCTTCTTCCTGACTACTGCTGTTTATTTCAATTACAGGTGGTAATATTATATAAGCCCATTCAGGAGATTTATATTTTTGATTCGGTCTCAAAACTCTCTTTGTTTTTCTAGAAATCACTTTTATTTTCTTTCCTTTCTCAGCTTTCTTTTCAGGATCCCCCTGACTAGTGATCTCATTCACCTGCTCCTTCGATCTTTTCACTAACCTGACTCTCAACCCTCCATTTTCAGTTGGCCAGGTCTCTCCTTTCCTCAAGATTTTTCTTTTTGGCTCAGACTCGTTAGATTCTGTTTTCCATGATCTTTTCTTCACTCCTCCTTTCTGACATTCTTCATCACTTTCTCCAGAATCACTGTCAGAAATTTCAATCGTTATCCCAGGATCTTTTCTAATCGGCAGCCTTACTCCGTTAGGAACAGCACTCCTTCTCCCATCACTGGTACTCGGTAATTCGTCTTCCTCCAATTCTTCAATCACCTTTAACTTCCCAGATCCGGATTTCTTGTTCCTGCTTTCAGAGTTCGTTTCCTGCCTTTCGATAACCTCCTGGTCTTTCCTCTGAACTTGATCAGACTCTTCTGTTGTTTCTTTTTCTTTTCTCGATTCTTTATCAGGTTCTCTCTCTTCACCTGTTTCCTTTTCTGTTTCTTCTGTTGATTCTTTGTCTAGCAGATTATTTTCATCTCCAGAATCTATTTCAATAATCTTCAAGTCTTTTCCAATCAAATCTCCATTCACAGATGATTTCTCCAGATGTCGACCACTCTGTCGATCTTCAATATCTGGATTTCTTTCTATTTCCTCTTCAGAGTCTGAATCATCTGTCGTATCACTGTCCTCATCAGAGTTTTCAGGTGTAGGTATTGGAATAGTGTGACTTGGATGTATCCACCTTTTCAATCCTCTACACTTCACTGCATTTGTTGTAACAAGGATTACCTGCCTTGGTTTCTGCCACCTCGGGATCAAACAGTTCCTTCTTCGATGAACTTTCGTTCTGACCCAATCTCCAGGTCTCAGATCATGTGTCTGCACTTTGTCTTTTGATTTTGCTTCAGTTCCCACCTGATTAGACACAGAAGTCACTACGTCAGACAGACGCTTACAATACTCTAAAATCGCACTGTCATTAATGCTTAACAGTTTTCCTACAGGTACATAAGCTTGCCTCATGACTCTACCCATAAGTATTTCGTGAGGACTCAGACCTGTCTTTTTATCTGGTGTACTTCTCAAAGTCATCAGAACAAGTGGAAGAGCATCTGTCCACTTTACACCTGTATCAAGACACATTTTTCCAATTCTATTTTTTATTGTTCCATTAATCTGCTCAACTACTCCAGATGCCTCTGGTCTGTACGCACAATGTAGTTTCTGCTCAATGTGTAATGCTTCACAGATCAATTTCATCAGTTTGTTATCAAAATGTCCCCCTCCATCACTCTCAATAGTGACTGGGAAACCATACCTCGGTATTATCTCTCTAAGAAGTAACTTTGCCACTGTAATTGAATCACAATGACGTGTTGGAAATGCTTCTACCCATATTGAAAACAAACACACAATCACCAAAACATATTTCAAACAGTTGTGTATTGGCATTTCAATGAAATCCATCTGTAATCTGGTAAAAGGACCACCCTCCCGTCCTATGACTCCCGTTCCCACAACTGATTTCCTGTTTGGGTTCATTTGTTGGCAAGTCAAACACCTCTGACAAAGAGACTCTGCAATTGTCCTGAACTTGGTATTAAACCATGTCTCTTTTGAAAAGCCTGATCATAGAGTCTCTTCCATATGACCAGGACCATGATACATTCTGGCCATGTCAGCAATCATGCAATTTGGTAAGACTACTCTGCCATCTTTATAGGTCAAAATACCATCCTCATCTCGTGGCCTACATTCTGCTCTCAACCATGTGTTTTTCTCATCATCATCAGCTTCATTTTGTAAGTCTCTAATTTCTTCCCATGTCTCGACAACAGTTGTTTTTCCCCGATTAAGTGCATAATCATAATCATTTTTTGCACAAAATGTTGCCATTTCGTCTGCATAATTATTGCCTCTGGTGATAAAATCTTCACCTTTTTGATGTGCTGCGCATTTTACCACAGCAATCTCTCTTGGCATTTGAATGCCATCAATTAATCTTTTAATGAATTCTGTATTTTTGATTGGAGAACCTGCTGACGTCATATAGACTCTCTGAGACCAGAGCTGTCCATAATCATGCACAACTCCGAATCCATACTGACTATCTGTTATTATAGTAACTCTCAAGCCTTTTGCTATTTCACAAGCACGAATTAAAGCAATTAATTCAGCCACCTGTGCTGAACGAATTCCTTCTAGACATGAAGCTTCTTCAACATCTGCTACTGTGCAGACCGAGTATACTGCTTTCAAAACAACTCCCTCTGATCTCAGACAGGAGCCATCCACAAAGAAGACAAGATCTGATTCAGGCAATGGTACATCTTTAATGTCCTGCCTTGGCTTGGTACAGTATTCCATGACATCCAAACATTCATGCTCCATGTCGTTTTCGTCAATATTTTCAGTGTCAGGTAACAGTGTGGAAGGATTTAAATTCACACACCTTGCAATTGACACATTATCAGATCCCAGAATAATTTTCTCATATTTGGTTAGTCTGCTGTTTGTCAGGTGCTGCGTTTTACTCTTTGTAAGGAGAATTTCAACTGAGTGAGGAACATAGACTTTTACAGGAAATCCCATTATTTTTCCCTCACTCTGTTCCAGGCTAACACTTGTTGCTGCAACTGCTTTTAAGCAACCTGGTAATGCCTTTGCAACCGGATCAAGAACTGCTGCGAAGTAAGCAATAGACTTTCTCATGTTACCATGTCTCTGAATTAACACAGACAAAGCACATCCTTCTCTTTCACTGCAGTATAGTTCAAAACCTTTTTCATAATCTGGCATGCCCAGAGCTGGAGCTTCACATAAGCTTCTTTTTAGTTTCTCAAAAGCTTCTAACTCAATATCAGTAAGAACAATTGGATCTTTTACATCTGATTTTGTCAATCTCTGTAGTGGCTTCGCAATTACCGAAAATCCACTAATCCATTGACGACAGTAACTAACCATTCCCAAGAACATTTTCACCTGTCTTTGTGTTTTTGGAGGTTGCATTCCCTGAATCATTTTGATTCTCTCGATTGTCACCTGTCTCATTCCTTTTGCAATTCTATGACCAAGGTATTTTACTTCTTGTTTACAAAACTGCAACTTTGCAGGTGACACTTTGTGTCCCTCATCTGCCAAATGATTCAAAATTGTAATCGTGTCTGTCACACAATTATCTCTCGTTTTTGCTGCGATCAACAGATCGTCAATATACTGCACTAATGTCGATCTGCCTGGCAAATTCAAATCTTCCAAAGATCTCTTTAACAGTTCATTAAAGATAGAAGGACTTTCTGTATACCCTTGAGGGATTCTGCACCACGCGAGGGTCCTACTCTGGAACCGGAAAGCGCAGATTTCCTGGCTTTCTGGATGCAATGGAACAGTAAAGAACGCATTGCAAAGATCAATGACAGTATACCATTCTGCATCATGCGGAATCTGGTAAAGAATGACAGAAGGATTTGGAACAACTGGGCAACAAGGAACCACAATCTGGTTTATTTTTCTCAAATCCTGAACTATTCTGTACGTTCCATTTGGCTTTTTGATCCCCATAATCGGTGAGTTACAAGGACTGCTCTCAATTTCTTTCAAAACACCTTGTTTAATGAACTTTTCAATTACAGGAATAACACCCTCAATCGTTTCTGCCTTCATTTTATATTGAGGAATGTTTGGAAAGTCTATTCCCTGCTTCACTGTGATTTTGACTGGATCGACATGTTTCATCAGACCCATCTCATTTCCAGTCAAATCCCAAATCTCAGATTTAACTGTCTCTTTCAATTCCTCTGGTAAATTTTCTTTATCAAAGGTAGGAAACAATTTCTCTTCTTCTGCTTCAATCATTAACATAGTCAGTCTGTACAACCCATCTTCCTCCATGGTTTGTAATTCAATTCCACCAGGTGAGCAATATATCCTACAATTCATTTTACACAATATATCTCTTCCTAGTAAATTCACTGGACTGCTATTACAAACTACAAATCTGTGTTTGTCTTTGAAATTGCCTATTTCCACATTCACAGGATCAGTAAGATCAGTCTTCATTTGTTGATTGCTGACTCCAACTACTTGGATGGTATCCCCAGAGAGAGGTAGGTTTTCAATTGCCACTGACCTAACAGTAGAACGGGTAGCACCAGTGTCCACAAGAAAAGTGATCTCTACATCGTTCACCTTTCCATTTACAAATGGACCAGACTGGTCAACCTCAAGAGTGGCTCCAATTACACACTCTTCCCCCTCTCTCGGGCACCGTCAGAAGCAGTCATCAGAATCGCTTTCTTTGTTTCCTGTTAACAAAAATTGTCCTGATGCACTTTGCAAATTTGGTCTTTGATTTCTTATTACCTGATCACATCCGCTGAATCCAATATCTGGATTGAATTTCTGACCTCCCCCACAGTTAGGAAAAGGAGGCAATGGAATCTGAATCTGCTGCTGGGTCAACTGCTGTTGTAGCTGTCGCTGAAGACTCAGTTCACTCATTTGACGCTGCAGCTGCAACTGTTGCTGCAGATCAACATCATTCTGCATCTGTGGGTTAAATGATGCGTTTTTAAATTTTCTGGGTGGGTTTTTGCACTCGTTTCTCCAATGTCCAATCTCCCCGCAGTTAAAGCAAGGCATCGTTTGTTTTAATTTTTCAATTTCTGGATTAAACTTTGGCTTAATAGGATTATTAAAATTGCTTTTAAACTTTCCTTGACCTTGATTCTGATTTTGTACAAAATTTCCATGTTGCACAAAATTCCCATTTTTATTTTCAAGGCTTGCAATCTGTTGCTCAGCTACTTTTACCTGTGCCCACATTGCCTTTTCCTTTAACTTCTTTTGTTTAGCCTCCAACTCATCACTGCAGTATTTTGCCTTCCTCAAAATATCATCAACTGAATTTGATTGCCATCCGACAATATTATTCCTGATCATTTCTCCAATTTCTGGTCTGAGACCATATACTAACCTGTAGATAAAATGGCTCATATCCTTTTCATCTAATTTTTCATAACCACTGTATTGTTTGAAAACCAATAATAATCTTTCATAAAAAGAATGAACTGATTCTTTCGGCTCCAGCTTGTTTCCTGTCTATTTTAACCCAATCTACTTCTTTTGGGGCAATTTTTTGTTTTAGCCAGTAAATCACTTTTTCATAGAATTCCATGACCTCGGGTGCTGGAGCACCTGTATCTTTAACTCTATCTGGTTCAGCTTTTGGCCAACCCACAGCAATTTTGCATTCCGTCCATAGATCTGATGGGACAACTATGTCGAAAAAGCCATCCAGATCAATCCACAGAACTTTTGAAACTTTAATAAACCTGTCTACTTGTCGGTACCATTCCACAGGTTTTTCTCTCAGCCGAGGAAAATCATTAGTGAAAAGCAGAATATCCTGTCTTGACCAGGGAACATGTACATACCCTCCACCTGCGATTTCTCTCATTGGAAACTGTTTAGACAGATTATCCAACCTATCCAACCTTTCATCTTCCTTCTTTTTCTTCCATTTCACTCTCTATTTACTCAAGTCACCCAATTTCTTTATGTAAACAATCAATTCTTTTATGTGTGTAATTCTTCCTCCTGTATTAAAATTTTCAATGTCTTTTTCAGTAAAATTTAATCTGTAATGTCTTCCCAGGTTTTTCTGTTTGTTCAAATCAATTTCTAATTCTTATGCCAGTTCCTCCAACTGATCATATGTATTCTTTATTTTCCAATGCATGCTTTTGCTGATGAACAGGAGTTTATCATCTCTGTAAAATTTTAAACTGTCAGGACCAATTGTGCCAATTATTAATTCTTCTAAATCTGCTTTTAATTTAGCAACATCAAGTTTTGGATTCGATTCTCTTTTCTCAGGAGACTCAGCATCTGACTCTGCATTCATTGGTGTCTGGTTAAAAGAACTTTGATTAAAAGTCAAGTCAGGCATCCTTGATTTTTCACGATTAATTTCAGATAAATCTGAATAAAAATTTTCAGCTACTTTTTGAATTTCTGCGTTTAATGGAATTGTTAAACCTGGCTGTTTAATTTCCTTTTGATCGAAAACAGGCTGAACAGGACCAATCGTTACTGGAACTGTCACTGCTTCCATGCTCTTGGTTATTTGCTGAATTAATTTTTCATTCGATCGCAAGTATTCTGAAGTATTTGCAACTTCCTCAATCCTGTCAGTTCTCATCAGATTTCTAGGGGCTTCCCTTTCCATTGGAAAACTTCTGTTTTCATTATAAGCACTAGAATTAGTTCTTGTCTCAAACTGTTCTGGAGTTCCAAAAGATTCGCAATTATTTGGGTACAATTTTGGAGAATCATTTACTGGGGGTGCACTAGGAGTGGTTCCAGCACAAACCGTTGGAGTAGACCATGAACGAGGCTGTCTCAAAGGGGCATTTTTATTATTCGTTGTATAAATTTCTTCTAAGACTGGATCCTCTGTTTCGTTATCTATAATAACATTATTTTTCTTTTCAGTTCTCTTTTCACCTGGAGACCCTAAAACCATTTCCCTAATTAAGTAGAGACCATCGCACATATCTCCCTGTCTCCACATACGCATTCTATCTTCATGCGTTTCTCGTCTGTAACTCGGTGTTTTCGGAGGTCTCTTAATCCCATTTGCTTCTCTCTGAATTTGAAACATCTCATCCTCCCATTCAACCAAAGCTTCAAATTGTGTCGGTCTAGGCCGTGGTACAAGAGCTGACATTTTCTCTCTCAGATTTCTTAAAACCTTAACATTAAATGAACCATCATCCGGCCAAGCCAATACGCCGTCGTCCTTTGTGTAATTTTTCCAAACATCAAACCACAGGACAGTATGGTAACCATATTCACCTTCCATATATGCTGCAGGTGTCTTGTACTTATGAAGTAATTTACCACCTCGCGTTTGAATTTTCTTGTCGGGTGAAAATAAATTCTTAAATTTTTGAAATATCGAAGTCTTTTTCTCGACATGTTTAAAGTAATAAGTCATTTTTAAATCAAATCCGCTTAATCAGAAATGATCGTAAATGTTTTCCTGGTTGTTTCGTAACACCAGCCAATCCGTGCGTGAAACACACCAACAAGCCAATCAGACTCGAGCTACGTCACCACCTTACTCGACCAGTAAAAACAGAGCTTTTCACCAAAGCCAATCAATGTTCAGCTCGACAAAATCACGTGAGCCAATCAGAATACAGTCTGTGACGTACAGTACCCAATCCCTGTGCTGACCCTGTGACGTACACAGCCGCTGCGGTTTCTCACCTCTCACTCTCAGCGTTCACCCCTCCTTCACAAAAACTTTTCACAGCGCCATTTTAAAGACGCTTTCCTCAATGACATTCGATTAATCAACAACAAAAAGAACAAACCATTTGTCTGTTTCCCTAAATAAGATGATAGTGTTTACAGACACACGAGAAATTCTTTGCGTGGAATAGACGACGCTATTCTCACAGAATATGGTTTTGCCAATAAAGTAAACTTTTACTCTACCCTTCACACACGTAATAGCGAACGCACTTCCCTCTGGATGCACATAAAGTAGCAATTCAAAGTTTGACTCGAACGGAATTACAAGATCATTTACGCACTTTCAAACGGAAAGTATCCCTAACCACACACATGAAATCCTGGCGGGACTCTAACCCCCCACTGATAACATTAATCGTCAGTAAAATAAGCGACGTTATCCTACCCTTCACTCAAGTTGAATAAATTCTATTACTTTTCCCACAGAGAGGTTTACAATGGGCACATTGTCCTTATACTCAATGCTTCGATTTCATAGACAATCCTCACTATGCATGCATTCTATCTGACACACCTATATCCCTAACACGTGCTGCGCGACGACAACACTTGTGATACACGACGATATCACAACTCTGAAACAGATCAAATGCACTGTGTGACTTGTGACTTTACACTCTGGCCACACTACTCTGTACCGGTACAACTAGGATTTTCCATGTCGGAAAAACCCTTTCGACTACACATAACACAATTGAACAAACTCAACATATGTTAATCATTGATCCTATGTAACTACCATATAACATATCGGTTACCATAGCAACCATCAAACTCTGCTACCAGAAAAAATTGATCCAGCGGGCTATAGGAAATATGTCATAAGCAACGCTACCCAACTCCACTATATACACCATCAATCAATAAACTCTCATAAGGCCCATAAATTTAACATGACATATTATAACCAACTGAATCATGTGACCTAATTAACCTATTCACAAATTATATACATTTATATACAACCATGGTAAATGAATTCATCGTACTATACAAACCTACAAGCTAATTAAGCCACTGTGGCGATAAGATCTAGCTATGAATAACCTATACATATGAAAATAACAAGACCAGCTTGATTTCCAAAGTAAGATTTTTATTAACTACTCATTTGGAAAATGTATTAGAAATTTTATTAAAGCATTTTATTTGAATCATTGCAAATAGTTATGACAATTTTATTATGAATCAAAATTATTATTGCAAATGAGAATTATCAGTTTGGTATTTTTCAAAACCTAAGTCCCTAACTAATGCTAGCTATAAGGAATTTAAAGAGTAAAGTCTTTGAGGGCTCTTACGTGTTCCAAGAGAAGTCCAACAGCATAACGCCCTCATCAAAAGGTCTGCAAGGAGAAGCATAACTCTTCCACGGGGCAAGAGTTTTATACCTTTCTACGCTAAGCTAATCTAAGAAAAAGTAATTTTCACTGCTGAAATAAGAGCCTCATTGGTCCAAAAGTGACAGGCAACGTGTCACCAGATTTCAGAATTATAGTTCCGTCATCATTCTTAGAGACCATTGTCTCTAGTTTTCGAACAATGCCGTTTCCTTCAGTTCGCAACAATTGCAACAAAATGAAGTTTTTAGCTTCCTCGGATACGTGAATGTCATAAGCCTTTCGCCGGTTCCTGGCCTTGGCCTTGTTCGGTTAAGAGAATGTCATCTCAGCACAACAAACTTTTCAGACGGAGAAAACTGTTGCCATCATGGACTTACTCTGGCTCCAAGCAGATTTTTGCAAGCACGGAAAGTTTTCACTAGGCCCAAAGCCTTTTTATTAACTAATGTATAAACAAACACAAGAAAATAATTAATGCGAGAAATATAATTTGTTCTGTTGCCACCCTCCATTGCTAATAACTAACCCATTAGTCTAAATTACCTAGCAGAAGCAACACATAAAGCAGCATTTTATATCTACCATTCTTCTTATTATCCAGCAAGGTTCTTTATGCACCTATAGAGAACAGAGTGACACCACATAGACAGGGAAGCAAAATAAGCACATGCCATTTATTCTAAACAGCTGCTGTTAATTTTTGACATAACAAATAGACACGATTAATTTATTATTTTTCACAAACAAAGAAATGCAACATAATGCACGTTTATGAGCACACATGTTAGTATCCCGAGTTTTTCATATGTAGATGCAACTTCAACTAGGTTGAATTAATACATACACAGCACAACTGTTAATTTTATTATTTTATTTATGGAAGTGTGACTTCACGAGTTGAAATGAAAAACATTACTGAATCTCGCTCCATCAGCAACACGTCGCTGAGTTTTGGTAACTTTAGAACAGTTTGAGATCGAATACACACTTTTTTGTTCAACTCAGTAGATTGAGTTAAGGCAGCAGACGAATTATGTGGAAAATGTATAAACAAAGTGACCGCACAATTCCAGTGGCCCTGATTGTAGTCAAACGTTTTTCACCAAGACTGTTGGCAAGAACTATAAAGCGTACTTCTCAAAGAAATGACAATAACGTCGGTTGAAATCCAAATTACTTTAAAGGTTTAATAAACGCTAATATCAACTCTCTCTTTCAGCTTCCTGAAATCACGCTAATTCCTTTCGAGCAGTTCGGTTACAGAAAGGGCAGTCCAGCCAAGTCCTGTCCCACTGCAGCGAGATGTGCCGACATGTGGGACCCAGAGCAGGAAAACAGAGCTAGATAAGGAGGCTGCAAAGCTACAGGTCAAACTCACCTCCTTTGTGGCCGTTTTACATGAGCAAGGTTGTAGAGCAGAGTGGGGCCGGGCGGGTAAGTGTCGCAGGCGGTATACAACCTTTACCACGCATTTTTTACCACGCAATACCATTACCACGCTTTTTTTACAACAAAAAAACTTTTACCACGCATACTTTTACAACGGATACTATTACAACGCAAGTACTTTTACAACGCATGTACTTTTACAACGCATTTCGCTAAATAAAGGGGTATTTTAAGGGTTAAGGGCTAGGTTTGGGTTTTTGGGTAAAGGGGTATTTTTAGGGTTCAGGGCTAGGGTTGGGGTTTTGGGTAAAGGGGTATTTTTAGGGTTCAGGGCTAGGTTTGGGTTTTTGGGTAAAGGGGTATTTTTAGGGTTCAGGGCAAGGTTTGGGTTTTTGGGTAAAGGGGTATTTTTAGGGTTCAGGGCTAGGTTTGGGTTTTTGGGTAAAGGGGTATTTTTAGGGTTCAGGGCAAGGTTTGGGTTTTTGGGTAAAGGGGTAGTTTTAGGGTTCAGGGCTAGGTTTGGGTTTTTGGGTAAAGGGGTATTTTTAGGGTTCAGGGCTAGGTTTGGGTTTTTGGGTAAAGGGGTATTTTTAGGGTTCAGGGCAAGGTTTGGGTTTTGGGGTAAAGGGGTATTTTTAGGGTTCAGGGCTAGGTTAGGGTTTTTGGTTCCAGGGGTATTTTTAGGGTTCAGGGCTAGGTTTGGTTTTTGGGTACAGGGGTATTTTTAGGGTTCAGGGCTAGGTTTGGGTTTTTGGGTACAGGGGTATTTTTAGGGTTCAGGGCTAGGTTTGGGTTTGAGGTAAAGGGGTATTTTTAGGGTTCAGGGCTAGGTTTGGGTTTTAAATAAAATTAAATTAATTTAAATTATAATAATTTTAATTACTTACATTTTTAAAAATATTATATACTTACCAATACTTACGTTGTAATGGTATGCGTTGTAAAGGTACTACATTGTAATGGATCCTGCGTTGTAAAAATTGTGTTGTAAAGGTATGCGTAGTAAAAGTATGCGTTGTAACGTCATACATCCGTCGCAGGCTGGGGGGCAGAGTCAATGCAACTGCGATGTGACCGAAGGAGCCTACGAAAGAGTTATGCGCGTGTGACACAGTTAAAGACCGGACGAATATCAACTGCCAAAGAAGTTTCTGTGAGAAGGCGTTGCAGTTCTCTTTGAGGAGCCTATTCTTAAGTGCTAATCCTTCTAAAACTTGTCAATGCAATGCTCTCGGCTGCGTCACAAGTCAACTCGAAAACGCTAACCGCTAACAGGGGAAATAATTAACCAAGCTAGTCTGGGTTAAGTGTTTACTGTATTCTTCGGGCTCGGGATACCAGAACCAATGAGCTACATTTCCTTAGCCAATCACAAGCAATGATACAGTCTCAGAGACACTGCAATCATTCACAAGAATTTGCAATGCAATAGGTCTCACATTTGCGAGAGTTTAAGCCATTGGCATTGTAAATAACAATGCCTTTTATTTATGTTTTTAAAATCAACACAAATAAAAGGCAATGTAATTTACAATGGCAGTAGCTCAAAGTTGTGTAAATGCGAGACCGGTTGCATTGCAAAAGCTTGTTAAATATCGGGTAGATTGTTGGTCACTATACCACAAAATGCTGTGATGCATATAAACACTTTGCCGTGTGCTTGTAAGTCACCAGTAAGAGGCGAACACCATCATATTTTATAATGCCTATTTTGATGATAATACTATAGAAACAAAATAAATCAATAATTCTGCAAGGTAGGCAGGAGCGGCTGTTTTATACATCAAAGCAGATCTAATGAAGTCGCTTCGATCCATGCTGCATTACAATGCATTATTTATGAGCGCACGAGAAGTCTCTCCCCTACAGTTGCTCTGCATAAATCTGTAAGAAGGACGTGGCGCCCCCAACAGAACCCAGCACGACTGAAAAGAGGCTCCCTTGGACCTTTCTCTACCGCAGACCCAAGAACAGAATGTCCTAAGAGCGGCAAACACAGAGGAGCTGCTCCTGCTTCCTGCCAGGGGATGCACTTGGCCTGCTAAGGCTGCAGTGGCATTACGTTATCAATAGATCATCAAACCTTCACCAGCTGAGCCAGCGCCAGCCCCCGTCTCACTGCATTGAATTATAGGAACAATATAGGTGCAGAGAGCGAGAGCAGCTGAATGTGGTCCATCTTCAGCTCAGGAGCATAATCTATTGGGCAAATGGAGCATAGCTGCTTGTGCCTGCAGGGCAATGTTTTTAATAAGACTTTCATAAACGTGTTAAACCAGCATGCGTGCCTAGCGAAAAGTGGGAGGGTTGAGGGGAGTGTGGTCCAGAGTACACAAAGCGTTTCCCTTGCAGGAGCGAGCCAGGGGCACCATGTGTTTGCAAGTTAATTAAAAACATATGGTGTCAAAAATCGCACCCGCAAGGGAATCGCCAAATGTGCACGCGTTGCCATTGAAAGCAATCCAACGCGTGCATGTTTTTAGGACACAAACTGAATCGATGGCTAATGGTCTTTTTCCTATGCAGCACATGCGTGCTGCATAGGCGAGACCTAAAAAGCGCTTTAATGCTTAATAACAAGAACATTGTTGCGCTGAGACTGAGAAATTGAGCACTTTACTCTCGCTTGGGGCCGCATGTATCAACCAATTTTGCGTCCGTTTGCGAACGCTAACATGGCTTTTTACATGTAACAAACCCTATTTTGTGATTCGGTAACCTGCTTCTGAATCGCAAAATGGGTTTGTGATGTGGAAGGGGGTGTTTACGGCATCCCTTCTAAATACCGAATTGTTACGGTATGTATGAATGTTTTATGATGCAGCTGCGGCCGGCAATGGGAGTACCTGCAGGGCGGTGACGTGGGGAGGGGCAGGGTGGGGGGTAGTAATGCATGGATTACGGAGCATCCCAGGTAAGTAAACATTTAAATAAATAAAATGAATTTCGTTGAGTGCACTGCATCCCCAAATGCGATGCAGTGCGCGCAACGAAATTCGTTTTATTTATTTAAATGTTTACTTACCTGTAGAACTCCGTAATCCATACATTACTACCCACCACCCTGCCCCTCCCCCTCCCCACGTCAACGCCCTGCAGGTACTCCCACTGCCGGCCGCGGCTGTTATGATGAATGCGGCTGCAAAACATTCGCAATTTACCACCAACTTCAAATTGGTGGTAACTCATTCCTAAATAGGAAGGGGTCCACAAGGGACCCCTTCCCTTTTGGGAATGGTTGTGAAAACGATTTTTTAGAGCAGGCAGTGGTCCATGGGGGACCACTGCCTGCTCTTAAAAAATGAAAAGAAAACTTTTAAGGAAAATGGGCTGCATTAAAAAAAAAAGATTGCTTTTTTTAAAAGCAATGACGGACATGGTGGTCTGCTGACCCCAGCAGGCCACCATCCCCGTGATTTTAGCGATTCCTAAGGGGTTGCAAATTGCGATCTACCTCATTACTATTGATCAGGTAGGCAGATTTGCAACCCACTAGGAATCGCTATATGAAACTCATGGAGTTTCATACATTGGAAATAGCGATTATCTAATTGCCATTCTCAGAAACTCGCAATTAGGTAATCGCTATTTCCAAATTGCCTTGTACAAACTGTAAAATCCTCTCATATCTACAAGGCCACACACTGGACAATGCACGCATGTTAACCAGTCAGATTACTTAAGAATTGAGTTTAACTTCTATTAGCCCTAAGTGCTACTTGCTGTAATCGCTATTTCCAAATTGCCTTGTACAAACTGCAAAATCCTCTCATATCTACAAGGCCACACACTGGACAATGCACGCATGTTAACCAGTCAGATTACTTAAGAATTGAGTTTAACTTCTATTAGCCCTAAGTGCTACTTGCATCGTAGCCCCCCAAAATGACACCGCAAAAAAATCCCATAAATTTGAAACTGCAAATAATCCCTGAGACTCCATTTGTATTCCTCTACTATGTCTTGCATTGCCCTCTTTGATTCATTCTTATCTCGGAAAAAGACTCTTATCACACATTCTTCC
The DNA here is from genome assembly GCF_964261635.1 of Lissotriton helveticus. NCBI lineage: Eukaryota > Metazoa > Chordata > Amphibia > Caudata > Salamandridae > Lissotriton > Lissotriton helveticus. The sequence continues at coordinate 541,861,635 of NC_136063.1, read as the reverse complement.
ATACCTCTTCAGTCTAGACAGCAATCACACTGTCTACCCTGGTTCACCCTTGTTCTTGTGGAAATGAAATTACTGAAACAATATAAAATTGCCTAAACATCGGAGAACTGCTGATGAGACAATTAATCTGACTATGTTAAAAGGTTATACAAAAACGTATTAAACTCGTCAAAAGCAAATACTGAGATCAAACTGTTGCAAAAGCAAAAACCTCAAGGGAATCTCTTCAAATTTAAGAACTCCATTGTCAAACCAGTACACAGTCATTGAGTGTTACACCCTACTACAAGTTTGCAAGGACCTTAATGCATTCTCGATTAACATGATTAGTATTTGACTGCTAAATTATTGTCTCTTGCACACATTCATTCTGTTACTATTTCAAACTCCTTTAATTTGACCCCAATTTCCACAAAACAAATTCTGCCAGTACTTGCTACCCTCAGACTTACAGATGTTGCCTCAGACTATGACCAAGGTTGATTATTGAAAGATTATGCTCTGTTATTTTTATACCCTTGATTGCCTACCTGTTTAACCTCTCCATCTAGGAAGATAACAATCTACCCCTTATTATCTCACCATCATTTCACTATCTTGGATCAACCACACATTAATATGATTTTCTGTTCGCAATGCCTTGATTTAACATCACACCTGCAAACAAACTCATTATATTGTCTATGAGAAATTTCAAGAATATTTCTCCAAATGCTCTGTCCATAGCATAATACACAGCTCTTTATCATGTAGACAGCTTAAACATTAAAGACCATATCTTAATCCAATTTCACGTCAAATGCAAAATGGTATTTGATCACCTAGCACCACCACTAAAGACTAAAATGTAAAACACAGTAGCCACAGCCTGGTTCAATCAACAGCTCATCAAGCTGAAACAAAAAGACAGAAAGCTTCAGTGACACTGGCTAAAAAGCCACAAGGGATCAATGAAACTTCTAAATCACATTACATCAAATGTGAGAAAACTATCCCACCAAGAAATCCTTTCACACTGATTGGATCTCCTCAGTAGAACATTCTCACACAGAACACTTTAAAATCCACAAAGGGTTATCCTTGTTCAGTAACAACTTGAAATACTCTAACTAGCTCTTTTAAACAATGTGCAATAAACTGGCCTCCTGCTTTCCTCCGAGAAAGGAAGATATTCGCAAAAGAATCTATAAATATTTCCCTGACTTCTCCGGTGAAAGACCTGCTCTCCCTAGCAATCGCAGGTCCTTCGAACTAAACTCAGCCAAAGACAACATTAAGAAAGTGTAAACAATGAGACCACCTGGATCAATGCTAAATCCATGCTCAGCTAAATTCATAAACATAAACATTATTGCAGCCTTTGCCAAAGATATTGCATACATTACCAATGCTTACCCTCAGAGGTCATTTCCCTGAAACTCTAAAAAATCCATTCTAGAACCCCCTACGCAAAAAATTGCACCTCCATCACTACAAGCAACTATAGATCCATCTTAATGCTTTATTTCCTGGCAAAGATCATTGAATCTGAGGTAGCTAACCAACTCCAGATCTACACAAAATCAAACAATCTGCAAGTTGATTTACAATGAGAATTTTATCTGCTAAGAGGTACTACATCCAAATTGATGGACATTAGAGAAAAAGCTCTAACCTCAAGAGTTCAACATCATCCATTGACTCTCATCCTACAAATCGTGTATCCACTCGCACTCAAATAAATAAATAGAATTAAAGCACCATTCATCCGATCGCCATGAAACTTTGAGAAGTTGTTGAGTACACTCCCGCAAAGGTTTCTGGCATAAATGTTTTTTAAATATCGGCCCCGCAGGGCCCTCATAATCTTTTGAATACTTATGTACGCACCAGACGGGAAAACAACAAATCGTGTATCCACAAGCACTTGAATAAATAAATAGAATTATAACAGCATTCATCCGATCACCAGGAAACTTTGGGATGTTGTTGAGTGCACTCCCACAAAGGTTTCTGGCATAACATTTTTTTAAATATCTGCCCCCCAGGGCCCTCATAATCTTTCGAATATTGATGTATGCACCATACAGAAAAACAAAAAATCGTGTATCACAAGCACTCGAATAAATAAATAGAATTAAAACGACACTTTGAAATGTTTTCCATATTAAAATGAATAAGTTTCAATAAAAATGACACAAAGTAAATTGAATGTTATCATGACGAGTTTCCTTGAATTTCCTTTCTTCGGAGATCGCAGCAACGCGCGACGAGTAAGCTAGTTACTAATATTTTTGGTGACAATCAGCCTGGTTATTAATGTAGTAAATCTAGGGTGAAATATTTTTGGTGAGAATTAGACTGGTTATTAATGTAGTAAATCTAGGGTGCTGCTAGTGACTACGACACAACCATGGCAGCCAGATTAGGACTGGAGCTGGTAGTTTCTCCCATCATGTTACCAAACTGAAGCTGATACTCCTACTCCTGTCCGTCTACACACAGCTCCCACTGTGAGGCTGAAATTTACTCCAAACAAGACTACTGTTGCTGCCTTTACGCAGGTATTATATTTAGCTGCATTTATGCAGGTATGCACAGTTTGGTCGGCTCCAAATGACTAGGGGCCTTATTATGACTTTTGATGGAGCGGGAGGCATGCCACCACCGCGATCTCACACTGCTAAGAGCCACTGCCGCATTCCAGATTACAAGTAATTTTGTGGTCTTGTGTGAAGATGGCATGGCAGTCCCGTGGCAATGCTGTTTAAAGGCTCATTGTGAGCCTTAAACAGCACCACCACTGGACTGTCAGTGCATGTTCCTGCACACCATATTGTGCATTCCTTCCCATGCAGGAACTGGGGAAGCATATTTATAGAGGGGTTCTACATGCGCTCATCTGCATGCACCCCCAGGCACAGAAGCACAAGGGGGCCATGTAGGGCCTCCTTTGTCGCCTTGTTGCCTCACCAACACCCTTGTCATGGCGGTGCCACTGCCATGGAAAGAGTAGCGTTGACGCAACTCAAAATGTGCTTGGGGTGCCGCTGCAGCACCACCAGCATATTTTGGCCTTGGACCACTGACAGAGCATCCTTGATGCACGGTGGTAGCAGCACTTCAGTGGCAGTCCGACTGCCAGACTTATAATACTGCTGGCGGTCCTGTAGTGTGCTGGTGGACGGACTGCCACTACGACTACGACGGTCCCATGGATCACCACAGTCATATTAAGTCACTAAGGCTGATCTAGGGCCTCAGGACTACAAACCACATCACATCAGCCAAATGATCATTCCAGTGGATGCCAGTAAAGGTCTGGATTCCTTCTAAACTGGCATGCTGGAGGTGTAAGTATAATGCCAGCCTAGCCTGGAAATACCTAATTAACAGTATCTCTGCCTATTCTCCTACCCACTCACTCTGCTGTCTTACCCGGAATGTGCTCTCCCTCTGGCTGTTAATTGTAGCCTAAAATATGTAAAGCACTGTACATGGTCAACCACTGGTATTGCAATGCCCTCCCATTGACAATAACTGAGATGGTGACTTAATTATTTAAACCATCTAAAAATATAAGGATTTAATTTAATGTTAAAAAAGAATCTATAAATAAGACATATTTATTCTTTCATTTTTAAATATTTTAGTAACGTTTTCATTTTACAAATGATTGTAATATTGATTTATATTAATATAATTGTATAATGTTTCATTATTCTATATATCAAGTTCAATACAGGATACAAAATATACTATTTTTACTTTAGGCGTTTGTTATCTTAATTGAAAATTCAGAATTTGTAAATTATTTTAATTTAATATATTCAACATAATTTCATCTTTAATTTTTTTTATTTTTTATTAACTTGTATTGCAATTCAAAAGACAAATAAAATATTCATCTATATTATTGTACCAATGAATCTGCTTTTAGCATATGACAGTAGAGTACACACAGTCCACCAATTCCCAGTGTGCAGATCACCATAATCCTGGTGTAAAACAATCCACATTAAACAAAATAACAATCAACCAAAAAACAAAAAATAAAATAAAACTAAACAATTAACATCATTGACATTGTATAATCCCGGGTTGTGCTATCAGGACTTGGCAGTACATCAAACATTTCTCGATAGATTGTCCACCCCTCGGAACTCTCCTCTAAATGTAATCTGAATCATTTTTATTAAGCAAATACACTCACAGTGGCTCCCAAATGTCTCTTGGCCTCGAAATTGTAGGCAACTCTTCCGCATATGTTTCCATACTGTCCCTACAATATACTATATCTTTTATCCACATGTCAGCTTTCGGTCTGCATCTGCCCCCCCACGTAATCGCCACCGTCCGTGCCGCCAGTAACAAAGCCAGACACACAAATGTACCGCTCACCCCCTTGATATGCGGCACGCAACATAATAAACATATGAGTGGAGTGCACTGAAGATCCACAGCTACCATATCCTTCAATTCAAACATCTCACCACCTCCTCCCAAAACTCCAGCACTCTCTGACATCTCCAAGCCAAATGCATAAAGTCCGCATTTTCTTGTCCACAACGCTCACAGTTGTCAGATGCACGCAACCCGTACCTGTGCAATCGTACAGGAGTGTGATAAACTTGGTGTATGTACTTAAAGTGTATGATCCTCAGGTTCCCATTCAAGATAAGCGTCCCTGTCAAACCACATACATATTTACAGTCTTCCTCCGAAATTGGCTCAGGCAAACATTCGGACCATCGTCCCCAGCTCCTGTCCGAAACATCCACACTTTCATTTTTAATCATCTTATATAGTTTTGATATTAACCTTTTATTAGTAGGGGTGGTGAGTGCAAATTGTAAGGACAGCAATGTGGGAGGTTCTTGCGGATAAGTGATGTAATGTAATCTGGCTGCGTGTCTTAAGCGATGGATTGCAAATCTAAAAAGTAATGATTGGTTACTAACAAAGTGCAGGTCAGCCTGTGTAATATTCAAATACTAGGAGTCAAGAGGGGCAGAAAGGACTGGATCGCCCTCCACTCAATCCAACAATAGTCAAAAAATGACCCAGTCCTCAAGGCAACACAGAAATATGTGGGGCTGTAAACAGTTCTAGATCGTCCAAAGAGCACTCTAATTATATCTCTATTTATAGAGATTATTACACTGTTTCAGTCTATTGCCAACGTTAAAAATAAGCCCATCTCTGATAAACAGAAAACCGTCCAACACAGTACAGACATTCACTAGAAGGACAACAATTAGAAAAAAGTGTGAATAGCTAGATGACACCTCACGGGCGCACCACCAATGGGGCCCCTGGTTGGTACTCACCAGGTTGGCCCTGTTCTCATCATCGGTGTCAAATAGCTTAACGAAAACGTGTCCAAAACCCAAAGTAAAGAAAGTAACAGTGAATGGTGCAGTGTACAAACAACATATATGTGACACGGACTAACAACGTTCAACATATAACACACACAAAACTGCGCAACAAGATACTACTCTTACTTTATTTATATCTTCTTGTTGCATTGCAGTTTAACATGTAATATAAAAAGGGTGAGTTATGAATACTACCTATCGCCTCATACTTAGCCCACAGCCGACATGTTTCATTGCCTTAGGTATTATATCAGGCAATTTCTTCAGGGCCAACGTATATTTACGATGTCACTGCCAGCGATACTGTGCTTTTAAAATGCTAGATAAGTCCTTTACTTTCATACCGTTACCGCTCTGGCTCTGTGCAAAATCATAGACCCCCTTCCGATCGGTAAGTAGGGTCCCGCCTCCCTTCTTTAAGTGCTCGTGGAGGTACTGCAAACGGCGTTTCCTCAACACCGGAGCTCAGCCTGTGTAATAAACAAGCCATCCGGATAAACATCCGTCATGTGCCTAAGACCTGCCTCGTGCAGCAGACCTATTGATGGTGTCTCCTGTGTCACAGACATGGCAGCATGATGCTCCAGATACAGATATGGTGCATACAGCGGAAGTTTCTGCGCCAGGTGTCCTATCTTCCACCAGGCGGTAATAGTAGCATCAACTGTGTTGATTTATGCGTTAGGAGTACCACGTGTTCGATGAGTAATCACACTGTGTAGCGGAATTGGAGCAGCATCCCCTTCCTCCACCCCAACATGCGAGTGAATGCATGTGGCCTGTACCAGTGTGCGCTTAAATAATACACATAAAAGTCTGGGACTCCAAACCTCCCCTTTTCGTATCCCCTAGTGAGGACCGTCCACTGTACATGAGCATTTGCCCCCCCACACCAATCGAATCAGCTGACTCCGAAGATTCTTGAAGAATTCCATTGTTAGTACTATTGGGATGTTAAGAAAGAGGTAGAGGAATCGCGGCAGCACCACCATCCTGATGAGTGCAATACGATCTGCTAACGGTAGCAAAATCCAGATATCAACTTGGCTCTCCAATTTCGAGTACACCCTCCCATAATTCTCCCTGACTACTACATTCGGATCCCGATGTACCCAGACTCCCAGGTACTTTACCGGGTCTGTCGAGCACACCAGTGGGAACTCCAGGTCAGGACATGTAGTTGATGTTGTCAGTGGGATTATAAACGATTTATCCCAGTTGATATATAGGCCCGACAGATGACCAAACCTAAAGTACTCCATGAGCAGTGGTGCCAGGTATCTAGATAGGTCACGGATGAAAAGAACCATGTCATCTGCATATTGTGAAATGGCTACTGGACGATAACTAAAATTAAGCGCAGTCTCCCTATGTTGTTGCCGAATTACACAAGCCAATGACTCCAACACAATTGCAAATAGTAGCGGTGAAAGAGGACACCCCTGGTGTGTGCCCCTCTCTATTTGAAATGGTTCAGATGTAAGACCCCTAACACGCACTCGCGCATATGGTTCCGTATATAGTATAGTTATCCACTGCAGAAACAGAGGCGGAAATCCCATACGACGCAATGCATAATGCATATATTGACATTCAACCGAGTCGAACACTTTGGCAGCATCTAACAACACTGCCGCTGCCGGTAAAGTCGGTTCAAGAATGTGGAACATGGAAAAAACAGTTTGAAGATTGTACGACGTGGATCTTTCAGGTATAAATCCCGATTGATCCGGCAATACCAGACATTGCATCAGGGGTTGCAGTCTGGTCGCAAGAATTTTTACCAGAATTTTGGCGTCAATGTTGATCAATGACAGCGGACGGTAAGAGTCACATCTGTCCGGGGGTTTGTATTTTTTGAGCAATGTAATTATTAGTGCCTCTCTCAAGGATGGCGGTAGTTTCCCTGAGTCATATGCCTCCGCATACATCTCGAAAAGATGCGGTGCAAGGATATCCACATATTTCTTATAGAACTCCACCGTTAGCCCGTCAGGTCCTGGCGCCTTACCATTAGATAACGCCGCAATCGCTGTCTTAACATCCTGTTCACCTATAGGCACACACAAATACTCCCGGTGCACATCAGAAAGCCAGGCACACGCTACGTCTTCTAGATATTTCTCAAATTCTACCTTCGGCACACCTCCCTTCGAAGTATATAAATCTGTGTAAAAGCCTCAAAACTGTTCCATAATGTCGATTGGATTATGATGTTCACCCCCTGCCTATCCACAATCCTATCTATCCGTGGTTGCTCAAGATGCTCCTTAATCTTGAACGCTAGTGTACGTCCCGGTCTTCCTCCCTCCCCATATCGTCTGGCTGTGTGTCTTCGCGACAGGTATTTTATCACTGTGTTGGCGAGCTCGTCATAATCCTTAAGTAATTTCTGCAGTTGAGCTAATTTGTCTTCTCTCGGTTCAGTTTCATAACCTCTTTCCAAATCCTGTAGCACTTCCTCAGTATTTTTCAATTGAGTACGTATATCCCTCAGTATACCTGCTGCAGTGCTAATACAAACCCCTCTAATAGTGACATTAAAGGCCTCCCATAATGTAGGAGCCTCATCTACAGTGCCCTTATTTAGCTCAAAATACTGTATAATGGCCTTCCTCACTGTCGTCTCATATATCGGGTCCAGTAGTGCCTCAGAGAATTGGCGTGACCCCCTTCACCCGGTCCATCACCTCTGTCCCTACTAGCCAATAATCCAATCGCGACCAACTTCCATGTAGTGGTGTCGCATGTGTACCTTCCCGCACCTGAGGGTTCCGCACTTGCCAAGCATCGCAGAGACCAAATTCCTCCATTACACATTCAATACTTTTAGCAACCTTAGGGGTACGGTGACAGATGGGAGTAGACTTATCCAACCTCGCGTTCAGATACGTATTCAGATCTCCCCCCATAGAACAGGAGTCTCCGGTCATTCTCTCAATACCCAACACATGCGGGCAACACAAGACGGATCATCCACAATTGGTCCGTACATATTTACTATAGTAATCAATCTGCCACTGAGTCTGCCACACACTATAACGCATCTACCTTCCTCACCTGCATATGTATGTATTGGTTGAAACTCCACCCCTTTCTTGACCAAGATCATAACTCCCCTCGCATAAGAAGAGTAAGACGCAGACACCCGAAAGCCCACTCACTTGCCCGCAACACCACATTCTGTATACTTGGTTAAATGCGTTTCCTGCAATAAGACAACATGTATCATGTGGCGATTCAGATATGCCAATACCTGTCTCACTTTTTTAGATGAATTGAGGCCCCTAACATTCCAGGTCGGCAATCTACATTCATCCCCCATCAGTTACCTGATTTCGACTTCCAATTGCTTCCCAACTCGTCTCAGCGGAGCAGTGACTATGCCACAACAGCACTTTTCAACCCATATGATCTCTTGACAGGCACCTGTGTGCATCCTGATAGATGTGTTGCAAAACAAAACAAGAAGTAACAGAAATCCCTCCTCAGCCTCCCACTCCAGCCTCCCAATCAGGTCGAGACCGGAACCCACCACCCACCCTACGAACTTCGCCCCGATCCATTCAATTTAACATTCGGGGAACACCCGCCGGGGGAAGAGGTTCAGCGACGAATACACACACTGAAATGCGGTTGCCGGAAATCAATAGTCAGTCCCCCTGCGACAACATGTTATGATTAATATGTAACAACTTTCCTCCCAGAACAAATAGTGTTCAGTGTCAGTGAGTCTCTGCTGCCCACCCACCACACCCCTTAGACAATAAGGCAGACATTCTCTGACATCTGTTCCAGCCCAGCTGTCTACAGGTCTTCCGTGTCAGCATGTAGCATTGTCAGAGCAGCTGCATATCCCTAATCCGCGTCATCCAATCCCAACTCTATAGTCGCCTCCTTCTGTGTATGCTGTCGAGGTCTTGTCTTGCAAATATGCTTGGTAAACTTCAAGGCTGACTTTGCGTCTGTAAAGAAATTTGATTGTTCCTCGTGAGTAATTTTCAACTTGGCCTGGTAGAACATGGTGTAGGAAACAGAGGCCGCTCTCAGTAGTTTCTTCACTGGTACAAATTCCTTCCTCGCCGCCTGTACAACCGGTGTATAATCTGGAAAAAAGATAGCTTGTCTCCTTTATAGACCACCGGATCTTTGGCCCGAGCCTCTCTCAGCACAGTGTCTCTGTCAGCATAATTTAGGAGACTCGCTATAATCAGGCGCGGTGGCGCGCCAGGTTTAGGTCTTGGCCCAAGTGAGCGAGGAGCTCACTCTACAATTATCACTGTGGAAAGTACAGACCCAAAAAGCTCTCGCAGTAGACCATCTATGAACGTCTCCTTTTTTTATATTGGTGTTGATTCTGATAGCCCAAAAATGCAAAGATTATTGCGCCTCGAGCGCGCTGCCAAATCTTTATTTTTCACCCTTATGACCTCCAAGATCTTTTCCATCCGCAGGATCTGTGTTCTTGATTCAGCCTGCGCATCATGCGTGTCAGACACACGATTCTCCAGAACGTCCAATCTATGCTCGTGTTTTTCCACCTTCTTTTTGACCATATCTAGTCCGGTCGCCAGCGCATCAATCTTTCTGTCTATAGTTTTCATGCCAGCAAGTAGTTCCAGCAAGATGGTCCTGGTGTCGTCCTCTGTGTTCTCTGCAAGGCCCGAGGCACTCCGCATCTCTTTCAGGTCGCCCATTCCGTCTGTAGCGCGGATGGCACGCTTATTATCAAATTGTAACTTGGCCTGTTTGGGTTCCGATTTGCCCATTCTTAAAGTGAGAGCCACTGATAGGCACACACCGCCTGGTTCAGTATCAACTCCAACAGTCCGGTCAGCAACTCTTCCCCAGTAGCAGCCTCTCACACTATCTCAGCACTTATCCATGCAGAGGATGGACACCAGTAAGGCAAATCCACATCTCACGTGCAGTTATGCGCCCCCAGCATCCAGACAGGGCAGTAGCATCCCCTTTCCAGAAGATGCTCTTGTTGATCCTCCTGCGCCTCTTCTTTAGGCGGCAGTAGGTCTTCACTGTCCCACTTTACGTTAGGTTCCCAGGCCTTCCGATGAATATAAGGCCTGCCCCAGTTCCTTGGCAGGCGACGAGATTTGGGCAGCCATACTGTGCATTGAAGGCAGCGCCATTACAGCCCCCTCATAGCCGAGCGTTCTCCCGTGACCCCCAACCCCCCCGGTCCGCAGAGCTGGGCCAGTGGATGTCCAGGAATCCAACGGGTAGCGCCCCCCCGGCCCTCGAGTGGCAGCTCAGCAACCGCCTAGACCACCTCGATCCTGTGCCCCCCGCTGCCTGACAGCTCGACCCCCACCAAGGGCCACCACACACTCAGTTGCGCTGCCCGATGCTGGCCGCGCCGCCCCAGCAGTCGAGGCCCAGCCCGCTCTGGCACTTCTCTTACCCCGCCAAAGTCGCCTCCAGCGCTGCTCCTCTATGCCGTCTCAATCACTCCTCCGGCGCTGCCTTCTCCTGCTTTCAGCACCGCTCTCAGGATCGGGTGCAGGTCTCCTCGTGGTGCACACCTCCACTCTGCGCTGCGAGCAGTCGGGCGGCCCAGGAGGGGGTTGCGCTCTTCCACCAGGCGGGCCTCTACAGCGTGCAGCAATCCAGGACACTCCTCCGCCCTTGCCGTTACAAAGATACGCTAACCACCAGCGCCGATCCGCAGTCAATCTAACCTCCCACAGCAGGGGAGAAGTCCCAGTGTGCAATTAGCCGCTGGAAGTCAGACCCAGTCCGGCAGACGTAGCCCGCAGTCTCCAGTCCGCGCTCACCATTTTCTCTTCCGAGCCGTGGTGCAATCATTGGCTCAATACGGTCACGGCTTCGTAGGCATTCCGACTCCGACACCTCAAACGCACTCCTCGGCCCTTGGGCAGTGCCCCGCGAGGGTTTCCCGTCATGCAGGGGGGACTTGTAAGCATGATCTTGAGTGAATAAAAGTTCCGGCGCATGGAGCTCCCTTAGCAGGCAGCCATTCCGCTTCGTGCCGAAGCTACGCCCCCCAATTTCATCTTTAATTTACATTATTAATGCTATTACTTTTTAAAATGTTTTTTACATTTATAATAAACATATACAATTAATTAACATTAATATTTAACTTAAATATATTTTTTCTATTTTCTTAAAAAGTTTGATCAACTTTCTCTCTTTCCCTTATACCTTACCATAGGGAAATGCCCTGGTAGCGGATCCCGCCAAGTGTATACAACGTCAAATAAGGTTATAGAGTCATCATTAGGTGTAACTTTAAGATTGTATTTGTCTTTTTAGTGACTCCACGCCCTAGTTCAGGGACTACACTTTTGAATAAATTTGAAGTCATAAATGGTAAATAGCCACAAGTAGTAAGGTCACTCAAAAGTTTAACAGTAAATCTTTCAGCAATAATCTACACATTTAGATTTAACGTCATGAATAGGCCCCTCAGAGTGGAGATTTGTGGTCTGGAGGGGTAACAAAAGTGCACCCCTACTTTCTGAAGAGTGACTAGTGTCATTTTTCTGGTTGATAAAGGATAGCAGTGATTACACCTGTTTTGCATATAGGTTTGATTAGATGCTTCCCTTTCAACTTTAGCGTGAGAGTGTTTAGTGGATTCTTATGTTAAATATTTATGTTGTACCTTTTCACCCAAGTCCTCTGCAATATTTCCATGTGGATAAATGATGGTGGGCGTATGTGTAGTGTGCAAATGTGTTGTAGGATGAATATGGTGATTGCATTTGAAAGGAGACAAAAATCCATTTTTAAATTCCTGTGTGTAAATAAGCAACAAGATGGAGTTCAGACCGAGCCTTTCTGGAAAATACAGGGAGTTACACTGAACATTCCTGAGATGCTTTTGAAGTGGACCTGGCTCCGTTGAAGAATGGGTGGGGTTCAAAAAGTCTTTCTGATGTTTAGGACAGCTCCTAGCACAGTCTTGCTTTTCTTCTTCCCACAGGGGTAGGTTGTAGACAGAGATGCATGGTGGCCATTTAGAGAAGGGCTTCTCTTCTTTTGCACCTTTATTGATATTGAAGTCAGGGCACCCCTTCTACACCCATCTTTCTGCCTACCCCCAGATCAAATGTTTTACAGCTAAGCTAAGCTGTTACTGAGAAGGTATTGAACACCCTGATATCAGAAAGATTCAGAAGTAGAGCTTTGCAATGGGAGTTTCAATCTATTAGTCAGGTATCGGTCCGATTCCCTAGGTCAATGTTCCGGTGATGCCTCATTGACTACCACTCAGACAGTTGGTGTCGTTGCAACTAGACCCTCCTTTCAGGTTGGAAACAGATTCAAAGTATGCATCAATCCTTTTCGTACCACTGCTTAGGTGGAAAGGAGGTATCATTGAGGAAAAAGGGATAGTAGCAGTACCCCTACAGCAGGGCGATGCCTAGAAGAATGACCCACAACCCATCTGCATGCAGCAACACGGATTTGTGCTATAAAAGCAAAGCAATGTGTGCAAAGCACTGACAGCAATACTGGGGACAGAGCAGAATGCCCAGTGCTTTGGTTAGCTGACCGCAGTCCCATCCTGCAAGTGCAGGTCCAAGCCGATTCTCTGGCCGGTCTGTGGCCTTACTTGGGATGCATTACCTTGACCAGAGACGCCTTGCTGTGAGAGGCTCAGCAGGAACTAATATTCACCCTACTTTCTACATTGTCCCAACTTTCGGTGGTGTGGAAGAAACCCTAAACAACTGTGACAGAGAAAGGAACGTTACCATCAGCATGGTCTGATCAACATCACCCCTCATGAGATGCCAACTCTCTTAGTCCATTGGGCTCCAATAGACTTCATTCCTCAGTCTGAATTTGGAGATGTTTTGTCCATTTAGTGTAAAAGATGCTCTAGGGCCTGTGTGACCTCTCATGAGACTGTACACTGAGGATGTCAGCAGCTGAGGCTGTGAGGAGCAAGAGGACCACAAGTGGCATAGCACCATCAATGCCAGGACCATGCTCATAGCCTTCTACAGGCATGTGCCACTGCACCATAAGCCTAGTAGACTGCATGCATGCAAGCTTGATCACTGGAGTCAGCTAATCATGTGGGTCCAAGCAGCCAAGATATGGTGCAACCACGGAAGGTGCGCGGTCTGAACATAACTGTGTTTATACCTTAAGTTGTGTGACTATATATAGAATTGCAAACTAGAACACAATAGATCTTTTTCTATAAAGCAGAGCACTAGTTGGACTTTAATCTATATATTGCTTTTTATGTACTGATATTGTCTACTCCTGAGAGCCAAGTGCTGAATAGGTGTACTTAGTAATCAGCCATCATTCCAAAAGAAGGGAAGACAGTAGAGGCAAATGACTCTAGATTGGAGCTCAGTAGCCCCTACTTACCCTGTGTGCCCCAATCGGATTTGGCTATTGAAGCCAGCAGTGACAGATCACTAAAGAACATGAACGCCATTCAATAAGTCCAACCTTATTTGCTGATAGTGAGCACAAACAAGGGCTGATCACAGATAGAGATACATGCATCAGAAAAACATATCTCTTGATCATTTTTGCATATAGGTTGGGATGAGGTGTTGATGGCATCTTGGAAGGAGCATGAGAAAATAGGTGGTGGACAGGAGGCTAAGATAAAAATTCATATTTGACTGTGTTGAACCCTTGAAAGTGTGTGTTTTTTTAAAGGTATCCTTGACAATAACTGCTAGTTCTCCTTCAAGCTTCTTTGAATGGTCTCAGTCAGGATTCTTTATCCAGGGGAGATGGTTTGTCTCTTCTCCGATGAACAGTTGGCCCATTAGAAATCACATTACAAATCAGGTCAGAGATGTACATCAACAGGGAGAAAGCTCAGGGGGAAGAGGCATAGGATTGGAAGGGGGTTGTAAAGGATGAAAGGCAGGTGAGAGTTAGAGTGAGAGACAAGGAGTGTGAGGAGAAATAGGAGTCCTGGTGGAGTCAGAAGTTCTCTCTTCTGGCACCTAGAAATGGAGATGGGTCCTCACATGGTTAGAGCAGACAGGAGAGGAAGTGGAATGTACATGGATAGTGAATGAGAACACAAGATATTTGAAGGTATGGGAGAAGTAATGTATTAATGGTGGTTAGAAAAGAAGGGGAGGTGAATAAAGAGACAACTGAGGTTGGATGGGTGGGTAGAGAAATATGAGGGGAGGGAAAGGGAAGATATATTCCATAATTTGCTAGGCTTGTCATGTAGTTCCCACTAATCCGTAGGATCTGCATTTTTGTTGGACAACATAACCTTTGGGTGAGGTGCCTGGACTGATTCCAAGCACCCACTCAGGATATGTTGGACCTCCAGACCAGCTAGCTTACAGGGCCTCCATAAGCCCTCCTAAACTAAACAAGGAGCAAATGGTTTCTGGCAACCACTGAACATGACAACTGTGACCCCTCAGGGATCTTGGTAACAGATCAGTACATTTCCGCTCATTAACTTGTGCTTACTTGATCTCGGAGGAATATACAGAGAAAACACAGTGGGACATTTTCAATATATTTATTGAACCAACGTTATTCTTGTATAGAATACATGTGCCGTGATAATCAGTAGAGAGAAGCAGATGAAAGTGATTTTGAGCACCAGAAGAGTAAACAGCAGATATAGTTCCACAATGGTGCTAAGGCAGTATATATATGCAGGCATATAAAACAAGGTAGTAATCAGGCATACTCCAACACAACATGACTGTTCAAAAATATGGCCTCATAGCCTGCTGGCTTGGTGTGCCATACTGGTTGCTGAACGCCCTGAAGCAGACATATATCTCGAGCCACATGTGAGGGCCTTTAACAACTGGTATAGCCAGAGGAGGCAGCTGGGCTATAAAGGTATTATTACATTTCATACACTGAGGTTAGAATGTTCTAAATTAAAAAGGGAGAAAGAGAAAGACAAACCTTTAGTTCGCGCACAAGGTAACACTCACTCCCCTCCACTTCTGATACTTTTCAGTGCCCGCTAGGGCCCGAGAACTTTCGGAATCCGGTTATGTTGTCAAAGGCATAGACTTTTATTCACATCAAATCATATATTTCACCACAAACCCTTACAAGAATAAAAGTATTCTACTTGGATATATGTCATTATTCATGGCATCACACTTCAGCGACATCCACATGTTAAAAGGCAGTAATGAAATTAGGCACAACATTACATTACAGTTGACTTCAGCTTTGCCGTACACATGCACTTACATTTCCGGCCGACCCACTCAGCTGCGCACATTGTGCTAGCAGGCCCCAACGCGCTATAGCAAACATTTGCAATACAGGGAACCGCTTAGAGCACCAGCCCACCTAGGCACCTGAACACATGCAACCTCCCCAAGATTCTACACAGTCCATATCTTGCGGGTTAGGGCAGTAGAGACCAGGACCACCACCAGGTCAGTCCCCTCCCCGCCTTTGCTCTGCACAGTTCCATCCTACCCCCTCCTGGGGTCCTTCCAGTCGCTGAATATCCATTGCTGCGCATGCCCCCTTTTGCTGTTATCTGTCAGCACTCCACCTTGCTCTTCTGCCGGGTGCGAGGGTGGTTTCTGACATTCCTGCGGCTTCCCTAGGGTCCAAGCAGACAAAGAGGATGAGACCCCGGGGACGCCGCCTTATATAGCATTAAGATAAGTTTTTATTTCCTATACGTGTAGTGCCTACGTCACCAGAGATATCATACCCATAACCATCCCCCAGAGGAGGCTCAGTTTCGAGGCGCCACTAAGGGTGCCCCTCCGCTAGGCATGGGGGGCACCTACTCATAGTACGCACACAACATAACTCTCACTCCCCCCTACTTCTGACTCCTTTCAGTGCCCGCAAAGACCTAAGAATTTCTAGAATCCGGTTATGTTGTCCAAGACATAGACTTTTATTCACATCAAATCATATAATTCACCACAAACCACTACAAGAGTAAAAGTATTCTACTTGGATATATATCATTATTCACGGCATCACACTTCAGCGACATCCACATTTTAAAAGGCAGTAATGAAATTAGGCACGACATTACATTACAAATGACTTCAGCTTCACAGTACACATGTAGTTAAATTTCTGGCCGATCCAGTCAGCTGCGCACATTGTGCCAGCAGGTCCCAACGCGCTACAGAAAACATTTGCATTACTTGAAATACAGGGCACCAGATAGCGCACCGGCCCACTGAGGTACCTGAACACAGGCAACCTCCCTAAGATTCTACACAGTCCATACGTTGTGTGTTAGTTTAGCAGGTCAGTCTCCTCCCCCTATCCTCTGCACAGTTCCATCCTACCCCCTCCCGGGGTCCATCCAGTCCCTGAACATCCATTGCTGCGCATGCCCCCTTTTGCTGTTATGTGTCAGTGTTCCGCCACATGGTGAGAAGCTCCCTGGCACACTGGCCCCCCCTCCCCTGGCACTGACTGTGATCCACAATAGTCCCCAGTATGGTCTGGATAAAGTTCGCTGTCCCTTTGGCTGACAGATGCACCCCATCCTGATGGAACAACTCGGTCTTCCCGGGATGTAGCAAGTTGTGCCTAATTGCACTCATGGTGAAACTCGCTAATATGCTTTTGATAGAATGGTTCAGTTTCTTTACAGAGTGGTTCATGGCCTTTACCTGAGCCCCCCCCGTCCCACACCATCCGCGGTATTACCTCCGACCACAATATTGCTGCATTTGGTAAGTATTGCCGAAACCTAGACATGACTACAAACAAGGCCTCTCTCACTCATTGCCTGCCCAGGGGCACCATATCATTCCCATCCTCGTGGAGGACTAAAATGTCAGGGTGGGGAAACACTCCAGATTGTAATGGTTGTTGAAAGTGACCAAATAAATCCTGTAATCTCAGACCCCCCACCCCAAACCAATGGTGTATAAACCCTGCAGCCTCTTGTGCTTCCTCCAGACTGGACCAACAGAATTGCTGCTTCGCTGTTCAAATCAAGGAATGCCCACACCAACATACGTGTGCTGAGCTACGGGCATCAACTGAAAGAGAGAAAGAATTGCCGTTATCACCAAAACTTTTGTGCCCCTGGGCGTCCTACAGTGTCTACATGAGATTGGGTCTCACGTACCACTCAAAATATGCTGACCGCCATCGACCCACCCTCTTGCTTGCTTCTGTTGGTAGACCAATTGCCGCTGCTGTGGTGGCTGCCCCTATACGAAAGGCATGGGAACTAAACTGTGCTGAATCCTCACCAGGAAGGATAACACCCACCTACCCGCTTTAATGCATTGGTAATGCGTCATTGGTGCCCCATCCTGGTGTACTGAAAGCCCGGTTGAGGCCACCACAGGGCGCCCCCTGAGGTAATCCCTTGCCAATGGCACTGGACAGAATGCAGTGTCATGCGCCCCGTCCAATGTCACCCATGTGCCTTTCCCTAGCAGGACAGTTTTAGACCTGCGAATCCTGAGATGGATTGCCCCTCCCTCCGAGCGGACATCCGCCACGCGTAGACCCTTGATCCTTTTTTGACGATGCTATCAACTCGGAGTGCCCCAGGAGGGCCCCAAAGAAAGCCAGCACATAGGCAAAACTGAATAGCTCTGTTTCATAGTGGGAACGGCCCGCCCGCTGTTAGGCCCCCAAAAACCTCCCCAGCCTCTCCATGTTTATTGAACACCTACTGTCTTGTACACCTGGTACCTTGTGTTCCCAACCCCTGATGGCCTTCTGTACCCTAAAGTCCTTAATAGTATCCCTGACTCCTTGTAGCTCGGCAAAGAAAGCAATGTCGGACAGCTACCGGCGCACTAGTGGCAGCGATTTCCCCCCGTCCTTCTGCCTCCTCAGGAAACCCAGCACTCCTTCCAGAGAGAACCTGTGTGCAGCAGTGCCTGATCTTAACGTAGCGTTGTACACCCCCAAGCTTTCACGTACATATACGTTTTTCTCTGGGGTGCCAGAGACGCTGCAATTAGGACTGTGGCAATGAGCCACCAAGCCTCCACAACTCCTCTGGGAACTCCGCCAGCACTTCTCTGCCCTCCGGACACCGTGCCATAAACTCTGCCAACTTAGATCGAGACAAAGCTTCAGACACTGCATTTTCCACACCTGGTTCATTTTTTGGCAGAAAAATGCACGTTATGCAACAGACATAAGCGAATAAGATACTTCAGTAACTGCAGCACCCAAAGGCCTTTTGAGCTCTAATTATTTATGGCCAGAACTGTAGACAAACTGTCTGACCCAAAAATTTGTCAGGTGTCTGCAATTGATGCCCCCCAGATGTGTAGGGCGACAATTATGGGACAACTTTCTAATAAGGTAACGTTGCATGAGCCCAGACGCAAGCCACTCCCCAGGCCAATGTTGCATGCACCAACTAGAGCCCAACACTGCCCCAAAACAATGCCGCCTGCTGCGTCTGTGTGAAGGGCTACCTCCCTGCTGCTCTGGGCTGGTTGCTGCCATAATAGTGTTCTATTGAAATTATCTAAGAACCCTTTCACGTTTCCAAATCCTCTCTGACCTCTGCAGACAATCTGGTGTGGTGGTGTCTTGCCCATAGGCCTGACATTGTCATTTAAAAAGACTCTGCCCATGGGAATCGCTCTCAAAGCACAGTTTAACTGCCTCACCAAGATTTGCAGCTGCTGTAGCGTAACTTTCCTGGCTGCTAATCAGATGGCAACTGCAACGATGAATGCCCTCACCTTCCCTTGCGGCAACCTACACTGCCCTGCCATGGAATCAATCTCAATAACCAGGAAGCACAAACAGGTGGTGGGGCCTTCCATCTTGTCTTCAGCCAACGGGACCCACTATGCCTGAGCCAAGTGTTGTCGGAAACCCTGCAGGGCCCTCCCACATGCCCGGTCACCAGGGGGACTCATGAACAGGAAATCATCCAGGTAATGCACCACATCATTTGATGACACCAAGTCCTTCACAGCCCACTCAAGGAATAAACTGACCATCTCAAACACAGCACATGCTATGGAACACCCCATGGGCATGCATATGTCAAGGAAGTACTGACCCTCAAAAGTGAAACCTAGCAAGCGAGTGTCCTCTGGATGGACAGGTAAAAGGCGGAAGGCGAGTCTACGTCAGACTTTGCCATTATGGCCCCATTGCCTAATCTCTGTAGTTTTGCAATGGCCTTGTCAAAGGTGGTGTATCGTACTGCGCATAGTGTGGGGTACAACCCATCATTGACAGATAACCCAGTAGGGTTAGACAGGTTGCGAATTAAACAGAATTTTCCTGGCTCCTTCTTTGCAACCAAGCCCAGTGGCGAACATACCAATGAAGCACACGGCAGGGAGAACTAAAAGGACCTGACACCCTCCCCGCATGCACCTTCTTCTCAAAATGTTCCCTGACCAACTCATGCTGCTGCAAAACTGACAATTGATTATTTGGTGGGACTGATGTAGGTGGTGCGTGGGAAGGAATGCGGAACCCGTCCCTGAACCCATAGTACAGCATGTTTGCTTCCCTGTTGTTTGTATATTTACTGAGTAGATGTGTGAGAACATGCAGGCGAATTGGGGAAGGGAGCTGTGCACTATTGATTGGGTAGTCGACTCTTAGGGGTTGCTTACTCTGTGCTTGCCAAGCTTTTTGAAACACTTGAACTGAGTGTCCTTGTCCCCCGCAGATAGAGCAAAGGTGTTTAAACTTACAAGCTGGCCCCTTGCTACTTTCTTTCTTGTTGTAGTGCCAGCAGGCCAGTATTTTGTCTCCCAAACTTCTGTCGAGGTGAACAGAGTGAGCCACCCTCCCCGGTGCCTGAGAGACATATTGAACTCTGCGTGCCAAATATTGATCTCCCTCTGGTCCCATGCTATTTCTGGCTGAACCGCTTTCATCTGACTAAACTTAGTGTCATACTGCATCCAGGCTGACCCTTGAAACTCGGATCCTGCCCCATGTATGAGGAACATGTACCATAATAATTGTGGGGTTAACAATGGTGTTTTCTCAGTGAGAATCGCTGTGTAAATGGAAAATCCCATCACCCAGTTCCTCAAAGACCACTCTACCCACACCGTCTTAGGCTTTAATTCATTCTCCTTACTAGTTCCTGGCCTACTTGGGAACACCCCGCATTGATCAAGTCAAAGACGTTCACAGATTCCCTCTTGTGAATCCTTTCTCGCATCTTGGCTGGAACGTGCCATGAAATTGGTGAAGGAGGGGTCAGCACCAAGGACGACGACCCAAATATCAATGGGGTCACTACAGGAGGCGATTGGACAATGCTCGTCCCCACTGTTGCCAGTGTGGTATAAGGCTGAGCAACACTCAACCCTCCTGTGGTCGGAGGCCCCCAGGTTGTGCCCACACCTGCGCTGCCACCCCCCCCATGAGCTCCCAAGACCGAAACTTGTTTGGGTGATGATGGCACTGCCCCCCCCCCAAAGACTACCGGAGCCTGGTAGGCGGACGCGCTCCCTGCCACCTGCAACCCTGCTTGTGCTCCTGTTGATATGCCTGGCCCCTAAGGAGGTGGCACCGGCACCCCCATGTCATTGCCAGGGGCTGGGGGGCTGCAGCACTACTTGCTGCTTGTGTTATAACTGGCGCTACCCCCTTGTGGTGAACCCACAGATGCCACTTTTGTCGAGATTGCCATTATTCTCTGCCCCACGGTGCCCACACTCATGTTAAGTACTGGCCCCTGCGCTGCCTGGTCCGAGCATAAGCGGCCATGCCCTGAGCATGTGACTCACCCCCCACTTTGGGTACTGATCAGGCTGCACGCAGGGCTTGACCTGTTGCCCCTCACTATAACGAGCCAAGACCTTCCTCTGTCGCTTTGGTGCCCCCACATCGGGCAATTGCTCTAGCTCGCCTGCCAATTTCTACAGCGCTGCCTCCATGCCATGCTGCTTTGCTGCCTTCCAAAGATCATTTAGGGTGTGGAAATCCTCCTGGGATGCAGGCTTTCCGGGATTTGCGCGTACCCGCTTTGGCGCCATGCCTTGACCTACTAGCCAGAAAGAAAAGACATTATGTTGCACACCAAGACTACACACTTCAGCCAAATCTGCGCCACACCCCACCTGCCCACAGTATCCATAGAGCCTCAAGGAGTCCGTCATTACACTTGAAATGCTCCACCTGCCTACTAGAAATATCAAAGCATGCCTAAAACTGTGTAATTCAGCCCCAATCGCACTTTCGCAAAGAAGAGAGTGCATCTACAGATACCGTACTTAAAAAATTGTCCCACATTATTTCTTAATGAAAACCAACAACCAAATTCAAACAGTCAGCCAAACTTTTATATACTTTTTTTTATATACTAACCCTAAGGGCTAACAATATACAATTTAGCATGCAGTGTTTTTTATTTTTTTTATCATCCCTCCCGCCTAAGCGATGCCAGGAATCAAACCCATCACTGCTGACTCCTGGAATCACCAGCCTTAACAACTGCACCAATGAAATTGCTTCAGACTCCAAAAGACTGTCATTTGTAATGAATATGTCACAGCAGGAAGTACAACGCAATGATGTAATTCAAGCAACACGCACCCCATTAAGAACATGACTCCCAATCTAGACTCCCCCCTTACGGATGACAAGGTGGCGCAAGCTATTAGGGGGGTTCATTCTGGGAAGGCCTCCGGCCCGAACGGAATCCCCATAGAGTTCTATAAACTTAATGCGAATAAATTAGCATAATTTCTTCGTGCCATGCTCGTCGAAAGTAAAGAAATGGACCAGCTCCCATATGACCAACGCGTAGCTAATATCATTGTCATCCATAAAGATGGAAAGCTCAAAACACTGTGCTCCTCTTATCGACCAATCTCACTACTCAACGCTGAACCCAAGGTGTTGGCTAAACTACTGGCGACCAGGCTGGTCAAGGTTATTATGACCCTGGTCCACTCAGATCAGTCTGGCTTAATGCCACGCAGGAACATTGGCCTCAACCTGAGGAGGCTGCATGGGATTCTGGGCGCTGCGACGATCATACATGAACCAGCAGTCCTGTTGTCATTGAATGCGACCATGGCCTTCGATAGGGTTGAATGACCCTACCTTTTCGCAGGTCTGGGGAAGATGGGTATTGGTAAGGAATTTATCGATTGGGTCCGGCTCTTGTATGCTGGTCCCCTTGCCAGGGTTGTGGTAAATAATCACAAATCCGTAGACTTTCCTTTGGAGAAAGGCACTAGACAGGGATGTCCCCTTTCCCCACTGCTATTTGCACTGGCGCTTGAACCACTGGCGGCTTGGGTCCGCTGGGACCGATTGATTCGTGGACTACGCTGGACACCCAAGTGGGAAGACAAGATTTTGTTGTACGCAGGTGACATCCTGCTCTATCTCACCACCCCTAAGGACTCCCTGATCAACTTTATGGATGTCCTGGCCATATTCGGGAGATATTCTGGTTTCGCCATTAATTGGGCGAAGTCAGTGCTTTTTGTTCTCAGCGGTGTCCCTCCAGTTGTCCCTAACTCCTGTCCATTACTGATTGAGCCGGTGGGTTTTTGGTATCTTGGCATATTTGTGACCAAAGATCTGAAACTGAGATAGGATAAAAATCTGGAGCCCCCACTGGCTAGGTTCCGAAAGGTTGTGGCGAGATGGAAATCATTACCGCTCTCCCTGTTGGGTCGTGCAGTGTTAATTAAAATGATAGCTCTCCCCCGATTCCTGTATGTGCTCCAAAACACTATGGATCCAGTCCCCCCCTCGTATTTCAAGAATATAGAGTCCCTCCAGCGACAGCTTCTTTGGGAGGGCAGACCCCGTATTGCTTTCTCCAAGCTTACTCTTCCCTGGTACGACGGAGGGATCGGCTTGCCGGACCTCCGGAAATACTATTGAGCTTCTCAGTTGGTCGCAATAAACCACGCCATCTATGGGCCTCCCTTGGACCCTGGATATGCAATGGACCGATCTGACCGGTCGGATGCCAGGGGGAGACTTGTTGGGCCGACGGCACATGCGATTCATGTGTGGCATGCTGCTAACCGATATCTTCAGTGGGAAGGGAGGCTTACCATGGCGACCCCACTGTGGAGCTCAGAGAGATTGGGTAGCTTATGGAGGATGAAGGGCTTTGATAAGTGGGACCTCATCGGGATCTCACAAATTAAGGACATGTGGGGGAAGGATGGGATACTTACGTTTGCACTCCACCGAATGTTGGCGAAGAAACTGCAGCACTGGAGTCCCTGTGATCCCTAATGTTATCCTAAAAGATTTTGCTACATGGAAATGTATAATTGATTATTGTGTCAGTATTACATGTCGCCTGGTGCCTTTTCTTTTGTTTATGTTAATAAAAAGATTTTTTGGAAAAAAAACAACATGACTCCCAATTACCGGGCTATACCACCACAATATCTTGGCATTAAAAAGATAATCCAAATGTGAGGCATCTGCCTATCGATATATGGGAGAGCCACGCCCCCTTCACAGACGGGCGGCCCCTGCAACTGGACGCAGCCTCCAAAGCAGGTCCGCATTGCACCATGGCCCAAACTGCACTTCAATTAATGCTCCATTGAATACGAGCATCCCTTGAACCACCACGACGTCCAGGCATAGCAACAGACAAACCTATTTGAAGGTATCCGCCAATCGAGAAACGGGAGCCGGAACCACGCCCCCCCCCCACAGTTGAGTGGGCCCCCACATCTTGAGGCAGCCTCGAAAGCAAGCCGCCCTCCACCGTGGCCCAAACTACACCTTAATCAATTCTCCAAGGACCAGGAGCGTCCCTTGAGCCCTTTGGCCAAAATCACCAGAAAACACATTCTGCAGAAAGCCAGGGGCAAAGACAACGCTCCACCACTGTAGCCACGCCTCCAATCACCTACAGGCCCAATTGCAAAATGCCGGCCGCCTCCAACATTCCAGCAAGGAATCGAATCTGTGAACATGAGTTCCGGGCACTCGATCACTCGTTATTCATTAACTGAGCCACTAGCTCAATGCATATAAAGAACTATGCCAGGCCCCCTTGAACCCACTGTGCCACACGCCTCGCCTCATTTCCGACGTTCCTGCAGCTTCCTTGGGGTTGAAGGAGACAAAGACGACGAGACCCATGGCCGCCGCCTTATATAGCATTAAGATAAGTTTTGGTTTCCTATAAGTGTAGTGCATACGTCACCAGAGATATCATACCCTCAACCATTCCCCGGAGGAGACTCGATTTTGTGGCGCGACTGAGGGCGCCCCTCCCCTAGGTGCAGGGGCGCCTACTCAGGAGTGTTGGAGCACCAGCCATTACAATCCCTGAGCCAATTTGTTTGCTTCAATGGAATTCCAAACATTGGAATCTATCTTTTGATATTGATTACACAGTATTATGCCTCAAATTGATACTGATGTGCACCCACCCCACCCACTACGTAGTCCACATACATAGCACTTAATTACCTTGTAAAAATAATATTGAATCAGTTTCCTTACCTTAAATGCTGGTTGTGTTGTATTGTGGGGGTGCAGGAGCAGCAAAGGAGGTTGGGTTATGTGCCCTCTTGTTTTTTGCCCAAAGAATAAGTAAAGTTCATCAGGCTTTACCAGATGCTGAAAATAAAGATGTAACATAATATAGTAGTGGCAACCAAACGCATATATTATATGTTAAAGCCAAGTTAATGCATACTACGATGCCTATGAAAATCACTTTAGGTGAAAAAGGTATTCCTTTGAAGAGGAATCCTAGTTTTTGTGTTGGAAAATGAATAATAGGCATTGCCAGAAGTCCTGGTTACTATTACTTACTATTAAATTGAGTGGATTTTGTAATGTGTAATATGCGACAATCTTGCTGTGCTACAGAGACTGCTAAGAAAATGCAAACACATTTCTAACTTAATAAAATGTAAATACCCACTAATATACTTTACAAATATTTCTGAATATAGCAGTAGGTAGGAAATAACAAAATAAGCATTTTTCCACACGTTTGTATGCATTATAATTTTATTAGTAGAACTTACTGCACAATTGTCTATGCAAAGGCAGATGCTATTGCTATGGAAATGGGGTGATATGTTAATGACAGTGTGCTCCACTACCACACCACTCATAAGTAAAATATTTGTCATAGTGTACCGCAAATGCTCCACTAGCTACATACTCTGACCACATTCATTCTGAATGGGTTTAGGCTGTTGCAAATTTGTAACTTTTGTTCTTTGTGCACTGCTACCCTTTGATGACAGCACCCCCACTATGAAAACTGTTGCAGCACTACTGTAGCCTTCAAACATGGCAGACCATATCAATAGGTCTTCACCCACTGCCTGCCCAGATCCCGCACATTTCCCCATTCTGGAACTGGGCTTTTCATCAACCGCTGCCCTCACCATAAGAATCTTAATATAAGATTCATATAACGATGTAACTTATGTTATACAGATAACAATCTATGTATTCTGTTACATTACAGTCCGTGTCACTGTGTGCTGCAGCTCAAGCTAGCTAGTAGCTATGCTGCCTACTCACAGCTGCTGTGACTCAGCAAACGTACCTAACTCCATGCCACATCCAACTCATGCAGCAAATTTCCATTTTCCCTTAGAGTTTTAACCAGATATTTCCCCTACAAGAAGCCAAAAGTGTGTGGCTAGAAAATAAAGGATAGATGGAATCAATGTGTGATATCTCTACCTAGTGGGTAAATTGAGTTTACTGTGGTGCTTATAATGAAGTTCTAAGTGACACAGAGTTTCCCAGATATGCCTACAGCTGATTATGACAAGTGGGTGCATATTCCCTATGTTAAGCCAATAGATATAGGGTGGGGTGCCTTGGTAGATGCATCCGGACCTACAAATAACGACTTCCCGGCTCCTTTCAATGACACCTTCAGAACTAGATCAATCAGAATGGCCATAGATGGATTTCCAATATGTACTATTGCACATACGAAGTACTACTGTTTCGTTGGTTCTCTTTGAGGGAAACCTTGTGCACTATTAGGAGAAGAGGGAAAGGCAGAGAGAGTGAGTTAGACTGAATGAATGTTTGCAAAGTGTAATTACACTTTTAAATTGTAAGCATATTGCTTATAATAAGCTTTTAAGCCATAGTTATATTGTGTGGATTTAAAATAAGCATTATGATAATGACATACCTAAACACAAGTGGACATATTTGTATCGCAATCAAGGCCAGTGTTTAATCGTTTTGTAAGGTCTTTCCCTTTTTTTAGAAATTGTATATGAAGCACAGGGACGTAAAGGCTTGTTTGTGGGATGACACAACATTTCAAGCGGACAAGCTGGAATCAGAACTAAAATGTATTTCTTCAAAACCACTGGGTCAATTAAAGACCAGTTGAAATATAAATCTGAAAGAAACAGGTTATTATTAGATTCCTTACCTTAGGGAATCTAATACTAACTACTGTTTCTTACAGATATATCGTTACCGAAGGTAAGTAACTTGTGCATTGAGCACTGCAAGTGCCCTGTTACCTTATCTGGAATATTCTAGAATCAACTCTGACAGTGAGTAATGACTACGCTGAATACCCATGTCAGTATAGAAAATTCAATCCTCAAAAGTATGAAGGTGCAAAATAACAGAACATACACACATGCTGTGTTTTGGCCAAAACAAAACACCCCCACTGACCACTGACCACTGACCACTGACCACTGACACACCCCACTGACCATAATACCATGAACTAGCATTTGAAATCCAATCGGTCTCACATTTGTGAGAGTTAGCGCTATTGGCAATGTAAATGACAATGCTTTTTACTAAAGGTGGGATTTTTTTATTTAAATTTCAGACAAATCATTTTAATTAAAATTAGTATGCTCAATATTATTGGATTTCAATTCAAATTAAGGTGTTAATATTGTAACTTTTTTATTTTGTCCTGCATTTATAATGAATCTAAAAACATCATTTGTTTACTTTGCCATATACTTTGCCAAGGGAGATCTCTGCCATCGGGGCAGAGATTACCTAGATGTAAAGTATTGGGAACATTTGTAAAGTTGATTAAACTTATAAAAAATATTTTTATGTAAAAGAATTAGGTAAATTAATGTCACATCAATATTTTAAGTGTAGAACAAAATAGAAATTTCTACACGATTATCAACTTAATTTTGAATTAAATATTTAATATATGTATATATATATTGAATTTAATTTAATAACAAAAGAATCCCATCTAAGCATTTTTTGATTATGTATTACTAAATATTTAAAGTGGTGTGTAAGTTTATTTAAAAGTAATTTAATTATATTTTAATAAAACATAGTATTCCAGTACTTTTTAAACGTAAAAAAGTTTATCAAAGTATCTTGGAATGGAATAAAGAATATGTGTAATTTTTAGGTATTTATTTAGTATTACATAAAATATATTTATATATTTTACCATTCTTAATATTTTAAATTCATTTTCGTACTTTTTTTTTAAAGTACCTGCTTTGATTTTGTTGTCCATGTGTGGTGCTGGACTTAATACTGCTCCATTTGGACTGGGGGGGGTGAAGATATGTAAGTCTCTAATTACGAGTAACTTTACATTTGTAAAAGGTGCATAGCCCAAAGTAGCAAAGTTACTCAATAGTGTAAGAGTAAATGTACTCATGTAAATTTACTAACATGTAAGTCTACCTTTATGAATAGGCCCCTTAATGTCCACAAAACTGGCACAATAACCATTTGCATTCATTATTGCCCATTTTGTATACCATGACATTCTCTTGGCAAGAAATCATTTTAGAAACTTTTGATACTCGGCAAAGTTATTATCGGCGTATAAGAAATTGCGCCAACAATGGGCACTTTGGTCTAACACCGATTTGGACACAAGTGTTAATTTAAAATAATGCACAAACATTTGTTGTGCTCAGCTTTTGCACTAACTTTTAGCGCGCTTTAACGTTAAATTGTGCTGGCTTATGATTCGTAATGGGACCGGTGCAACGGTCGTTTATGCTGATTTTAGTTCAGAGTCTTAATTGTGAACTAAATAGAAGCTATACTTAGTGCAAATGTTATTGCATAGTTCGGTATCCTCAATCAGCACCCTGAACGAATCTATCGTTTGTTTTAGGTGGATTTAAAAATTAAGTTGAATTTATGTACATTAATTTGAACATATATAAATGTACAGTTACATTTGTAAATAAGTTCCAAAAAATGCAATGACTTCACATTGCTAATTACCAGTGCACTCTGAAAATGGTTCATCTTTCATCCATTTGAATTTTTTCACACCACATAAAGAAATCAAACGGCCTCATTGAAATATAGATTTTTGAACGCATCCGCGTCTTATAGGCTCCAAAATACACTTCCTTAGTGCACCACCTATGCTCCTTTTAGATTGCTTCGAGTTACATCATTGCATATGGAATTATGCCACCCAACCATTCCATGCTAGCAGGCCAATGGACATAAGTTTTCACTGTATGATTCATTTACAGTGTGAAAGTCAACAGAGATGTGTTTTTGTTACACATTCGTACAGTACATTGGGAAACTACAGTAAATTCTGTGTACTGCAATGTCCTCACCAGAAGGTCTCAAATGGTGCTGCTTTCGTGGTATTACAACTAAACGAAAAGCAAGCTCTTTCAGCCGTCTTTCTTTATGATAAATATTATCTTAGAATCAAATATATTTCAAAAGGAAGAATAAAAACATTAATATATGAAATATAAAAAAATAGGATGTGCCTCCGCTGCGATGCAGCAGTTCATTTCGCGGAAAAGTTACGAAAAACAAGATTGAACCAAGAGATCTTAATGCGAAGAGCTACTGTAAGAAATGAATGCTCTGAATAAAAGCATTTAATGCTTCCCACGGATACGAATTTGACGATCTGCGGTGTCAAGCAAAGGTCGCATTTAGATATGTTATTGAAAGGTAAGCAAACTTTCTAAAGTCGTCTAGAAGACTGAAAAAAGAAGAAAAGAAAAAAACAGTCACCATCCACAATTAACGCCTTCTTCATCAAACCCTCCTAAAGAAAAAACGAAGCATACAGGAAGCAGACAATGGCCACAGGCCAGAAGAAAACACTAAGCACCATGCATGAGCACAGAAAAGAAACTATTGGGAGTCCGCCAATCTCTAGACCAAAACTATACTAAAGAAATACCAGAAGACCTAAAACTTTCCAGAATAAATGTTAAATTACTCGGAACTGTCTAATACCTAAGGAAATTATTCATTCTTGGCTCTGCCAGTGTACATTACTGCCCACTATTATTAAAAATCACATTTTTATCACAGGTAACTTTTTATTTCTGCTTCACCAAATGGAAAGTCCTTTCCAAACACTAGAATAGGGTCCTTGTTATCGGACACTACCACATCAACTAACAATACCATCAAGTAATCAATTTTTTTTTATATAATGCAAACTAATTCCAGAGGCATTGGAGCGCTTTACATGAAGTACCACATTACATTACACCTGGTCAGGTGTTTTTTGGGGGGCATGTGGAGATTAAATGATCTGCCCAGAATCACAGGATGTTGAGTCAATGCCAAACCTGGGGCCTCGTTTATGAAAAGTGACGTATCGCTGCGTGAAAACAGCGATGCGTCATTTTTTATTGCGCCCTCCCTTGCGACACCAATGATGCGTCATATTTACAGTATGACGCATCATGTCGCAAGGAGTTACAGATACATCAGTATTTCTGACGTATCTGTAAGCGCAAAAGTCACACATTGCTGGAATGTGTCACAAAAGTGACGCAAATCCAGCAATGCGTCCTTTCACATGGGGAAAGCCCCATGTGAAAGGGCTTGCGTCAGTCTTACGCCTGCTGTGAGGCAGGCGCAAGATTTTGATGCAACAGCGTCCTAAAAGTGACGCAGTGAAATCTCATAGATTTCACTGCGTCACTATTACGAGGCTTTTTGCGGGGGAACGCCCCCTGTGCATACATTATACCAGACGCAAGTATAATGTAGCGCAGGGGTTTACAAATTGACGCATCTGCTTAGATGCGTCACTTTGTAAATGTGGTGCAACAAGGCACATTTTTTACTCCACTGGTGCGTCACTAAAAGTGACGCACCAGCCTCGTAAAAGTGACGCAAGGGCTCATAAATGAGGCCCCCGGTTCTCAAGTTCCACTGTCAGAAATTCTGGCCGTTAGGCCGCCTCTCTTCCCATTGTCCCACGACTGCAAGCCTGGAACTGCAAAACAGGATGCAGACAGTCCCGAAAAGAGACACGCTGCACAGAAACATAGCATAAATGGCCTGTGCATGTTTGTGTATGCCTCTGTTTGCATACTGGCTTCCATTTGTTACTTATGGTAACAAATTAACTCCAGAACTATTGGCTTTGCCAGTACTTGCTATCAATGTGTTTGAATCGCCACATTTTTTAACAACTTTAGTTTAATTTTATTCAGTGCAGTGATAAGATATATTGCATTCACATGTTAACAAGTTTCCAAGGAGTATACAGTTAAGTATGAGCCACCGATGGCACCATGGGTCTCCAGACTTTGGGGCAGATGTTTCAAAAATGCGTTTTGCGATTTTCAAATTGTGATGTTTAGCGATTCGCAACTTGAGAATCGTAAAATGCAATGTATGTAAGCTTTTAAAATCCTACATATTCCTTAATTGTGACTCGCAAATTGTGATTTGCAATTAAGGGTACCTTCCCATTCATTCCTATGGGCCTAAAGGCCTATAGGAATGAAAGTGAAGACATTCGCAATTTGCAGTTACCAAATAGGTAATCACAATTTGCAAATGCAATTTTAAGGGTGCAAGGGCACCAAAAGGACATTCTGTGCCTAAGGGCATGTATGTGCGCCACATAGCACTTTGAGAGAAGCAAAAAAGTGTTTTTTTCTAGAAAATCGCAAATTACCCCCAACTTGAAGTTGTTGGTAATTTGTGAATCCTTAAGGCCAAATAGCAAATTTCTGGTGCTTCCAGAATTGCATTTACGGAATCGCAATTTGCAATTCCTTAATTGCATTTGCAAAATAGAGAATCGCATATTTTGCGATTTTCTATTTTGCAATGGCCTTTTTGGATGATACATCCTAAAAGGCTTTTTCCCATTCACAAACGGGCAGATTCTGAGAATCAGCCCGTTTGCAAATGGGAAAAAGGCTTGATACTCATGGCCCTTTATGATTTAAGTCTCCCTTTTTAGCATGGGGTCATTGTGTTATTGTCTGGATTTGGTGAGTAATGAAGAATCGACCTGACAAATGCAATTTGAAAGGGTTTAAGATTTGAAAATCAGGTCCAGGGCAGGGACGGTATTGTGGGTAGGGAAGATGATACGTTGTAGCAGGTTGTTGTCAAATGGCAAGGATTTGAGGATGTGTGTGTTAGTGGCTGAGTCCTTTTCCTAGTAGAGTCTGAAATTTGCCAGGAGGAGGTGGGTTGATCAGTGGAATATTCAATAAAACCATCAGTAATACTCTTTTCGCGGTTGCTTGTCAGTATACAATGTTCAGCATCATTGATTTTGTTGTTGTGATTTCAGTATCCACTGTGAGGCCTCAGAATGGCAAGGGTTTTATTGAGTTAATCAGTTTGCATTTAAGGTTCTCCTGGTGAGTAAAGGCAGACCCACACACTATTTTGTTTATAGGAAGGATATTGTCTCCTAGTGGTAAGATAGTGACATGGAGAATGAGCAGAATGAGATTCCCATGAGTGCAATAACATATCTACTCTTGGATGAGAGTAAATATGGAGATTGCATTGTAAACGACAGACAGTTTAGGAACGCATCTTTGAGGTAATGTGTGGGAGATGAGTCAAAGGGCAGACTGATCTTTAATTGTGTTTTGGATGTCTAACTCTGAAGACTTGTATTAGATTGGGTTGCGGATTTGTGATCAGAGAGTATACCAACGTGTTGGATGTCCAATGGATAATTGCAGAGATTTTGTTTTGTCGGATGCCTTAGAGGTAGTGTGCATTTAGAATGGTCTAAAGCATTCAAGCTTTTCAGGAATACGTGTATTGAGGGACGTGACATCTGTGGTGGGGAGAGTAGGAGAGCAGTCCCTGGGAGGAGAGTCCTTTAGCGAGAGAAAAGTCGGAGAGTGTAGTTTGCCAACTTTGTGTCATCTCAACAGGTGTTCTGCTTCAGTTTGGTGTCAAGCAGCTCATTTCAGTGAGCAGGTAAGAGATCTGTGCTCTAGTCAGCAGTAAGTGGCTGGAATGAAGTGTGAGGCAAGTAATTGCACCACTCCTGCGAATCATGCATATGAGTGGTTGAGTGAGACTCAGACCAGTCAGTTTCAGTGCTCTAAATTTGCTTCAGCTGGACAGAACCAGGAAGAAGGTAAACTGAACGAGGCTATATCAAAGGGTGGTGATGAGTACTGAAAGGGCTGTGGGTTTGGTCGTTAACAGTACTTTGGTCTGTGTCAGCGTAGAAGCAGCTTTGTTCTAGCTTATAGTGAAGAGAACCTTGATTTATGGTGGCATTACACTGTCTGACTTAATTCCTCAAGGGGTGTGTAGGTGATAAAAGAGAGATGGGGTGAGTGTGTATGGAAAACTAGGTTTGTCCTAGTATGTAGAGATGGTACTCCTGCTATCAACGTTACTGTCCCTAGGCATGGCAGAAGCTTTTACGGCTTTCAAATTTTATAAACAATGTGATGAAAACATGGTGGTTGTTACCAGAGGATTGGAACACAATATTTTCATTTTAATAAAGGGCATTAATTATTTCAGATTTTGGATTACGGTAACTGGAGACAATACATTTTTCCAAGCATGCATCATTCCGAGAGTGCATGTCCTTAACAAAAAAAAGAGAACTTGGGAATCAGATAGTTGCTATGGGCCACATGCATCAAGCTTTTTTCCGGTCGCAAACGGGCCGATTCACTGAATCGGCCCGTTTGCGACCAGAAAAAATCCTTTTCCCATGCGTGTACCTTTTTGCATTTGCAATACAGCTAATCACAATTTATTGCGATTACCTAAATTGCGAATGCATTTATGGATTCGCAAATTGCGATTCCCTATTTGAGAGGCATCAATCCTTTCCTAAATGTGACTTTGCATTTAGGAAACTCTAATTACCATCAACTTCAATTTGCAAATTCTTTGAAAAATGCCCAAATGTGCATTTTGCAAAATGACATGTGGCGCACACACACGCCCTTAGTGCATGTTTGTGCGCCACATGTGCACACTTACCTTTTGGGGGGTACATCAGGGGGGTTTTGGCCCCTGGCACCCTTGGAATTACATTTGCAATTTGCGATTACCAATTTGGTAAATGCAATTTGCAAATACATTTCCTCTTTCCTGTGGGCCTATAGTCCCGTTGGAATGAATGGAGTGACATTACCTAATAGTGATTCGATATTTGTGAATCGCTATTAGGTAATGTGTAGGATTCACAATTTATTTTGTGATTCCTACATGCATAAGGAAGTGTGATTCCTAAATAGCGATTCGTTTAAAATCGCTGTTTAGGAATCGCAATTCCTTATGTTGATGCATGTGGCCCTATATGAGGTATCACAGGGAGAAAATAAAGTAGTAAGAAATTATAGTTTTGATTGTACACATTTATCTCAATGTTGCCCTAACCACACATAAAGAATTGCTTATTGGGAAATGCATCCTGCTGGGAACTGATAAGAGGAGAATAGAAAAGGTACACTAGACACAACACAAAACTACAAGTCTCATCAACAACATGGTCATGTGGAATTAGCCCCCATCTTACAGCACTGCCTTCTGCAAGCACCACATGTATGTTGCTTAAAGATACATATATATATATATATATATATATATATATTCACTGAAAAAAACGTAGGTTTTACACACGTTATAGTTAGGAAGTAGCATTTACAAAACCTTTGAAATTCACTGAAAAAACCGTAGGTTTGACACTTTTGGGGTTTGGTCCTAACTATAACTACCTACTTGCGACCGCCAGTAGATAATATATACATATATATATATATATATATATTTTTTTTCAAACCTAGTGATAAAGGCGGGAATATCGTGATTTTAAAACGTAGCCAATATGAGGATGAGGCACTTTCCCAGCTAAGAAACAAAGAACACTACACTCAAATAAAAAGAGAAAAACATATAGAAAGTACTGTGGCCTTCAACGAATTGATTACGAAATGGAAGGATGAAGGAATTTTGGATTTTAGAAACTGGAAAAATTTGAAGTGTGATTTTCCACAAATAGCCACATTTTATCACCTACCAAAGGTGCATAAAAGCAAGGTGTGGCCACCAGGACGACCAATCGTGTCTGCTAAGGATAGCCTATTAGAGAAAACCTCTACCTACATAGATAGCTTGATTTCCCCGTTTGTCAAGGATCTCAGTTCGTATTTGAAAGATACGAAAGACTTTTTGAGAATTATACAGGGTGTGAAATGGGAGGAGTACATGTTCTTAATCACACTAGACATTGCTAGCCTGTACACCTCGATCTGACATGAAGATGGACTATTGGCGATGAAGAGTTTCCTAGATAAAAGAGCTCTCAGGTTTCGCAGTCATAACAAAATGTTGCTAGAACTAACAGACTTTTGCCTCAGAAACAACATCTTTTTATTTCTAGGGCAACTGTATTTACAACTCCAGGGGACCGCGATGGGCACGTGCTTCGCCCCCAGCTACGCGAATTTATTCGTGGGCTGGTGGGAGAAGCACGTGGCCTGGGCGGAGACAAACGAGCGGTGGATGAATAACATCATGTTGTGGACCCGCTACATCGATGATTTGTTTTTGGTGTGGCGAGGTTCCCGAGAAGAGGCTGAGGAATATATAAATGAATTAAATAATAACAATTTAAATCTCAGCTTCACCAGCAATATAAGCAAAGGCGAAGTCTTCTACTTGGACCTTCGGGTCTATGTTGAGGATGACGCTATTCAAACAGCCGTCTACCGCAAGCCCACGGCAGGTAATACAATCCTACACTCGAGAAGTTACCATCCTCGTAGTGTAGTGAACAACATCCCGTTGGGCGAGTTCTTACGTATGAAACGTAACTGTTCAACGAATGCGGAATTTGAGAAAGCAAGGAGTGAATCCAGCGTGGGCGGCGCCGGGCGGAGGGCGGGCCGTCTGTGGCCGTCCGGGGACGACAGGGGACGGGACGGGCATCCCCCCTTGATTTTGCACACCGGACAATGGGTAAGCGCAAACTACAAACTTCTGTTAATGGGGGAATAACTAAGGCTAAAATTGCGCGAAAAACCCCTGCTTCTTCAAACATTATGTCGTTCCTGACCACAGCTGTTGGTAAACTAAACCATGAAATTGCTGTTAAAGAACGCGAACTAGGCTTGGACCCTACATCATCAGATAGTCAAACCTTGCTTACATTGTCTAGACAACCAATCCCTTTGGACCCGGTAATTTTGGTTGAAAAGGGACCTATTACTAGGTTACCAGATACAGATATAGACAATATATTGGTACAAGAAGGTACGGATGGAAGAGTGACCGATAGCCAAGATGAACACTCTTCTCATGACTGTTCCCAGGAATCTAAGCCTGAACCCCAGGTTAGCAAGCGCACTTATACACAAAGGACACATGGTGCACAGCGTTGTAAGCTACAAAATTCCCCATTGAGTGCCCTAGAATCCTCTATCAAGGACATGGTGGAGAAGGTCCTGGTTGACAAACTTGAAGGGGTACTCATACAAATCTCCACAGATATTATTGATACTTTAAGGGATTGTGTTTCCGATATTCTAAAGAAATGTGACAGGATAAATAAATTTGTAACTTCTCTCGAGGAAGATCCTCGGTGTCCACCACCCAAAACCACTCTAAAATCCCCTTCTAAACCTCAGAGGCAATCCCAATCCCCTATGGAGCAGGGAAGTACCATACTAGCCAATCCCCAGCTTTTACCTGCATTACCACTAGGGTTAATTGGCTATGGAACGGGGGAAGGGGTTAGCACAATTATTTCTAAACAGCCCTCTGCACCCAAACCCTGCCCACCACAGTCAATGCCTCTGGCATCTACCCAAGATGGTTTTAACCCAGCACGGCCTAGAAGATCTCGCCTCAGACCACCAGTTCACCTCCCACCGGAAGCAACACCGTTTGTTGCAATTTTGGTGAATATCCCAGTATTAAAAACAGGGGAATTTGAGTCAAATGCCTCAGTGCTGGACAATATAAAAACATGGTGCAATGCTAATTGTACTGGCCCTAATAATATCTCTGAATACATCCAGACAGGTAGACGTGTGGATTGGGTGGGATATACAAAGAAGAAATTCTCTGGGGATTGTCTAATTGTTAACTTTAATAGACCCCATGAGGCATCCCGCTTATTTTGGGATGCAACCGAGATTAGAGAGGATAGAATAAGAGCAGTCCCTCTAGGATTCTTCTACCCACCACCAGCATCACCTAAAAATCCCCCTGAAAGGGCAAGTTGTAATGTTCTCCCAACTATAACTTACCGTATTAGCCCTTGGGCAACACAAACAACTGGTTTGTTACCTAAAATCC
Organism: Lissotriton helveticus; assembly: GCF_964261635.1. Classification (NCBI taxonomy): domain Eukaryota; kingdom Metazoa; phylum Chordata; class Amphibia; order Caudata; family Salamandridae; genus Lissotriton; species Lissotriton helveticus. The sequence goes on along the minus strand of NC_136063.1, from coordinate 541,824,823 downwards.
ATGGAAACCAGGGGTGTGAATCAAGTAATGGTCTGGAGTTATCAAATATGTTTTCAGCACTTTCAAATCTGGAGGAAATTGACTGACTAGATTCTTACGATAGTACTACTGAACCATTGCCTATAACCAATAGCAACGCGAGGGGTCCTACTGTTAACCTAATGAGCTGGAACATTGCAGGACTCCGCTCTAAAAGGGAAGATATAAATTGGTTGAATATATTGAAAAAGTATGATGTGATAGCGCTGCAGGAGACATGGGATATGGACTGTGGTTTTTGGATAGATGGGTACACATCTTACTTCCTTGCTGCACAACCCTCAAATTCTGGTCGCAATAAAGGAGGCTTACAATTTTTATTGTCAGTTAAAATGAATGGAACTGCGAAAGCAATAAACACGTTATCCCACAATTTTCTAGCTTTGGAAGTCACATTGACTAATAATTCTAAATGCGTTTACATTAACTTTTATAACGCTACCCAAGGCTCTGGCGATATCGAAAATCTCATTTCTCTGAATATGTTTTTGTGTAATTTTAAAGAGAGTCAAACCGCCCCAACATATTTTATACTGTTGGGAGATTTTAACGTACATTTATGCCAACATAGCTGTCATTTAATTGATAGTCTGAATGTAGACATGTTCCAATCCCCACACTTTGAACATTCTGTTAAAGGGTCGACCCTAGAAAATCTGCTTCTTGAAAATGAACTTTATGAACCAGAGTTCTTTGATAGTAAAGAAAGGGTCTCTACCTATAGTGCTAGGGATTGCAACACTATCATTGATTATATATTTATTTCACCAGTTATGTTGCAGAATGTTATCTTTTATAATGCTATACATTCCACATATAGTGACCACAACCCGGTTGTGTTGAACATGGAGGATAATGTTTTATTTTTGTTTAACAAAAATTCTGAATTAGATATCGTTGTTGATATCACTGCAAAGGATCAAGGGAGACGGGTGAAATGGAGTAAAGTTATACCGGAGGAATTCCTTTACTCCCTAAATGAGAAAGTGGGCAGTGACATTAATGTTTGTAGGGAGCCATTGAGATTCAAAGGGAATATAATTGGGTCCTTTGAAGCCATCTGTCGCCAGGTGGCAGACGACCTAAAATGTATATCCACAAACCGAGAGAGAAAGGTTGAGGGGTGGTTCAATAATGCATGCTCCAAATCACACCGATTACTCCATAAAGCACTGAAAAGGGTACCCCGTGATAGAGAGGAGGTGGCAAGGCTTAGGAAGCAGTACAGTCAGGATATCCAAATAAGGAAAAAGGAAATTAAGAAACAGGCGTGGGACAATTTGTATGAAAAAGCTACCCTAAGGGATAGCGCAAAGTTCTGGGCCATTGTCAATACACCGCTGTTCAATGGTAAAGAAAATGCGCCATTGGAGTTAAATATCCCTGAGAAGGAATGGTTGGACCATTTCCAAAAAATTTATGGCAGCAACATTGATCTAGGACCTCCTAATTTAACCCCGATCGACATTCAAGCCCCCCTTCTAAGTTTCACTATTAAAGAGGTACAGAGTGCTATCGAGGGCATGTCATCACAGAAGGCCCCTGGGCCAGATGGCGTACCCGCAGATATGTACAAAACAAACTCAGCAATGTGGTCAGTTGTACTTACTAATGTTTTTAATGTAGTTGGTATAGATAAGATAAGACCTCCAACTACCTGGTCACAGGCTGTTATCATCCCCATTTTTAAGAAGGGTCAAAGGGGGGACCCTAGATGCTACAGGCCAATATCTCTGCTAGATTCCTCATTTAAAATCTTGGGCAAAATAATACTAGAGAGAATCTCAGCTTGGACCACCGATAAAAACATCCTGTGTGAGGCCCAGTATGGGTTTAGATCTGCTAGAGGTACAGAAGACCAATGCCTTAATTTGCACCTTATACTGAGCAAATACACTGTAGCTTCAGGGGGGAAGATGTATTTGGCCTTCATGGACTTGTCCACAGCTTTTGACCTAGTCAATAGGTCAAAGCTGTGGACAATACTCCTTGAAAAGGGACTGGATCGTGCTCTTGTGGATTTTTTGGCACGACTCCACAGTGATTTAAGGGCAACTATCCGTATGACCCAAGAGGGGAACTGTACCTCTTTTTTTAAATCGGGAAGGGGAGTGCGCCAAGGGTGCATTTTGGCACCTATGCTCTTCTCCCTTTATATTAACTCCCTTGGAGAGTCCCTAAAAACTGCCTCTGCAGATGTGCCCTGCATGGGTGGTTCCGTGACGCCGGTACTTTTATATGCCGACGACACGGTACTGATGTCAAGGACCCCGAAGGGCCTTCAACATTTACTTAATACTTTTGGGGCTTTTATGCAAGACTTGGATTTGGTGATTAATGTAGGAAAGTCGCATGTCATGGCTGTGGGTAATTCTAAAAGCAATATTAGAACCCTGACCTGCAACGATGCTGTACTTACTAAGGTTAAAACCTTTACATACTTAGGAGTGGTGTTCGACAAGAAAGGGACATGGGCACCACAAATCCAGAATAAGACCGCAGCTGTAAAACGATCATCTGCTGCTATACTGGGGTTCGCCAAACGTCTTGGCGGCAAACCACCAGAGGCTATATTATCCATATACAAAGCCAAAACCATGGCAATAGCCAGATATGGAGCCTCTATTTGGGGATATAAGAACACAACCCATATCCAAAGGGCAGAGAATATTTTTTTGCGATCTGTTCTGGGCTTACCAAAATCCACACCTGCTAACTCAGTACATATGGAACTAGAGGTAGGTTATATTGAAGATATGTTGTCTTTTGCACCACTAAGGGCTTGGATTAAAATTTGGCTTAATCCCAATTTAACATTAAATCACACGATTATTAAAGACTGTATGGGGCGGGATCGTGTGGCAGAGATTGAGTGGCTTTCATATATCAAGAAAATCGCACAATACCTGGGCCGCCCTAATTTATATACTAACCCTGAAGGCCTACAAAAAGATGACATTAATTGGGCGAAACTGGAATATATAAAGAAAAGAGAAGCCGAAAGAGAAACATGCGAAATCATGAAGCCAACCGTGAGGTCACATTTTTTGACAATAACAACCGTAGCCATTGAACCGTACTTGGCGGTAGTAAACAAACCTTTCCATCGGTGGCTTCTCACTAAATTTCGCTTCAATCAGTCTCACCTCTTGTTGGGTGAATATAATAAATGGTGTAAACCCCATGAGAACGCCCCCTGTAAGTGTGACGATTTCTCGGACCAGGATTCTATCCACTTTTTCTTTTTTTGTCCTTTTTTTAGAATTGCAAGAGAGAAATATATTAAGCCAATATTAAAAGAACTAAAGTTTACCCAAGTCAAACCGGCCTTTCTGTTTTTACAGTTAATGGAAACACCTCTAATTATGTATGGGGTAGCAAATTTCCTCACAATGTCCATTAGGTCTCGTCGAAATATACCTCAGACACTGATTAATTGACCTAGCCTTTGTTAAGAATTGTACACCCAGTCGGGGTATCACTGTTAAATGATTGTATTATAGGTTTGTAAATATTACTGTAAATAGACCATTGAACAAACCCATACCACAAACAGTAAAAATGAAATGAAATTTTGTAGGAAAATATAGACAGTGCAAGTATGACGAAAAGTATTTTAAAAAATTTTTTAAAAACTTTTGTAAATATGAAATTTGTAAATATGGAATTTGAATTTGTACATAATGAGTCTTGTTTTTTAAATACTCCAATGATCAACTATGAATGTATAGCATACTTTTATGATTTTAATTTAATCGAATAAAGTGTTTTTGACTCTGACTCTGACTCTGATTTCAACAAAGGGGATACTGTAAAGGAATCTTAGATCAAGCAGAGTCAAAGAGTAATGTGGTAGTAAGGAATGACTTACTGATAGACAAACCTAAATCAGGCAAATCAGCAATTAGGATGATTACAGACTACTCTGAGAAGTCACCAAAGGTATTTAATATCATGAGGAAGAATTGGAAAATTCTAAAAACTGACTCTATAATAGGGAAATCACTACCCAATTACCCACTGGTATCCTACAGGAAAGGAAACTCTTTTAAAGACCATCTAGTGAATAGCCATCATGAACACAAAAATAGGAAGAAAGCAACAGTCTTGGGCTTCTTTCCCTGTATGAAATGTAAGGCCTGTAAAAATTCACACAAGGTCAAAGAATATCAAATACCGGGAAAGAAGAACAAAACTAAGATCTCCAAATTAGTCAACTGCAATTCGGAGTATACTGTATACTGCCTGATGTGCCCCTGTGGGAAAAAATATATAGGGAGCACAGTGAAGCAAACCAAACTCAGGGTCCTTGAACATATGAGGGCCATCACCTCGAAAGACCAGAGCTACCCTGTAGCCCGTCATTTCGAGAGGATGCATAAAAGTAACAGTAATTTACTCACTTTCTTCATATTGGATCAATTAGTCAGAACGGAGAGAGGAGGTAACTGGGTAAAGAAATTGCGCACTCTGGAGTCTAGATTTATCATCCTGCTCCGCAAGAAAATCCCAGAAGGGATGAACAACGAAGAAGAGATGTGGACACATATCTGAAACGTTGTTCCTTGTAATATCTTAGCTGAAAAGGAAGAAATAGTATAATCCAAACAAACTGAGAAAAACATATTCCTTAAAAGAATGTGAAGACAAAAATTTGATGAGATAATTGTGATATCTGCTCGCACCCCCAAAGAAAAGCAATATAATGCAATGATATATGTGGGAGGAGAAATATGCCCATTCAGGGCTTGACTGTAAAAAATGTTAAAAATTAAAATTCAAGAAGATTGATCTGCAAAATGAACTGAGTTTAGATACCGTGAACCATTCAACAAGGCACTAAACAAAAATGTTGAGAGCCCTGTGAATGAACGGCACGAATAATGAAAGGCGATCAGGAATAAGTTTGGCAATACCGCGTATAAACGTCATACATTATTTGCCAATTGACTATGATTAGTATATGATTTGAATATATGATTGCATGTCAAACAATACGAAATGAAATGTAATGTCTAAGAGAGCTACATAGTAAAATTGCCTAGCTATGTAACCTAACCATTATAAGATGACCGCCATAGGTAATGCCTAAATTACATGAACTGTGCCGTTTTTTATGTTTATTGTTTTTATAAAAAAATCACGTGACAGGAAGTCACGACAAACTGTATTTAATTCATCCCCAAAAAATGCCAGTTTACACTGACGAAGGCGGCAACGCCGAAACGCGTTTGTAACTTGCATGAACTGCAAAGTCCGAAATAAAGAACCTGGCTAGAACCACGCTGGAGCGGCTCTGAGTGCTCTTTTCTATCTAATTCCGAGGAGTGAGGAACTGGGCGTTCGCAATATATATATATATATTCACTGAAAAAACCATAGGTTATAGACCATATATAGTTAGGAATTAGCATTTACAAAACCTTGAAAATTCACTGAAAAAACCATAGGTTATAGACCATATATAGTTAGGAATTAGCATTTAAAAAACCTTATTTTACTCACACAAAACCATTGAAATTCCATATATAGTTAGTTGCACTAACTATATATCGCGCACCCGCAATCCACTGCTGATGATGTCACATATTACATCATTCATGACATGGTCAGTGACATCACTGATGACATCACTGATGACAACATCCAGTGATTATGTGTTTCTGTAAAGTTTAAATATGTTTTACATATTGAAGAATGAGTGGATGTATAAGTGGCTGAATGAAGGTTTTAGTAGGTGCGTGATTGACTGTATGAGTGAGTGGTTAAATGCGTCTTACTGAATGCACGGGTTAGTGACTAAACTGTCTGAAAGTGTGCATCAGTATGTCTGTTGTTGTGCAAGCTGCTGCATGTGTTGATCAGTAGCTATATAAGTAGCTATATGGGTTATTGATTGGTTGCACAAGTATTTGTATGGGAGACTGAGTGTGTGTATGGCTGGCTGGGAGGTGTGTGACTCTGTGCAGATCAATGTGTACTTGTATCAGTGATTCTATAAGAGAGTAACTATGTGTTAGTATATGTTTCAAAAATGTAAGGTGTTCTGTGTTTAACTGTATAGATGAGAAAATGGAAGTGTGATTGATTCTTTTCAGGACTGACGAGGTGTGTGAGTAACTCCATGGATGAGTGGCAGAGTGTGAGTGTCTGTATAGGTGTATGAGTGCATATGATAGTGTTGTAAAGATGAGTGATTGTATGTATGAATGATTGTATGAGTGAATGTGTGTATAGACATAGGAATCAGTGAGTGCGTATGTAGTAACTAGTATTGGTGTGTCAATGGTTTCAAAAATGATACTCTCTATTTAACACTGGGTGTAACGGAGGTTATATTACAGTGTGAGGAGATGCATTGTATTATCACATGAATGATATCATCAGTGATGTGATCATTGATGTCAAGTGAGATGTCATCAGTGATGTCATTTGAGATGTCATCAGTGATGTCATCAGTGATGTCACTGACCATGTCATGAATGATGTAATATGTGACATCATCAGCAGTGGATTGCGGGTGCGCGATATATAGTTAGTGCAACTAACTATATATGGAATTTCAATGGTTTTGTGTGAGTAAAATAATGTTTTTTAAATGCTAATTCCTAACTATATATGGTCTATAACCTATGGTTTTTTCAGTGAATTTTCAAGGTTTTGTAAATGCTAATTCCTAACTATATATGGTCTATAACCTATGGTTTTTTCAGTGAATTTCAATGGTTTTTTAATAGCAAATATCATAAGCTGTCGAATGTCAAGTACGTGGTAAGTAAAAACATTTTCGTGTTTATGCACACTGATCTGCTTTGAATGCTGCCCCCCACCCCTCATTTCTATTAGGAGTACTCTCTCTTTGCAGATAGTGAAGGGTAGTTAACGCAGCCCTTTGCCCCCTTTGTAATCCGTCGTGCCTGCTTCTCTCTCCATTTGATTGATTGTTCTCTTTGGTTCATTCTCTATTTACAAACAAGCACAGAGTCAAAATACTCTGTTTAGTCTTTGCAGATAGCGAAAAACCGTGTAAAAAAACAAAAGGAAACGAGCAAAATCAGTAGGCCACTAATGGGATCTCTTTTTGACCTCGCTAAAATAGAAACATTAGGAACAACCTGTTGAAAATAGCAATGCGTATGTACATAAGCGGCGTTCATTTGTGTTCACAGTACCCCTTGTTGATTGTTTGAATCGAGCATTGAATTGTTCGAAGTTGGTTCTCTTAAGGATCTTCTCTGCCTGCAAACGAGGAAGAATAGGAATATTCTCTCTCCCTTTGCAGATAGTGAAGGGTAGGTAACGCAAGCCTTTAACACGTCGTACCTATTTCATTCCTCATTGATTGATTGATTGTCCGAACATTGACTGTTTGGGAATTAGTTCTTTTTGGAGGTATTCCCTGTTTGCAAATAAACGTAGGAAAATCTTTGCAAGTAGTGAAAGGGTACGTAATGCGGACCTTTCTCCCCCGTTGTAATCTGTCATGCCTATCTACTCCCCACTGATTGATGCACCTGTTTCACCCGGACCATTTACTAGACATACGTCATCTGGCCCGACCAGAGAGCACCCCTAGTGAAAAGGACATATGCAATAATAACGAAGTGATCACTGTATCCTGTTAACAGAAACTTTAGCATGAAACAACCTGGAAAGAAAAGAATAGGAAATCGAAAATCAGTAGGCCACTGATGAACATGAACTTTTATTAAACAACGAACAAAGAAACGATAACATAACGTAATGATAAAACCTATTAATGTCCTAGAAACAAGAAAACGTTAGAAATATGCCAGTGGTGAGAGACCAGAAAAACAGTAAGAGAAACCAAATCACCCCTCGCTGTCCCACCGCCTGCCACGCCCAAAAAATCGATAGACTAGGGAAAATGCAAGTCAGTAGAACATCCGCCCCCACTCTGGAAACTTCCAAGGTGGGGCAGGGTTCCGGCTACGCCCAGCCGGGAGCAGCCCATATAAGGCAGGTCCTGCTGCCACGCCTCGGCCAGGAGATCCTAACGTAGGGTGTAGCCGGAGGAGAGGCCGAGACCAGCGGGACCCGGCCAGGGGATTGCCTTTACAACGCTGAACAGTTGCAGGGGGGGGGAATGTCTCCTCGACCCTCCCCTCTCTCTCCCAGTCCGGCCGCGGTGGCCCTTGAGAGTTGCAGGTAGTCCCGCCACATGCTCTTCCGGTCCGGCCACCAACGGTCGGGGGGCTGAGGCCGACGGGATCCGGCTGCAGCCAATAAACCAAGAAACCCGTTCATGGGGCCAGAGCCAGGGGCGTCCGGCCGACATCTACCGGAAGCCCGGCCCGAAGACGGACGGGACACTTCTTCTTTCTTGTATAATTGCTGCAACAACCCTGGGGGGGGATGTCTTGCACATGCCTCCGACCCCCCCCCCCTCGTCCTCATCGCCTGGTCCGGCCATAACAAATCTCAAGCGAGACGCCGTGGGGTGCACTGGGAGGGAGAGACGGTGCGAACAGGCCTCTCCCGCCTCCCCAGGTGGAGGCTTCCCAGCTGCACCCTCAGCGCTCCAGGCGCCCGGAAAAGGGTTCTTCCACTGTGGCCATGCTGCAACGTCTCGCCCGGCAGGGTGGAGCCCGTCCGCTCATTTGACCCCGCGATCGCCAGTAGCTACCGAACTCTCAAAATGGCGGTCGACCTGGCAAGAGCGGGCCCAGCATAAAGAAATGGCCCGGTCACTGGTTGACTCCACCACCGTAGTCCTCCACGACCTTGAAGATTCTAGAGGAGCCGCGGGAGTCTCCGACCCCCGATGGGGAATGACTGCCATGATCACCCGTGGAGTGACGAAACTGTATCCGCGGGACGTCGGCGCCAGTCTCACTTTGAATTACTAGAATCCTGCAGACCTCACTTCCGGTGAAAGCACAGTGTGACCCGGTAGGAAAAATTGTTGCACCCCCTCCCCTTTTTGACTGATAGTTTAAACCACCGATCCTTTCCTTTGCCCTTTTAACGGAACTTTGGACTGCCTCCCCCTCTTTTACATTTTCTAGAGAAAACAAAACATTAACCACTACAATAACATAGCAGTTGACACCAGAACTGTTTTCAAATTGAAAACCAACAACATCTTCAACAGAATCCTTTTTGTTTCTGCTGTGACCCTGCTACAGCACAGGCATTGTCCCCAGCAGTAATTCTGCAATGCCGGTAAGAATAGCTGTGGTGCCTACTGGACTCACTCACCCCCGCGGCGCCCCACGCCGTTATTTGCTGGGCGGCAACTTGCTAGACATCACTTTCGTGCCATCTAGATTTCAGCGCGTTCTGCTGCCTTGGAACTATTCGCACAACAGACCGCTACTGACAAGAATATTTCATTATTGGTGCTGTCAATTTCAATAAATCTATTGGATAATTCAAAAGAAATTGCCACGGTCTCTTCGTTGTTTAAATGTTTTTACTGTTTTTGTTTTGTTGTATATATTTATATGTTATTAAAGTTTTATATTCCTAATACTTTGTTGGAGTGCTATATATTTTTAATGTGACACATAATTGTAAAAACTTTGATGTACAAAGAGTGATTCCTGGAATCTTCCGCTTCAGGCTCGGTCCCCTCCCCAATCACAATACAGGATAGTTTTCAGATAGTAGGAACACGTGTGGTGTGACGGATCTCATCGGGTGTGGGCCTTGATCTACTATAACTCCTTTGAAGAGGGGTGATTCTTTACAGCTGGGGCCATAAACTACATCTGCAGGGCTAGCTGATAGCCTGGACAATCGGACACAGAGGAAGAGGAGTGTCAGAGGGTGCGGTAGTGAATAGGGCGAAAGGGAGGTGTCGGGCGGGCACTGTGTGATTCTCAGGGAAGAGCAGCGCAGATGGGGGGAGGTTTATTGCCCATGCATAAGACAGAGAGCGGGGGTGACCAGTGCCTGGGGAAGATGCTTGCGAGGGTGAGGAGCCATGCTACGAATCGACAGCGTGCAGAGAGTGGGTCTGGTCAAGACATCTAAAATGGCTGCCGTGCACGACAAAAGTGTGGCATTTCAAAAAAGGTAAGATGGCGCAGACAATGTTTTTCAACACTTCCTCATTTCCTTCGAATCGAACGTTAACAGACGTTGGGGCATATTACTAAAGTTAAGCGATATTTATCGCTAACGATGCTTACCAACGAATTTTTTACCGCTAAGCATCATCAGAAATTATCGAAGATAAACCTTGCTATTATCAAGGTTTATCACAAATGCGATAATAAACGGCCGCAATGCATGAATATCGCTAAAAACTCAGCGATATTCATACATTACCGAGCTAATGCTCTTAGCCATGTTATCCACCTCCCATTGGATAACATGGCTAAGAACTGCTCAGGGCAGGTGTTACTTTTTGGAGATATTCGCGCTTAGCGCGAATATCTCCAAAAGTTGGTAATAGGAGATAGATATCTTGCATGTTGTAATGCAAGTTATTGTGGTATATGGAACTCATACCATAATCTCTCAGGAAAGCAGAAACTGATCCTTTTGGGACCGCCTAAAAAGGCCTAGGGGGTGAGGAGTACTCTACTTTGCCCCCTTTTCACGTTCCGAACTATTTTATTTTACTCTCTTCTGTAATTACACAAAATAGCAGCGATAAGATGCATCGGAGACACACAGTGAGAGAAAGGAGGCCGGAGATGAAGAAGAGATGTCAAATACACATTGGAGATAATATAGTGGCAGAAGGGAAGTAAATATGAGTAAACTTACCATGTAACATAAAAATGTTGCACTCTATACTATAAGTCTCATTTTATACTACAATCACTTCGCTACAACCTCATAAATTAAAAATAAAAATGAATAATGTCTCAAACAATTTTTGATTTCTAAATATAAATTTATTCTTCAGAATTTTCTAAATTTGAAAGAACTAGTAACATGTCCTCATCAGCAATGTCCTCATGAAAAGTCTCCAATAATGATTCTTGTAACTCTATGGTCTCCAAACACTCGATAAATTCGCCATCAAGAGATTGATCAAAAAAATCATTCAAGTCATCTCCTCCTTCTGACAATATTTCATTATTGGTGCTGTCAATTTCAATCAATGTAGTGGAATCATTCAAGTCATCTCCTCGTGACAATATTTCATTATTGGTGCTCTCAATTTCAATCAATGTAGTGGAATCATTCAAGTCATCTCCTCCTTGTGACAATATTTCATTATTGGTGCTGTCCATTTCAATCAATCTAATGGAATCATACAAGTCATGTCCTCCTTGTGACAATATTTCATTATTGGTGCTCTCAATTTCAATCAATGTAGTGGACAATTCAAAAGAAATTGCCACGGTCTCTTCATTGTGAGCCATTTTATTTTGAAATTGCTTGCTGTAAATTGCAGAAAAAAATAATCACTTTCATTTATCGTTTTTAGTAATACATAATATAAAACTAACTTTATCAAGTATTTAGTATAACAGAAGGACTGCAAATAAATAACAGAAAACATTTTTCAAATTATCTTCAAGTGTACAACATAGTTCCCCTTACAAATTAACAACTCACCTTTTTAAAAGTAGGAAAAGTGTTAGTACTGTGTAAATCAAACACCAGAAATTCACCACCAAAAATTCCTCACAAATGTACCTCAGACAGTAGTATCACAAAATGGCTGTGGTTTCCTCTCATTTGACATATATACATAACCAATTAACTTTCATCACACACAAATACAAAACCAAAGTAACATTTTAATTGGTTCTAAATTTCAACACTTTCAAATGTGTTTTCCCCATGCAATTTTCCATAGGACATTTACATACGTCTACAGCCTGAATGGCTGAACGGAATTACACCAAACTTGGCAAAATGGTACATCAAACCTAAGAGGTCAGGAAGGATCTACTATGCCCCCTTATGGTCATTTCCCCCTTCGCTTTGACCTCCTCTTGTCTCTCAATCCTACCGAGAGACAAGATGGCGGCCGCTACGGACTGTTTGGAATGTTGACAGACGCCGGAGAACCAATCAGCTTCGCAAAGCTCCGTAACGCGAAAAGTACGCGAAGCGGAGCGCTGTTACAGATATATATCTTTTTTTGAACGTTAATTTCTCAAAATCCACTGGAGCACATATATTGAGACCTAGCAAAGGCACATCGGGCTACCAGTCCCTAATATTTTACCAAGTTTCGTGCAAATCCATTCAGCCGTTCGATTATTATTATTATTATTTTTTTTTGCCCCGCGGGGCCCTTTTAAAACCTCCACATCAAACCTAGGGGGTCAGCGAGGATCTACTATTCCCCCTTATGGTCATTTGCCCCTTCGCTTTGGCCTCCTCATGTCTCTCGATCCTACCGAGAGACAAGATGGCGGCCGCTACGGACTGTTTGGAATGTTGACAGACGCCAGAGAACCAATCAGCTTCGCTTCACAAAGCTCCGTTGCGCGAAAAGTACGCGTCCTGGGCCGCTGCCCGGTCCGCTGTTACAGATATATATCTTTTTTTAAACGTTAATTTCTCAAAATCCACTGGAGCACATATATTGAGACCTACAAAAGGCACATCGGGCTACCAGTCCCTACAATTTTGCCAAGTTTCGTGCAAATCCATTCAGCCGTTCGGGCTAAAAGTGAGGCCAACCGCCCTATGGAAAACTCAATGTTAAAAACACGTTTTGGGACCCCCCTTTTTTCTCGGCCCCCACTGGACGAACCCCCCCCCAAATTTTCAAGGGCTGCTCAGAAACAAAATGTGCCATTTTCCTGAAAATTTCAGCCAATTCCGTCCACAAACGCCAAAGTTATTAGACATAGAATTTTCAAAAAACCCATAGAGAAAAAATCCTAACTATATATACCTACTGGCGACCGCCAGTAGGTAATATACATATATATATATATATATATATATATATATATATATATATATATATATATTATATACAGAAAGGGCAGCACAACTGGATACTTTTTCAAAGTTGCTTTATTTCACAACACTCCACCAACGCGTTTCAGCCTCACGGCCTTTCTCACGGTTAGTGAGTCCTTTTTTGCTTTCACATTATATACTGTCCCATATTAGCCGTTAAGTGGCATTATGGGATATGTAGTTTTTAGCAAAAAAATGTTTTTGTAACATATAAGACAAACAAAAGGACTGGTGTGTTAACATCACTAGTATAGTACTCAGCGCCACAAGTAGTGTTTGCTCAGGAATTACTCTGTTTCATGGCTTTCAAATTATAATGAAATTGGGTTGTAATGGGTATAGTACCCTGGTCGTAAAGTCAAATTAAGCTGAGTTCACTTTCACTCAAGATGTATGTGGAGATCTTCTCCGAAGTTCATGCCTTTGGGCTGTTTCGTTCGGAAACGGACAATGAAGCGGGATTCCATTTGTCGCAAAAGACGGACAGTGTCTCCTCCTCTCTCTGTTTTAGACAGCATTTTCAGTCCGAAAAAAGTCATGGCTCTCCAGTCCCCATTTTGACAGGCAGTCAAGTGCTTGGCGGTGGCATACAACATATTCTGGTTTTTCACAGCACGTATGTGCTCCAATATTCTTTTTTTCAGCATGCATGTTGTCGACCCAATGTACTTCATACCGCATTTACACTCTATCACATACACCACATTTTTTGATGTGCATGTTATGTATTGCTTAATGGCCATTTCTTTTCCATCTGGTTCTCGTACTGTCTTTGTTTTTCTGCCTATTTTACACGCTTTACATGACGTGCATGGCTTGAAGCCCACATTCTGTTCCATCCACCATTTGGGTTGTTCTTTTACTTGGAAGAAGCTTTTTACTAGCAGATTTTGCAAAGACGTGTTTTTTTTGTACGTGATTGATGGGTGTTTGTCCACTAGAGGTCCTACATCCGGGTCACTGCTGATCAGATGCCAATATTTGTTCAATTTCTTGGCAATGATGCCACTTTCCTTGTTATATGTCGTGACAAATCTAGGTGGATCTTTATCCTGTGGGGGTTTCTGTTTTTCAATGAGCGTTTCAGCTCTGCTGATTTTGTCTGCCTTTTTTTTGGAGTCTTTTAATACATAGTCCTTGTATCCTCTTGCTAGGAATCTTGTTTTGCTTTCACATATCTTTTTTTCGGCTTCTTCTGGTTTAGAGCAATTTCTTTTCAATCTTATGTACTCTCCATAAGGAATACTTTTGAGTAATGATTTGGGGTGGAAACTATTACCATGGAGTACACTATTGGTCGCCGTTTTTTTTCTAAATAGTGTAGTTTCCAATTTACCTTCCGAGACATATACTTTGGTGTCTAGAAAGTCAATTTCTTCACTGCTTGTTGAACAGGTGAACTGTAGACCTTCCTCATTCTGATTTAAAGTAGTGAAAAACTTTTGGAATTGTTCATCAGTTCCATTCCAAATCAGAAAAAGGTCGTCAATATATCTGACCCATAAGATGATCCGGTCCAGTTCTTCTTGGTCAGTTGTATTCCATGCGACCATCTTCTCCCAATATCCCATGGTCACATTTGCATAATTGGGAGAAAAAGAAATCCCCATGGCTGTTCCGCACTCTTGCCTGTACAAGGTATTGTTGAAAAGAAAGATGTTATTGGTAAGACAGAGCTGTATCATCTGTAGAAGCATTGAGGTGTGTTCTATTTCTTTGATGCTGCGTTGTTGTAAGAAATATTTACATGCTTTTATTCCCACATCATGTCTTATCGATGTGTATAGAGATACAGCATCTATTGTCACCAAAAGGTAGCCTGGGTTCCATGAGATGTCCATGAGGATTCTCAAAAAATCACCAGTATCCTTCAGATAGGAAGGCATGCTCTTGGCAATGGGTGCGAGAAAGGTGTCTACGTATCTCGATACTTTTTCATACAGGGAATCGCAGGAGGAAACGATAGGTCTGCCGGGCGGGTTGATCAGGGTTTTGTGGATCTTTGGCAGGAAGTATATGCACGGGGTGATTGGAAATTCCGTGATCATATATTTCATTTCATCCTCATTGATCAATCCCTTACTATGCCAGTTCTTTAGGTTTCCATGTAATTCAGACATCATTCTGGTCATTGGATTTGATGTAAGTTTGCTGTAATTTTGAGGTATGTTTAGTTGGCGTTCTGCTTCCAATATGTAATCTCTTGTGTCTTGGATGACAATATTGCCCCCCTTATCCGCTGGTTTTATTATTATGCTGATGTTGTTCGCAAGATTTTGTATGGCCTCTTTTTCTTTTTTTGAGACATTTTGATGTTTGTTGTCTTTCACTTTTATCAGTTTGTCAATTTCTTCTGACATTGCCTAATAACGGCGACCAATAGTGTACTCCATGGTAATAGTTTCCACCCCAAATCATTACTCAAAAGTATTCCTTATGGAGAGTACATAAGATTGAAAAGAAATTGCTCTAAACCAGAAGAAGCCGAAAAAAAGATATGTGAAAGCAAAACAAGATTCCTAGCAAGAGGATACAAGGACTATGTATTAAAAGACTCCAAAAAAAAGGCAGACAAAATCAGCAGAGCTGAAACGCTCATTGAAAAACAGAAACCCCCACAGGATAAAGATCCACCTAGATTTGTCACGACATATAACAAGGAAAGTGGCATCATTGCCAAGAAATTGAACAAATATTGGCATCTGATCAGCAGTGACCCGGATGTAGGACCTCTAGTGGACAAACACCCATCAATCACGTACAAAAAAAACACGTCTTTGCAAAATCTGCTAGTAAAAAGCTTCTTCCAAGTAAAAGAACAACCCAAATGGTGGATGGAACAGAATGTGGGCTTCAAGCCATGCACGTCATGTAAAGCGTGTAAAATAGGCAGAAAAACAAAGACAGTACGAGAACCAGATGGAAAAGAAATGGCCATTAAGCAATACATAACATGCACATCAAAAAATGTGGTGTATGTGATAGAGTGTAAATGCGGTATGAAGTACATTGGGTCGACAACATGCATGCTGAAAAAAAGAATATTGGAGCACATACGTGCTGTGAAAAACCAGAATATGTTGTATGCCACCGCCAAGCACTTGACTGCCTGTCAAAATGGGGACTGGAGAGCCATGACTTTTTTCGGACTGAAAATGCTGTCTAAAACAGAGAGAGGAGGAGACACTGTCCGTCTTTTGCGACAAATGGAATCCCGCTTCATTGTCCGTTTCCGAACGAAACAGCCCAAAGGCATGAACTTCGGAGAAGATCTCCACATACATCTTGAGTGAAAGTGAACTCAGCTTAATTTGACTTTACGACCAGGGTACTATACCCATTACAACCCAATTTCATTATAATTTGAAAGCCATGAAACAGAGTAATTCCTGAGCAAACACTACTTGTGGCGCTGAGTACTATACTAGTGATGTTAACACACCAGTCCTTTTGTTTGTCTTATATGTTACAAAAAAAATTTTTTGCTAAAAACTACATATCCCATAATGCCACTTAACGGCTAATATGGGACAGTATATAATGTGAAAGCAAAAAAGGACTCACTAACCGTGAGAAAGGCCGTGAGGCTGAAACGCGTTGGTGGAGTGTTGTGAAATAAAGCAACTTTGAAAAAGTATCCAGTTGTGCTGCCCTTTCTGTATATAATTGAATTGGGGCCTTGATCCTGCCTTCGGGTTGAGCACACGCTGGCGAGCGCTCTCATGCGGAATGGATCGGATTCTGTGGATATATATATATATATATATATATATATAACATTACCTACTGGCGGTCGCCAGTAGGTAGTTATAGTTAGGGCCTATTTTCCATAGGAAATCCCTAACATTCTATTTGGAATAACTTTGGCGCCGGCTGGCGAATCTTCGTGAAATTTCTAAAACTAATGGACAGCTCCGGTCCGCTCATATCCTGAAAGTCTTGGGGTGATTCGCGAAGCGGGGGCTGAGAAAAACGGGCAATTTTCCAAAGAAACTGTTCATCGCGGCTACAGCCAGAACTGCTGAACGGAATTACACCAAATTTGGCAAAGAGGTAGTCTTTAGTTCAGATTCATGCCTTTTGCTTAAATGGTCTAAATCCGTTAAGTAGTTCCTGAGAAAATGACATTTACAAGTACATATATATCTATGGCAGTTGTGGATCCCCGCATTCTGAGCACACCCTAAGCGCACCGTCCCGATCGCACGCTGAATGCTAAGTTGCTGTCAAGTGGTTGTCAACATTCAAAACCAGGAAGTGTTGGCAGCCATTTTGTGACTCGGTAGATGCTAGGCTGAAGAAGTTAGTGGAATGAGTGTGCAAAACGTATAAAGGGTGCAGGGTAGAAATAACCTGACCCTCTAGACCAGCTTAGGGGGTCCCACAACGACTCCCAGGGCCTATAAATTAAATTTTTTTTTAAACGGCCAAGTGCGGGCAGAGTGTGCCGATCCTGCCTTAAAAAATTAAAATAAAACTGAGCTTCTTTAATAATTAGCCCCCGGGGGGGCCAAATCCCGGGAGCAAAATGATTACATTAAATGGGGGGTCCAGAGGGCCCCCCAGCCCCAGGAACTGCCACCCCCCCGGACCGGCTCCTGCAGCATCCCGGGGTGCCCACCCCGGGACACTGCAGTTTGCTATTAGAGGGTGGGAGTCTCGCGGCTCCCACCCTCCCGTAGCAAACTTGGTTTGGATTTTGAAAGAGAGAGCAGGGATCTCTGCTCTCTCTTTCAAAATGCAAACCACATTGCTTTTCCACACGGGGAGCTGCATGTTAGCAGCTCCCCATGTGAGAAAGCAAGGTCGGCTCCCGAAGGACGTGGGGAGCCGGCTGGCCCCGGGGGGGCCAAATCCCGGGAGCAAAATGATTACATTAAATGGGGGGTCCAGAGGGCCCCCCAGCCCCAGGGACTGCCACCCCCCCCGGACCGGCTCCTGCAGCATCCCGGGGTGCCCACCCCGGGACACTGCAGTTTGCTATTAGAGGGTGGGAGTCTCGCGGCTCCCACCCTCCCGTAGCAAACTTGGTTTGGATTTTGAAAGAGAGAGCAGGGATCTCTGCCCTCTCTTTCAAAATGCAAACCACATTGCTTTTCCACACGGGGAGCTGCATGTTAGCAGCTCCCCATGTGAGAAAGCAATGTCAGCTCCCAAAGGACGTGGGGAGCCTGCTGGGACCGTGGGGGCATTGGGGCTCCCCCCATGGTCCCCAATGTATTATATAAGCCCCAGGGGATGGGGTCCCAGGGGATAATAGAAATTAGTGATAGAGGCTATTTTTTTTACGGTAAAATTAGGAGTCTCAGACCCAGCGCGGTGCTGTGTGCGGCCCCCTGGTGTGCACGCATTGGATGCACGACTCCTAACGTGTAGGGTGTGCGACTTCTACGCATTGGGTGCACGACTCTAACGCAATGGGTGCGCGACTCTAAGCAAAAAATATATGTATTTTTCAGATATACATCAAGCTTATGTGTTTAGATCTTGAAAGCATAAGAGAATTGGTAGTAGTGTATCCAAAATGGATAGACCCGCACATACACAAATGAAAGTGAAATGGACACAGTACTGGAAAGAAACTATTTTAAATACTCTTTGTAGTATTCTTAAAGGCGGAGTGCTACATAGACCACTATCCCCCACTACCAAGAGGGATCAATGTCAATTCAAAAGAATGACAAATGTACAAGCAAAAAGAAGGGGTCAAGGAGAGCACAATCCTAAACCATATGTAAACAAAGACTAGTAGGTCATATAATGTCCACAATATCTGAGCTGTATATATCATATACTTTCAATTTCAGTACAAAACAAAGGAGTAGATGAAGTTCATGTTCATATTTCCATTTTTCTTTATTTGAAGATCAAAAAAAAGGTTCAAAGTTGGTAAAAACAGCCAGGCTGTTTTTACCAACTTTGAACCTATTTTTTGTTCACATATGGTTTAGGATTGTGCTCTCCTTGACCCCTTCTTTTTGCGTGTTTAGATCTTGGGTGGCTCTAAAAAGAGCCCTTGTATTTATTGAGAGATTTTGGTACCTACAAGTAAGTACCTAGGCAGAGTCTAAAGTTGATGACGAAGACTGTTACCCTCATCTGTAAAATGTACACCATCTCTCCTATAGATGCCATCCATATTGAAACGCAGATTGTTGTGGTAAATGGACCCCATCTTATAATCTCTGGGAAAAGCAGAAACAGATTTATTGACATGTTTCCTTGCTTTCTCAATCTGTGGACACAATGTATTGGACCAGCTCCATTTCTGCCTTTAGCATATGTTAGAATAGACAAAGGCAGTTTGGGGGAAAAGTGACATCAATTCTGTAAAGGTGTTCTTCATAAGCATTTCCAGACCAGAAATGCTGGAGATGCAAAAAGGATTTAATCAATGACATCAATTGGTGCCACTTTAACCCTCTCTGTCCAATCCATTTAATGTCTACATTTGGCAAAGCTAGGTCTTTGTGCATGCCTCTGTTTTCTGCATACTTTTGGCTCCAGAAAATATAGCTGTGTCCCACGATCCACACTCTAAGCATCTTGAAGGGAGGTCTGGATGCACTCAGAAGGTGTCTGTATGTGAAATGGCAGTTTGAGAAGTGAGAATTTTCTAAAATGGTGGATAAGATGCAGTTTTGAAAACAGAAAAATGATTGGCTGTTTGAGATCATTCTAGTCTGAAAAGTAGGTTGCCTGTTTCTGTTTTTTAAAATAATTTTTTTATTGGTTAAGAAAAACTGTTTGAAAGAAACATTACATAGAATAAACTGATATTTTGAAAAGTCAAGCACACTTGCTGTTTGGATTAGCAACATTGTGTGCTGAACTTGTGACCTCTGTGCTCAGTTGAGTGTTGTATGAACTGTTACTATGGTAACAGGCAGTAACCAGATCGGGGGATATGACATTTGGACATTTGGAAAGGGCTGAAATGTGTACCCAATAGAAATGTGTGTTAGCTTTTGAATTAATGTGGGAATCAATGTGATTTGATATTTATATGTATATGTGTGGAGAATGAGAGGGAAAGTTTGACATTTTTGGGTTTTGCTAAGAGCTGCCCAGTACAGAGATTCTGTATAAGAAAATCTGGTGTGTGACTGACATACTTCTTAATCTACAAATCAATTTGAAAGGTAACTTATTAATTTGTGAGAGGTTGTATATGGTGTGTTTGTTTTTCATAAGATTATTGTGTTTCTCTTGGTAAGGTCCAGGGAGTTGTCTTGCTTGTCTAGAATCACTTTGTGAGACAGTGTTCTAAAATATGTGGAATGTGTGCAGTCATCTCACCAGTTCCAGACTATTGAACATTTTTTACTATAATGCAAAGGATACTGTTATTTATCTAGAATCACACTGTGAGTCAGTGTGCATTTGGGAAAATTGTGAGAGAAACATTTGGTTTCTTCATGTGTTTGCAGACACATAAGTGCTTAAAAACCTTTCTTGTTGTCAAGTTTTGATAGAATTAGAAAATAGTCATTGCTTATGTATTTACAAAATGAGTTAGGCTTTACCAGTAGAATGCTGTAATGACATATGTGGAATGTGTGCAGTCACCTTACTTTTTCTAGATCAGTCAATGTGTTTTGATGAAGTCCAAGGGATAGTCTTGCTTGTCTGGAATCACACTGTGAGACTGTGTATATTTTGAAACTGTTGTGAGAGAAGCCTTTATGTATTTCATGTTTTTGTAGATATATAACTTCTTAAAGACCTATCCTGTTGCCAAGTTTTGGTAGAATTTGAAAGCAGTCATTTTTTATGTATTTTAAAATGTGTCAGGCTTGTACGCTAAAGTGCAGTAATGAAATATGTGGCATGTATGTAGTCACCTTACCGTTTAAAGACTACTAAATATTTTTGATAAAGTCCAAGGGATAGTCTTACTTGTCTAGAATCACACTGTGAGACTGTGTACATTTTGGAACTGTTGTGAAAGAAGCCTTTGGGTACTTCATGTATTTGCAGATATATAACTGGTTAAAAATCTATCATGTTGCCACATTTTGGTAGAATTTGAAAGCAGTCATTGCTTATGTATTTTAAAATGTGTTAGGCTTGTACTCTCAAATGCAGTAATGAAATATGTGGAATGTGTGCAGTCATCTTAACTCTTCTAGACTAGTGAATAGTGTTGCTTGCCTAGAATCACACCGTGAGTGTATGTGTATTTGCAAAGCATTGTGAGAGAAGCATTTGGTAACTTTATGTGTGGTTTTACTACTGTAATCATTCAGTCATTATCCAAGTACTCATGCAGCGATTGAGAGCCTTAGCACATGTACTGCTTCAAACTCCTATGGGTTATGCATGTAGTAGTCTAACCACATTCACACTTGTGTTTCAGGCCCATAATTCCCTTGTTAGTATCCATACACTCTAGAAAACACCCTGTGACTGCTCTTGCAATCCCATAGTGACTCTTTCAGTACCATGTATTAATCCATTCACTAAAGTAAAACTTAATCAATTATGAATTCTCCCAGTGTCTCTCATTATAATACTGTAATCATTCAGTCAGAATGCATGTACTCTTGCAGTGAGCCAGGCTTTAGGGCATGGAGTGCTTCAAACTCCTATGCACTATGCATGTAGTGGTCTAATTGTATTTATTTATTATTTCAAAGGTTTCATATAGCGCTACTGGACCCAAGAGTATCAGAGTGCTTTACAAGGATGGTGAACATAATGAGATAAAATTAACAATTAAGCGAAAAAGAGTTACAAAATGATAATGCATTCAGCAGGGCTAAGGGGGCAAAGAAACAGAGAGATAAAATTAAGTGGAAAATGAATATTGAAAGTTAGGAGAGAGAGGGGGTAAAGAGAGGGGGAGTGAGATTATGGAGGGATTGAGAGGGGGTGGGAAGAGGAGTGGACAAGAGAAGAGAAAGGAGTGAACATGTTCAGAGTCAGTAACATTAGATACCCCAATACTTGTTGAGAAGAAGTACTTTGAGTTCTTTTTTGAAAAGAGGGTAAGAGGGGTTGCAGCGAAGATCCTTGGGGAGAGAGTTCCAAATTGTAGGAGCGTTACCAGAGAACGCACAGGATTGGGTCTTTTGACATTTGAGTCTGGATGGGATCAAGACAAGGTAATTTGTGCTCCTCAGGGACCTGGAGCAACCTGCTTTGTGTAGTTTTGTTGTGAGGTAAGAAGGGGTGTTTTGGTGAAGAGCTTTGTGAGTGATGCAGGCAATCTTGTAGGTGGATCTTCCTTCTATTGGGAGCCAATTGAAATTTTTGAGGACGGGGGAGATGTGATCAAATTTTTTACAATCAGAGATATGTCTCGCAGCTAGGTTGAGGACAGATTTAATCGGTGCAAGATGGATTTTAGGGGTGCCAGCCAAAGTGGCATTACCATAGTCAATCCTGGAAAGGACAAGCGATTGGACAACAAGTTTGAAATCGTCTGCTGGAATCAATGGTTTAAGTTTCTTGAGGTGGAGAAGGGTGAAAAGAGCACTTTGGATGCATTTTTAATGTGGGGATTGAGATTTAGATTCTGGTCGATACTGATGCCTAGGGACTTGACGGAATTAGAGGTGGAGAGTGGGCAGTTAAGAGCTTTGATGTCATTTATCCAGAGTTGAATGGAAAGGGAATTGTTTTTGGGGGGAGAAAAGGATGATTTCAGTTTTTTTCGGGTTCAGTTTGAGATGGTTCCGATGGAACCAGGTTTGAATTCTGGTCAAGGTCTCATTGAGGTGAAGAATGTCTTTGTAGGATTTGATCTTGTAGTATAATTGGGTGTCATCGGCATAGAGGTGGTAATTGATATTAGCTTGTTTGAGGATTAGGGTGAGTGGTTCCATGAACAGATTGAATAGGGTTGGGGAGAGGATGAATCCTTGAGGGACGCAGAGTGAGACAGGTTGAGGTTTAAAGAGGAAGTGGCTGAGCTTGATTTGCTGTGATCTGTTTTGAAGGAATGAGGCGAACCATTTGAATACGTTGCCATCTAATCCAAACCGATCTTTGAGAGTGTTGAGAAGGGTGGGGTGGTGGATGGTAGCAAATGCAGCTTAGAGGTCGAGGAGGATAAGCAATGAGGATTCCCCTTTGTCTAGGTAGCGATGAATGTCATCAGTGATATTTAGCATAGAAGTTTCTGTACTGCATCCCTTTCTAAAGCCGGATTGGAAAACATCAAGGAGGTTGAAGGAGACGATATGTTTCTCTAATTGCAATAGGACACATTTTTTGAGGCCTTTAGAAAGGAATGGAAGGTTAGAGATAGGGCAAAGGTTGTTAAGGTCATTGGGGTCAGCAGTGGTGTTTTTGGGAATGGGTGAGATTTGACCAAGCTGAAGAGAGGCGGGGACACAGCCAGTGGAAAGAGAGGAGTTGATGATTTTGGTCCATATAGGGGCAATGATAAATTTAAGTTCTTGAACCAAAAGGGCGGGAAGATGATCTTTGGAGTGGGAGGAAGGTTTTAGTTTGGCAATGATATTAGTGATCGTAGATTCTGATACTGGACTAAAATCACTCCATGAGGCATTGTTTTTAGCAGGGGGGGCTTATTTTTGGAAAGGTATCTTGTTGGGGGAGAGCAGGGAGGGGATGAGAAGGATCGAGAGGTGTGGAAAAAGTGGACGAAGGAGAGTTAGGAGTGTTGGGGAGGGTGTGTAGGATGGAGGGAGGTTGTAGTGAGATTGGGAGGGAAGAGAAGGATAGTTCGATCTTGTTGATTTTGTTCATAAAGAAGCTGGCAATTTCTTTGCATTTCTCAATAGAGGCTAATATTTTAGGGGGGCCAGTGGAGGTTTGTTTTTTAACAATGTTAAAGAGTTCTCTAGGGCGGTTTCTGGCCTGATCAAGTTGTGATCGTAGAAAGGAGGCTTTCTCATTAAAGATATGTTTTTTGTACTGGGCTGTAGCAGTTCTAAGGAGAGCCAGATTGTCAATGATTGGATGATTCCTCCAAACCCGTTCAGAATGTATAAGGGTCCGTCTTTCGTTATTAAGTTCAGAATTGAACCAAGACTTAGGAGGGTTGCTTTTTTGTTGTTTGAGTTTGATTGGAGCAATTTGGTCGAGGGCTTCAAGAATAGGATTTTTATAATGGTTAGTTAGGTCGGTGGTGCTGTCAGAGAGAGGGGGGAGAAGTAAGTGGGCCTTAATTGTGGATTCCAATTCGCCAGGAGGAATAAGGTGAAGGTTGTGTGTGGATTTCTTAGGTACAATGCTGATGGGGCGGGGCGAGTAATGGATCTATTCATGGTGAAAAGGATAAGGTAGTGTTCAGACCAGGACACTGGAAGTATATTTGAGAGGGAGGCCAGATCGTTGCTAGTCATAATAGCATCAAGGGTGGCACCTTTGTTATGGGTGGGAGAATGACAGAGTTGGGTCATATTGGTGATGTCCATGGTATCATTAAATAGGATGACAGCAGGATCATCACTTTTGTTCCAATGGATGTTGTAGTCACCTAGGAAGAGATTTTTAGAATGTGAGAGCGATGATTGTATAATAAGATCAGTCAACTCTTCCGTAAAGGGGATGTTATTTCCAGGGGGGGTGGTAGATAGTGTGCAACCGGGTGGTGGGGGAGTCAGGCATAATGAGATCAGCGCAAAGGTATTCAAAGGAAGAAGGGTCTTGTAGATGGACGAGCGAGATGTTAAGTTCAACTTTCAAAATTATGGCGAGTCCTCCTCCTGTTTGTTCGATTCTATCTTTTTTAATGATTGTGTAACCAGGGGGGATAAGCAAGTCGAGGATGGGAGTGGAGTGGGAGGTGAGCCAGCTTTCAGTTAGGAATGCAATGTCAGTGTTTTCACTAAGAATGGTTTTAGCAATCTCAGTAGCGTGGCAGGAGGTGGATCTGCAGTTAATCAGCATGCAACAGAGGGGAGTGGGGTGGGGCGATTGGGAGGGGGGCAAGGGGGGATAGGTCTAAGTTGTTGGGGTGGTCTAGGGAAGGTCGGAGGAAGGGGGAGTCTGCTTGTTCCTAAGCGAACTGGGATAGTAGACAGTTGAGTAGGGGGGATAGTGGACGAGGGTGGTGAGGGAGATATGGTTAAGTTAGTGGAACTGTTAGCTACAGAGGTTATTGGGCGAGTACCAAGTTGTGGCAGTGTGAGCATGTTGGCATTGTAGGGAGGAACGATTAAGGAAGTTTGAGTGGGTAAGGTGCTGGTTGTGTAGTTGCTAGAAGGAGGAGCGTTTCTGTTGGTGATAGAGTTTGGCGGACAATATGTGGATGGGTTGAGGAGAGTGTCGTTGTGCAAGGAGATGGTTTTAGTAAGGAGTGAGATATCGCTTCTGAGTGAGGAGAGTTCTAAGATGAGGGACATAAGGACAAGTTCAATGGTAGGGGAAGCCAGTGTGTGTGTTGATGAGTGCGGTGGATCTGTATTTATTGGGCTGTTGGTCGAGTTAGGGTTGTTTAGGGGGGGATAAAGTTTGGAGGATGAGGTGGAAAGCCTGGAGGGGGGGTGGGATTATAATGTGGGGGAGGATCATTTTTTGATAGCGGAGGTGAACAAGAGGAGGATGTAGGAAAGGTATTCATTTCGGACTGACAGTTTGGTGAAAGTGGCATAGAGGAAGTAGGAGGTGGCGTACTTGTTAGATTTTGAGTTGTTGAAGAAAGTAGGGAGGTGTAGGGACTTGTGTTACAGGCTTAGAATTCCCCAGTCAGTATCCATACACTCCAGAAAACACCCTGTTACTGCTCTTGCAATCCCATAGTGACTCTTTCAGTAACATGTACAAGTACAACTCAACCAACTATGAATTCACCCAGTGTCTCTCCTTATAGTAATGTAATCATTCAGTCAGTATACATGTACTCATGCAGTGAGCCAGGCTTTAGGGCACGAAGTGCTTCAAACTCCTATGCAATATGCATGTAGTGGTCTAACCACCTTGACACTAGTGTTTCAGGCCTACAATTCCCCAGTCAGTATCTACACACTCCAGAAAACACGCTGTTACTGCTCTTGCAATCCCATAGTGACTCTTTCAGTAACATGTACAAGTACAACTCAACCAACTATGAATTCACCCAGTGTCTCTCCGTATAGTTCTGTCATCATTCAGTCAGTATGCATGTACTCATGCAGTGAGCCATGCTTTAGGGCATGGGGTGCTTTAAACTCCTATGCACTATGCATGTAGTGGTCTAACCACCTTTACACTTGTGTTTCAGGCCTACAATTCCACAGTCAGTATCCATACACTCCAGCAAACACCTTGTGACTGCTCTTGCAATACCATAGTGACTCTTTCAGTACCATGTACTAATCCATTCACTAAAATAAAAGTCAATCAATTATTAATTCACCCAGTGTCTCTCCTTATAGTCCTATATTCATTCAGTCAGTATGCATGTACTCATGCAGTGACCCAGGCTTTAGGGTACAGAGTGCTTCAAAGTCCTATGCACTAAGCATGTACTGTTGTAACCACCTGTAGTGGTCAAACCACCTTCATACTTATGTTTCAGGCCTATAATTCCCCAGTCAGTATCCATACACTCCAGCAAACACCCTGTGACTGCTCTTGCAATGCTAAAGTGACTCTTTCAGTACCATGTACTAATCCATTCACTAAAGTAAAACTCAACAAATTATGAATTCACCCAGTGTCTCTCCTTATAGTTCTGTAATCATTCAGTCAGTATGCATGTAGTCATGCAGTGGGCCAGGCTTTAGGGAACAGAGTGTTTCAAACTCCTGTGCATTATGACTATAGTGGTCTAACCACCTTGACACTAGTGTTTCAGGCCTGCAATACCCCAGTCTCTACCCATACACTCCAGCAAACACCCTGTGACTGCTCTTGCAATGCCATTCATTCTCCCAGTGTCTCTCCTTATAGTACATTTACATTCAGTAAGTATGCATGTACTCATGCAGTGAGCCAGGCATTAGGGCATGGAGTGCTTCAAACTCCTATGCACCATGCATGTAGTGATCTAACCATTTTGACACTAGTGTTTCAGGCTTACAATTCCCCAGTCAGTATCCATACATTCCAGCAAACACCCTGGGACTGCTCTTCTAATCCCATAGTGACTCTTTCAGTACCATGTACTAATCCATTCAATACATTAAAACTCAACCAAATGTGAATTCACCCAGTGTCTCTCCTTATAGTAATGTAATCATTCAGTCAGTATACATGTACTCATGCAGTGAGCCAGGCTTTAGGGCACGAAGTGCTTCAAACTCCTATGCAATATGCATGTAGTGGTCTAACCACCTTGACACTAGTGTTTCAGGCCTACAATTCCCCAGTCAGTATCTACACACTCCAGCAAACACCCTGTGACTGCTCTTGCAATCCCATAGTGACTCTTTCAGTACCATGTACTAATCCGTTCACAAAAGTAAAACTGAACCAATTATGAATTCACCAAGTGTCTCTCCTTATAGTTCTGTAATCAATCAGTCAGTATGCATGTAGTCATGCAGTTGGCCGGGCTTTAGGGCACAGAGTGTTTCAAACTCCTATGCAGTATGCCTGTAGTGGTCTAACCACCTTGACACTAATGTTTCAGGACTACAATTCCCCAGTCTCTATCCATACACTCCAGCAAACACCCCGTGACTGCTCTTGCAATGCCATAGTGACTCTTTCAGTACCATGTACTAATCCGTTCACTAAAGTAAAACTCAACCAAATGTGAATTCACCCAATGTCTCTCCTTATAGTACCGTAGTCATTCAGTCAGTATGCATGTACTCATGCAGGGTGCCAGGCTTTAGGGCACGGAGTGCTTTAAACTCCTATGCACTATGCATGTAGTGGTGCAACCACCTTACTACTTATGTTTCAGGCCTACAATTCCCCAGTCAGTATCCATACACTCCAGCAAACACCCTGTGACTGCTCTTGCAATGCCATAGTGACTCTTTCAGTACCATGTACTAATCCTTTTACAAAAGTAAAACTCAACCAAATATGAATTCACCCAGTGTCTCTCCTTATAGTACTTTAATCACTCAGTCAATATGCATGTACTCATGCAGTGAGACAGGCTTTAGGGAACAGTGTTTCAAACTCCTATGCAGTATGCCTATAGTGGTCTAACCACCTTGACACTATTGTTTCAGGCCTACAATTCCCCAGTCTCTACCGGAGTGCTTCAAACTCATATGCACTATGCTTGTAGTGGTGTACCCACCTTCATACTTGTGTTTAAGGCCCATAATTAACCAGTCTCTACCCATACACTCCAGCAAACACCCTGTGACTGCTCTTGCAATGCCATAATGACTCTTTCAGTACCATGTACTAATCCGTTCACTAAAGTAAAACTCAACCAATCATGATTTCACCCAGTGTCTCTCCTTATAGTACTGTAATCACTCAGTCAATATGCATGTACTCATGCAGTGAGCCAGGCTTTAGGGCACGGAGTGCTTCAAAGTCCTATGCACTGTGCTTGTAGTGGTGCAACTGCCTTACTACTTGTGTTTTAGGCCTAAAATTCCCCAGTCAGTATCCATACACTCCAGCACACACCCTGTGACTGCTCTTGCAATCCCATACTGACTCTTTCAGTACCAGATGGTAATCCCTTCACTAAATTAAAACTCAGTCAATTATGAATTCACCGAGTGTCTCTCCTTATAGTTCTGTAATCATTCAGTCAGTATGCATGTACTCATGCAGTGACCCAGGCTTTAGGGTACGGGGTGCTTAAAACTCCTATGCAGTATGCATGTAGTGGTCTAACCACCTTCACACTTGTGTTTCAGGCCTACAATTCCCCAGTCAGTATCCATACACTACAGCAAACACCATGTGCCTGCTCTTGCAATCCTATAGTGACTCTTTCAGTACCATGTACTAATCCATTCACTAAAGTAAAACTCAACCAAATTTTGATTCACCCAGTGTCTCTCATTATAGTACTGTAAACATTCAGTCAGTATACATGTACTCATGCAGTGAGCCAGGCTTTAAGGCACAAAGTGCTTCAAACTCCTATACACTATGAATGTAGTGGTCAAACCACCTTCATACTTATGTTTCAGGCCTACAATTCCCCAGTCAGTATCTATACACGCCAGCAAACACCCTGTGACTGCTCTTGCAAAGCCATAGTGACTCTTTCAGTACTATGTACTAATCCTTTTACAAAAATGAAACTCAACCAATTATGAATTCACCCAGTGTCTCTCCTTATAGTTCTGTAATCATTCAGTCAGTATGCATGTAATCATGCAGGGTGCCTGGCTTTAGTGCACGCAGTGCTTCAAACTCATATGCACTATGCTTGTAGTGGTGTACCCACCTTCATACTTGTGTTTCAGGCCCATAATTCACCAGTCAGTATCCATACACTCCAGCAAACACTCGGTGACTACTCTTGCAATCCCATAGTGACTGTTTCAGTACCATGTACTAATCCATTCACTATAGTAAAACTCAACCAATCATGATTTCACCCAGTGTCCTTCCTTATAGTACTGTAATCACTCAGTCAATATGCATGTACTCATGCAGTGAGCCAGGCTTTAGGGCACGGAGTGCTTCAAACTCCTATGCACTATGCATGTAGTGGTGCAACCACCTTACTACTTATATTTCAGGCCTACAATTCCCCAGTCAGTATCCATACACTCCAGCAAACACCCTGTGACTGCTCTTGCAATGCCATAGTGACTCTTTCAGTACCATGTACTAATCCTTTTACAAAAGTAAAACTCAACCAAATATGAATTCACCCAGTGTCTCTCCTTATAGTTCTGTAGTCATTCAGTCAGTATGCATGTAGTCATGCAGTGGGCCAGGCTTTAGGGAACAGAGTGTTTCAAACTCCTATGCATTATGCCTATAGCGGTCTAACCACCTTGACACTAGTGTTTCAGGCCTGCAATACCCCAGTCTCTACCCATACACTCCAGCAAACACCCTGTGACTGCTCTTGCAATGCCATAATGACTCTTTCAGTACCATGTACTAATCCGTTCACTAAAGTAAAACTCAACCAAATATGAATTCGCCCAGTGTCTCTCCTTATAGTACCGTAGTCATTCAGTAAGTATGCATGTAGTCATGCAGTGAGCCAGGCTTTAGGGCACGGAGTGCTTCAAAATCTTATGCAGTATGCCTGTAGTGGTCTAACCACCTTCATACTGGTGTTTCAGGCCTACGATTCCACAGTTAGTATCTATACACTCCAGCACATACGCTGTGACTCCTCTTGCAATCCTATAGTGACTCTTTCAGTACCATGTACTAATCCATTCACTAAAGTAAAACTCAACCAATCATGATTTCACCCAGTGTCTTTCCTTATAGTACTGTAATCACTCAGTCAATATGCATGTACTCATGCAGTGAGCCAGGCTTTAGGGCACGGAGTGCTTCAAACTCCTATGCACTATGCATGTAGTAGTCTAACCGCCTTGACACTTGTGTTTCAGGCTTACAATTCTCCAGTCAGTATCTATACACTCCAACAAACACCCTGTGACTGCTCTTGCAATCCCATAGTGACTCTTTCAGTACCGTGTAGTAATCCATTCACTAAAGTAAAACTTAATCAATTATGAATTCTCCCAGTGTCTATTGGTGTAGAGAGTGTAGAAAATAAACCACTAGTTATTCTAGTTAAAGGCATTCCTACTAGGAGTGAGAAAATCTGGCAGGAGTTAGTGGATGTTAGGAAAGTACAGAAAGCAACTTTGTATTTGATAAAAAACTGAAGTTCTTTTAGCAGAAGACACTTTAACGTCAAGTGGACAAATTGAAAAAGTGGACATGTCAAGAAGTGAAGTAATCAATGAACATTACAGTGTACATCCACTTCATTCCAAAAAAGTGATGCGGAACACTATTGAATTGTTCCAAATGAAAAAAAAGCTAAGGGAAGCCCCATGAGTGTGTGGAAAGAGAGCTTGGAAGCTCGTTGTTTTTCACAGTTGTTTCCAACAGGAAAAGGTGGACGATATGATGAACGTCGTGTGCAGATTGCTGCATCTGAATATCGGACAATAAGATTATATGTAGAAGATCCAAGATTTCGACAATGTATCCCTTATATATATCATCTTTTGTTTGAAAGTGACTTGTTTAGATTTTCATATGCAGTCAATCATATATTGAAAACAGGAGTACATCTGCAAAATGTTTCTGCAAAGGATTTTATGGATAAAGTGCACCAGAGGGATGATCACTTAGAATCTCAGCTGATTATTCTAATGGCATGTCAGCGTGGCACTAATAAATATTGGTACTGTCGTCATTGTGAACTTAAATGTATGCTACGGAACTCAGAAACTCCTACATGGTTTCCTGCCCTAAGCTGTGCTGAGTATGCTTGGGATGATTTACTTGAATTTCTTCGAGAGGAAAATTCCAATATAAAAAATATTGAATACAAGACACCTGGAGAATTGTGCTCTTTGGATCCTGTTAATGTATGCAGGTATTTTACTTAGATTTGAAGCTGTGATGTATTTTATCTGCAATAAAAAAATCCTCCTCTTGAAAAAGTTGTGGATTTCCTTTGGAGAAAGGAGTATCAAGCAAGAGGTGCTCCTCAAATACATATGCTGTTATGGATCAAGGATGCCACCACATTTGAAACAGATTTGGATGATACTGTTTTGTCTTTTATTGAAGAATATGCCACATGTACTGAACCCAAAAGCACAGAAGAAAACAACTTAAGACAACAAGTCTTACGATTTCAAAGCCATCGATGTGGAAAATACTGTTGACGAAAGTACAAGTCTAAGGATAAGTTCTATACCAAATGTCGTTTTGCATTTCCAGCGCCTGTAATATCCAAAGGAAGAGTGAATAGTTTTATGTCAGCTATGCGACATACCATCACAGGAAAGGCTCCCAAAAATACCTACAATTTAAGAAGAAGCAAAGAGTCAAAATACATAATTGACTACAATCTGGGTATTCTGTCCATGTGGAATGCTGACATGGATATTCAGTACGTTGCGGACAATTCCATTGCTGTTGCTCTGTATGTAACATCCTACATTACAAAATCAGAAAAGACAGAATTGAAAGAAATGTGGGAAGAGATTTCTCACTAGAAGAGTCTAAGTAAGAAATTATACAGTTTCAGTATGAAGATGTTATCCCATCAAGAAATTGGAGCATATGAATGCTCAGATCAGTTATTATCCACAAGTCTATACTCCAAATCTATTAGAATAATTTGGGTGAGTCTAGGTCTTGCTGCAAAGCAAAATCGGGTACTGAAATCTGTTCAAGAAATTGAATATTTAGCAGAAAAAGATCCAGAAAGTACAGATATTTTGAAAACGAATATGTTGGATACATATTACCCAAACAGAAGTAACCATCTTGAGAACATGTGTCTCTATGAAGTGCTGCAAAACTACACTTTTAAAGGGAATACTACAAAGAACATCAATGATGGAAAATATGGAGTCATTGGTTCCGAAGGATGTTTGGTAAAACAAACTAAAGGACATTTTATTATTCACAGGAAGCTGAGTTGCGACGCTGCTGATCAAAGGAAATTTCACTATTAAGCTCTTTTGCAACTGTTCAAACTGTGGCGTTCAGAATTGGAATTACTTGGAGATTTTCAGAGCTATGAAGATTCCTTCAATGCTTGTAAAGATACCATAGAATGTACTGTTTTGGCAAATTATGTGAAAATGTTGAATGATGAAATTGATCAAGAAGTTACTATTGCAGCTGAGATTGCTAGAGACAGTTCTCAAAACAGTCAAGATCCACTAGGACAACCCATTGTTGAAAATGAAGCAGCAATTGCAATGAATGAGGTGGAAACAGCAATGCATCAAGCTCAAGAAAATGTAACAGACTTTGCAAACTTGGAAGAACAACTAAATGTTGAACAGAAAGAAATATATCAGCAAGTTAGACAACAGATTGACCATGGATTTCTTCATGAAAAGAAAGAATGCACATGCACATCATTCCCACCTATCCGAATGTATGTGAGTGGACAAGCTGGAACAGGAAAAAGTTTCTTAATTAAAGTAATCACCAGTTATCTACAGAAAACAACTGAGTCACATGTGTGTTGTGTTGTAACTGCTCCCACTGGCTTGGCAGCACACAACATTAAAGGAATTACATTACATTGTTTACTGATGCTACCTGTGGAGCATGAAAACAAATTGGAATATCACAAGCTATCTGGAGAAGCTTGTTGTGAAGTTTCAAGAGTGCTGAAGACAATGAAACTTCTGATTACTGATGAGGTAAGCATGGTCTCAAACTTAATGCTTGCTTTTGTGCATTTAAGAATGCAGCAAATTCTCAAAACAGAGTACGACGTGTTATTTGGAGGAAAACATGTTATAGTTTTTGGAGATCTACTGCAACTTACTCCTGTAAAAGGACAACTAGTATTTAAAACACTTGAAGACACCTGAAAGTCTTTGGGTAGCGTTGGAAATGTTAACATTTGGTCATATTTTGAATACAAAGATCTCATTAGAATTATGCGACAGGCAAATTATGTTGATTATGGAATTATTCTTCAAGATATAAGAATTGGAGTACTGACAGAACATGGCAACCAAGCTTTGCAGAGTCGGCTACTTTCCAATTTGTTTCCAAATAAAAATACAGTTCCTGAGAAAATATATATGAAAATTGCAGAAAACAAATCCGTAACCTGCTTAATGCCAACACTGTGTGAGTGTTCTATATTCAATGAACAACTTTTGAAACTGGAAAATGAAGAAACAATAAAAATGGAAGCTATTGATAAAATAGAGCATGAAGGAATCACTATTATTTTGACAAAAAAAGTGAAGTCAAAATTTGATTCTTTAAAAAAATTGATATCTAAAACTGCTGGTTTAGAAAAATATATATATACATGTTGAAACTGTCGGGTAATTTTAAGGCGTAATTTGGATGTAAAAAAGGATTAGTGAATGGAGCAATGGGCAAAGTCGTGGCTTTTGTTAGTTATCCAAATAAAGATGGTATTGAGTTTTTAAAAATAAAATTTGATCAGATTGAAGAAGTGAAACAAAGTGGTCGTTGTTCAGTTTGTTTTTTTGCTTGTTAAAGATTAATATGTCCGTAGAAAACAGTTTCCAGTTTCTCTGGCATATGCAGTGATTATTCATAAATCTAGAGGTTTAAGTGTAGACAGTGCTTTGGTGAACATTGGAAGTACCGTGTTTAAAGAGGGTATGGCATATGTTGCTTTGTCGCGAGTCAGAACTTTATCTGTTTTGTTTTTGATTGATTTTGATGACACAAAGGTTACTGCAGATGCAAACTGTGTAAAAGAGTATAATAGGTTAAGAAGAGTGTATGCTCCCAATTTAGGTCAATATCATGTATTTGAAGAGCGTGTGATACGTCGAAAAAAAAGGTATGAGAACATCTGTAGTGAAGGTATAGAGAAGGAAAAAAAACAAGATAATGTTGTGATTGGAAGCAAAAAGAAAAAGGACACTGTCGAAGAGATTGTTGGTTATCAGTTTGAAAATAGTTCAGGTGTCAACTGCTATGCTAATGTAGTGGTCAATGTTTTTTTTTTCTTGAAGGTATGCAACAGCAAATTATGGAGAATCGGTAAAAAAGATTAGGTTCCTTGTTGCATTCCGTTTATGAAAAATTTAGAACTGATACAAGTAAAATACAAAGCGTTTGTGATGTTCGTAATCTTTTGGATGTATGTTCTGGTTCTACACAATTTACGCAGAATATCCAACAAGATGTTCAGGAATTTCTAATGTATATGCTTACCGTATTGGAAAATGAAGGAATAGAAATTGAAAATCTTTTTGGCCTTTGTTATAAATGGGAACATCATTGTGAACATTGTATGTATACATGTAGCACTAACATAGACACTAAAAGATTTATATATTTGACATTACCAGACTGTAAATCAGTGTCTTTCAATATACTAGTTAAAGCAGCAAATCAAAACCTGGGGCCTCATTTATAAGGCCTTGCGTCAGTTTTGCGCTTCCGATGCGTCACTTTTTGTGACGCATCGGCGGCGTAAAACATGCCTCCTGTTGCGCACTATTTACAAAGTGACGCATCTAAGCAGATGCGTCACTTTGTAAACCCATGCGCTACATTATACCTGCGTCAGGTATAATGTATGCAGAGGGGGCGTTCCCCCGCAAAAAGCCTCGTAATAGTGACGCAGTGAAATCTATGAGATTTCACTGCGTCACTTTTAGGACGCTGTTGCATCAAAATCTTGCACCTGCCTCACAGCAGGCGTAAGACTGACGCAAGCCCTTTCACATGGGGCTTGCCCCATGTGAAAGGACGCATTGCTGGAGTTGCGTCACTTTGTGACACACTCCAGCAATGCGTGACTTTTGCGCTTACAGATACATCAGAAATACTAATGTATCTGTAACTCCTTGCGACATGATGCGTCATACTGTAAATATGACGCATCAATCATGTCGCAAGGACTGCGCACTGAGAAGTGACGCGTCGCTGCTTTCACGCAGTGATGCGTCATTTCTCATAAATGAGGCCCCTGGAGTGTAGCCAATGCAAATCAGAAATGTTATGAACATTATTTATACAAGGATATGGACAATATATAATTTTAATGATGCAACGTTGTACAGCTGATGGAAGAAAATTGGACACTTTTTGTAGCAATTCAACTATCAATATTAGAAAGGACTTTTGTAGCAGTAGCAATAATTTTCCATGATGGTGCTTCCACAACATCTGGACATTACACTGCCTATCTAAAATGTGACAAAGTCTGGGCACTATGCAATGATGCTCAGTTGGTTTTTAAACGTTTGCCTAGCGAATTACCAAATTCCTACTTAATATTTTTAAAGCCAAAGTTTTAGGAAGATAATTCAGCCTCCGAGGAATTTATTATTATGATTTAATAGGATTACCATTGGATAATTTACATAAAAGGAGTGCAAAAATACTATTTGGCCTCAAGGAAAAGTATATCATTGAATTATGAACTTTTTCTTGCACATTGCCTTGGTGTATATTTTTAACCAACCACATTTACAGTGTTTATAAATTTAATTTATAAAATTTTCTTAGCAGTAACCCTTTTTATATATATGTGATTTGTATTATATGTTATTTTATTGAGGATGGATTCTTGTTTTTTTTTAAACAATCTTATTGGTTTTTTTATGCTGGGATGTGATGAGTATGATTGAAATCACTGTTTCTAGTGAAATTCAATATATTCTGAGAACAGCAAAAAAGGCAAAGAAAGTAGTTTTTAAAATGTTAACATTATGCTGTGCTGTAAAAAATATATTATTATATAGTATAACTATTTTTTCTTTTCTTTCACAGATCCTAATTTAAAAATATGCAATTTACCGCAATTTAGATTTTAAAAAACAACTGAATAAAATGTGTAGCGTTTTTTATTTCTATTACTGTGAAGGACAATTTAACTAAGTATTAAAATGCACAATGGCCTGTGTTTGCCCACAGGTGAAGAAAGGGGAGATGGATGGAGTAGATATGTGTGGATAGATGCTCTGTGGGAGTTTTAAGTTACAGGATAAAGTAAACATGAATACTGGTTGTCACTGGGGGCCAACTAACCCACCACATATGTGCAAAAAGTGCCAGAGAATTGCATTGCAGACAGGTATAAAATAGGACACAGCTTCAGAGCACCTCTCTGCAACACACCTGTATGGTATTCAATAGAGAGATATGGTTGGGCTAGTAGGGCCCAGGGAATTTCAGGATTAAAAGAGACAAAATTCCTTATTTTAAAACACACCACAGAGTGTGTTTGCACATATCACATCAGGCCCCATCCCTTCCCTTCACTAATCTATAAACGTGTCCTATCAGTTTGCCAAAACATAAGTACTTATAAATTTATCTTGTTCTCTGTTTGATGTACTGAAAATATTCTACTTATTATTCATATAGTTAAGGATTGGCATAGCCATTAACCCTAGTACAAATTAATTTAATTATATACTATGCATGTACATCATACTTATAGCGGAAGACACTCTTTCATATTTACAAACAGTGGGAAAGGCAGTCTGTGTACCTTTTCTTCTCCATGTATATACAACCTCATCATACATACCACCTGGCGTTCTATGGGTGTTGCTCTGCGTGCTTACACAGAACACTTATAGAACAAGAAACATCTCCAGATTTATCATAAATCATAAATCTGGACATGTGTGTGAATGCTGCACCATCCTCCAATTGGTGTAGCAAGGCACAAAAAGAAGAATTGTTTTCATTTTTCCTCATTTTTTCTCTTTCAATATATGCTACAATGCACAGCATACATTGAAGGAGAAAAATGCCTTCACAGATTATTTTTGTTCAGGAAGGTGTGTCTTTTTGCACAAAAACACACTCCACACAACACAGATATCCTTGCACCATGGTGCAAGGGTGCCTGTGTCACCACATGGCTGCAGTCTAAGCAGTAGTGCAGAGGGAAGCACAGACTTGCACCATATTTATGTACATATGTTGCATCCCTGTGTTTCGGAAGTACCACAGCACGCTGTAGCTAAAGAGTTTACAGTTTCATGCTGTAGTATTTCCTTATAGTTCTGCACTTATACATTCACCATACACCACAATTAACCCAGAGTAGTTAGTTCTGAAAATACGTTTTTTTCTTTTATGTAGTTTTAGATATTTTTTTTATTTTTTTGGATGTAATTTAAAAAATAAGATATCTAAAAATAAATAGATAAAAAAAAGTAGTGAAACAATATGAAAAAAATATAACAATAAATACATTTAAAAATTATCATTTAAAAAACGTTGAAATTCACTGAAAAAACATAGGTTTCAGGCCTGTTATAGTTAGGAATTAGCATTTGAAAAACCTTGGAAATTCACTAAAAAAAACATAGGTTTCAGACATGTTGTAGTTAGGAATTAGCATTTAAAAAACCTTAGAAATTCACTGAAAAAAACATAGGTTTTAGAGGTGTTATAGTTAGCTGGACATTTCACTCGTACAAAACCATTGAAATTCCTCTGTTATCGTTAGTTGTACTAAATATAACTTGTGCGCCCGCAATCCACTGCTGATGATGTCACATATTACATCATTCATGACATGGTCAGTGACATCACTGATGATATCAATGTTGACATCTCAAATGACATCACTGATGACATCACTGATGACATCATCCATGTGACAATCTGATAGATCTCATCATACACTGGTATAACCTTTCATCACCCACTATAAAATATAGAGTTCCATATTTAAAACAATCACATACCAATACAACTTTCTAAAAACCCACTCACTGATTTGTAGATCTACACACACGTCTATACACTTACCTATAGATTCACATATACATGCTGACAAAGATCAATAGAACAACATTAAATATAGTTATACACCTATATTGACATTACACACCAGCACACATCCTATTCAGTTATGCAGCTATTATTCTCACTTATGCAAATAATTGATTATACTTACATTTACTCAGCTATATACCTATACAAACAGTACTTTATTTATTCATATACATAGAAAGTGGATACTTAGTGTGTTATAAAATCACTATTAAAAGTATACAGTTTTTTATGCAGTCACTTAAACAATCACTGAGTCTTATATATACTTATTTAAATACAAGAACTGTCACATGCACTGCCTTTAATATTTCTACTTTATTGGACATATATAATTGAAAAATATATTTACTTATCATCTCACCCATAAAGATATTAACTCACCTAAATAACTGTTTCCACATGCAGTTTTTACCTCATATACCTACTAAATGAACTATTTACACATCTTTGGACAGTCACACACCTCCCAACCAACCACAGATACATTAACTCTCCCATACAAATAGGCAGTTAACTAATTTAAAACTAATATAGAGTTTCACATAGGTAGTAACAAACATATGCAGTAGTTTACACTACTAGACACAGACTGATACATATATTCACACACTTTAATCACTATCCTATATATTTAGTGAGACACTTTAAATTAGTTATTTAGACAGTCAATCACAATACTAGTAAATTCTTCATACAGGCACTAAAACTTCCACTCATTCTTTAATACAAATTTCTATATATATGATACTTGTTTAAATATAGAACCAAACCACATTCACTGGATGATGTCATCAGTAATGTCATTTGAGATGTTCCCAGTGATATCATCAGTGATGTCACTGACTATGTCATGAAAGATGGGTCATCATCAGCAGTGGATTGTGGGCGTGCGAGTTATAGTTAGTACGGAGGGATTTCAATGGTTTTGTACGAGTGAAATGTCCAGCTAACTATAACACCCCTAAAACCTATTTTTTTTAGTGAATACATATATATACATATATGTATGTATATATATATATATATATATATATATATATATATATATATATATATATATATATATATATATATATACACAAATTACCTACTGCGATCGTCAGTAGGTAGTTATAGTTAGGACCTTGTTTATATTCAAAAAGCGTTTTTCTTTTGCCAATATCTTTGGCGCCTTTGACGAATCTTCGCAAGCATTTTCAAAACTAATGGCCCACTCACTTAAGCTGCTGTCTTGAAAATTTCAGGATAGACCGCCAAACGGGAGCAGAGAAAAAGGAGGGTCCAAAAATACATTTTCCTTGATGTTAATTTCCATGGGAAACTGTTGAGGCAGCTACAGCCTGAACTACTGAACGGAATTACACCAAATTTAGCAGAAAGGTAGCTCTTGTCCCAGAGTGCACTCTTTTTGTAATATGGTGTAAATCCATTCAGTAGTTCCTGAGAAATGTAATAATTTTTTAGATATACAATATGGCTGTGGAGGATCCGTGATCCCTCCTGATCTTGAGTCTGAGATCTGATTGGCTACCAACACTTCAAACCAGGAAGTGTTGGCAGCCATCTTGTGACTCGGTTGAGCCAAGTCACAAGGAAAAAAGTAAAAAAGTTAACAATTAAGAAAAGGGGCAGGGTAGAAACACCCTGACCCACTAGGCCTGCTTAGGGTGTCCCAAAAAAGACTTTGGTGGGGTTTGCATTGGATCTACGAATCCGGCCTAAAATGTTTTAAAAAACCGAAGCGCAGGCTCCCGTGCTTTGTTTCCTTTAAGACCCCAGGTGGGCCAGGTCCCGTGGGCAATGAAAAAATGTAATGTGGGGGACTGCTTCTTATCCGGGGCTTATTCATTCAATGCGGGGGGCACAACGCCCCCTACAGCCCCGGGGATCGCCATATCCTGGGGCTATAATTATGAAATTGAATGCATGGGGGGCAGAAGCAAACACACCTGTCAGTGCACTGCTGGTGGGGCTATGAGGTCCCGTTATGTCCTGAGTACTAAAGTGGACTTCATCCCCCAAGCAGGAGGCACGCTGCAGAGTGGTGGAGAAAGGGGGAGTGGCCTCAGACCACCTCTCATCAATCTACCTTACTAGAGGTACCAGTAGGGCTAGTTGGCTCCAGGGACCCTCAAGAGTCAAGGGGACTTCATTCCCCAACCAAGAGTGCCCTAGGAGGTGCAATTGCAGAGTGGTGAAGATAGGGGACATGGCTGCAATAACCTATAAGCAATCCCACTGTGTGGGGCTTGCTGGAGGTAATAGGTAGGCTAGTTGGCCCCTAAGGACCCCCAGCAGCAAAGGTGACTTCATCCCCCAACCAAGGGAGTGCCAGGAGGCACATTTGCAGATTGGGTGTGTGGCCTGCTATCAGAACTCATTAATCCTGCTGTGTGTGACTTACTGGAGGCAACAGGAGGGGTAGCTGGCCCACAAGGACATTCTTGGGGGCCAACTACCCCTCCTGTGATCTCCAGTGAATGTATGATGTTACAACACATACCTTTACAAAGCATGCACTTACAACACAGTTTTCACATTGCAAAATCCACTATAACGCATTCCATTACATCGCATTTTAAAAACTACCTTTGCAACACATTCCATTACATCGCATACTACCTTTACAGAAGCATACCATTACAACGCATAACATTACATTGCATTTAAGGTAAGTAGTGGATAGTATAGGGGTAAAAATTACTATTCTAATTCCAGGGGGTGCAACCGTAGGGTAAGTGTTGGATAGTGTAGGGGTAAAATGTCCTATTCTAACTCCAGGGGGTGTAACAGTAGGGTAAGTGTTGGATAGTGTAGGGGTTAAAAATTACTATTCTAACTCCAATGGTATGCGTTGTAATGGTATGTTTTGTAATGCCTGCGTTGTAGTGACAGGTGATGTAGTGTCATGCGTTGTAATGATATGCGTTGTAATGCCTGTGTTGTAGTGACATGTGTTGTAAAGGATGTTGTGATGTAATGACTGAGTTGTAAGTGTAGTGCGATGTAATGGTTGCATTGTAAAGGTTGTTTCCCCCTCCAGTAAGTCTCACACAGTGGGATTGCTAAGAGGTCTTTGGAGGCTACGCCCCCTTTGTCCATCCCTCTGCAAAAATGCCTCTTGGCGCACTACTGGTTGGTGGATGAAGTCCACTTTACTCCAAGGGACCTTGGGGGCCAAGAAGCGATCCTGGTACCTCCTGTAAGTCCTACGCATCACAATTCCTGAGAGCTGGGCAGAGGCCAATTCCCCTTTCTCCACCACTATGCAAATGTGACTGCTACTTAATAAACCTTAGAAATTCACTGAAAAAACACAGGATTCAGGGACGTTAGAGTTAGGAATTAGCATTTAAAAAACCTTAGAAATTCATGAAAAACACCAAAGGTTACAGAGACGTTATGGTTAGGCTGGCATTTCACTTGTCCAAAACCAGAGAAATGTAGCTGTTATAGTTAGCTGAGCTAACTATAGCTTGCACCCCTGCAATGTCACTCATGACATGTAAACATGTGGAGTTATATATGGTAACAACTTTGCTTGCCTATAGAACCTTCTCTTCACAACATTTTAGTCCTCAATATTCTTGACATGATATTTTGTTCACATGATATTTTGTTTCCAATATTTTGTCTGAACATCCTACGTGAATCACACCCACTCTTCTCCAGACAATGGGCCACTGTTCCTTGACCTGAAACGGTACAGTGGATTACCTTTCCAGCAGCTGGGCTTGCCAGCTATCAAACTGGCAATCAGAGTTTAACTCTATAGTTGAGAGGCAACAGACATCCAGACAAATATGTAGCCTATTTCAGGATACTGCTCTCTGAAATTTCCAGCATTGTGCACCACTTATGGTTTAAGAAATGTAATAAGTGACCCACAGATATAGGTAAAGATAAATCCTTTTGTGTACTGCCTTCTTTAGTTAGTGGAATTCTTTTGGCAATGTAATTTAAAACTTGGGCTGGCTGGTGTCTTAAGTAGTTGAAGAGCTGAAGTAGCTCAAATTTACCACATTTGGAGGTGGCAAATGTTTCCTTGTCACATAACATTTACAGGCATGTGCTGGTATTGGCTGGGCTGTAGAAATTTTGTGGAACTATGTGAAGTAATGAAAATAGCAGAATAAATACACAAGGCAAAATAACACATTTAAAACATAGCACAACACATCACCTGAAAACAGAAACCAAATGAACAACAGCACAACAAAATCACGTTGCAATAATGCATCCCAAAAACAGCAGCAGAAAAAACAGAACACATCACCACGACAAAATGTAACACAACAAATATGCACAAATCTTCTTGTCACACTTTACCACCTCCAGAATCCTGTTTCATTAGTGCAGCACAAATTAGAATTTGGAACAAGCACTCAATGCCATGGACATAAAACAGCTCCAATCATGAATGTCTTGTGACCCATCCCTTTATAATGCTTATTGAATTAAGTGCAGGTATTCTGCTTAATGTGTTCCTTATCTCTATAGCTTCAAAGACCCAGCATCAACACAGCCAAGCAGAAACTAGAAAAAAAACAGAAGCTATGGCAGTATATACTACCTCCAAATGACAAGTGTATCTCTTCCTGTTCTCCTTTCCTCTTGATTCTAGACAAATTTAAAGAACATGCGGTGACACTCAGAAGTCACCTATCTCAGAGATCTTACCCACAAGGCCTCAACAAGTGGCCAAACGAGCTAGAAATAACACCAGGAGAAGCCCTACTGGAGACACATTCAAAACAATGATCAAAAAGACTTGTCTATGTGAGTAAGTATTGCCATCTCACAAACACAATGAAAAAGGTGGTGAATAAGAATTGCCTATTGTAAACACAGGAGTCAAGAATCTAGCTAAACCTCTGTTTACTCTAAAATGGCATGATTGTCCACACTAGACCATGACTCGATCAGAGGAAGACAAATCAGAATAGTTTGTGGTCCCTCCCTCCTGTGAAGGGAAATTTCCCTTATGGCTCTTGTTCAGTCTGACCACATACCAATGTGTCGCACAATATTGACTTAGGATTTACAACACCATGGAAACTCCTAAAATATACCACTTGCAATACAGAAGGAGTAATATGTCTATTCAGATGCCCATGTAAATTGAACTAAATAGGTATGACCACCAGGTTAAGACTAGGATCACTGAACATCGGAGCACTGGGAGGTGTTAAAAAGCGATCATGAAACTCACCAGATTTTTCTTCGACCCAACTCACACAGAAAATGATATAATGTGGGTGGTGATGGACAAATCGAATTATGCACCAACAATGGGCTCCTAGGAATCAGTCATGTTCCAGAGAGAATAACATTGAATCTTTAGGCTGAGGAGTGACAGATATGGGCTGAATCATGAGATCCCGTGGACCAGTATAAAAGTATTCCTTATATAGATTTATCACAAGACCACAAACAACAAAAATCCACAATCCTGTACTTAAAATGGTAGAATTAGCTTAATTCTCTTTAGATCTTAAAATGCGACACTTTAAGTCAATGTACCTTAAGATACGACATGCAGGGCAACAAAAGTGTTGCAGGAAAGTTGATGCGGTAGTCCCCTACACGCAAGGATGCTGATGCGTTGAAGATCTGGTGCAAAGAAATAAAGATGACGCTTTCTCCTGGATGCAACGCGCTTCCCGGTGATGTGGCGGCGTCTGCTGCGACATCGAACATCTTCTCCGGCGATGTGAGTTGCTTTACACGATGCGAGCCGTGACAGGCCCTGCGACACGCTTCCCAGTGATGCGGCAGCCTCTGCTGTGACGTCGATCCTCTCGCCTGGCGATACGAGTTGCTTCCACAACGATGCGAGCCACAAAAGGCACTGCGACACTTTTCGTGGTGATTTGGCAGAGTCTGCGGCAACTTCAATCCTCTTATCCAGCGATGAGCCACGACGGGCCCTGCAACACGCTTCTCGGAGATGCGGCAGTGTCTGATGTGACGTCGATCCTCTTCCCTTGTGACACGCTTTCCGGTGATGCGGCAGCGTCTGCTGTGACATCGATCCTCTTCTTCGGCGATGTGAGCCGCTTTGTGTTGTGAAGCCGCAGCGGCAGTTCGTCGACAAGCTTCCTGTTCTTGAATCGCGCTACCAGCTCCTTGCGACACGCGAATCTTCAAAAAAGTCCAGCACAACTGCAGGCACTTCCAGAGAACTCTTGGGGAGCTGGTGGGTGAAGTCTGTTGTCATTGAGTCTTCAGCAGGATGCAAGCTCTGTCCAAGCCCTTGGAGATCC
This sequence comes from Lissotriton helveticus, assembly GCF_964261635.1. Taxonomy (NCBI): domain Eukaryota; kingdom Metazoa; phylum Chordata; class Amphibia; order Caudata; family Salamandridae; genus Lissotriton; species Lissotriton helveticus. The sequence continues at coordinate 541,780,298 of NC_136063.1, read as the reverse complement.
TTACAAGTTGATGAAAAGTACACAAACTTCCTCTCTCCTTACTTTGGCAGTCGGGCAACCACTGCAGACCCATCCCACAAGCAGCACTTCAGCTTAGTGACAGTCTCTCCTCAGTCTCTCTGGTTCCTCTCCTCAGCAAAGGTTTCTTCTTGTCCAAAAGTGATCTAATTTCTTGGGATCAGGGTCCCAATAGTTACACCCCAAAATCCATTGTCCTCTGAGGGCAGAGGGGCCTTTGCCTAGTCCAAACCAGTTCTGGTCAGTCCTGGTGCACTCTGTTTACATGACTCATTCTTTCCTTTCACAGGGCAGGGCAATGACATCAGAGGCACCACAGGAGGTGGATCCAGAATTGTGGAGGGAAAGTCCCAGGTGCAACTCCTCCCTCCCATCTAGATGCAGATATCTCTAGTCACCCCTGGGTTGACTCACCCTGTCACCTGGAATCCCCCAGGCCTGTCACTTAAACTCCAGACAAGGAATACACAACCTAGCAGAGGCAGGCTTGGATAGTTAGACAAGAAAATACCTACTTTCTAAACGTGGTATTTTCAACCACAGAATGTTAAAACCAACTTCACTAAAAGGTGCATTTCATTCTGAGTTCAGGTATACTAAACTTGAATTTCTACCTAGTTCCCTTAGTCAGTTAGGATTATAAGATATAAGGATCTAACTGCCTATTCTGGCCTATGGTGAACAGGTAGCCTTGCAATAGTGAAAAATGAAAATGGCTGTGCTTCACTATTAGGACATGCCGCACACCAGGGCATGTCCTACCTTATACTTACAATGCACCCTGTCCTTGGGCCTACCATAGGGGTATCTTATATGAAGAAAAGGGAAGGTTTAGTGACTGGCAAGTGGGTGCACGTGCCCAGTCAACATGGCAGTGAAAGACTGCTCACAGGCTCTGCAATGACAGACCTGAGACACACATTTACAGGCTGCTTCTGTGGGTGGCACAACCAGTGCTGTAAGCCCACTAGCAGCATTTGTGCACTGTACTAGGGTCTGACCAGTAAACCAAATCAGCCAATCATGGAATCACTAATTCATACATTAATTTAAAATAGGGAGCACTTGCACTGTGGCACTGACAGCCGTGGCACAGTGCCCAAAGCATCTAACACCAGCAAAAATGGAAGGGAGACACACGCCAAGGTGCCAGGTCTAATATATATATATAATGGACTTTTTTAAGTTTGTAAGGAAGTTAAAACTTAGAAAACTATTTTTGGTTAATAAACAGAAGGCACGCAAACCCCAAGAAATCAGCATGGGGAAGGACAATAATTTATCAGTAAGGGAATTTGAGCTGCAATGCGATCTACAGGATCTCCTCAATGAGGGAGACCTGGAGAATATCCGAGAAACAACAAGTACAGCGGTAACTAATATTCCTGGGAATACATCATTTAAACCGAAATCAACGTTTAACCCAGTGTTGGCACATGACAATATCGATGTATTCAGTGACATGGTAACATCAGAGATGAAAAAATTAAATAAAAAAACTTTGTTGACGAACAAAGGTACGAGAAAGTACAATAATTCTTTTGGTAGCCTAATGAAAAAACTCCAGGGTGATGAAAAAACTGTGATTAGGCAATCGGACAAGGGGGGCAATATCGTCCTCTGGCCCCTGTCCCTGTATCTGGAGGAGGCACTGAAACAATTAGGCGATAGACTGTGCTACAACAGATGTGATAGATCGGCATTTAAACATGCGTGGGATAAGTTGAACACAAAATTATACACATGGAGAGGACAAGGTCTTCTAAGTGGGGATGAGTTGAAATTTTTAAAGACTAATCATCCTATAACTCCAGTGTTTTACTTGATCCCCAAGATCCACAAGGACAGTGCTAAGCCACCTGGGAGTCCCATAATTTCAGCGTGTGGGGGGACATTTGAAAAAGTGTCCAGGTACATTGATCATTTCCTCCAAGACTTTGTGAAATCCCTGCCATCATACATCAGAGACACCACAGACTTTTTGCAAAAAATTAAATCAGTGGTGTGGACTACAGAATATCTACTGGTCACACTGGATGTCACTGCTCTCTACACAAGCATCAACCATGTTGATGGAGTGAGGGCAGTGAAACATTTTCTCAGCAAAAGACCTGTGTGTATGCTGGAACATAACATCATGTTGGTGGAGATGTTGGAAATGTGTCTTAATAACAACTATTTTCTCTTCCAAAATCAAATGTTCCAGCAGTTGCGGGGAGTAGCAATGGGGGCCTGCTTCTCCCCCAGTTACTCATGTCTACACATGGGGCTGTGGGAGGAGCAGGTCCTGGGTAATGCCTTTGGTGAGATCATGTCCAGTAAAGTGGTATCGTGGTACAGATTCATAGACGACTTGTTTATAATCAGGAAGGGGACAGTAGGTTAAGTGGAGCAGTTCATTAGCAATATCAACCAGAATGAATTGAATCTACACTTCACGGGTACCGTCAGTGAAAATAAAGTTAATTTTCTTGATGTAGAGGTTTATGTAGAGGAAGGGAGACTGCAGACGAAATTACACCGAAAAGAAACTGCAGGCAATACAATCCTCCATGCCTCTAGTCAGCACCCCAACCATCTAATCCGAAGCATCCCCTATGGGGAGATGTTGAGGATTAGAAGAATCTGTAGCACAGATACAGCTTGTTTTACAGCACAGAAAGAAAGCAAGGCAAGGTTCTTACAGAGGGGCTATACAGAGAGTGTGGTGTCTAAAGCAATGGAAAGGGCCAACATGGCTGTAATATCCCCAATAACATCAATAGAGGTAGAACCTACAATATCAAAAAAAGCAGAGGGACAGCCAAGACTTATTTTGGGCTATAGTTGCCAGCATAGACAGATACAGAACATTGTCAAGAAAAACTGGCATATAATCACAGGGGACCCTGTGATTGGTAAAACAATGGCAGTCTTTCCGGCTATTACATACAGCCGTGCTAGATCCATGAATGATATGCTAGTCAGGAGTAGCCCGGAGATACCAACTGGAGGTAACTGGCTAGGCAAAAGCAAGGGTTTCCTCAAATGTGCAGTGTGCAAGGCATGCACCTTAGGAAAGAACAAAACAACGTACAGTTCTCCGTTTAGTGAGACGGAAATTCCCATTTCCAAGAAAATACCCTGCAAATCAGATTTTGTCATCTATGTCTTGGAATGCGTCTGTGGACTCTGCTACGTTGGTAGCACGAAGCTGCAAGTCCACAAGCGCATATTGCAGCATATGAGGGCGGTAATTAATAAGGATGAAGCCTACCCGGTGGCCAGGCATGTCAATCAATGCCACAAGGGAGATGTAAACTGCCTGAGGTATTTTGCAATAGACATGGTGCTGCCATTACGCAGGGGTGGAAATAGAGAAGCACGTTTACGAGTTTTAGAAACCCGTTACATCCTTGAACTTGACACCAAGACACCGTATGGCCTTAATGCGACTGAAGATTTGTACACTTGCTTACATCTGGAATAACATCATAAGCGAGATATCAGACACTAGAATTGTATAAGTGAATTAGGGGCATTGAAACGTCAAAACATGCTATGTTATCAAGTACTGCCAGATTTTAAAATAACAGTATATAATACACAATTAGGGAAAAATCACACTATTTCACTATTTCCATTCGTGGTGCGTGGATAAAACAGAAAAAAATCCAAGCAATGTAGAAGCAGTGGTCCGGAATTATGTTGACGATGCCCACTTGGGCAGAATCATTTAACTCCTTACAAAATAATAGATCCCTCTGGAAAATTTGCACAATGCACTTTACTTTTCTGCTATTTTGCACAGAAAGTCTTGTATATTGATCTACAATGATTTTTGTATATAGGTGTATTGCAATTTTGCACATGTATAAATATTTATTTAAAATATTTATTGTATTTATTGCGAAATTTTGCACAATCCGTGGGATTAACTATTATGATGATGAAATGAGGTTTTAAAAAAACACAAATGCAATGAGAATGTTGTTTTGTCAAACAGTCCGGTCTAGGCTGAAGTATTTTCTTTATTTCTATAGGCTTGGAACCATGTGACTAATCCGGCACTACAAATCACTGGGTGTATTTTGACCATGTCATGTGATCAAGGGCTCCAGGGCCCGAAACGCGTCATGGCGATCGAGAGGGTGCACAGAACAGAATAAAGAGCGTTTAAATCAACCTGAATGGGTCCGTTTCGTCATTTGGCCTCCAGTCGTGTTTGCTGAATTTCGAAGTTCCAGATATATATATTACCTACTGGCGGTCGCCAGTAGGTATATATAGTTAGGATTTTTTCCCTATGGGATTTTTGAAAATTCTATGTCTAATAACTTTGGCGTTTGTGGACGGAATTGGCTGAAATTTTCTGGAAAATGGAACATTTTGTTTCTGAGCAGCCCCTGGAAATTTGGGGGGGTTTTGTCAAGGGGGGGCCGAGAAAAAAGGGGGGTCCCAAAACGTGTTTTTAACATTGAGTTTTCCATAGGGCGGTTGGCCTCACTTTTAGCCCGAACGGCTGAATGGATTTCCACGAAACTTGGCAAAATTGTAGGGACTGGTAGCCCGATGTGCCTTTGCTAGGTCTCAATATATGTGCTTCAGTGGATTTTGAGAAATTAACGTTCAAAAAAAGATATATATCTGTAACAGCGGACCGGGCAGCGCTCCGGTTCGCGGACTTTACGCGTAACGGAACTTCGCGTAGCGAAGCTGATTGGCTCTCCGGTGTCTGTCAACATTCTAAACAGTCCGGAGCGGCCGCCATCTTGTCTCTCGGTAGGATTGAGAGACAAGAGGAGGCCAAAACAAAGGGGGAAATGACCATAAGGGGGCATAGTAGATCCTCCCTGACCCCCTAGGTTTAATGTGGAGGCTTTAAAAGGGCCCCGCGGGGCAAAAAAAAATAATTTTTTTTTTGTTTTTTTGCGTGGGTAGCGCCCGGTTCGCGAACCGGGAAGCGTTCTGGGCAGCGTACTATAAGGAAAAAAGAATGATAGACTTTTCAAATACTGTATGTTAATTGATTGTTGGTTTTGTTGATTATTTTTTTATTTTTTTATTTTTTAAGCAATTATTTATTATTGTGATTGTGTTTCAAAATTTAATAACATTTCTAACATTTAACTAGTTTATGAATTACATATAAAAATGATTAAAGACTCAAACAATTTTTTAATATTACATACAATTTTATTTTTCGGATTGTTTTTCAAAATTTAATAGAACGTCTAGCATTTGACTGTCCGATATGTCCTCTTGTTGATTGAACATAAGTTCCCACATTTGACCGTCATCATAATGAAGTAAATGATCCACAGATTCTACACATTGAACTAATTCATGGTCCCGTGATTCATCCATGAAATCTGAGTCATCATTGTCCTCAATATCTTTTTCTGTGTTGTTCTCCAGAACAATTTCGAAGGAAACATTCTGCTCACCTTCCATTTTATTGCTGTAATTTGCATAAAAAATAAATATATCAGTAGAGATAGGGCACTGTTGGGTTTAAGTTCAGACAGGTACTTGTGAGTTTATAACAGAGAAGTAATCTATGGGCACTGTATGGTTTCAGGCGTGAAGTAGTACTATTAAAAAGTGCCTGTGAAGAAGCCTAAGTAAATTCATAATTATACCACAGAAACCTAAATCAATCCATAATTATAATAAAGAAGCCTTTCTCAATGTCTAACTCTTACAGAGGGATAGTATATAACTTTCTGAAAATGTTTTCAAATTTATAAAATAATATCTCACCTTCTAAAAAGAAGTTTAAGTTGTGAGTGAAAATGATCTTGCAATGTAGTTCAGGAAGTAGTAGTCAAAATGGCTGTGTTTCTCTCTCTTCCTTTATATATATTCAGGTACATAGCCAATCAAATGTCAGGTAAAAAAAGTAGAAAATGAAAGTAACATTTTAATTGGTTGTCAATTCCAACACTTCAGATGTGTTTTGTGAAGTAATTTACCTCAGGGTATTTAGAGAGGTCTACAGGCTAAATGGTTAAATGGAATTTCAATCAAATTTGTGAAAATGGTAGGCATTGGTATGTAGTATGAGCTAATCTATATTTGGTGAAATTGTCTCCAGTCGCTTTTCTGTAAACTACTTTCCCACCTTTTTTGATGGTGCGCTTCCCAGGGAGCGACCCGGTACGCGAACTGGTGAGCGCCCCGGTTCGCGAACCTTAAGCGTTACGGGAGTCCACCATTTTGTGTTTCGGTCGAATTAAGATACAAGATGGAGGGCAAATAATGTTCAGAATGGGTAGAAGGGGGCACGGTAGACTTATCTTGACCCCCTAGGTTTTCTGAGGGTGGCTGAGGAGGCCCATATGTGCGAAATCTTTTTTTTTTTTTTAAATTTAGCGAGGTTAGCTCCCGGTTCGCGTACCGGGTAGCGCCCCGGGGAGCGTACTTTGTTGAAAATTAGTGAAAAATGTTAGAGTAAAATAATAATTGTGAGTGATCAGATGTAGGGTAGCTCTGAGAAGAGCTTTTGGGTTTATGGTACATTTAGGTACTTATAAGTAGGTACCAATGCACAGTCTTAAATTCAGAATGAAAATTCTGTTGCCCTCATCTGAGAAGTGAACTCCATCTCCTCTGTAGATATCTTGCATGTAGTAACGCAAGTTATTGTTGTACAGGGAGCCCATTCCATGGTCTCTCATGTAAGCTGAAACAGATTTGTTTACATGCTTCCTCGACTTCTCAATTTGTGGACAAAATTGGTTTGACCACCTCCATTTCTGTCTTTGGCATATATTTGAATATACCAAGGCAGTCTGAGGAAAAAGTGCCATCAATTGCTCAAAGGTGTCCTTTAAAAGCATTTCCAGACCTACCCCAGTCAAAGTGCCCAAATCATTACCTCCACAGTGCACAATTACAAGGTCAGGTTTTGGCAAATGCATAAAGGTTTTCACCAATGGTATCAATTGGTGACATTTTAATCCTCTGTGGCCAAACCACTTAATTTCCACATCTTGTAAATTGAGGTTAGGTAAATTCCTGTTCTGGCGGTCGCCAGTAGGTATATATAGTTAGGATTTTTTCCCTATGGGATTTTTGAAAATTCTATGTCTAATAACTTTGGCGTTTGTGGACGGAATTGGCTGAAATTTTCTGGAAAATGGAACATTTTGTTTCTGAGCAGCCCCTGGAAATTTGGGGGGGTTTCGTCAAGGGGGGGCCGAGAAAAAAGGGGGGTCCCAAAACGTGTTTTTAACATTGAGTTTTCCATAGGGCAGTTGGCCTCACTTTTAGCCCGAACGGCTGAATGGATTTCCACGAAACTTGGCAAAATTGTAGGGACTGGTAGCCCGATGTGCCTTTGCTAGGTCTCAATATATGTGCTTCAGTGGATTTTGAGAAATTAACGTTCAAAAAAAGATATATATCTGTAACAGCGGACCGGGCAGCGCTCCGGTTCGCGGACTTTACGCGTAACGGAACTTCGCGTAGCGAAGCTGATTGGCTCTCCGGTGTCTGTCAACATTCTAAACAGTCCGGAGCGGCCGCCATCTTGTCTCTCGGTAGGATTGAGAGACAAGAGGAGGCCAAAACAAAGGGGGAAATGACCATAAGGGGGCATAGTAGATCCTCCCTGACCCCCTAGGTTTAATATGGAGGCTTTAAAAGGGCCCCGCGGGGCAAAAAAAAAATTTTTTTTTTTGTTTTTTTGCGTGGGTAGCGCCCGGTTCGGGAACCGGGAAGCGTTCTGGGCAGCGTACTATAAGGAAAAAAGAATGATAGACTTTTCAAATACTGTATGTTAATTGATTGTTGGTTTTGTTGATTATTTTTAATTTTTTTTATTTTTTAAGCAATTATTTATTATTGTGATTGTGTTTCAAAATTTAATAACATTTCTAACATTTAACTAGTTTATGAATTACATATAAAAATGATTAAAGACTCAAACAATTTTTTAATATTACATACAATTTTATTTTTCGGATTGTTTTTCAAAATTTAATAGAACGTCTAGCATTTGACTGTCCGATATGTCCTCTTGTTGATTGAACATAAGTTCCCACATTTGACCGTCATCATAATGAAGTAAATGATCCACAATCTATGGGCACTGTATGGTTTCAGGCGTGAAGTAGTACTATTAAAAAGTGCCTGTGAAGAAGCCTAAGTAAATTCATAATTATACCACAGAAACCTAAATCAATCCATAATTATAATAAAGAAGCCTTTCTCAATGTCTAACTCTTACAGAGGGATAGTATATAACTATCTGAAAATGTTTTCAAATTTATAAAATAATATCTCACCTTCTAAAAAGAAGTTTAAGTTGTGAGTGAAAATGATCTTGCAATGTAGTTCAGGAAGTAGTAGTCAAAATGGCTGTGTTTCTCTCTCTTCCTTTATATATATTCAGGTACATAGCCAATCAAATGTCAGGTAAAAAAAGTATAAAATAAAAGTAACATTTTAATTGGTTGTCAATTCCAACACTTCAGATGTGTTTTGTGAAGTAATTTACCTCAGGGTATTTAGAGAGGTCTACAGGCTAAATGGTTAAATGGAATTTCAATCAAATTTGTGAAAATGGTAGGCATTGGTATGTAGTATGAGCTAATCTATATTTGGTGAAATTGTCTCCAGTCGCTTTTCTGTAAACTACTTTCCCACCTTTTTTGATGGTGCGCTTCCCAGGGAGCGACCCGGTACGCGAACTGGTGAGCGCCCCGGTTCGCGAACCTTAAGCGTTACGGGAGTCCACCATTTTGTGTTTCGGTCGAATTAAGATACAAGATGGAGGGCAAATAATGTTCAGAATGGGTAGAAGGGGGCACGGTAGACTTATCTTGACCCCCTAGGTTTTCTGAGGGTGGCTGAGGAGGCCCATATGTGCGAAAAAAAAACATTTTTTTAAAAATTTAGCGAGGTTAGCTCCCGGTTCGCGTACCGGGTAGCGCCCCGGGGAGCGTACTTTGTTGAAAATTAGTGAAAAATGTTAGAGTAAAATAATAATTGTGAGTGATCAGATGTAGGGTAGCTCTGAGAAGAGCTTTTGGGTTTATGGTACATTTAGGTACTTATAAGTAGGTACCAATGCACAGTCTTAAATTCAGAATGAAAATTCTGTTGCCCTCATCTGAGAAGTGAACTCCATCTCCTCTGTAGATATCTTGCATGTAGTAACGCAAGTTATTGTTGTACAGGGAGCCCATTCCATGGTCTCTCATGTAAGCTGAAACAGATTTGTTTACATGCTTCCTCGACTTCTCAATTTGTGGACAAAATTGGTTTGACCACCTCCATTTCTGTCTTTGGCATATATTTGAATATACCAAGGCAGTCTGAGGAAAAAGTGCCATCAATTGCTCAAAGGTGTCCTTTAAAAGCATTTCCAGACCTACCCCAGTCAAAGTGCCCAAATCATTATCTCCACAGTGCACAATTAACAGGTCAGGTTTTGGCAAATGCATAAAGGTTTTCACCAATGGTATCAATTGGTGACATTTTAATCCTCTGTGGCCAAACCACTTAATTTCCACATCTTGTAAATTGAGGTTAGGTAAATTCCTGTTCTCAGCATACCTCTGAGCCCAATAGATGTAACTATGTCCAACAATCCAGACAGAAAACATGGTGAGAGAAGGTTCTCCTGCAGTCAGATGAAGTGTGGCAATGAAATGGCAGTTGAAAAAATAAGAGTTTAAAATGAAAAAAACTGTGGAGTTTCTGTGTTAATGAAGCAGTAACAGTGATTGGTGGATTTTGATTGCTGAAAACAGAAAGTTAGGGTGCATGGATGAGTTGTTTGAAAGATGTATTTTGAGTGGTCAAGAAAAAATCATTAAATGAAAGAATGCACTGGATATGACGTGCACTGAGAGTTCAGAGTTCAATTGCAACATTGTTGTGTGAACTTGCAAACACCAGAGGTCTTCCAAGAGGTGGTTGCCATGCAGAAAAGGCATGAAATGGCAGAGGGGGGAAGGGTTTTCATTTGAAAAAAAGTGAGGGAAGAGTTTTGATTGGGTGACATGAGAGATATGTGTGAAGAATTACAGCATTTCTGTGCTTTTGATAGCTGCAGACTCTGGAGTGCATACCTTTTGCTCTGCTGAAGACAAATTGGTGTGTTTCTGAGACTGTTTTGAAACTCAAAGTATTTGCTAAGGTGAGAAAAGATTTCTTTAATTTAGATAGAGAATAGTGTGCTTTAAGGAGAAAATTATGAAGAAAGTTGTGTTCTTCAAATGTTGCTTTGTCTCAAGTGTTTTACAAATAGATTTTGTTTCTTTGAGAAAATGTAATTGGAGAAAATGTGAAGTATTAGTACTGACAGGGTGTTATTGTGCATAGGAGCTGTGGAGTCTTTTCAAATTATGATTTGAAAATCGTTTTTGAGGAAAATGAATGGTTATAATATTTATGACAAGGACATAATGGTGTATGCTTCATTATAAGGCAATTGAGTGTCTCTGATGTTATTTTTCCCATTTTAATGTAAGACCTTTCTCTGTGGAGCAAATTGCTTGTAAATATGCTCCCACCTGTGCATGGCAAATTTAGATTTTGAAAGTTTGTGTTACATAGCTATGTTAAAAGTGACCCAACCATGCTGCAAAGGCAATCAAAAAACGCTTTTATGTGTCTTAAGGGCATTTTAAGTCATTTCCCTATGTGCAGTGTTTTCAAATTATGATTTGAAAATCGTTTTTGGGGAAAAGGAATGGTTTGTAAATTTATGACAAAGATATAATGGTGTATGCTTCTTTATAAGGCATTTCAATGTCTCTGATGTCATTTTTTCCATATTACATTAAAAGACCTTTCCCCGTGGGGCACATTCCTTGTAAATATGCTCCCACCTGTGCATGGCAAATTTAGATTTTGAATGTTTGTGTTACATAGCTATGTTAAAAGTGACCCAACCATGCTGGAAAGGCAATCAAAAAACGCTTTCATGTGTCTTAAGGACATTTTAAGTCATTTCCCTATGTGCAGTGTTTTCAAATTATGATTTGAAAATCGTTTTTGGGGAAAAGGAATGGTTTGTAAATTTATGACAGGGATATAATGGTGTATGCTTCTTTATAAGGCATTTCAGTGTCTCTGATGTCATTTTTCCCATATTACATTAAAAGACCTTTCCCCGTGGGGCACATTCCTTGTAAATATGCTCCCACCTGTGCATGGTAAATTTAGATTTTGACTGTTTGAGTTACATAGCCATGTTAAAAGTGACCCAAAAACTTGCAAAGGCTTTAAAAAAACACTTTCATGTGTCTTAAGGACATTTTAAGTCATTTCCCCCCGGGTGCAGTGTTTTCAAATTATGACTTGAAAATCGTTTTTGATGTAAAGGAATGTTGTTAAAATTTATGTGCGCCATATGCCCCCAAATTTCTTTTTCAGGGGTGCAGCAGGGTGTTCTTGAGACACCCCTGCACCTTTGGAAAAATTCCTAATTTGCGATGAGCTAATTGCTAATCGCAAATTGCACCTTCATTCCTATGGGCCTCCTGGCCCATGGAAATGAATGGGTAATTTGCAATTAGCAATTTGCTCATTGCAAATTAGGAATGGTAAAGAATCGCTATTTATCCCTTAAAATTCGCTATTTAGGAAATGCAAAATTGTTTGATGATACATATGGCGGTTCATCTCTAACAAGATAAGAAGCTTAGGGATAGATTTATGATGACTGGCGCATCACCAGGGATGTGCCAGTTATCCTGCGCCGCTGTTCCGCCACCCATGGTGTGCTGCATTTACAATGCGGCGCAGCATGGGGCAAAAATGGCACAGATGCGTGACGCATCTGTGCCGTAAAGGTGGTGCATTGCTGGAGTTGTATCGCAAGTGCGATGCAGCTCCAGCAAGGCTCAGGGGTGCCCCATCTCCACAATGTTGCGTCAAGACCTATGCCTGCTTAAAGCAGGCGCAGGGTTTTGACGCAGCTTTTTCCTATCTGATTGTAAATGCGGCACACCATGGGTGGCAGAGCAGTGGTGCACGTTAACTGGTGCATGCCTGGGGATGTGCCATTTAACATAAATCTGCCCCTTTACATTTAAGTATGTGCAGGGGACACAGAGTCGGTGAGGCTTATCCAAGGTTAAGAAGAGATGAGTCCTGTTCACTGAAAAATTAGATATAGGCTTCACCTGCTCAGCATCGCTGGACATGGCTAAATAATAGCTGCAAAATGTTACTCTTGTTAAACAATTTTACTATTATAATCTTTGAGATTTGTCTCTTACTCTGCAACATCTCATTGTTGTTATCTTTCTTTAAAGATAAAGACAACATCAACATGAGCGACAATCAGCAATCAGTTGATTTTGACCTCATCATTGAACTCGTAATTGAAACATCAGTGGATGTTGATCCCTTGGATGATTTAAATCCTGAGGATGAAGAAGAACGTGATGAGGATGCAGATTTGTCCGAATTATATGACATAGGGTGGGAAGCTGACCTGCTTGAGCCTATGGAACTATAAACATTTATTTTTAAAATTTATAATAAATAAAAAGTAAAAATGTAAACCGTTTAATTTAAAAATAAAGACACCTTCAAAAACAGGTTATGTGTAGTGTCTTCAATAAAATATTAAAATATGCTCATAAAATTAGATCAGATTCACATATAAAATAGCACATGTAACATGAATATAAATTCCATTTCTTTTCTGCTATTTTTGTATTCTAAATTTGCCAAGCACTAAAAAATCTTCTATGTAAAAATGTCAAGTAGTGTTTTAAGTTTTTGATTACTGTTATTGATGTACTGTTGGGTAATAGTGGTTAATAACATTTTTTAATATATTTTACCACAGATTCAACTGCAGATCATTTCAACATTTCACCATGCCAACGAAAGAAAGACTGAGAAAGGCTGCAAAACGTCAAAGACAGCAGGTGAATGAAAAAAAGCAGCAGTCCTCTAACAAAAAGATTTGTAAAGTCACCAAGAAAGCACCGGGTAAGAGTACAAAAACATTCATAAGAAATATTTGTAGTAAAAAAAATATTACTACAGAAAATGTTTCAGTCCAGAAAAAGAGAAGCAATTCAAACGGAAAGGAAAGGCCAATCAAAAATGTTACTGCTAGAGCAAGAGATAACTCTGTGCATGATAGTAGAAGGAAACAACAGTTTAGGGACATTCGTAAACGAATGTTCCGCAACAGGATAATTGGCAATTTGTTAAAAAATATTAAGAAAGGTCAACAGAAAGTGCTTTTTTATAAGAGAAAAAAAAAAGTTGAGAAAGTTATTGATCAGGCATTTGAAATTAAACGTAAGTTATTTATTTTGATAATCAATAGAATTAGGAAGCTAAACAAGGCAATTTATGATTTCAAAAGAAATAGTAGATGGAAGAGAATAGTTAATCGTAGTAATTTTTGTGAAGTTTTTTCTGGAGAATGGATGCATAGTTCAAGCTGTGAGGCATTTTTTAATGAGGAGAGTTATTTCCAGGATAATGATTTGGTGCATGCAGTTGACACCAGTGGTCGTGCTTATGAAGTGAAAGATGGTTGTCCAGTTGAAAAAGAAAAACTTGTGACAACAGAGGCAGAAGAGGTGTTAGGTAATGAGGTTTTAGGAAGACGTGCTAAGGGTCCTGTGTACACCTGGAAGTGTAGTAGTATTTGCAGTGTGCGACAGGATTCCATCAATTTGCTTTGTGATTTTGTACGGTCATTTAATAAGAAAAGTTTGAAGCAGAAAATGAGGTTGTTGCAAGTATTAGATCCTTGCAGAGTGAGAGAAGTGACAGGTTTGCATGGTCATTCACTGGCTTGTCTTTCCAGGAGAGTATGCCAGAGTGTTTTTCATCATTTCAGGATGCTAGCAGTGCATCATAATAAAGTGAGGAAATTAGTTAGAATGTTGTATTATGCTAAGAGTCCAGCAATTATGCTTAAACAATTATGCGCTGCTCTTTTGCATGGTTCTGAAATAGATGTGAAGAATATATGTGAAGAAATTGAGTTTTGTTACTTTGGAAGTAAAGAGGAGAATGTTGAAATTGACCAAGAAGAAGCGGGTAATGTGGAAGATAGTGTACAGGTTTCCAGTACAGATAATTTCCAGAGGGAAATTGCGACGTTTCAGGTCAAATCAAGAAAGAGGCCAAATTTCACTTGTGTGTGTTGTCGACGCACTTATTATAAGAATCAGACTAAGTTAGTGGATTTATATGCAAAAAGTGAAAGGGAAAATAATAGTGAATGGAAGGATTTCGCAACATACTTGATGGCAGAAAATTGTTTTGATTTGGGATTGGATCAACGTGTGTGTACTTATTGTTGTTGCAAATTAAATCAAAACCAGATGCCTGCTAGAGCAGTTCATAATAATCTGGAATTGGTTGAGATTCCTTCTGAATTGAAGGATTTAAATACTTATGAATCTATTTTGATTCAAAGTATCCATCCCTTTCAGGCTATTGTAAGAATGGAGCCAAAGACAGGGAAATTGCCTCCATCAGATTTACAGAGAGGATTAAAGGGAAGAGTTGTTTATTTGCCTCTAGATTTGAAGAAAAACATTAACACAATTGGAGTAGAAAAAGTGGAAGAGGAACCTCTGGTTATCTTAGTTAATGGGGTTCCGACAAAGAATAAGAAAATATGGCAAGATTTAGTGGATGTTAGGAAAGTTAAAAAGGCAACATTGTATTTAAAAAAAAAAAAAATACTATAAGAATGTATATGTTGCAGAAGAGGAAGTAAGTGAGGAAGAGGATAGCGATGTGTGTTCTGGTCAAATTGAGAAAGTAGAACCCTCTACTAGTGAAGAAATATATGAACATTATAGTGTTCATCCTTTGCATTCCAAGGAAGTCATGGGGAATGCTATTGAGTTGTTTCAAATGAAACAAGCCAAAGGGAGTCCCATTAGTGTTTGGGAGGAAAGTTTGGAAGCTCGGTGTTTCCCACAGCTTTTTCCAACAGGTCAGGGAGGAAGATATGATGAGCGACCTCATCAAATTCCTGCTTCTGAATACCGGACTTTGCGATTGTATGCAGGAGATGCTAGGTTTCGACAATGCATTCCCTATTTGTTTCATCTCCTGTTTGAAAGCGATCTGTCTGGACTGTCATATGCAGTGAACCACATCTTGAAAAGTGGTATACAAATGCAAAACATCTCGGCAAGTGACTTTATGGATAAAGTCAATGTCCAAGACAGTATTTTGGATTCTCACCTGATTAATCTCATGGCGTGTCAGCGTGGTACTAATGAGTACTGTTACCGTCGTCATGGTGATTTAAAATGTATGCTGAGGAACTTAGGAACTCCCACATGGTTCCTCACTCTGAGCTGTGCCGAGTATGGCTGGGAAGACTTACTTGAATTTCTACGAGAGGCAAATGCTAACGTAGAAAACATCGAATTCAAGACACCCGGAGAACTGTGCTCTTTGGATCCAGTAAATGTATGTAGGTACTTCAATCATAGATTTGAAGCTATGATGTCTTTCATCATGAATAAGAAGAATCCACCTCTTGGAGAGGTGTTGGATTTCCTCTGGAGAAAAGAGTACCAAGCAAGAGGTGCTCCTCATATACATATGTTGCTGTGGATCAAGGATGCACCTAAATTTGGAACGGATCCAGAAGACTCAGTGATGAGTTTTATACAACAGTATTCTACGTGTGCTGTTCCAAACGCAAAGGAGAAGAAAAGCCTAAGAGAAAAAGTTCTGCGTTTCCAAAGCCATCGATGTGGAAAGTACTGTCGTCGTAAATTCCGAAACAAGGACAAGTTCTACACCAAATGTCGTTTCGGCTTTCCACGACCGGTGATTTCTAAAGGAAGAGTAAACAGTTTGATGTCTTCGCTGCGACATAATGTGATGAAGAAATCACCTAAAAACACATACAATTTGAAGAGGAACGAAGAGTCCAAGTACATCAACGACTACAACCCGGTGATTTTGTCCATGTGGAATGCTAACATGGATATACAGTTTGTGGCTGATAACTGTATGGCTGAGGCTCGGTATGTGACGTCTTACATCACCAAAAAAGAGAAGACAGAATTGAAGGATATGTGGGAGGACATTTCCCATGAAAAGAGCCTCAGCAAGAAGTTGTACAGTTTCAGTCTGAAGATGTTGTCGCATCGAGAAATTGGAGCGTACGAATGTTCTGACCGGTTGTCTTCAGCAAGTCTCTATGCCAAGTCCAGGAGTATCGTTTGGGCGAGTCTTGGTCTTGCTGCAACGAGTAATCGAGTTCTCAAACCTGTGCGGGAAATTGAGTATTTGGCGGAAAAGGAGCCAAACAGTACCGACATTTTGAAGACCAACATGTTGGATACATATTATCCAAATCGAAGCATTCACCTCGAGAATGTTTGTTTATATGAGGTTCTTCAAAATTACATATTCAAGAGGAACATCAAAGAAGATACTGAGAAAGGAGTGTATGCTGTAACAGGAAGTGAGGGATGTCTGGTCAAGCAAAGAAAATGCCACTTGGTAAACCATCGAAAATTGAGTGGCGAATCTCCTGAAAAAAAGGAGTTTTTCTATTTAGCACTTTTGCAACTTTTCAAGCCTTGGCGTGCAGAAGAGGAACTGCTTGGAGATTTTCTCTGTTACGAAGACTCTTTCAATGCCGCCAAGGAGACCATAGACTGTCCTGCTTTTCCCAAACATGTAGAAATGTTGAATGTGGAAATTGAGCAGGAAGCAATGATTGCAGCCGAGATTGCCAGAGACAGTTCTCAGGACAGTCAGAGTTCTGCTTCATTGAGTCAGGATCCACTAGGAGGACCTGTTATCGAAAATGAAGCTGCCACTGCTATGAATGAAGTGGAAAGAGCCATGGCACATGCTCAGGAGGATGCGGTTAACTTAGAAGAGTTGGAAAGACAACTCAACGTTGAGCAGAGGAAAATATATGACGAAGTTACCATGCAAATTGATCATGGATTAAGTCATGACAAGAAAGAGTGCTCATGTACGTCGTTGAAGCCTGTCCGACTGTACGTGAGTGGAGAAGCGGGAACTGGAAAAAGTTTCCTTATTAAAGCAATTTCATGTTATTTGCAGGAAAGGACAGAGTCATCGCTGTCTTGTGTTGTCACCGCTCCAACTGGACTGGCAGCACATAACATTAAAGGGATTACTTTACATCGTTTACTGATGCTGCCAGTGGAGCATGACAACAAATTACAATATCACAAGCTATCTGGAGATGCTTGTTTTGAAGTTTCAAGAATCTTGAGGAAAATGAAACTTCTTATCATTGACGAAGTAAGCATGGTTTCCAATGTCATGCTTGCCTTTGTGCATTTGAGAATGCAAGAAGTTCTCAAAACAGAGTATGATGTGTTATTTGGTGGCAAACACATCATTGTTTTCGGAGATCTTCTGCAGCTGACACCAGTGAAAGGGCAACCTGTGTTCAAAATGCTCACGCATGAAGATACCAGGAAGTGCCTAGGCAGCATTGGCAACGTCAATATATGGTTAAACTTCAATTATGCTGAACTGCATGAAAATATGCGTCAGGCGAAGGATGAAGTTTACAAGACTATTCTACAAGATGTTAGAATTGGAAAAGTGACCGAGCATGGGAAAGAAGCTTTACATGCACGATTACTGTCAAATTAATATCCAGAACAAGATGTTGTGCCTGAGAATATTTTTCAGAAAATTACTGAGAAGAAATCTGGAATATGTTTGATGCCAACTCTTGCAGAATGTGCCAAATTCAACAACAAAATGTTGCATTTAGAAAACCAAGAGATTGTGAAACTGGAAGCTATTGACAGAGTAGAGCATATGGGATCAACAATTATTTTGTCTGAGAATCTGAAAACAAAATTGGATTCATTAGAGAAGAGTATATCTAAAACTGCAGGTTTTGAAAAGACTCTGAATGTGTGCTTGAACTGCCGTATAATTTTAAGAAGGAATTTACATGTTGAAAGAGGTCTGGTAAATGGATCAATGGGTAATGTTGTTGATTTTGTAAAATACAGAAATAGAGATGGAATTGAATTTTTAAAAATTAAATTTGATGGCATTGAGGAAGTACAGCTAATTGGTCGTTGTTCTGCTAGATTTTTGCTTGTAAAAGACTTATATGTTCGCCGTAAGCAGTTTCCTGTTTGCTTAGCATATGCGGTGACAATCCATAAATCGCAAGGTTTAAGTGTAGACAGTGCATTGGTGAATATTGGCAGTTCTGTGTTCAAGGAGGGTATGGCATATGTGGCATTGTCACGAGTTAGAACTTTATCGGGATTGTACTTGATTGAGTGTGATGTCACAAACATTTGTGCGGATCTAGATTGTGTTAAGGAATACAATAGGTTAAGAAGAGAGTATGCGCCACATTTGCCTCAATATCCTTTGTTTGAGAAACGTGTGGTAGGCCGGAAACGAAGAAATGTGACCAATACTAGGGAGGTTGTAGCAAAAAGACGAAAAGTCGATGAACCTGAAATTATAAGCAGAAACAAAAAGGATTCTGTTGAAGATGTTGTTGGTTTTCAATTTGAAAACAGTTCTGGTGTCAACTGCTATGCTAATGTAGTGGTTAATGTTTTGTTTTCTCTAGAAAATGTAAAAGAAGATATTGTGGTCAATTCTGATCAAAGATTTTGCAGTTTGTTAAATTCTGTCTTAGAAAAATGTAGCACTGATAGAACAAACATAGAAAGTGTGTCTGAAATTCGAAATCTGTTAGACAGATGTTCAGGCCAAACACAATTCTCTCAAAATATTCAGCAAGATTGTCAGGAGTTTTTAATGTATATGCTTGATGTATTGCATGCTGAAGGTGTAGATGTAGATCAGCTGTTTGGGCTTTCTTATCAATGGCAGCATGACTGCGAGAACTGTATGGTATCAAGTACTACTAGTGTAGACTCAGAAAGATTTATATATTTAACTTTGCCAGACAGTAAATCAGTCTCCTTTAATAAGCTAGTAAAAGCAGCTGATCACAACATGGAGTGTAGCCAATGTAAATCTGAAATGATGTCCACATTATTTATACGAACATATGGCCAGTATGTCATTTTAATGTTCCAACGATGTAGGCCTGATGGAACAAAATTGACAACTTTAATTAAAAATGTTGTGGCTTCGCAGTTGTCAATATCAGGAAGGACTTTTGTAACTGCAGCAATTATATATCATGACGGTCCTTCAATAACATCAGGACATTACACAGCTTATTTAAAGTCTAGAAATGGCTGGTCATTCTGCAATGATTCTGTTTTAATTTTCAAAAAAAAATTGCCATATGACCTTAAAAACTCTTACCTGGTGTTTTTAAAACCAAAATTTTAGGGAAAGAATCTCGGGATGTGCTCTGAGGAATTTCAAGAAGTTCTAATGGCTCCTACACGGTTTGGCCTTGAGGATAAGTGTAGTTCAGAGACATAACTTCTAACCATGAGACTGGACGTCATGGAGAAATAAGTGCACTTTGAATGAGTTCAGAAAAACTATTTCTTTTTATAAGCTAATTGAAGCAGCCAATCAAAACATAGAGTAGAGGGAATGTAAGTCTGCAATGCTGTCTACTGTTTTACATTGCTTTGTGATTAAAAGTGATGTAGAGAATTAAATAATTGTAGTAGTCATAGAGGTAGTGTAAGTCTGCTTCATAGTAAGCAGTATCAGTGTCATAGGAAATGTAGAACATGACTGAGGAAGAAGGGGAAGATATTACTAGTCCAGGATTGTGAAAATGATCTTCAACATTTTAATTCTGAAAGTTGCGAAAATGCCAAATGACGGGATTGGCTTACAAGAAATCCAAGAGTTATAAATGGCTCTGACAAGATTTGGCCTTTTGGAAACTTGTGGTAGAGAGCAAGAAGTCATTTATTGTATGTAACATGTTTTTCAAAACGATGGAGGTTTTCTTTCAGAAAGTGGCGGGCTGAAAGTAATAACAGCACAACAGAGTGTAAGCTGTTCATAGGACATCCTTTGACGTCATGGAAAGTAAGTTAACTTTAAGGAGTTCTGAATTCTGATTTGTTATGTTGTATGGGTTTTTTAAACACAATCATTTTGATTGTGTTTTTTTTTCCCCGCTGTTATATGATGAATACCTTCAAGTCACTGTTTTTAGTGAAATTTGATACATTCTGAGAACAGCAAAAATAAACCATTTAACATGTATAATTAATTCTGTACTGTTTCCATTTATGATGTACATTTAGAACTGTGTAGGAGGCATGGAGAAGGAGAGGCTTCTGTAAGTGTCAAAGTTCTTGCATACAGTGCTCATATTCTACGTAGTCTTTCATATGATAGACTACATTTCCACAATGAGATACCTAAGCAAAGGAAACACATGTCATATGATTGTGGAATGAGCAAAAAAATGTGCATGTTTTTCAATTATATTACCTGTGTTTCCTAACATTACACACCACATTGTGTAGATGAGGTTTAGGCCTGTTCCTGGAGACAGAGGAGGTCTGACATTTGTTCAAGAGTGCAGTGGACATTAATCACTTCGTTGGTAGGCCTCCACATGTATTATGTCCTCTGTTCTCTTCAAACAACTCGAAATTTCATTTGGAACCCTGAGTAGGTCTCACCTCAAACAAACCTCTGGATAGGACACATCTTATTGGCATCCTGAAGCAATCATTTAAAATGTTAGTGTCTTGCGACACTTTTCTGAGACAACAGCAGTGCAAAAGATGCACCATGTTTTAAGATAGGCCTCACTTCATCTGCATCAAGATACTGTTAGTTTATCTTTAGGACTGTGTAGGGGGCCTGGAGAAGCAGAAGCTTCTGTCAGTGTCAAAGTTGTTGAAAAACTGTTTGTCCTTCAATCTTTCCCCTTGTCTTTTGTAATTTTTAAATACATGTTTTAATATTTTTCAAATGTCTGTTCTCTCTTTCACAGATTGAAAGTATAAAAACAAAAAGTGAGTAATTTAACGACAATTATAAGGTAAATGTTTTGTATTCTTTTCGTTACATTTCTATCACATTCACCTACTATTAGTTCCACAGCTTTATTTCTTTAACCCTCAGTTTCCTGCCTTTGCTACTTTCCTCATTCCTTTCTCTTTTACCTTGTAGTGTAGTTCCTATCATCCCAATAGGCTCTGCGCATTGGAATAATACCTACAGCAGTAAAGGCCTAGACCAGACGTTAACTAGGTCTACTACTGTCGATACTAGACTTAAAGTTTTGGGTTTGCCAGCTTAGCTCAGAGTTCACTAGAAACTTTCTCGAATGTTCAAGGAGGACTTAACTTCCCTGATTAGACAAGAAGGGATTTAGTTTCTGACAACCATAGAACATGACAACTTTGCTCTCCCCTAATCAAGAGTATATCTCGAGAGTCGTGTGAACAAAAGGCAATTTATTTTACTCAGTCAGTACGTGCATTCTTAGTCTCATCAGATTGTAGAGAAAAGGAAGAGACGGGCGTGTTCAATAAAAAGGTGTTATTTATTGATCAGTCTCTTTTCTCATACAAGATAAATGGATCGATATTATTGCAATACTTATAGTTAAGTAAAGTGCATACATTAAAAGCAATAGTATAAAATAATACTGTAAAAACATTGATATGGTTTCTAAGCCATAAGATGTTTTAAAATGAATAAAATATATTATATACACATATACATTTGACTAAACGTACTCAACTGGTGTTTCTAAATACGCCTACCCCGTGTACCTGACCTAAGTCTAATACGTGGGCGGGAATAGAAAGTTACAGTTTAAGTTAAGTTTGTTTTTGCCAAGTGAATAACTAAAGAATTCTCTGTGAGGGGTTATTCAGTTCTGTACCTGGAATCTAGGTTGAATGAGGGATGGTATCTCTCGTCTCTGGTCTCGATATTCCAGGCTGCCTGCGAGGGCTACCCAGAAACGCCGGTGCTGGATTTCTCGGCAGGAGAAAGCAGCTTCTCTCAGCGCGTCAGGAAGGCGGGGCTGCGCCAGCGGGGTCTGCTCTGCTCTTCGCTTCGGCAAGTATGGCTGCTCCGTCTCGTCACCACGCGTGTGTTTGCATAGGGCAATATCGGTAATATTTATACCTTTAAGGTGCCGAGATTGACGTAAGGATGGACATAGATACGTCAATAAGGATGTCATACGACTTGCTCGTTAGCACATTCTTTTACTGAAGTTCTCGGTGAAATCAAAACAATGGCCGCAGGGTTTTGCCCAGGTTGTCATAGGTTTGATTTGTTATGAGAACTCCGTATGCCTTATCAGGGGCTGGAGGAATATCGCTTGTCTAATTAGATCGCAAGCGTTATGACCTAATCAGATAACATGTTCCTGTGCCGTAGTGTGACTGCGTCAGATAACGGTATCTGCATCATGGGGGTTTTCTGCCTCATGGGCTGACTGCTAGTTAACTTGTTGGTTTGTTTAACCAGTATAGGGTCAGGAATAGGGGGATCGATTCAGAACCTATAGGAATACATCACACCCACTCCACGCTAACTATGGTCATATTTACTAATCTTTGCATAGTATAACATAGTACAACATACTATAGAGTATAGTGTATACCTTACCACCCCAAAATACATAAATGCATTTTGAAATTTTCAAATATACGGAAAAATTGCAGTCATATGTATTGTATGCACTCAAGCTGTAGAATAATGCCAAAGTAATCACGCATTTGTATACATTATTGCTATTTGGTATATGAGAATTTACACATGAAATGGCTCTTAATACAGAAAAAAAGTTCGAGACCATTCCATCACAGAATAAAATATATATATGAACATACCAGCGGGCATCTAATGTCTATAAGCTATCTAAAATTTAGAAACCTTAGTTCTCTAAGAATAGTTCTTACTTTAAGCAGAAGATAGTGTCCCGAAAAATATGCAAAAAGTTTTTGGGGCTGCTGAAAAATTGCTGTCCGTGAACTGGAGGTAAAATTGTTCATGTGACTTTATTTTTAAAGTTGAAGGCCAAATTCAGGGAACGCCGTGTGCGAGCTTGCTCAAAAGTCTCTATTTCTGCTCTGGTGAGAACCAGAACCAGGACCTCTGTACTGGTAGCAAACCTTGGTGTTCTGCTACTTATTGGGAGTCCACTTGGCCTACTGTTTGTTATCGGCCACATGTTGTGGTTTTACCAGGTCGATGGATACAACTCGGTTCTCCTTTTTTCCAGCAAGTGGCGGTAGCACAACTGATCTTGTCCCGTTGACAGACAAGACAGGAACTGCTTTTCTGTAAGAAGGCCCAAATTCCTTCTTTACCGCGATCTTTTCCCTGACTAGATCCCCGACTTTTGGAATCCAGACAGGTCTTGCTGGGACAGGTGGTGGTTCTTCAGTGGTTGTTGGCTGTTGTTTCAACTTTATGTTGCTCAGGTCTTTTCTTGTTTTGTTTAAGTCCTGCAAAATAGCCAAACGGTCTTTGATATCAAAGCTTGTTCCTTCTACCACTGAAGTCTGACTATCAATGTCAGAGATCAACATCCTAGTTCCAAATAATAATTCGTACGCACTGAATCCCTTCAGAGAATTTCTTGGCAAGTTATTTAGACTAGGTTGGACACTTATTAGATGTTTGACCCACCCAGCTCCCGAACCTAATACCTTTGCCGTTATAGATTGCTTTATGTCACGGTTTTTTCTTTCAACAATTCCGTTCCCCTCAGGGTGAAATGGACAAGAGTACCGCAATGTCACGCCCATGCTGACCATGGCCTCCTTATAAGCTCTAGAGCTAAAAGCAGGACCGTGGTCCGAATGCAGCATGCCAATTGCGTATGTGCCGATAAAGACTCGCAAATCTTTTATAACAGTTCTGGCGTCAGCCGTTCGCTGGGGCCACATCCATATGAATCTCGTGCATGAATCCACTGCGACCAAGATATATTTATAGTTACCGTCCCTTTGTAAGGGACCGCAGTGATCTAGATAAACACAGGCTAATGGTTTATCTGAGATTAGAAGGGGCGTCTGCGCTGGACGTCTCACCGTTGATACTTTAATTTTTTGACATATTTCACATTCTAGAACATAGTTCCTTGTTTGTCTTCTCATTTGTGGCCACCAGTATCTCTGTTTTAATAATGATACTGTGGCTGAGACGCCAGCATGGATAGAAGCAAGCCCTTCGTGTGCCGCTATTATTAGTCCTAACCTATGTTCCATGTTTGGAATTGCCCTATCCCCCACTCCAGGGATTCGAGCAAAAGGAACATTGTTTGCATCAGTTATGTATGAGTATTTTACTGGAAAGCCTTTCGGGAGTGTTTCTATCGGATCCTTTTCCGAAGCGCTGACAGCTTGTAATATTTCGCTGTCTATTTTTGTTTTTGACCGGGTGATGGCAGCTACGGAAGCCGTTTGCACAGCTGCCTTCGCGGCCTCATCAGCCAATGAATTCCCTGCAACGTGAACGCCATCACGTTGATGACTCAGCGTATGTATCACGTGAGTCTTTGGTAGTTCTTTTTGTAAAAGAACTACTTGTTCCCAGAGCATTTTATGCTTGATTGTGCCACCTTTCGCATCCTTGAAACCATTCTGAAGCCAGATCTGCAAGTATTCATTGTAAGACTGAACGCAATAATACGAATCGCACACTATGAGTGTGGGGAATTCTCGATCGGTATTTTCAAGCGCCATCTTGAACGCCAGTAGTTCAGCTCGCTGAGCTGTACAATCTCCTAAAGATTGTGTTTTAGTGATTGCTGGTTTAAATTTTCCTTCGTGCCAGCGGCCTTTAACGATCGCGCACGCAGCACTGTAAGCTTGCTTACCCCCCACTGCGGGTTGTGCTGATCCGTCTGTATATATTATACAGCCGTAGTGGTCTAGAGGCAGAATTTCGGTCGGCGGAGGACATTCAAATTCATATTGGAGAAATTCTTGTGTTTTTCTAGCGGGGTAGTGTCTGGAAACACCGCCTCTATTTGGGTGATTTTCTGCGCTAGCCAGAATGGTATTTGTTTCCGTTTAGCCGGTACTTTACCTAGGCAGGACTGGATGTTCTGTGGTGTAATTTTATTTGTGTTCCCCTGGTGAGGGGTCAGCTGTGGGAGTTTAATCGTTGGCTGAATTGTTGAAGTACGCATCACATATTGGACTAATTGTCTGTGTATTTTTATTAGTTGTTTTAGCTGTGTTAAAAGGTTTGGTGCAGACATCCCATCGATGTCTGGATGTGGTGTGTATCCGGCTAGGACCGGCCACGTTGCTCCTGGTCTACCTAAAGGACCGAGCCTGGTGATGTGATTATTGTGTTTTAGGGCGCCATCAAATAAGAGCAAATGCTCTTGAAATTTGAGTGGTACTTCCACCTCCTCGAAAGGAGTGTACGTTTCAGGAGGCTCCTCTATTTTGTAATAGTGGAAGTACTTTGTTACAGGATTTGCTGCTGGAAAATGTATCCATGAATAGTATACCTCTGTCTGCCGATATTCGTGTGCCTCTATTACGAATATGACTGTGCCACCTCTAGGTGTCAGTCCATTTTCTATAAGTTTTATGGTTATAGATTTCCTTTTGATGACCGGGATGAGTATTATATCCGGGTCTGCGTCTTGCATGGTAGCATCAGCAGCTGCGAGTTCAGTTGCTAATCTAACTGCCTCTCTTTCATCCTCATTGTCTGACATTTTACTGTCCAAAAGGTTTTTTCTTTTGTTTGCAGATCAGGTTTCTTATGGAAACAAAGATTAGATGCACAATATTTTGGAACCGTGTATCCTTCAACGTTGACTTGTACCTAGAACCATACATAGGAGTTCCCTCCTGCGAGGTCTGGCGGATATAACCTTTCACCCACTCCAGACGTCTTTGGAGTATTTGGGAAAAGGGGTCTGAATGAGAAAGCACGACTGAGTTACTCTAAATGTCTTACGTTAGTTTTATCGCCCTTTCCAAACGCGTTGGGCGCCATGTAGTGTAGTTCCTATCATCCCAATAGGCTCTGCGCATTGGAATAATACCTACAGCAGTAAAGGCCTAGACCAGACGTTAACTAGGTCTACTACTGTCGATACTAGACTTAAAGTTTTGGGTTTGCCAGCTTAGCTCAGAGTTCACTAGAAACTTTCTCGAATGTTCAAGGAGGACTTAACTTCCCTGATTAGACAAGAAGGGATTTAGTTTCTGACAACCATAGAACATGACAACTTTGCTCTCCCCTAATCAAGAGTATATCTCGAGAGTCGTGTGAACAAAAGGCAATTTATTTTACTCAGTCAGTACGTGCATTCTTAGTCTCATCAGATTGTAGAGAAAAGGAAGAGACGGGCGTGTTCAATAAAAAGGTGTTATTTATTGATCAGTCTCTTTTCTCATACAAGATAAATGGATCGATATTATTGCAATACTTATAGTTAAGTAAAGTGCATACATTAAAAGCAATAGTATAAAATAATACTGTAAAAACATTGATATGGTTTCTAAGCCATAAGATGTTTTAAAATGAATAAAATATATTATATACACATATACATTTGACTAAACGTACTCAACTGGTGTTTCTAAATACGCCTACCCCGTGTACCTGACCTAAGTCTAATACGTGGGCGGGAATAGAAAGTTACAGTTTAAGTTAAGTTTGTTTTTGCCAAGTGAATAACTAAAGAATTCTCTGTGAGGGGTTATTCAGTTCTGTACCTGGAATCTAGGTTGAATGAGGGATGGTATCTCTCGTCTCTGGTCTCGATATTCCAGGCTGCCTGCGAGGGCTACCCAGAAACGCCGGTGCTGGATTTCTCGGCAGGAGAAAGCAGCTTCTCTCAGCGCGTCAGGAAGGCGGGGCTGCGCCAGCGGGGTCTGCTCTGCTCTTCGCTTCGGCAAGTATGGCTGCTCCGTCTCGTCACCACGCGTGTGTTTGCATAGGGCAATATCGGTAATATTTATACCTTTAAGGTGCCGAGATTGACGTAAGGATGGACATAGATACGTCAATAAGGATGTCATACGACTTGCTCGTTAGCACATTCTTTTACTGAAGTTCTCGGTGAAATCAAAACAATGGCCGCAGGGTTTTGCCCAGGTTGTCATAGGTTTGATTTGTTAGGAGAACTCCGTATGCCTTATCAGGGGCTGGAGGAATATCGCTTGTCTAATTAGATCGCAAGCGTTATGACCTAATCAGATAACACGTTCCTGTGCCGTAGTGTGACTGCGTCAGATAACGGTATCTGCATCATGGGGGATTTCTGCCTCATGGGCTGACTGCTAGTTAACTTGTTGGTTGTTTAACCAGAATAGGGTCAGGAATAGGGGGATCGATTCAGAACCTATAGGAATACATCACAACCTACTTACTCAACTCCTTCCACTCTTTTTCTCAGTCCCTCTCTTCTCATAGTTACTCACTCTTGTTCACTCACTCCGTCTCTATTACTCTTAGTGTCTTTGACTGATCACTTTTTCACTACTTGTTCATAATGCTTTCTCTGTGTAGTTGAAGCACACTTAGGGGCATATTATGAACACAGCCAATAAAATTATTGCTGTTTTTATTGGCAGAAAACTGGTGCAAAAGTGGTTTTAGCGGCAGTTTTCTGCCGCAAAAGCGGCTTTGGTGACATATTTCTGCCGATAAAAGCTGCAAAACTTTTATTGCCTATGTTGATGATATGACTCTATGTTATTTACATTTCTTTGCTGTTTCAATTAATCTTTTTCTGTTTTCTATTTTTTCTCTCTGTTATTCCCCATGTTTTAATCTTATTTTGAACATTCACTCACATTCTCCAAGAAACTCTTCTTTGTTATTGTTCTACTCTCTTTTTTTTCTTTCACTTCCTTATCTATTTTGTTTTCCACAATTATACCCTCTTCCGTCTTTTCTTCGGTAAATATATCTATTAAACAGTATCTATGGTTTACTCCCTATAGCTGTCTTTCTTTTAACATCACTCTCTGTTTACTTTCCTTATACTTACTCTTCTTTTTTTTATTTTTTTTATTTTTTTGGTTCGCTCCCGGTTCGCGAACCGGGAAGCGAACTGGGAGCGAACTAAAAGAAATAGAGCTTGCTAGAGTGCTAAACATTCAAGCAATTTTTTTTGAAAGGGGAGGTAGTTCTGAAAAGAACTTTTTTTTTAATGTTTTTGTTGTTTTATATATTTTTTTTATTTTTTGAATTTTTTTTGGTTTTTTTGTATTTTTTGAACAATTTTATATTTTTTTTGTTTTTTTTGGGGGGGGAAACAACAAAAAACAGGCATTGAAAAGGGCTCAACAGGAGCAAAAAAAAAATTACTGTGTGGGGCGGTTAGGGCAATTATGATTGTTGTAAGCTAGGTTTATTGAATTGATACTCATGTTGCCACATGATATCAATGCACCGCAGTGCAGACAAGTAAATTTCATATGCCCAAAATTATCCTGGATGTTTGGCATGGTTTCCCGTGCCTCTGCTGCTGTCAAAGAAATCAACGAAGTTGACCTGGCCACAGGAGTTGCTGTTGGGTTCTGTTCCATGTCTCGTATTTCCGCCCGGCTGTAATTGAGTGGATGCCACCTGCTCATGTGCCTATGCATGGTATAGTTCCCATAGCTATACTTTTTATCAGTCCCTCTTGATAATTTTTCTTTGCAAATGAGGCAGGTGACATACCTCGCATTCACTTTCTTCTGGCCTGGAGGGATTGAAAAAAACTGCCAAATGAAACTGGCTTTCCTATGGGAAACCCGGGGCACCTCTTCCAAGAACTGTGGTCCTTCTCTCTCCTCTTCCTCTATTTCTTCCTCTTCCTCCTCTGTGTTGGTGATGACCTGGGGAGGTGGTCCTCTCTTCCCATGAGGAGGTGGTGGTGGTGGTGGGGGTCCACCAGCTGAAGCTACCATTGAAGCCATTGCTCAAGTATGAAATAAGGTCTTCCTCTCAAAAAGATAAAAGTCAGAGTGAGGAAAGAAGGAGGGGTTTTCATCATTTGGGAAAAACAATAGTTCTAAACCAATGAAAAGTGTTATTTTTAGGTCACCTGACCTAGCCTTACATGATTATGAAACCAAAAGTTAAATGAACCAATGAAAAGTTTTATTAACAAGTCACATGACCTCTCACGCTTATGTTACGCGCTGCGGAACGCGCCCCGGATCGCTTCCGGGTCGCTGCGCTTCGCGCCTCGGTTCGCGTACCGGAGCACTTCCGGGTGCGCTAACGCAGCGCGTCATAAGACGCATTACGCGACAACGTGATACGTCGCGCTTCCGCGACGCGTCACGATGTTGATTTCTAACGCGGCAGTTGCGCTAACGGAACGTTTACCGGTTCGCGGACTGGGTCGCGGCATCAAATTGAGCTAACGGGAAGCTTCCCGGTTCGCGAACCAGGAGCGAACAAAAAAAAATATTTAAAAAAAATTTATTAATTAACATATAAAATATATTTTTGGATTTAAAGAAGAATACATTTTACAGCTATAGATATTAGCTTTTAAAAAACCAATGAAATTCACTGAAAAAACCATAGGTTATAGACCATATATAGTTAGGAATTAGCATTTACAAAACCTTGAAAATTCACTGAAAAAACCATAGGTTATAGACCATATATAGTTAGGAATTAGCATTTAAAAAACCTTATTTTACTCACACAAAACCATTGAAATTCCATATATAGTTAGTTGTACTAACTATATATCGCGCACCCGCAATCCACTGCTGATCATGTCACATATTACATCATTCATGACATGGTCAGTGACATCACTGATGACATCACTGATGACATCTCAAATGACATCACTGATGACATCACTGATGACATCTCAAATGACATCACTGATGACATCTCAAATGACATCACTGATGACATCACTGATGACATCTCATTTGACATTACTGATCACATCACTGATGACATCATTCATGTGATAATACGAAGAAACTCTTCAGACTCTAATATAACCTTAGATACACTCAGTGTAAACACAGACTCACAGATTGTCATTCATCCATGAAGTTACACACACACACACCTAGTCAGTCATGCAAACAATCAATCACACCTCCATTTTCCCAACTATACAGTTATACACACCTTACTTATTCAAACATATACTAAAACATATTTACTCACTTATACAATCCTGGATACAAGTTCACAATGATCCATACAGCCACTCACACATTCACTGGCTCTTATGCACAGTTATTTATATATGTCAAGTCTCAGATGTACTGTGTTTTACATATGTACTTACTTTGACATGTAGCACTGAGATATCCATTCACTCACCAATACACTGATGCACACAGTCAACCGCCCATACAGCTGTTTCCACATGCACTTTTGAACCCATACATCTAGTGAATCAACTGCTCACACATCTATGCACAGAGTCATACACCTCACAGCCACCCACACATACACTCAGTCTCCCATACAAATACTTGGGCAACCAATCAATAACCCATATAGTTACTCATATAGCTACTGAACAACACATGCAGCAGTTTTCAGAACAACAGACATAATGATGCACAAATTAAGACAGTTTAGTCACTAACCCATGCACTCAGTGAGACACATTTAATCACTCACTCATACAGTCAGTCATGCACCTACTAAATCCTTCATCCAGACACTTATACATCCACTCAAGACATATTTTAACTTTACAGAAAAATACAGTCACTGGATGTTGTCATCAGTGATGTCATCAGTGATGTCATTTGAGATGTCATCAGTGATGTCATCAGTGATGTCATTTGAGATGTCATCAGTGATGTCATCAGTGATGTCATTTGAGATGTCATCAGTGATGTCATCAGTGATGTCACTGACCATGCCATGAATGATGTAATATGTGACATGATCAGCAGTGGATTGCGGGTGCGCGATATATAGTTAGTACAACTAACTATATATGGAATTTCAATGGTTTTGTGTGAGTAAAATAAGGTTTTTTAAATGCTAATTCCTAACTATATATGGTCTATAACCTATGTTTTTTTCAGTGAATATATATATATATATATATTACCTACTGGCGGTCGCCAGTAGGTATATATAGTTAGGATTTTTTTCCTATGGGATTTTTGAAAATTCTATGTCTAATAACTTTGGCGTTTGTGGACGGAATTGGCTGAAATTTTCAGGAAAATGGAACATTTTGTTTCTGAGCAGCCACTGAAAATTTGGGGGGGGGTTCGTCAAGGGGGAGCCGAGAAAAAAGGGGGTCCCAAAACGCATTTTTCCCATGTTAATTTCCATAGGGCGGTTGGCCTCACTTTTAGCCCGAACGGCTGAATGGATTTGCACGAAACTTGGCAAAATTGTAGGGACTGTTAGCCCGATGTGCCTTTGCTAGGTCTCAATATATGTGCTCTAGTGGATTTTCAGAAATTAAGGTTCAAAAAAATATATATATCTGTAACAGCGCTCCGGGCAGCGCCCCGGTTCGCGTACTTGACGCGTAACGGAACTTCGCGAAGCAAAGCTGATTGGCTCTCCGGTGTCTGTCAACATTCTAAACAGTCCGGAGCGGCCGCCATCTTGTCTCTCGGTAGGATCAAGAGACAAGAGGAGGCCAAAACAAAGGGGGAAATGACCATAAGGGGGCATAGTAGATCCTCCCTGACCCCCTAGGTTTGATGTGGAGGCTTTAAAAGGGCCCCGCGGGGCAAAAAAAGAAATACATTTTTTTTGGGGTTTTTTTGCGTGGGGAGCGCCTGGTTCGCGAGCCGGGAAGCGGCCCGGGGAGCGTACTATAAGGAAAAAAGAATGATAGACTTTTCAAATATTGTATGTTAATTGATTGTTTGTTTTGTTGATTTTTTTTTTTTAATTTTTTTTTTAAAGAATTATTTATTATTGTGATTGTGTTTCAAAATTTAATAAAATGTCTACCATTTCACTGTCTGAAATGTCGTTATTTTCATTGAACATAGCTTGTAATGTTTGAGTGTGTAAAATGTCCTCATTTTCAAGGAGGACATCTACTGATTGCACACATTGCAGTAGTTCTTGGTCCCAAGTTTCATCCATAAATTCAATGTCATTTGGATCAATGATTTCTTGGTTGGTCTGTGCAAGGACAATTTCAAATGACACTTTCTGTTCGCCTTCCATTTTGCCTGAAATTTGCATTAAAAAAATATATATTAGTAGAGATAGGGCACTGTTGGGATTAATTTTAGATAGGCAGTTTTTAACAGTGAATTTATCTTTGGGCAGTGTATAGTATCAGAGTGGAAGTAGGAATATAAAAAAGTGTATGTGATTTAACGTAAGTAAATTCATAATTATAAAAGACAAGCCTAACTCCATCCATAACTATAACAGAGAAGTCTATCTAAATCTATAACTACTACAGAGGGATAGTTTGGAGACATTTGGAGTATCTGGCCATGCTTTGGATTGGTTCCGATCATTTCTCGAAAATAGATCCTTCCGAGTCTCTGCCCCTCCCTTCCTATCCAAACCTCATCCCATTGCACAGGGAGTTCCGCAGGGCTCTGCGTTGAGCCCATCCCTTTTTAATCTCTATGTTCAGCCTCTGGCGGCAGTGGCCAAAGAGTGGGGCCTGACACTAGTGTCGTACGCCGACGACACACAGCTGGCCATCGCTCTTTCAGAAGGTCCTTCCAACTCTTCTTCTAGCTTCAAAAACGGCCTCTCCGCGGTTGCCCAGTGGATGACAATGAACTGTCTACAACTCAATGCTGGTAAAACAGAGGTGCTACTCCTTGGCAAAAACACCAGCCTCTGGAATGAGCACTGGTGGCCGTCCTCCCTAGGCACCATCCCCTCTCCCAAATCCCTAGTAAAAAATCTAGGCGTCTGGATGGATGCCTCACTCAACTTTCAGGCCCACACCAAAAAAGTGTCTGGCACCTGTATTGGCTTGCTGAGGAGCCTTAGCCACATACTTGGCTTTTTCGACGCCAAAACTCGCCAACTTATTATTCAAGCCACCATCCTCTCGCGTCTTGACTACGCCAATGTACTCCTCCTTGGTGCCAACAAAAGTGAGGTTGCACGACTCCAACGTGTGCAAAACTCTGCGGCCAGAACTCTGGTCGGCCTCCCCCGTAGGTGCTCGGCCAGAGCGACCATCAAAAAACTACACTGGCTACCCGTTGATTCCAGAATCAAATTCAAGACCCTCATCATGACCTTCAAAATCCTTAAACTCGATACCCCCCCTC
The DNA here is from genome assembly GCF_964261635.1 of Lissotriton helveticus. NCBI lineage: Eukaryota > Metazoa > Chordata > Amphibia > Caudata > Salamandridae > Lissotriton > Lissotriton helveticus. The sequence continues at coordinate 541,747,191 of NC_136063.1, read as the reverse complement.
TGCTTCGACCACTTCTTACCCTCTATGCGCCGTCACGGAACCTAAGATCTTCTAATCAAAACCTTCTATGCATTCCACGCATAAAACTTTGCCGCATGGGCGGCCGCTCCTTCAGGTTTCTTGGAGCCAAACTTTGGAATGATCTGCCGCAACACATCCGCTCCATAGAAAGCCTACCGGCGTTCCGGAAAGCAGTAAAAACCTATCTATTCCCTCTCCCGTAATGTTCCTTGTCTTCCTTCTTCCGCTTAGGCCAGGTTCTTGGTTCTTAGCGCCGGGACGCCTCATTGCTGGGGCAGCTGTTCGCGCTCTACCAAAACTATAGAATAGAATAGAATAGTATATAACTATCAGAAAAAGTTTACCATATTAACTTAAAGTGCACAATATACTTCAGTTTTTAAAATAACAACTTACCTTTAAAAAGAAGTTGAAGTTATTAGTGAAAATCCTATTGAAATGTATACCAGGAAGTAGTATTCAAAATGGCTGTGTTTCCTTCTCTTCCTTTATATTCAGGCACATAACCAATCAAATGTCAGGTAAAAAAAAATGGAAAAGAAAGTAACATTTTCATTGGTTGTCAATTCCAACACTTCAGATGTGTTTTGTGAAGTAATTTACCTCAGGGTATTTAGAGAGGTCTACAGGCTAAATGGCTAAATGGAATTCCAACCAAATTTGTGAAAATGGTAGGGATTGGTATCTAGTATGAGCAAATCTATATTTGGTGAAAGTGTCTCCAGGGTTTCTCCTGTAAATTACTTTCCCACCTTTTTTAATGGAGTGCTTCCCGGGGAGCGCCCCGGTACGCGAACCTGCAGCGTTACGGGAGTCCACCATTTTGTGTTTCGGTCGAATTAAGATACAAGATGGAGGGCAAATAATGTTCAGAATGGGTAGAAGGGGACACGGTAGACGTATTTTGACCCCCTAGGTTTTCTGAGGATGGCTGAGGAGGCCCATATGTGCGAAAAAAAAACATTTTTTTTAAAAATTTCGCGCGGTTAGCTTCCGGTTCGCGTACCGGGTAGCGCTCCGGGGAGCGTACTTTGTTGAAAATTAGTGAAAAAAGTTAGAGTAAAATAATAATTGTGAGTGATCAGATGTAGGGTAGCTCTGAGAAGAGCTTTTGGGTTTATGGTACATTTAGGTACTTATAAGTAGGTACCAATGCACAGTCTTAAATTCAGAATGAAAACTCTGTTCCCTTCATCTGAGAAGTGAACTCCATCTCCTCTGTAGATATCTTGCATGTAGTAACGCAAGTTATTGTTGTACATGGAGCCCATTCCATGGTCTCTCATGTAAGCTGAAACAGATTTGTTTACATGCTTCCTCGATTTTCAATTTGTGGACAAAATTGGTTCGACCACCTCCATTTCTGTCTTTGGCATATATTTGAATATACCAAGGCAGTTTGAGGAAAATGTGCCATCAATTGCTCAAAGGTGTCCTTTAAAAGCATTTCCAGACCTACACCAGTCAAAGTGCCCAAGTCATTACCTCCACAGTGCAAAATTAACAGGTCAGGTTTAGGCAAATGCATAAAGGTTTTCACCAATGGTATCAATTGGTGACATTTTAATCCTCTGTGGCCAAACCACTTAATTTCCACATCTTGTAAATTGAGGTTAGGTAAATTTCTGTTCTCAGCATACCTTTGAGCCCAGTAGATGTAACTATGTCCAAGAATCCAGACAGAAAACATGGTGAGAGAAGGTTCTGCTGCAGTCAGATGAAGTGTGGCAATGAAATGGCAGTTGGAAAAATAAGAGTTTAAAATGAAAAAAACTGTGGAGTTTCTGTGTTAAGAAAGCAGTAGCAGTGATTGGTGGATTTTGATTGCTGAAAACAGAAAGTTAGGGTGCATGGATGAGTTCTTTGAAAGATGTAATTTGAATGGTCAAGAAAAAATCATTTAATGAAAGATTGCACTGGATATGCAGGTGCACTGAGAGTTCAGAGTTCAATTGAAACATTGTTGTGTGAACTTGCAAACATCAGAGGTCTTTCAGGAGGTGGTTGCTATGCAAAAAAGGCAGAGAGGGCAGAGGGGGGAAGGGTGTTGATTTGAAAAAAGTGAGGGAAGAGTTTTGATTGGGTGACATGAGAGATATGTGTGATGAGTTACAGCATTTCTGTGCTTTTCATAGCTGCAGACTCTGGAGTGCATACCTTTTGCTCTGCTAAAGACAAATTGGTGTGTTTCTGAGACTGTTTTGAAACTCATAAAGTATTTGCTAAAGTGAGAAAAGATTCATTTAATTTAGATAGACAATAGTATGCTTTAGGGAGAAAATTATGAAGAAAGTTCTGTATTTAAAATGTTGCTTTGTGTCAAGTGTTTTACAAATAGATTTTGTTTCTTTGAGTTACATAGCCATGTTAAAAGTGACCCTTAAAAAACGCTTTCATGTGTCTTAGGGCATTTTAAGTCATTTCCCGATGAATGTAGGTATATAATTGATTTAGATGATGTGTTTAAAAACGTTTTTAGGCCTTTGAGTCTCTCTGATATTTTTTTTCCCATTTTAATTTAAGACCTTTCCCCGTGGTGCAAGGTCCTTGTAAATACGCCCCCATGTGTGTTTAGCAAATTTAGATTTTAATTCTTTGAGTTACATAGCCATGTTAAAAGTAATGCAAAAATGGTGCAAAGGTTTTAAAAAAACGCTTTCATGTGTCTTAGGGCATTGTAAGTCATTTCCCGATGAATGTAGGTATATAATTGATTTATATGATGTGTTTAAAATCGTTTTTTGAAAACAATTAGGTTTCTTGATATGTACTGCTAGAGCTTCATAGGTTGCTTGGGGCATATTTATAAGGCATTTGAGTCTCTCTGATGTTATTTTTCCCATTTTAATTTAAGACCTTTCCCCGTGGAGCAAGGTCCTTGTAAATATGCCCCCATCTGTGCTTGGCAAATTTAGATTTTAATTCTTTGACTAACATAGCCATGTTAAAAGTGACCCAGAAATGGTGCAAGGGCCTTAAAAAAACGCGTTCATGTGTCTTAGGCCATTTTAAGTCATTTCCCCTTGAATGTAGGTATATAAATGATTTAGATGATGTGTTTAAAAACGATTTTTGAAATCAATTAGTTTACTTGATATGTAGTGCTAGAGTTTCATAGGTTGCTTGGGATATATTTAAAAGGCATTTGAGTCTCTCTGATGTTATTTTTCTCATTTTAATTTAAGACCTTTCCCCGTGGTGCAAGGTCCTTGTTAATACGCCCCCATCTGTGCTTGGCAAATTTAGATTGTAATTCTTTGACTAACATAGCCATGTTAAAAGTGACCCAGAAATGGTGCAAGGGCCTTAAAAAAACGCTTTCATGTGTCTTAGGCCATTTTAAGTCATTTCCCCTTGAATGTAGGTATATAATTGATTTAGATGATGTGTTTAAAAACGATTTTTGAAATCAATTAGTTTACTTGATATGTAGTGCTAGAGTTTCATAGGTTGCTTGGGGTATATTTAAAAGGCATTTGAGTCTCTCTGATGTTATTTTTCTCATTTTAATTAAAGACCTTTCCCCGTGGTGCAAGGTCCTTGTAAATACGCCCCCATCTGTGCTTGGCAAATTTAGATTTTAATTCTTTGACTAACATAGCCATGTTAAAAGTGACCCAGAAATGGTGCAAGGGCTTTAAAAAAACGCTTTCATGTGTCTCAGGCCATTTTAAGTCATTTCCCCTTGAATGTAGGTATATAATTGCTTTAGCTGATGTGTTTAAAAACGATTTTTGAAATCAATTAGTTTACTTGATATGTAGTGCTAGAGTTTCATAGGTTGCTTGGGGTATATTTAAAAGGCATTTGAGTCTCTCTGATGTTATTTTTCTCATTTTAATTAAAGACCTTTCCCCGTGGTGCAAGGTCCTTGTAAATACGCCCCCATCTGTGCTTGGCAAATTTAGATTTTAATTCTTTGACTAACATAGCCATGTTAAAAGTGACCCAAAAATGGTGCAAGGACCTTAAAAAAACGCTTTCATGTGTCTTAGGCCATTTTAAGTCATTTCCCCTTGAATGTAGGTATATCATTGATTTAGATGATGTGTTTAAAAACGATTTCTGAAATCAATTAGGTTTCTTGATATGTACTGCTAGAGTTTCATAGGTTGCTTGGGGTACATTTAAAAGGCATTTGAGTCCCTTTGATGTTATTTCTCTCATTTTAATTAAAGACCTTTCCCCGTGGTGCAAGGTCCTTGTAAATACGCCCCCATCTGTGCTTGGCAAATTTAGATTTTAATTCTTTGACTAACATAGCCATGTTAAAAGTGACCCAGAAATGGTGCAAGGGCCTTAAAAAACGCTTTCATGTGTCTCAGGCCATTTTAAGTCATTTCCCCTTGAATGTAGGTATATAATTGCTTTAGCTGATGTGTTTAAAAACGATTTTTGAAATCAATTAGTTTACTTGATATGTAGTGCTAGAGTTTCATAGGTTGCTTGGGGTATATTTAAAAGGCATTTGAGTCTCTCTGATGTTATTTTTCTCATTTTAATTAAAGACCTTTCCCCGTGGTGCAAGGTCCTTGTAAATACGCCCCCATCTGTGCTTGGCAAATTTAGATTTTAATTGTTTGACTAACATAGCCATGTTAAAAGTGACCCAGAAATGGTGCAAGGGCCTTAAAAAAACGCTTTCATGTGTCTCAGGCCATTTTAAGTCATTTCCCCTTGAATGTAGGTATATAATTGCTTTAGCTGATGTGTTTAAAAACGATTTTTGAAATCAATTTGTTTACTTGATATGTAGTGCTAGAGTTTCATAGGTTGCTTGGGGTATATTTAAAAGGCATTTGAGTCTCTCTGATGTTATTTTTCTCATTTTAATTAAAGACCTTTCCCCGTGGTGCAAGGTCCTTGTAAATACGCCCCCATCTGTGCTTGGCAAATTTAGATTTTAATTCTTTGACTAACATAGCCATGTTAAAAGTGACCCAAAAATGGTGCAAGGACCTTAAAAAAACGCTTTCATGTGTCTTAGGCCATTTTAAGTCATTTCCCCTTGAATGTAGGTATATCATTGATTTAGATGATGTGTTTAAAAACGATTTCTGAAATCAATTAGGTTTCTTGATATGTACTGCTAGAGTTTCATAGGTTGCTTGGGGTACATTTAAAAGGCATTTGAGTCCCTTTGATGTTATTTCTCCCATTTTAATTAAAGACATTTCCTCATGGTGGAAGGTCCTTGTAAATACACACCCATGTGTGCTTGGCAAATTTAGATTTTGATTATTTAACTTACATAGCCATGTATGCCTCTTTTGCATCACTGTGCGTCACTTTTGTGACGCAGCGGCGGTGCAAAAGATTTGCTATGTGGCGACATATTTACAACTTGATGCATCTAGGCAGATGTGTCATGCTGTAAAGTCCCGTGCCACATGAAACCGATGCAGCAGTGATGCAAAACATGCACCATGTTGCAAGACAGGCCTCATTTCATCTCCAACAAGATAAGAAGCTGTATCTTCTGTAAATGTCAAAATTGTTGTATACACTGCTCAACTTATGTGAACTCTTTGATATGCTAGAGTCCATCTGCACTATGAGATACCTAAGCAAAGGAAACACAGGTGATGTGATTGTGAAATGAGGAAAAGAAACTCCACATTTTTCAATTACATCACCTGTGTTTCCTAAGTTTACGAATGACATTGTGCAGATGAGGTTTAGGTCTGTCCACGGACACAGAAGAGGTCTGGCCTTTGTTCAAGATTGAAGTGGACATGACTTACTTCATTGGTAGGTCTTCACATGTATTATCTCCTCTGTACTCTTCAACAAGCGTAAATTTAATCTGCAACCCTGAGTAGGCCTCACCTTAAACAAACCTCTGGATAGGCCACACCTTAATGTCATCCTGAATCAATCATTTAACATGTTAGGGACAGATTTATGATAGGTGTATGACTCTTTTGCGTCACTGTGCGTCACTTTTGTGATGCAGCGGCGGTGCAAAAGATTTGCTATGTGGCGACATATTTAAAAATTGATGCATCTAGGCAGATGTGTCATGCTGTAAAGTCCCGTGCCACATGAAACCGATGCAGCAGTGATGGAAAAGATGCACCATGTTGCAAGACAGGCCTCATTTCATCTCCAACAAGATAAGAAGCTGAATCTTATGTAAATGTCAAAATCGTTGTATACACTGCTCAGCTTATGTGTACTCTTTGATATGCTAGAGTCCATCTGCACTATGAGATACCTAAGCAAAGGAAACACAGGTGATGTGATTGTGAAATGAGGAAAAGAACCTCCACATTTTTCAATTACATCACCTGTGTTTCCTAAGTTTACGAATGACATTGTGCAGATGAGGTTTAGGTCTGTCCACGGACATAGAAGAGGTCTGGCCTTTGTTCAAGAGTGAAGTGGACATGACTTACTTCATTGGTAGGCCTTCACATATATTATCTCCTCTGTACTCTTCAACAAGTGTAAATCTCATCTGCAACCCCGAGTAGGCCTCACCTCAAACAAACCTCTGGATAGGCCACACCTTATCGTCATCCTGAATCAATCATTTAAAATGTTAGGGACAGATTTATGATAGGTGTGTGCCTCTTTTGCGCCGCTGTGCGTCACTTTTGTGACGCAGCGGCGGTGCAAAAGATTTGCTATGTGGCGACATATTTACAACTTGATGCATCTAGGCAGATGTGTCATGCTGTAAAGTCCCGTGCCACATGAAACCGATGCAGCAGTGATGTAAAACATGCACCATGTTGCAAGACAGGCCTCATTTCATCTCCAACAAGATAAGAAGCTGAATCTTCTGTAAATGTCAAAATTGTTGTATACACTGCTCAACTTATGTGTACTCTTTCATATGCTAGAGTCCATCTGCACTATGAGATACCTAAGCAAAGGAAACACAGGTGATGTGATTGTGAAATGAGGAAAAGAAACTCCACATTTTTCAACTACATCACCTGTGTTTCCTAAGTTTACGAATGACATTGTGCAGATGAGGTTTAGGTCTGTCCACGGACACAGAAGAGGTCTGGCCTTTGTTCAAGAGTGAAGTGGACATGACTTACTTCATTGGTAGGTCTTCACATGTATTGTCTCCTCGATACTCTTCAACAAGCATAAATTTAATCTGCAACCCTGAGTAGCCCTCACCTTAAACAAACCTCTGGATAGGCCACACCTTATCGTCATCCTGAATCAATCATTTAAAATGTTAGGGACAGATTTATGATAGGTGTGTGCCTCTTTTGCGCCGCTGTGCGTCACTTTTGTGACGCAGCGGCGGTGCAAAAGATTTGCTATGTGGCGACATATTTACAACTTGATGCATCTAGGCAGATGTGTCATGCTGTAAAGTCCCGTGCCACATGAAACCGATGCAGCAGTGATGTAAAACATGCACCATGTTGCAAGACAGGCCTCATTTCATCTCCAACAAGATAAGAAGCTGAATCTTCTGTAAATGTCAAAATTGTTGTATACACTGCTCAACTTATGTGTACTCTTTCATATGCTAGAGTCCATCTGCACTATGAGATACCTAAGCAAAGGAAACACAGGTGATGTGATTGTGAAATGAGGAAAAGAACCTCCACATTTTTCAATTACATCACCTGTGTTTCCTAAGTTTACGAATGACATTGTGCAGATGAGGTTTAGGTCTGTCCACGGACACAGAAGAGGTCTGGCCTTTGTTCAAGAGTGAAGTGGACATGACTTACTTCATTGGTAGGTCTTCACATGTATTATCTCCTCTGTACTCTTCAACAAGCGTAAATTTAATCTGCAACCCTGAGTAGGCCTCACCTTAAACAAACCTCTGGATAGGCCACACCTTAATGTCATCCTGAATCAATCATTTAACATGTTAGGGACAGTTTTATGATAGGTGTATGACTCTTTTGCGTCACTGTGCGTCACTTTTGTGACGCAGCGGCGGTGCAAAAGATTTGCTATGTTGTGATATATTTACAACTTGATGCATCTAGGCAGATGTGTCATGCTGTAAAGTCCCGTGCCACATGAAACCTGTGTCAGGTTTCATATAGGTGTTTTGTTGCAGGGTGGGCATTCATTTGCATGAAAGCCCTGTAAAACACAGTGAAATTTAGAAGATTTCACTGAGTCAGCTTTATAGCATTGCTGAATCAAATCCTTATGGCTGTTTGAAACAGGCATAAGGAGTGAAGCACCATGCAATGTGTGGCTTCCTCCTGTGCATTGCAGTAGACATGTCGTGTTTACGACGTGACTCGTGCAATGTGTTGCTTTTGCGGCACAGATGCGTGACGCATCTGTGCTGTTTTTACTCAATGGTGCTCCACATTGTAAATGCGGCACACCATGGGTGGCAGAGCAGCGGTGCACGTTAACTGGTGCATCCCTGGGGATGTGCCAGTTAACATAAATCTGCCCCTTTACATTTAAGTATGTGCAGGGGACACAGAGTCGGTGAGGCTTATCCAAGGTTAAGAAGAGATGAGTCCTGTTTACTGAAAACTTGGACATAGGCCTCACCTCTTCAGCATCGCTGGACATGGCTAAATAATAGCTGCAAAATGATACTCTTGTTAAACAATTTTACTATTATAGTCTCTGAGATTTGTGCCTTACTCTGCAACATCTCATTGTTGTTCTCTTTTTTTAAAGATAACGACAACATCAAGCATGAGTGATAATGAGCAATCAGTTGATCTCGATCTTATCATTGAATTTGTCATTGAAACGTCAGTGGAAGTAGATCCCTTGGATGATTTAAATCCTGAGGATGATGAAGAATATGATGAGGATGCCGATTTGTCAGAATTGTATGACATAGGGTGGGAAGCTGATCTGCTAGAGCCTATGGAACTATAAACATTTATTTTTAAGAGTTACTGGAAATCAGAAGTAAAAATGTAAACCGTTTCATTTAAAATTAAACAAAAGTTCAAAAATAGTTTGTGTGTAGTGTCTTTATTAAAAGAATCACATATGCTCATAAAATGTGTTCAGATTCACATATAAAACAACACAGGTAAAATGTAGAAGCATTCAATTTCTTTGCTACTATTTGTGATTTCTAAATTTGCCAATGCACTAAAAATTGTTCTATGTAAAAATAACAAGTAGTGTGTTAAGTTTTTGATGACTGTTATTAATTTACTGTTTGGTAATAGTGGTTAATAAAAATTTTTATTATATTTTACCACAGATTCAACTGCAGATCATTTCAAAATTTGAGAATGCCAACTAAGGATAGAATTAGAAAGGCTACAAAACGTCAAAGACAGCAGGTCCATCAATTATTGCAGCAGTCCTCTACAAAAAAAACTTGTCAAGTCACCAAGAAAGCACCGGGTAAGACCACGAAAACATTCATAAGAAACATTTGTAGAAAAAAAAGTAGTACTACAGAAAATGTTTTAGTCCAGAAAAAGAGAAGCAATTTAAACGGAAAGGAAAGGCCAATCAAAAATGTTACTGCTAGAGCAAGAGATAACTCTGTGCATGATAGTAGAAGGAAACAACAATTTAGGGACATTCGTAGACGAATGTTCCGCAACAGGATAATTGGCAATTTGTTAAAAAATATTAAGAAAGGTCAACAGAAAGTGGTTTTTTATAAGAGAAAAAAAAAGTTGAGAAAGTTATTGATCAGGCATTTGAAATTAAGCGAAAGTTATTTATTTTGATAATCAATAGAATTAGGAAGCTAAACAAGGCAATTTATGATTTCAAAAGAAATAGTAGATGGAAGAGAATAGTTAATCGTAGTAATTTTTGTGAAGTTTTTTCCGGAGAATGGATGCATAGTTCAAGTTGTGAGGCATTTTACAATGAGGAGAGTTATTTCCAGGATAATGATTTGGTGCATGCAGTTGACACCAGTGGTCGAGCTTATGAGGTGAAAGATGGTTGTCCAGTTGAAAAAGAAAAACTTGTGACAACAGAGACAGAGGAGGTGTTAGGTAATGAGGTTTTAGGAAGACGTCCTAAGGGTCCTGTGTACACCTGGAAGTGTAGTAGTATTTGCAGTGTACGACAGGATTCCATCAATTTGCTTTGTGATTTTGTACGGACATTTAATAAGAAAAGTTTGAAGCAGAAAATGATGTTGTTGCAAGAATTAGATCCTTGCAGAGTGAGAGAAGTGACAGGTTTGCATGGTCATTCACTGGCTTGTCTTTCCAGGAGAGTATGCCAGAGTGTTTTTCATCATTTCAGGATGCTAGCAGTGCATCATAATAAAGTGAGGAAATTAGTTAGAATGTTGTATTATGCTAAGAGTCCAGCAATTATGCTTAAACAATTATGCGCTGCTCTTTTGCATGGTTCTGAAATAGATGTGAAGAATATTTGTGAAGAAATTGAGTTTTGTTACTTTGGAAGTAAAGAGGAGAATGTTGAAATTGACCAAGAAGAAGAGGGTAATGTGGAAGACAGTGTACAGGTTTCCAGTACAGATAATTTTCAGAAGGAAATTGCGACGTTTCAGGTGAAATCAAGTGAGAGGCCTAATTTCACTTGTGTGTGTTGTCGACGCACTTATCATAAGAATCAGACTAAGTTAGTGGATTTATATGCAAAAAGTGAAAGGGAAAATAATAGTGAATGGAAGGATTTCGCAACATACTTGATGGTAGAAAATTGTTTTGATTTGGGATCGGATCAACGTGTGTGTACTTATTGTTGTAACAAATTAAATCAAAACCAGATGCCTGCTAGAGCGGTTCATAATAATCTGGAATTGGTTGAGATTCCTTCTGAATTGAAGGATTTAAATACTTATGAATCTATTTTGATTCAAAGTATCCATCCCTTTCAGGCTATTGTAAGAATGGAGCCAAAGACAGGGAAATTGCCTCCATCAGATTTACAGGAAGAGGATAGCGATTTGTGTGCTGGTCAAATTGAGAAAGTAGAACCCTCTAAAAGTGAAGAAATATATGAACATTATAGTGTTCATCCTTTGCATTCCAAGGAAGTCATGGGGAATGCTATTGAGTTGTTTCAAATGAAACAAGCCAAAGGGAGTCCCATTAGTGTTTGGGAGGAAAGTTTGGAAGCTCGGTGTTTCCCACAGCTATTTCCAACAGGTCAAGGAGGAAGATATGATGAGCGACCTCATCAAATTCCTGCTTCTGAATACCGGACTTTACGATTGTATGCAGAAGATGCTAGGTTTCGACAATGCATTCCCTTTTTGTTTCATCTCCTGTTTGAAAGCGATCTGTCTGGACTGTCATATGCAGTGAACCACATCTTGAAAAGTGGTATACAGATGCAAAACATCTCGGCGAGTGACTTTATGGATAAAGTCAATGTCCAAGACAGTATTTTGGATTGTCACCTGATTAATCTCATGGCGTGTCAGCGTGGTACTAATGAGTACTGTTACCGTCGTCATGGTGATTTAAAATGTATGCTGAGGAACTTAGGAACTCCCACATGGTTCCTCACTCTGAGCTGTGCCGAGTATGGCTGGGAAGACTTACTTGAATTTCTGCGAGAGGCAAATGGAAACATTGAAAACATCGAATTCAAGACACCCGGACAACTGTGCTCTTTGGATCCAGTCAATGTATGCAGGTACTTCAATCATAGATTTGAAGCTATGATGTCTTTCATCATGAATAAGAAGAATCCACCTCTTGGAGAGGTGTTGGATTTCTTCTGGAAAAAGGAGTACCAAGCAAGAGGTGCTCCTCATATACATATGCTGTTGTGGATCAAGGATGCACCTAAATTTGGAACAGATCCAGAAGACTTAGTGATGAGTTTCATACAACAGTATTCTACGTGTGCTGTTCCAAACGCAAAGGAGAAGAAAAGCCTAAGAGAAAAAGTTCTACGTTTCCAAAGCCATCGTTGTGGAAAGTACTGTCGTCGTAAATTCAGAAACAAGGACAAGTTCTACACCAAATGTCGTTTCGGCTTTCCACGACCGGTGATTTCTAAAGGAAGAGTAAACAGTTTGATGTCTTCGCTGCGACATAATGTGATGAAGAAATCACCTAAAAACCCATACAATTTGAAGAGGAACGAAGAGTCCAAGTACATCAACGACTACAACCCAGTGATTTTGTCCATGTGGAATGCTAACATGGATATACAGTTTGTGGCTGATAACTGTATGGCTGTGGCTCGGTATGTGACATCTTACATCACCAAAAAAGAAAAGACAGAATTGAAGGATATGTGGGAGGACATTTCCCATGAAAAGAGCCTCAGTAAGAAGTTGTACAGTTTCAGTCTGAAGATGTTGTCACATCGAGAAATCGGAGCTTACGAATGTTCTGACCGGTTGTCTTCAGCAAGTCTCTATGCCAAATCCAGGAGTATCGTTTGGGCGAGTCTTGGTCTTGCTGCAACGCGTAATCGAGTTCTGAAACCTGTGCGGGAAATTGAGTATTTGGCGGAAAAGGAGCCAAACAGTACCGATATTTTGAAGACCAACATGTTGGATACATATTATCCAAATCGAAGCAGTCACCTCGAGAATGTTTGTCTGTATGAGGTTCTACAAAATTACATATTCAAGAGGAACATCAAAGAAGATATTGAGAAAGGAGTGTATGCTGTAATTGGAAGTGAGGGATGTCTGGTCAAGCAAAGAAAATGCCACTTGGTAAACCATCGAAAATTGAGTGGCGAATCTCCTGAAAAAAAGGAGTTTTTCTATTTAGCACTTTTGCAACTTTTCAAGCCTTGGCATGCAGAAGAGGAACTGCTTGGAGATTTCCTCTGTTACGAAGACTCTTTCAGTGCCGCCAAGGAGACCATAGAATGTCCTGCTTTTCCCAAATATCTAGAAATGTTGAATGCGGAAATCGAGCAGGAAGCAACGATTGCAGCCGAGATTGCCAGAGACAGTTCTCAGGACAGTCAGAGTTCTGTTTCATTGAGTCAGGATCCACTAGGAGGACCTGTTATTGAAAATGAAGCTGCCACTGCCATGAATGAAGTGGAAAGAGCCATGGCACATGCTCAGGAGGATGCGGTTAACTTAGAAGACTTGGAAAGACAACTCAACGTTGAGCAGAGGAAAATATATGACGAAGTTACCAAGCAAATTGAACATGGATTAAGTCATGAGAAGAAAGAGTGCTCATGTACGTCGTTGAAGCCTGTCCGACTGTACGTGAGTGGAGAAGCGGGAACTGGAAAAAGTTTCCTCATTAAAGAAATTTCATGTTATTTGCAGGAAAGGACTGAGTCATCGCTGTCTTGTGTTGTCACCGCTCCAACTGGACTGGCAGCACATAATATTAAAGGTATTACTTTGCATCATCTACTGATGCTGCCAGTGGAGCATGATAACAAATTACAATACCACAAGTTATCTGGAGATGCTTGTTGTGAAGTTTCAAGAGTCTTGAGGAAAATGAAACTTCTTATCATTGACGAAGTAAGCATGGTTTCTAATGTCATGCTTGCCTTTGTGCATTTGAGAATGCAAGAAGTTCTTAAAACAGAATATGATGTGTTATTTGGTGGCAAACACATCATTGTTTTCGGAGATCTTCTGCAGCTGACACCAGTGAAAGGACAACCTGTGTTCAAAATTCTCACGCATGAAGATACCAGGAAGTGCCTAGGGAGCATTGGCAACGTCAATATATGGTTAAACTTCAATTATGCTGAACTGCATGAAAATATGCGTCAGGCGAAGGATGAAGATTACAAGAATATTCTACAAGATGTTAGAATTGGAAAAGTGACTGAGCATGGGAAAGAAGTTTTACATGCACGATTACTGTCAAATTTATATCCAGAACAAGACGTTGTGCCTGAGAATATTTTTCAGAAAATTACTGAGAAGAAATCTGGAATATGTTTGATGCCAACTCTTGCAGAATGTGCCATCTTCAACAACAAAATGTTGCAATTAGAAAACCAAGAGATTGTGAAACTGGAAGCTATTGACAGAGTAGAGCATATGGGATCAACAATTATTTTGTCTGCGAATTTGAAAAAAAATTGGATTCATTAGAGAAGACTATATCTAAAACTGCAGGTTTTGAAAAGACTCTGAATGTGTGCTTAAACTGCCGTATAATTTTAAGAAGGAATTTACATGTTGAAAGAGGTCTGGTAAATGGATCAATGGGTAATGTTGTTGATTTTGTGAAATACAGAAATAGAGATGGAATTGAATTTTTAAAAATTAAATTTGATGGCATTGAGGAAGTACAGCTAATTGGTCGTTGTTCTGCTAGATTTTTGCTTGTAAAAGACTTATATGTTCGCCGTAAGCAGTTTCCTGTTTGCTTGGCATATGCGGTGACAATCCATAAATCGCAAGGTTTAAGTGTAGACAGTGCATTGGTGAATATTGGCAGTACTGTGTTCAAGGATGGTATGGCATATGTGGCATTGTCACGAGTTAGAACTTTATCGGGATTGTACTTGATTGAGTGTGATGTCACAAACATTTGTGCGGATCTAGATTGTGTTAAGGAATACAATAGGTTAAGAAGAGAGTATGCGCCACATTTGCCTCAATATCCTTTGTTTGAGAAACGTGTGGTAGGCCGGAAACGAAGAAATGTGACCAATACTGGGGCGGTTGTAGCAAAAAGACGAAAAGTCGATGAACCTGAAATTATAAGCAGAAACAAAAAGGATTCTGTTGAAGATGTTGTTGGTTTTCAATTTGAAAACAGTTCTGGTGTCAACTGCTATGCTAATGTAGTGGTTAATGTTTTGTTTTCTCTAGAAAATGTAAAAGAAGAGATTGTGGTCAATTCTGATCAAAGATTTTGCAGTTTGGTAAATTCTGTGTTAGAGAAATGTAGCACTGATAGAACAAAAATAGAAAGTGTGTCTGAAATTCGAAATCTGTTAGACAGATGTTCAGGTCAAACACAATTCTCTCAAAATATTCAGCAAGATTGTCAGGAGTTTTTAATGTATATGCTTGATGTATTGCATGCTGAAGGTGTAGATGTAGATCACCTGTTTGGGCTTTCTTATCAATGGCAGCATGACTGCGAGAACTGTAGGGTATCAAGTACTACTAGTGTAGACTCAGAAAGATTTATATATTTAACTTTGCCAGACAGTAAATCAGGCTCCTTTAATAAGCTAGTAAAAGCAGCTGATCACAACATGGAGTGTAGCCAATGTAAATCTGAAATGATGTCAACATTATTTATACGAACATATGGCCAGTATGTCATTTTAATGTTCCAACGATGTAGGCCTGATGGAACAAAATTGACAACTTTATTTAAAAATGTTGTTGCTTTGCAGTTGTCAATATCAGGAAGGACTTTTGTAACTGCTGCAATTATATATCATGATGGTCCTTCAATAACATCAGGACATTACACAGCTTATTTGAAGTCTAGAAATGGCTGGTCATTCTGCAACGATTCTGTTTTAATTTTCAAATTACCTTTTGACCTTAAAAATTCTTACCTGGTGTTTTTAAAACCAAAATTTTAGAGAAGGAATCTCGGGATTTGCTCTGAGGAATTTCAAGAGGTTCTAATGGCTCCTACACGATTTGGCCTTGAGGATAAGTGTAGTACAGAGTCAAAAGTTATTTTTGAGTTTTAAATAGTTCCTGGAAAAAAAGAAGATTTTCTTATAGAAAGTGGTGGGCAGAGATTAGTTGAAGGACAACAGAGTATTTCCCAAAGTAAACGGTGTTCTTACCATAACACTTGACGTCATGGAAAAATAACTTCACTTTGAATGAGTTCAGAAAAACTGTTTCTTTTTATAAGCTAATTCAAGCAGCCAATCAAAACATGGAGTAGAGGGAATGTAAGTCTGCAATGCTGTCTAGATTATTAGTCCAAACTTTTGATTATAATGTCATTTTAAAAATCCAACTATATACACCTGATGAAAGTAAGTCTTCAACTTTAATTACAAATGTTGTGGCTACACAGTCGTTGATTTTAGGAAGAACATTTGTAACTGCAGGTATTATATGGCATGATGGTCATTTGACAAGATCCGCTTATTACACAGCTTATTGAAAATGTAAAAAAATTTGCTGTTTCGGAAATTATTCCCATTTGACTACGATACAATGTTGCCTTTTTACTTAAAAATATTCTTATTTTCTGTTTTCAGAAAAGAGAATTTAGGGTAGGTAACTGGCGTATAATGATTCTAGGGGTTGATATAATTTTATCTACTGTTTTATATTGCTTTGTGAATAAAAGTGATGTAGAGAATTAAATAATTGTAGTAGTCATAGAGGTAGTGTAAGTCTGCTTCATAGTAAGCAGTATCAGTGTCATAGGAAATGTAGAACATGAGTGAGCAAGAAGGGTAAGATATTACTAGTCCAGGATTGTGAAAGTGATCTTGAACGTTTTCTTTCTGAAAGTTGGGGAAATAGAAAATGACGGGATTTGCTTACAAGAATTCCAAGAGTTATAAATGGCTCTTACATGATTTGGCCTTGTGGAAACGTGTGGTTGAGAGCGAGAAGTCATTTATTGTATGTAACATATTTTTCAAAACAATGGAGGTTTTCTTTCAGAAAGTGGCGGGCTGAAAATAAAAACAGCACAACCGAGTGTAAGCTGTTCATAGGACATCCTTCGACGTCATGGAAAGTAAGTTACTTTTGAGGACTTCTGATTTCTGATTGGTTATGTTATATGGGTTTTTTAAACACAATCATTTTGATTGTGTTTTTTTTTCCCCGCTGTTATATGATGAATACCTTCAAGTCACTGTTTTTAGTGAAATTTGATACATTCTGAGAACAGCAAAAATAAACCATTTAACATGTATAATTAATTCTGTACTGTTTGTATTTATGATGTACATTTAGAACTGTGTAGGGGGCATGGAGAAGGTGAGGCTTCTTTAAGTGTCAAAGTTGTTGCATACAGTGCTCACATTCTACGTAGTCTTTCATATGATAGACTACATTTCCACAATGAGATACCTAAGCAAAGGAAACACAGATGATGTGATTGTGGAATGAGCAAAAAAAATTGTACGTTTTTCAATTATATTACCTGTGTTTCCTAACATTACACATCACATTGTGTAGATGAGGTTTAGGCCTGTTCCAGGAGACAGAGGAGGTCTGACATTTGTTCAAGAGTGCAGTGGACATGACTCAGTAGGTCTGCACATGTATTATATCCTCTATACTCTTCAACAAGCCTAAATTTCATCTGCAACCCTGAGTAGGACTTACCTGAAACAAATCTGTGGATAGGTTACACCTTATCAGCATTTAGAAACAATTATTTAAAATGTTAAGGGCAGTTTTATGAAGGCTGTGTGCCTCTTTTACGCTGCTGTTCCGTCACTTTTGTGTAAAAGATGCACCATGTTGCAAGATAGGCCTCAGTTCATTTCCAGCAAGATACCGTCAGTTTAAAATGTATATAATTAGGACTGTGTAGGGGGTATGGAGAAGCTGAGGCTTCAGTAAGTGTCAAAGTTGTTGCATGCAGTGCGTACTCTTTCATATGCTGGACTACATCTGCACAATGAGATACCTAACCAAAGAAAACACAAGTGATGTGATTGTGAAATGAGCAAAAGAAATTGCACGTTTTTCAAATACATTACCTGTGTTTCCTAACATTACGAAACACATTGTGCAGATGAAGTTTAGGCCTGTCCAGGGAAACAGAGGAAGTCTGAACTTTATTGGTTGGCCTGCACATGTATTATCTCCTCTGTACTCTTCAACAAGCCTAAATTTGATCTGCAACCCTGAGTAGGCCTCACCTGAAACAAACGTCTGGATAGGACACACCTTATTGCCATCCTGAAACAATCATTTAAAATGTTAGGAACAGTTTTATGATGATTGTGCACCTCTTTTGCGCTGCCATTGCGTCACTTTTGTGAGACAACAGCAGTGCAAAAGATGCACCATGTTCCAAGATAGGCCTTACTTCATCTGCATCAAGATACTGTTAGTTTAAAATGTATATCTTTAGGACTGTGTAGGGGGCCTGGAGAAGCAGAAGCTTCTGTAAGTGTCAAAGTTGTTGAAAAACTGTTTGTCCTTCAATCTTTTCCCTTGTCTTTTCTAATTTTTAAATACATGTTTTAATATTTTTCAAATGTTTGTTATCTCTTTCACAGATTGAAAGTATAAAAATAACAAGTGACTAAGTTAACGACAATTATAAGGTAAATGTTTTGTACTCTTTTCGTTTCATTTCTATCACATTTAACTACAATTAGTTCCACTGCTTCATTTCTTTAACCCTCACTTTCCTGCCTTTGCTACTTCCCTCATTCCTTTCTCTATTACTTACTTACTCTACTCCTTCCACTCCTTTTCTCAGTCTTTCTCTTCTCATAGTTCCTCACTCTTGTTCACTCACTCCGTCTCTATTACTCTTAGTGTCTCTGACTGATCACTGTTTCACTACTTGTTCATTATGCTTTCTCTGTGTAGTTGAAGCACACTAAGGGGCATATTATGAACACAGCCAATAAAATTATTGCTGTTTTTATCGGCAGAAAACTGCTGCAAAAGCGGTTTTAGCGGCAGTTTTCTGCCGCAAAAGCAGCTTTAGCGACACATTTCTGCCGATAAAAGCTGCAAAACTTTTATTGCCTATGTTGATAATATGCCCCTATGTTATTTAGATTTCTTTGCTGTTTCAATTATTCTTTTTCTGTTACTTCTTCTTTTCTGCTTTCTGTTTTTTCTCTCTGTTATTCCACATGTTTTAATCTTATTTTGAACATTCACTCACATTCTCTAAGAAACTCTTCTTTGTTATTCTTCTACTGTCCTTTTTTTCTTTCACTTCCTTATCTATTTTGTTTTTCACAATTATATCCTCTTCCATCTTTTCTTCGGTAAATAAATCTATTAAACAGTATCTCTGGTTTAGTCCCTATAGCTGTCTTTCTTTTAACATTACTCTCTGTTTACTTCCCTTATACTTACTCTTCTTTTTTTTTTTTTTTTTTGGTTCGCTCCCGGTTCGCGTACCGGCGAGCGAACCGGGAAGCGAACCAAAAGAAATAGAGTTTTCCAGAGTGCTAAACATTCTAGCAATTTTTTTATAAAGGGGAGGTAGTTCTGAAAATAACTTTTTTTTAATGTTTTTGTTGTTTTATATATTTTTTTTATTTTTCTGAATTTTTTTTGTGTTTTTTGAACAATTTTATGTTTTTTTTGTTTTTTTTGGGGGGGAAACAACAAAAAACAGGCATTGGAAAGGGCTCAACAGGAGGAATTTTTTTTTTTTTTTGGGGCGTTTAGAGCACTTGTGGTTTTCATATGCTCTGTTTATTAAATTAACACTCATATTGCCACATGAGAGTAAGGTACCGCAATATATACAGACTATCTTCATGTGGACAAAGTTTTCCTGAATGTTTGGCACTGTTTCCCGTGCCTCTGGCCCCGACAGAGATACCTGTGCCGATGTCCTGGCCACAGGAGTTGGTGGGTTGTCCTGGAGGTCACGCATCTCTGCCCGGCTGTAATTTAGTGGATGCCACCTCTGCATGTGACGGTGCATAGTATAGTTGCCGTAACTATACTTCTTATCTGTGCCTCTAGATAAGTCGTCTTTGCATATGAGGCACGTCACATACCGAGCATTAACTTTTTTCTGTCCTTCAGGAAAAGAAAAAAACTGCCAAATGAAACTATTTTTATGATGAGATACCCGGGGCTCCTCTTGTAAAAAATGTGTTGCCTGTATTTCCTCTTCCTCTTCTTGATCCTCTTCCTCCTCTGTGTTGGGAAGGAACTGTGGAGGTGGTCCTCTCTTCCTATGAGGAGGTGGTGGTGGTGGTGGGGGTGCACCAGCTGCAGCTACTAGTGAAGCCATTTTCCACTCAGCAAAATAGGTCTTCCTTTCACAAAGTTGAAAGTCAGAGTGAGAAAAAAGGTGGGGGCTTTCATCATTTTGGAAAAAAAATAGTTCTAAACCAATGAAAAGTGTTATTTTTAGGTCACCTGACCTAGCCATACATCATTAGGAAACCAAAAGTGAAATGAACCAATGAAAAGTTGTATTAACAAGTCACATGACCTGTTACGCTTATGTTACGCGCTGCGGAACGCGCCCCGGATCGCTTCCGGCTCGCGCTCCGGAGCACTTCCGGGTGCGCTAACGCGGCGCGTCATAAGACGCATTACGCGGCAACGCGATACGTCGCGCTTTCGCGACGCGCCCCGGATCGCTTCCGGGGAGCTGCGCTTCGCGTCTCAGTTCGCGTACCGGAGCACTTCCGGGTGCGCTAACGCGGCGCGTCATAAGACGCATTACGAGACAACGTGATACGTCGCGCTTCCGTGACGCGTCACGATGTTGATTTCTAACGCGGCAGTTGCGCAAACGGAACGTTTACCGGTTCGCGGACCGGGTCGCGGCACCAAATTGAGCTAACGGGAAGCTTCCCGGTTCGCGAACCGGGAGCGAACAAAAAAAATAATAATAAAAAAAATTATTAATAAACATAAAATATATTTTTTGATTTAAAGAAGAATACATTTTACAGCTTTTGATATTTGCTATTAAAAAACCATTGAAATTCACTGAAAAAACCATAGGTTATAGACCATATATAGTTAGGAATTAGCATTTACAAAACCTTGAAAATTCACTGAAAAAACCATAGGTTATAGACCATATATAGTTAGGAATTAGCATTTACAAAACCTTATTTTACTCACACAAAACCATTGAAATTCCATATATAGTTAGTTGCACTAACTATATATCGCGCACCCGCAATCCACTGCTGATGATTTCACATATTACATCATTCATGACATGGTCAGTGACATCACTAATGACATCACTGATGACATCTCAAATGACATCACTGATGAAATCACTGATGATATCTCATTTGACATCAATGGTCACATCATCTAGTGTCTGTGTGTTTTTGTAAAGTTTAAATAAGTTTTACATATTGAAGAATGAGTGGATGTATGGAAGACTGAGTGTGTGTGTGGCTGGCTGGGAGGTGTGTGACTGTGCATATCAATGTGTACTTGTATCAGTGATTGTATAAGAGAGTAAGTATGTGTTAGTATATGTGTGAAAAGTATGGTGTTCTGTGTTTAACTGTATAGATGAGGAAATCGAAGTGTGATTGATTCTTCACAGGACTGACTAGGTGTATGAGTGCATATGATAGTGTTGTAATAATGAGTGACTGTATGTATGAGTGATTGTATGGGTGAATGAGTGAATGTGTGTGTAGACGTAGGAATCAGTGAGTGCGTATGTAGTAACTGGTATTGGTGTGTCATGATGTCATCAGTGATGTCATTTGAGATGTCATCAGTGATGTCATTTGAGATGTCATCAGTGATGTCATCAGTGATGTCACTGAAGTATGGTGTTCTGTGTTTAACTGTATAGATGAGGAAATGGAAGTGTGATTGATTCTTTACAGGACTGACTAGGTGTGTGAGTAACTCCATGGATGAGTGGCAGTGTGTGAGTGTCTGCATAGGTGTATGAGTGCATATGATAGTGTTGTAATAATGAGTGACTGTATGTATGAGTGATTGTATGGGTGAATGAGTGAATGTGTGTGTAGACGTAGGAATCAGTGAGTGCGTATGTAGTAACTGGTATTGGTGTGTCATGATGTCATCAGTGATGTCATTTGAGATGTCATCAGTGATGTCATCAGTGATGTCATTTGAGATTTCATCAGTGATGTCATCAGTGATGTCACTGACCATGTCATGAATGATGTAATATGTGACATCATCAGCAGTGGATTGCGGGTGCGCGATATATAGTTAGTGCAACTAACTATATATGGAATTTCATTGGTTTTATGTCAATAAAATGTCCAGCTAACTATATATGGTCTCTAACCTATGGTTTTTTCAGTGAATTTTCAAGGTTTTGTAAATGCAAATTCCTAACTATATATGGTCTATAACCTATTGTTTTTTCAGTGAATTTCATTGGTTTTTTAAAAGCTAATATCTATAGCTGTAAAATATATTCTTTATTACGTGACGTATCACGTAGCCACGTGAGACGCCTCATGACGCGTCGCATAACCGTGACGTATCGGCTCTGCAGCGCAAACAAAACCCGTAACGTAAGCGTGCCGGAGCACGCTTACAGATATATATTTTTTTTAACCTTAATTAGACAAAATCCACACGTGCACATATCTTGAGGCCTTGCAAAGGCACATCAAACAAACAGTCCCTACAATTTTGCCAAGTTTGCTGGAAATCTATTCCCTTAATTTTTTTTTTACTGTTTCTCTTGGTTTTCCCCTTGTTACGCTTACCGGGACGCTACCGGGTACGCGAACCAGACGCTCCAAAAACACAAGATGGCGGACTCCCGTTACGCTGCCGGTTAGCTGCCCGGTTCGCGTACCGGGAAGCGCCTCTACCGCGAAAAATCGCGGGGGACTTTAATATCCCCCTCATCAATCCTAGGGGGTCAGGAGGGGTTTACCTTGCCCCCTTTCCTTCATTTCCCCGTTCTTTTTTCACCACATCTTGTCTCTCGAACCTACCGAGAGACAAGATGGCGGCCGCTCCGGACTATTTACAATGTTGACAGCTACGCTGCCGGTTAGCTGCCCGGTTAGCTGCCCGGTGAGCTGCCCGGTGAGCTGCCCGGTTCGCGTACCGGGACGCGCCTCTACGGCGTAAAATCACAAAAAATTTTTTTTTTATTTTTTGCCCCGCGGGGCACTTTAATATCCCCCTCATCAATCCTAGGGGTTCAGGAGTGGTCTACCTTGCCCCCTTTCCTTCATTTCCCCCTTCGTTTTTCACCACATCTTGTCTCTCGATCGTACCGAGAGACAAGATGGCGGCCGCTCCGGACTGTTTAGAATGTTGACAGACACCGGAGAGCCAATCAGCTTCGCTTCGCGAAGTTCCGTTACGCGTCAGGTACGCGAACCGGGGCGCTAACCGGAGCGCTGTCACAGATATATATATTTTTTTAAACGTTAATTTCTCAAAATCCACTGGAGCACATATATTGAGACATAGCAAAGGCACGTCGGGCAAACCATATCTACAATTTTGCCAAGTTTCATGTAAATCTATTCAGCCGTTCGAGCTAAAAGTGAGTCCAACCGCCCTATGGAAAAATGAATGGGAAAAACGCGTTTTGGGACCCCCCTTTTTTCTCGGCCCCCCCTTGACGAAACCCCCCCAAATTTTCAGAGGCTGCTCAGAAACAAAATGTGCCATTGTCCTGAAAATTGCAGCCAATTCCGTCCACAAACGCCAAAGTTATTAGACATAGAACTTTCAGAAATCCCATAGAGAAAAAATCCTAACTATATATACCCACAGGCTATCGCCAGTAGGTAATATACATATATAAACATATATAATCTGCATATCTATATAAATATAAATGCATGCATACATATACATATATGCATACATATGCATGTTATTTACATGAAAGTTTTAAAAACACTAATAAAAGCAAAGCTAAAAAGCCACCTCATTACAAACAGAATGGCTTTAACTTAAACGAGGGCGAGATCTATTGCATTTACAATGCTTGTTTACTTTGGTTCTATCAAGAAGGCATTCAGATGTGTCACATATTTGCCATAAATTCTGAATGTAAGCACTCTAGTTGCTCATTAGATCACTTTAGTAAAGCTAGTGCTCACCAGGGAAGTCTGCTGCTAATCATGGTTTGCAGCCATTTTCCCGCATTTTTTATCCCGCAGACTTTCAGTCCGCATACCATTATCCCGCAAGGTCATTGACCTCGCATACCATTATCCCGCATTTTTTCAAAACGCATGTGCATTTATCGCGCATGCCTTTACAAAGAATTACGTTTTAAAGGCATGTATGGTAAATGCATCTGCGTTGTGAAAACCACGATGACGAGAGAGGTAAGTGGGTTTGTGTTAATTTTTTCGTGGGTTAGTGATTGTGTAGTGTAGTGTAGTGTTGTGTAGTGTAGTGTTGTGTTAGTGTAGTGTAGAGTTGTGGTGGTTGTTTAGTGTAGGGTCATGCTGGGGGTAGTGTTTTAGGGTTTAGGGTTGTGTTGTAGTGTTTGCGTAGTGTAGGGTCATGCTGGGGGTAGTGTTTTAGGGTTTAGGGTAGTGTTGTAGTGTTTGCGTAGTGTAGGGTCATGCTGGGGGTAGTGTTTTAGGGTTTACGGTTGTGTTGTAGTGTTTGCGTAGTGTAGGGTCATGCTGGGCGTAGTGTTTTAGGGTTTAGGGTAGTGTTGTAGTGTTTGCGTAGTGTAGGGTCATGCTGGGGGTAGTGTTTTAGGGTTTTGGGTAGTGTTGTGGTGTTTGCGTAGTGTAGGGTCATGCTGGGGTGTAGTGTTTTAGGGTTTTGGGTAGTGTTGTGGTGTTTGCGTAGTGTAGGGTCATGCTGGGGTGTAGTGTTTTAGGGTTTAGGATAGTGTTGTAGTGTTTGCGTAGTGTAGGGTCATGCTGGGGGTAGTGTTTTAGGGTTTTGGGTAGTGTTGTAGTGTTTGCGTAGTGTAGGGTCATGCTGGGGTGTAGTGTTTTAGGGTTTTGGGTAGTGTTGTAGTGTTTGCGTAGTGTAGGGTCATGCTGGGGTGTAGTGTTTTAGGGTTTTGGGTAGTGTTGTAGTGATTGCGTAGTGTAGGGTCATGCTGGGGGTAGTGTTTTAGGGTTTTGGGTAGTGTTGTAGTGTTTGCGTAGTGTAGGGTCATGCTGGGGGTAGTGTTTTAGGGTTTTGGGTAGTGTTGTAGTGTTTGCGTAGTGTAGGGTCATGCTGGGGGGTAGTGTTTTAGGGTTTGGGGTAGTGTTGTAGTGTTTGCGTAGTGTAGGGTCATGCTGGGGGTAGTGTTTTAGGGTTTTGGGTAGTGTTGTAGTGTTTGCGTAGTGTAGGGTCATGCTGGGGGTAGTGTTTTAGGGTTTAGGGTTGTGTTTTAGTGTTTGCGTAGTGTAGGGTCATGCTGGGGCTAGTGTTTTAGGGTTTAGGGTAGTGTTGTAATGTTTGCGTAGTGTAGGGTCATGCTGGGGGTAGTGTTTTAGGGTTTAGGGTAGTGTTGTAGTGTTTGCGTAGTGTAGGGTCATGCTGGGGGTAGTGTTTTAGGGTTTAGGGTTGTGTTGTAGTGTTTGCGTAGTGTAAGGTCATGCTGGGGGTAGTGTTTTAGGGTTTAGGGTAGTGTTGTAGTGTTTGCGTAGTGTAGGGTCATGCTGGGGGTAGTGTTTTAGGGTTTAGGGTTGTGTTGTAGTGTTTGCGTAGTGTAGGGTCATGCTGGGGCTAGTGTTTTAGGGTTTAGGGTAGTGTTGTAGTGTTTGCGTAGTGTAGGGTCATGCTGGGCGTAGTGTTTTAGGGTTTAGGATAGTGTTGTAGTGTTTGCATAGTGTAGGGTCATGCTGGGGGTAGTGTTTTAGGGTTGTGGGTAGTGTTGTAGTGTTTGCGTAGTGTAGGGTCATGCTGGGGTGTAGTATTTTAGGGTTTAGGGTAGTGTTGTAGTGTTTGCGTAGTGTAGGGTCATGCTGGGGGTAGTGTTTTAGGGTTTTGGGTAGTGTTGTAGTGTTTGCGTAGTGTAGGGTCATGCTGGGGGTAGTGTTTTAGGGTTTTGGGTAGTGTTGTATTGTTTGCGTAGTGTAGGGTCATGCTGGGGTGTAGTGTTGTAGGGTTTTGGGTAGTGTTGTAGTGTTTGCGTAGTGTACGGTCATGCTGGGGTGTAGTGTTTTAGGGTTTTGGGTAGTGTTGTAGTGTTTGCGTAGTGTAGGGTCATGCTGGGGGTAGTGTTTTAGGGTTTTGGGTAGTGTTGTAGTGTTTGCGTAGTGTAGGGTCATGCTGGGGGTAGTGTTTTAGGGTTTTGGGTAGTGTTGTAGTGTTTGCGTAGTGTAGGGTCATGCTGGGGGTAGTGTTTTAGGGTTTAGGGTAGTGTTGTAGTGTTTGCGTAGTGTATGGTCATGCTGGGGGTAGTGTTTTAGGGTTTAGGGTAGTGTTGTAGTGTTTGCGTAGTGTAGGGTCATGCTGGGGGTAGTGTTTTAGGGTTTTGGGTAGTGTTGTAGTGTTTGCGTAGTGTAGGGTCATGCTGGGGTGTAGTGTTTTAGGGTTTTGGGTAGTGTTGTAGTGTTTGCGTAGTGTAGGGTCATGCTGGGGTGTAGTGTTTTAGGGTTTTGGGTAGTGTTGTAGTGATTGCGTAGTGTAGGGTCATGCTGGGGGTAGTGTTTTAGGGTTTTGGGTAGTGTTGTAGTGTTTGCGTAGTGTAGGGTCATGCTGGGGGTAGTGTTTTAGGGTTTTGGGTAGTGTTGTAGTGTTTGCGTAGTGTAGGGTCATGCTGGGGGGTAGTGTTTTAGGGTTTGGGGTAGTGTTGTAGTGTTTGCGTAGTGTAGGGTCATGCTGGGGGTAGTGTTTTAGGGTTTTGGGTAGTGTTGTAGTGTTTGCGTAGTGTAGGGTCATGCTGGGGGTAGTGTTTTAGGGTTTAGGGTTGTGTTGTAGTGTTTGCGTAGTGTAGGGTCATGCTGGGGCTAGTGTTTTAGGGTTTAGGGTAGTGTTGTAATGTTTGCGTAGTGTAGGTTCATGCTGGGGGTAGTGTTTTAGGGTTTAGGGTAGTGTTGTAGTGTTTGCGTAGTGTAGGGTCATGCTGGGGGTAGTGTTTTAGGGTTTAGGGTTGTGTTGTAGTGTTTGCGTAGTGTAAGGTCATGCTGGGGGTAGTGTTTTAGGGTTTAGGGTAGTGTTGTAGTGTTTGCGTAGTGTAGGGTCATGCTGGGGGTAGTGTTTTAGGGTTTAGGGTTGTGTTGTAGTGTTTGCGTAGTGTAGGGTCATGCTGGGGCTAGTGTTTTAGGGTTTAGGGTAGTGTTGTAGTGTTTGCGTAGTGTAGGGTCATGCTGGGCGTAGTGTTTTAGGGTTTAGGATAGTGTTGTAGTGTTTGCATAGTGTAGGGTCATGCTGGGGGTAGTGTTTTAGGGTTGTGGGTAGGGTTGTAGTGTTTGCGTAGTGTAGGGTCATGCTGGGGTGTAGTATTTTAGGGTTTAGGGTAGTGTTGTAGTGTTTGCGTAGTGTAGGGTCATGCTGGGGGTAGTGTTTTAGGGTTTTGGGTAGTGTTGTAGTGTTTGCGTAGTGTAGGGTCATGCTGGGGGTAGTGTTTTAGGGTTTTGGGTAGTGTTGTATTGTTTGCGTAGTGTAGGGTCATGCTGGGGTGTAGTGTTGTAGGGTTTAGGGTAGTGTTGTAGTGTTTGCGTAGTGTAGGGTCATGCTGGGGGTAGTGTTTTAGGGTTTAGGGTAGTGTTGTAGTGTTTGCGTAGTGTAGGGTCATGCTGGGGTGTAGTGTTTTAGGGTTTTGGGTAGTGTTGAAGTGTTTGCGTAGTGTAGGGTCATGCTGGGGGTAGTGTTTTAGGGTTTAGGGAAGTGTTGTAGTGTTTGCGTAGTGTAGGGTCATGCTGGGGTGTAGTGGTTTAGGGTTTTGGGTAGTGTTGTAGTGTTTGCGTAGTGTAGGGTCATGCTGGGGGTAGTGTTTTAGGGTTTAGGGTAGTGTTGTAGTGTTTGCGTAGTGTAGGGTTATGCTGGGGGTAGTGTTTTAGGGTTTAGGGTTGTGTTGTAGTGTTTGCGTAGTGTAGGGTCATGCTGGGGGTAGTGTTTTAGGGTTTAGGGTTGTGTTGTAGTGTTTGTGTAGTGTAGGGTCATGCTGGGGGTAGTGTTTTAGGGTTTAGGGTAGTGTTGTAGTGTTTGCGTAGTGTAGGGTCATGCTGGGGGTAGTGTTTTAGGGTTTTGGGTAGTGTTGTAGTGTTTGCGTAGTGTAGGGTCATGCTGGGGGTAGTGTTTTAGGGTTTTGGGTAGTGTTGTAGTGTTTGCGTAGTGTAGGGTCATGCTGGGGGTAGTGTTTTAGGGTTTAGGGTAGTGTTGTAGTGTTTGCGTAGTGTAGGGTCATGCTGGGGGTAGTGTTTTAGGGTTTAGGGTAGTGTTGTAGTGTTTGCGTAGTGTAGGGTCATGCTGGGGGTAGTGTTTTAGGGTTTAGGGTAGTGTTGTAGTGTTTGCGTAGTATAGGGTCATGCTGGGGGTAGTGTTTTAGGGTTTAGGGTAGTGTTGTAGTGTTTGCGTAGTGTAGGGTCATGCTGGGGTGTAGTGTTTTAGGGTTTTGGGTAGTGTTGAAGTGTTTGCGTAGTGTAGGGTCATGCTGGGGGTAGTGTTTTAGGGTTTAGGGAAGTGTTGTAGTGTTTGCGTAGTGTAGGGTCATGCTGGGGTGTAGTGGTTTAGGGTTTTGGGTAGTGTTGTAGTGTTTGCGTAGTGTAGGGTCATGCTGGGGGTAGTGTTTTAGGGTTTAGGGTAGTGTTGTAGTGTTTGCGTAGTGTAGGGTCATGCTGGGGGTAGTGTTTTAGGGTTTAGGGTTGTGTTGTAGTGTTTGCGTAGTGTAGGGTCATGCTGGGGGTAGTGTTTTAGGGTTTAGGGTTGTGTTGTAGTGTTTGTGTAGTGTAGGGTCATGCTGGGGGTAGTGTTTTAGGGTTTAGGGTAGTGTTGTAGTGTTTGCGTAGTGTAGGGTCATGCTGGGGTGTAGTGTTTTAAGGTTTAGGGTTGTGTTGTAGTGTTTGCGTATTGTAGGGTCATGCTGGGGGTAGTGTTTTAGGGTTTAGGGTAGTGTTGTAGTGTTTGTGTAGTGTAGGGTCATGCTGGGGGTAGTGTTTTAGGGTTTAGGGTAGTGTTGTACTGTTTGTGTAGTGTAGGGTCATGCTGGGGGTAGTGTTTTAGGGTTTAGGGTAGTTTAGTTGTTTAGTGTATGCTAAAGGCATATTCGTTCTAAAAGTTTTCGTTATTTTAATTTGCGGCCTAATAGTACATGCGGGATTTTTTTTGCGGACTGATGGTATGCGGGATTTTATCATATATTCGCTAATCATACTTTCTATGGCAAAATGAACCCCCTCATTTTGTTCCTTTTTAAATTAAATGTTTTAGGAGTTACCACTTTATTCCAATCAAGATGGCTTCAGGTGTGCCATAATAAGTAGGACTGTTAGCACTCTAGTTGTTCTTTAGAACACTCTGGGACATTCTGTCATTGGGCTATAGTTGGGCTACATCTGGCTGATATTTGGGCTACATTTGTTTTTTTTTGTCTCTGGTGGCCATCTTTGGGCTACATTGGGCTACATTGGGCTACATTGGGCTACATTTGGGCTCCAACATATATATAGCCCAATGTAGCCCAATATATATTTTTCAAAGTTAATTTTCGTAAAAACCACTGGAGCCTATATCTTGAGACATAGCAAAGGCACATCGGGCTACCAGTCCCTACAATTTTGCCAAGTTTGGTGTAAATCCATTCAGCCGTTCAGGCTAAAAGTGAGGCCAACCGCCCTATGGAAAATTGCATGGGAAAAACACGTTTTGGGACCCCCCTTTTTTCTCGGCCCCCCCTTGACGAAACCCCCCCAAATTTTCAGGGGCTGCTCAGAAACAAAATGTTCCATTTTCCTGAAAATTTCAGCCAATTCTGTCCTCAAACGCCAAAGTTATTCGACATAGAATTTTCAAAAATCCCATAGGAAAAAAATCAATCCTAACTATATATACCTACTGGCTATCGCCAGTAGGTAATATATATATATATATATATATATATATATATATATATATATATATATATATAAATATATATATATATATATTTTTTTTTATATTTATATATGTTTACTAGCAGCCCGTCCCAACGCTGTCCGGGGGCAATGAGGCTCACTGCCTAGTCCTCTGGAGCACAACCGCCACCTTCAGGGCCCCCAAGCAGCCGCATATGGTCCGCGTGCACAGACCTCCGGCAGCATGCCGCGTCCCGAATCCCCGGCCCCCAACCACCTGTGCAGCCGTGGGCCAAAGACTGGGTGCCACTCACCTACCTTAGCCCACCGCGGGCGCCGCCACTCCTCAGCATCGCGGTCCTGGCCACTCCTCCCCGCGCTTCTGGCCGCTCCTACCCCTGGGCATGTCGGACCGCTACCTTAGCCCACCGCGGGCGCCGCCGCTCCTCAGCCTCGCTGTACTGGCCGCTCCTCCTCGCGCTCCTGGCCGTTCCTCCTCGCGCTCCTGGTTTACTTACTTTACTTTACCAAAATGTCTGACCGTGATGTCAGCACGTTCCGCACGCACGTCGTTAGCGCACACGCCCACCTCAGACATGGTGCTACTTCCAAGGGACTACTTTGACAAAGAACGTACTTTGCCGTTCTAACATATATATTTTTTTGTTATATAGCCTATGTCCATCTGCTTACCCTGACAATTCCAATGATGTATTGGTGTTTGGATTGGTGCTGTGGTTCCCGAGTTTACCCACCTCAAAGGTTCCCAGTTCTCTCTTTATAATAGTAGTATAGATATATTATTGTTGTATACCCAATCGTCGATTCCATACAGAGGTCTCCAGGACACATACACCATGAGTAAGTGCAAGTTTTTTTTTTAGAAATTGCCACAAAGTGTTTCGGCCACGCCCGGCCTTGATCACATGACACAGCTTCAGGTTTCAGAAATATTTAAAGTGCCCCTTGAATACTAATGAAATGAACATGGACAACAGACTACTTGTTGAAAAATGGCTGAGCTGACATGTAAGCATGTCTAACCACATAATTTAAATCATGTACAATACAAAATGGGAATCCATTAAAAAATGAAGGATTAAATCACTTCCTCGTGTCATGATCATCTACTCTCTATTTATACAACTAATAGAGCATGATAAGACATTGTGTTTAAAACATTGACATTTATCATATGTACAAGACTAAGCAAATGTGTAAAATAAGCAATTTGATATAGTTAATTTGAAATTGTGCAACATGCTGCCTAATTAAGTGCATAGTTTGCACCCTCATGTAACTCTTTAAATCTTTCCAATGTTTAAGCAACACAAGAAATATCGCAATTATCAAAGAGATTCCATGAACATGTTTCTCCTTTATATGTGGTGAATTTGCTAGTCTGAGACACATACATATCCATATGTCACACAGTGTTGATTCCAATACCACGACTGTTTTTATGACAGTACACATTTCTTTATAAATAACAGGATACATCCTGTTAAACTCTGCCACAGTTTGTGATTTTACACACTTCTGCATATTTTGTCTGCAATTGTCATGCACTTTACTTTATAGTTGGGCACCACAAGACGTCCCCAGTGGTTCAAGAGTGGACTCCAGGGGCCTCATTTATGAAAAGTGACGCATCGCTGCGTGAAAACAGCGATGCGTCACTTTTCACTGCGCCCTCCTTACGAGACCAATGATGCGTCATATTTACAGTATGACGCATCATGGCGCAAGGAGTTACAGATACGTCAGTATTTCTGACGTTTCAGTAAGCGCAAAACTGGCGCATTGCTGGAGTGTGTCACAAAAGTGACGCAACTCCAGCAATGCGTCCTTTCACATGGGGCAAGCCCCATGTGAAAGGGCCTGCGTCAGTCTTACGCCTGCTGTGAGGCAGGCACAAGATTTTGAAGCAACGGCGTCCTAGAAGTGACGCAGTGAAATCTCATATATTTCACTGCGTCACTTCTACGAGGCTTTTTGCGGGAGAACGCCCCCCCCTGCATACATTATACCTGACGCAGGTATAATGTAGCGCAGAGGTTTACAAAGTGACGCATCTGCTTAGATGCATCACTTTGTAAATAGTGCGCAGCAGGAGGCATGTTTTACGCTGCCGATGCATCACAAAAAGTGACGCAATGAGGCCCCAGGTCTCTTCTCATTAGGTTAGACCAATCGTGGAACATTAAGTGAAGCTATGCCAATCTTTAATGGGTATGAGGTACTTTGAGTATTATACTGCCAGTCTGATATACGTGTATACTGTGATGGAACTGGATCATTACCTTTGTTTGTTATCACTTTCAGAAAGACGGTGCACACAAAATAATACGGATAATTGCTATTCTGGCCGCTTTGGTCCTGGGGTGGCCAATATATTGATATTGTTTTTTAACTATCTATTCACTATCACAAGTGTTTGCAGTGTGACTGTATAACCTTGAGGTCCTGACTAATGGCCTGGGATCCCGGTATGGGACCATATGTGGGCAGAAACATGTTGGCCCCTGAGAGGAATATATTTGATTAATCCCCAGTGCTCTTTTAAATTCTATCCCAGAGGCCATTAAATAAAGACCATATGGCCTCCTGGAGAGAGTTTTATTCATCACCTGAACACTTCCTTTGCATTCTGCCCCTCACTAACCCCTTTCCACCGTTCATCTTTGGAAAACACCTCAGCTCCTCCCATACGGGGAGTTGTAGCCTACAGCATGAACCTTGCAGTCCTGGTGTGAGGAGGAAACCCAATGATGAAGCACATCACTCTCGGGTGAGTGAGGGTTCTTGTCCTAAAAGGATTTCTTTTACGGTGGTTCTCCTACAGTTACTCATGTGTATCCAGGACTGTTTGTCCTGTTTCTTTGATTAAACAGCCAAACATACAAATTGTGTTTATTTTTACTACTATGGATCTTTTGCAGCAGCGGTGCGTCCATTGGGGCGTAGGGGCGTAGCCCCACAAGCCACCACATGGACCCGCATCGCTGCCGCCGGCCGCAATCCTGCTCTAAATAAAATAAATACATTGCAATACATTCATTGCAACAATCAGCCGCCAGGTGGCCTGCTGCAGTTGCGCAATCCCGATAGTTGCGCAATCCCGATGGGGAGTGCGCATGCTTGGGAAAGTTGGATACTTCCTCAAGCATGCGCTCTGTAAGGTCCCCAGCGGGACCCAGGGGTGCTGTTCGCCTAAACAGCCCGGGTTCACAAAGGGCGACAGGGCGAGCAGCAAAAATGCCCCTCTAGCCAATCAGGATTGGCTTGTCAGCCCCGCAGCTTCCATCATTGGATGCTGCGCGTGGGGGTATTTGGAATTGGCTGGTTTTGTGATGACGTGGCAGCCGCAAGCTGAGGAGCTAACAGGATGTGGAGCGCATCGGAGCAGCGTGTGACTGCAGCAACACGTGGTATTTCGTGTCTGACTCGGCGCTGATAATTCCAATGTAATGCTTGTTTATATTTTAGCTTGTATAGGTAAATTATGTTTTTGTGTGGACAACATTAGCATATTCAGTAAGGACTGAAATGAATCAAGATGAACGAGGAGGTAGTGCTATTTTAAGTTTCCATACATGCATAGATTGTTTGTGCAGTGAGTGATTGATATTTTAAGTTTGGTTGTGGTAATAATCATGTGATACGATACTAAAGCTGTGTGGGCTCATGGTTTTGAAGAAAAATGATATCGGCCATCAGCCATCTATGTTCATTAATCAGTGGCTTGGTTAAGGCTTATTCTGATTAATTTTACCGGACACTTTTAATGTTTAAAATGCGGTGAACAGATACCGCAGGAGGAACTTTTTAGCATACTGCCTGTGATTTCTGTTCCTGATCCTTGTTCTTTCTTTGTAAATGCGTTATTTTAGTATGCTGAGCCGCACTCGTCGATGTCCTTCATTAGTCCATGTGTGCTTCTTGCGAACATCTTAAAAGAACTGACATGAAAGTCAGTTCCATGCTTAATGATCACAATGCCTTCACATCACATATTCCACTGAGCAGAACTATGGAGAATTAAAAAAACATAACCATTACTCGCTCTAACACATAATCATCTCGTTTTTCTAATGGCCTCATTTAAAAGTGTGTGGATTGCTTCTTTACATTTAAACATAGTGTCGCTCCCATTTACTGGTGCCCGCAGCAAGGGATGATTGCTCGCGTGGTATCAGCGGGTTGACCCTAACTATCACGCCTGGGGCGGTATCGTGACCGACTTTGCTGGCGCAGAGCACAGCGACTGTTCTGTGCACCTGCAGTGAGTAAAATGGATTCGTTTAACTCAATATTTTTTTATGAATTGGCGCGTTATTTTCAGACCGCGCAAAAACATTGCTCACTGGTTCCGAGATGTGCAATCTGAGCACTCCCG
Source organism: Lissotriton helveticus (assembly GCF_964261635.1). NCBI lineage: Eukaryota > Metazoa > Chordata > Amphibia > Caudata > Salamandridae > Lissotriton > Lissotriton helveticus. The sequence continues at coordinate 541,713,344 of NC_136063.1, read as the reverse complement.
CCACAGCAAATTGCTCCATCTGCCCCTCCTCAGTCCCAAGAGGGCCTACCTTTAGGCACTCTGACGCCCGCCCCTTTAGGCTCTTAGGTATCTCAAAACGCTTTCCCACATCATGTAATTTAACCTCTTGTTGCCCCAGTCCTTCCGCAGATGTCGATCCTAGGTGATGCGTCTTTCAATTCATGGGTGTTTACACGATGGAGTCAGATATAGTGCTACAAAGAAAAAGCAAAGTTTGATACTTGTCACTTGCTGAGATAACTAATATGAGACTTTTCTTCTTCTCAGCAAGAAGCCATTATGTCTTTATAAAGGGTGTGGTTTGCACGCTCACGTGTTGCTCCAGTCCTACAGCAATGCATTGTGGTGGATGTAGTTCAGTTTCCTCGTGTTTCACTTATTTTTAAGTGAAAATCTTGGAAATCACCCAACACATTTGTTTATTGACTTTTGCCATTTTTGCATTGAGCAAACTTTGTTGAGCTATCGGCTTTATACGCAAGCATACACTTGTCACAGAAGTCCCCACCACTTATCCCTGAGTCGTGCATCAGATATTTGTGTGTATGGCATTCCCCTATCTCTGGTGCACTTACTAATATCCATTCAAATTCAGGCACTACTATTTTTCCTCCCGACAACGTGCATCTAACACCCAAACCCCAAGGTTATTATTTTGCCTTTAGGCTATCCAGTGGTTCAACAAATGAAATTTGACATTCTATAATCTATTTGATTGCATGAATTTCAGGTTGTTTTTATTGAGAGGACAATACTCTTCTATTCAGGTGTGCTTATCAGCTGCTTATATATTATAGCAGTGGAATATCAAATCCATAGTGTTGGGTGACATCAACTTAAACACAACTGGCATCAGAACTATACACTAACCAGGAGAAGCCCTTTTAAACATCTCATATGGTGTGGGTTGCACTCTCACATTTTGCAGTATTTCTTCCCAGCATTGCAATGTGAGTGGGAGTGATCTACGGCACAAGTGACTTGTTCACTCCATTCTCAAAGGTTACCCATTCACCCACATTGACATGCACTTACCTCACCCTGGATATATAGATTAACCACTGTAATCCACCAATCAGCTCACCAAACTTTCCAGTCTTACCTGAGAATTTCTACGAGCATGCACCGGCCCACTTGCCCCAGGCTCAAGTTAGCATTCAGAGGCGGCAACTCTATATATCCTGAGTTCACAGGATATCCAGTAGGGTCCGTACAATGTGTTTGTTGTGGTTTTTGAAGGTAGCACCCAATCCTAGGTTCACATGTTATAACAAAAAAAATGGAAAGCAAGCTGATAGTTGAAAATAAATTTAGTGGACATTTGGGGAGAGGAAGACCTGTAAGGTAATTAGTTAACCTACATACAGATTAAGGGTCTGATTACGACATTTCCGCCTCTGCTGTGCCAAAGCTGCGCAAGGACCACCAGCTGTATTACAAGTTGAAAATGTGCAACTCGTAATACGGTCCGTGGTACTTTGGCTGTTCCCATGGCGGTGCCTTAACCGCATGCGCGCTTGCGGGTTTTCCCGCTGGGCGCTGAGATTTAAAATCCCCATGGTCCATGACAAAGCCAGCTCGTCATGCGCGCAGCGCAGGTAACGCCCATGACGAGCTGGCTTTGTCATTAGCATCGAAGGGGTTAAAAACAGGCACCGCAATGGGAATGGCCAAAAAGTTCCAGCACAGCATGGGCGGTGACGTACATGCTGTGCTGGAACTGGGGGAAATACAGACAGGGGGACATGTTGTGCCCCCCTGAATATATCCCCATGGCGTGGGGGACATGGGGGCCATGTAGGGCCCCCTTTGTTCTTGCACCACCAGTTCATGGAAAGGCTGGAGGTGCAAGAACTCAAAATATGCTGAGCAGGACTGCGCCAGTCCCTGCTCAGCATAATGCATGATGGTGCTCCTGCACCACTGCCAGGGAACAACTCTTCCCTGGTGCAACAGGCAGTCTACTTCCGATATGACTTTGTAAATCATAATCAGCAAAACAGTGGACAGGCACTCCTCCACCACCACAAGTCTGGCGATCACAAGACAGCCAAACTCATAATCAGGCCCGTAGTCTTTAGATCAACATTTTTATTTTTTGAGATAAAAGTGTCGAATGTCTGCAGTATTTATTCATCTCTCTGACAGACATAACTCCTTTCATTTAATCTTGACTGCAAACCATGATTTGTAGCGATGCTCCTTCAATAAATAACGACAAAAAATGGACAGAACAAATTGTTGTGAAGTCAGAGATTCAGATGCACTACCAATTTGGAATCGCACATTAAAACGGAACTATGTTCCTTATGGGGCAGCAATTGCTTGGTGACATGAAGCTGTTTGATCAGTCAATGTGCATTACCCTCTGAACCTAATAACAGAATTAAATGGTGGCTGCTTGTTTGTCTAACACAACTATATGTGGAGCAACTGAACAACTGATTTCCAAAAAGAGGGAGAGTACCAAATGCCCAGGCATTTGACTTTGGAAGAATTCCAGGAGAGGCCTGCTTCGATAAATATAGTTTTGAAACTGCCCAACTCTCAAACATACATTGAAAATTAATTCAGATCTTTTAACTGACAAACGTTTAACATTTTCCCAGCAATGGCCTCTATTATATCTTTCCTGGTGGGGTCAGTTAGATACCATTGCAATGATTTTTCTCCCTATTATCACTTTCCTTCCTGTGATGCTCCTAATAAAGATTCCCAAGGGTTTCTTTGGCTCCATAGATAAAATCCTTTCCAAATTTGTTTGGTTTGGTAAACCTTCTTGAATATCTCTGTAAATATAAAAACTTCCCAAGTCTCAAGTGGAGATAACCTCCCTGATTTTCTTAATTATCATAGGGCGTTTTGCACCAAGCAAATACCAATTTATTTGGTCACACCCTCTTGATGATTCTCAAAAGGTATGGTTTTCACTTGAACAGGCTATGTAATCACTCTTTTCTCAGAAACACATTCTTTTGATGCCCACACCCTCCCACATTCTGGCTACCTATTACTGTTTCTCATGCATGCAAGTTGTTGAAGCTCTCTTTAGCATAACACTTTAGTCAAGAGGTGGGCGAGGTATTTGCAATGGATGGCATTGATGAACAAATATATACTTCTCATTTTACAGCTGTATAATTCAGATTACACCATCTCATTTTCTGACTTATCCTTCACATAAAATCGTCCACCTCTTATGCATTACAAGTTCACTGAACGTTTTGATCTGGTACACAACACATCAAGCAACACTTCTCTCCTGACACATCCCATTTCTGCTCATCTCCTCACCCGATTGCAGCATCCGTTCACTATAAAGTGGAATTGGAGCCATGATCTCTTTTGTATGCAATTCATTCTAATTTAGAGTCTCACAACTCTCTTTAATTTCACCTGTTCACGTGGGCAATCGGGCCTGTGTAATTTTTTTGACCACATATGAATTTAATTTAATTTGATTTATGGAATGTCGTATTGAAATAATCACCAGTGCATGACATGCCTGTGGTATAGACAACCATTGATCTGTGCATGATATGCCTATATGATTGCCATTATGATATACATTCCCGCAGGGGCATTTGAAAGGTTGTATGTTCTAGTCCGTCTTTTTGCACGTGGCTTCAAAACGCTGTTATAATATGGATTCTTTAATTCTGCTTTTTGCATCTGGGGACACGTGACCAGCCCAGGCATGTCTTACTTTTAAATGTTGTTCATGTGCCCCGAGGTTTATTCCCTTATAGATTGTTACTTGCACTTTATCATACATTGGTGCTGCGTGTCGTGAACTCTTTACACACATTAGTAAGAGTAGTTTTTATCTAATGAAATATTGTTTAGCCTGTATCATTCACAAAGGCAGTGTAGTTGCTATTCCCTTCTGCTTTTAATCATGTTGCTATTTTAACAATGTTTTAATTGTTTTGATGAATTATGAAACTGTACTGTATGTAGTGTTAAGGATTTTTGAAATCCGAAAAAAACTTGAGGATGATGACTAATAGTCGCTAAACAAACGATAGTCTGAAAAATGATAGTGGTGAATTCACGGGCTGGTTTTTTATTGATTTTTTTTTTTGCCTACGCCCTGACTGTTGGCCCTATGGTGTCGTTTGTCAGTGTTTTCTTTCTGTTTTTCTGTCTTGGCCCAAGTCTGGCTTCTGATAGGCTTTCAGTGTTAGCTGTTAACTTGCTGATCTGAAGGCTCGAGTACCCATTAATGTTTGCAGCACATGGTGGTTTCTCACAGTACACCACATGTCGACTGCCCCTCCACCTTTATTCATGTTTAAGGGTAGGTTATGTGTATTTTTAGAGCGCTCCACGGGGGTATCCAGGTGCTGTGTACGGGTCCAGCCTCGCCTAGAGGACCTAGGGACAGTTATTTAAAGGACCAGTTCTTCTTCAGCTGTATGTGTGGTGGGAGTAAAACACAACTTGTTCTTTATCCATCACATCTTTTATTTTTGATGTGCGTGTAAGCCACTGCTAATCGCCCAACATTGGCCTCCGAGCACCTGGAGGAGTACATACAGAGCCGGCTTTAGGGCGGTGAGACGGGTGCAGCAGCACCTGTTGCTGACCTTGGTTGGGGGCACGGTTTAAATTACTTATGGGTTTAAAAGGACTGTGATTCTGGGCAAATCACTTAATCTCCCTGTGCCTGAATGTGTCCCTGTGTAACATAACCGGTGCTCATGTAAAGTGCTCCAATACCTTTGGGTCGAGTTTGTGCTATATAAATCTGCATTAAAAAAAAAAGGCTTATTGTATGTTGATGGCAAGGAAACCAGTCACATCTTTTCTGCTGGTGCGTTTGAATTACAAGGCTCATCTCTCCCGTTTTGTCGCTTTCACTCAGAGTTTTTTGGGAATATCCTGATTAAGTGATTTGTAATGAATCTGTCACACATATATTCCTCATTGCCTCATTGCTTCTCCAGTGACTTCCCAGCCAAAAGACAACTGGATCCCCTTCCAGCAGTATCTGAGTCTAAATCGTGTCTCTGTTATGTAATGCTCACCTTAAATTTAGCCTTTACTACTCACATCAGTGGCACCTCCTGTTGTGGTTGTGGGCAAAGTTTTATAATTGGGTAGCTCATGTGCATTTTCATGACTAATAGGTGGGACAGATGCTAGTCTATAAGCGATCCTTGGGGATGGTCTGAGAACGGTTCAATAAATTTTACTCCTCCTGCATATACCATTGTTGCTTGCTTGGCATCAGTCATGGGTCATTGACATCCCATTCTAGTTGCTAAATATTCTGATTTAAAGCTGTGAAAACACAAGGAATCTATTTACTCCACATCAAAAACTGTTTATTGGTAATGGGGTAACAGTCAGTACCAATGTTGTAGGGCAGGATCTTGATATGGCTGCCATCCTTCCATCGTGCTGCCTTATCCATGGTTGCTGAGTCCATCTTAGAATAACTTCACTCTGTCAGTGCCACCAATTGCAATGATTTGATCTTTCCTTGTGTCATCACCCACAACAAATTCTTTTACTCTTAGAGCTGAGATTTTCATGAAAGTCTTATAGTCTGAATTCATCACCTGAGCGTAATAGGACGGAATGTATGAAGCTCTGTGGTTATACTGAATAAGCAGCTACCTATGTTATGCCATCTATTAATGTAATAACTGCACTTTCACAATTGCTTTATTAACCTTCCTGCTTTCTCAAATTTGCTTGAAAATGCACAATTTTTCTTCTTTTTTTTCAAAATTTTCTAGGGGCGGGGTTATCCCCCCAAACCCCCCTTTTGGGGTTCGGGCTCGCTCGCTGCGCTCGCTCGCTACGCTGCTGTATTCAAATCACTTTGCGCCCCACCACTTTAAAATGTCACCCACCGCCCCTGATCTTTTGATCCCATTAAAATCCTCTGTTTGGAGATAATAATACTCCTTAACACGCACAGACTACTGCCGGGACGGGGAGAACTGAGACCCAGATCAGCACTCACTCACTCTGCATAAAAGTGCAGTCAACCTACTTTTTTCATAAATAGAAACCTTAGTGGCTCACCACGGATATACACTTTGTTTAGAGACATTTTTTTTTATTTCACCCCATCATTGATGGGGTGCATTGTTTTGCATATATCACATCACCTCTTAAAAGCTTGGGTATAGCACATGCAGCGTTTACATTCTCTTTTACTCTCATCTCTAATGACACACATAAACACATGGCTGGATTTTATTGTCAAATGCAAAAAGAACAATTGATGGACAGAATGCAGAACAAAGTTATACATTCACCCCAATACAGAGATCTGGACCTATATCCATAGTTGTTTTGCTCATCATGCCATTCTAGTTTCAACCCAGCCATATGCAAATCAGTCTTGACCATGCATCCAATGGGTACAGTCCAGCCCGAACTGCCAGGCCAGGTCCTCCCTGGATTGGAAACAAGCATCCTAGGACAGGTTTCAGGGTTTCACCCCATATCTGCCAGGACAGCTTGACTCCAGTGGCATGGAGAGCACGGGATCCACGCCTGGGCATAAGCGTCCCACTCAGGGTGACAAATGCAAAAAGAACAATTGATGTACAGAATGTAGAACAATGTCATATATTCACCCCAGTACAGAGATATGGGCCTGCATCCATTGCTTATTGTCACTCATAATATCTGAATTGGAATTAAGAAGAGTTGGCTTGTGCAACATAACAGAAAGATGTCTGACATTAAACAGTGCTACCTTTGGGAATAAGCCATTATAAACCTGTACTTGTGGTGGTGGGTGGAAGGGTGGGGTAGGAAGTGAGGACGAATAAGGAATGTATTAAGAGAACTATGCGCCACTCACTTTTATCCAGGTAAGGCTAGTGTACTCCCTGCAAGCATACGTGTATACACGTTGTGTTCTCGGTTCTGTAAATTACAGGGCTAACTCAACCTTTCAACCTGATACATAGAAGCCATTGATTTCGAAATTTTAAATATTTCTCTCACAGGTCAGCACCTTTATCATCAGATGTATCCATTCAGACTTCGGAGGTTGCTAGAATTAGTACTAATTCGTTCTTTAATATCATCATAGGAGGAGTTTATGATGGACCTGTAACTGACTTGGTAGGCGTGAATGATGCAGACCTTCATACTTTCGATGACCTTAGCTAAGAAGTCAGTTCTTGTATTTCTGATTACAGTAAAGAAATAGATCAGAAAAAATAATGTTACTTGTACAACAGGAAATAGAAAACACTAGCCACATCCGTTTTCGCTGTCAAGTAGGTGTTTTGGTAGTCAAATGACAAAAGGAATTAGGACAGTATTTAAGGTCTGAAAACAATTGGCTTAAGAAAGCTTATATGGAATTGCCGCAATGAATATTGTAAGTAATTAAAAAGTAAGTTGTGATATTAATGTAAACAGTTGAGTTGAATTGAACCGCTTTTATGATCCATCTCTTTACCGATTATCTTTGGTTAGTATTTATTTTAATAGTTTATTTAATTCGGTTGAGCTGCAAATAAACTGCCTTTTAAAACTGAAATTCAAATACTGTTAGCCCCACATATGGCATGTTTTATTGTGAACTGGTTGACGCAAAAACTGCGATTGCTTACATTTCCTTCACATCATTTATGGAAATATGCACCTTCTTAGTGATGCAGAAATAATGGTACTCTAATCTTCATCCCAACTGTTAGCTCAGGCCTTGTACGAATCATATCAAGACAGTGTAACCTTAATTTCTCTAACCTGTGACGAGCACATGTTTAGGTTGGATTTATAGGAGTGGCCACATCTTGATCCTGTGTACAAATTTTACACGGGGAAATAAATCACTCTCAAGATCTGAAACGCAGCCCAACAGTTCAAAGACTGGGGTATAACACTTTCTAAGCCCGCAAGGTGATGCTACCCTCTACTCCTGTTACGACTGCCCAACAATCGATCATATACACACAGTATAACTTGAGTGTATTCCATATTACCAAATGCAAGTGGCGACTCGAGAGGCAACGAGTCAGAATACCCTGTAAAAACACAAAAACAACTCAGGATGAATATGGCGGGACCCGGAAGGTTCCACTAAGGGACTGACTTGACAACAATAGAAAGAAAGAGAACCAGTCGTCATTAAATCTCTTATCGTGGAACATTGCAGGAGAAAAATACGAACTTCAGCATAACTCACCACCACACAACTGGAGAAACTATAACCTAATTACCCTTCAAGAAAGCAGGTTTCACCCTACATCATGTAGAGGCAACAAGATCCCAATGACATGACAGGCCAAAGGGTGGCTGACCACCTATATCTCCACAGCACTAAATATCATGTCTGCTCAAATGCCAACAACATCTTTTATGCAATTGATTAACATTAATCTATGGTACAGCAAAGTAGCAAATACAATGATTCCTGTAAATCTATATGCACATCCAAGGAGTGAGAGAAAAATGCCCTATTTAATAAACTGATCAACATAATAACAGAAATAAGGTTTGAGAATCTATTGTGGGAAATATTAACAAACGATTTTAATTCTAATCTAATATATACACCAGAGGAAGATGATTACTTAACCGCGGAAAACGCAATATGGGCTGTGCAAACTCACGCACCCCACCCCTCAAATGATATGAATTAGGAGGATGAAATTAGTGGCAAATCTAGAATACCTTGGCATGAGAGTAATAAATGGAAGAACCCAACAGGACACACCTCCGGACCTCACATACTATGGCGTGAAGGCACGGTACGTTATAGATTATGGAATACTTACTTTACAGCTGCTTGCTTTAGTAGAGGAGTTTTCCATTAAATTCACCATCAAAAGTGATCATTCATACCAGCATCTTGAATTATTCATCTCCCCACCAAGGCTCATGACAGCCCCTCCAGAGGCAGAACAAATATCAACAACCAATTTAAAGCGCATACCATGGTCGAGTAATATTCCTCCTAAAATAGCTACCAAAGCAAAGGAGCTGAAAACTGCGAAATGACGCCCCTGCAATAAACTACTCAAGAACGCGGCAGATGCAGCTTAACCCCTTAACTGCGGGGCTAATTCCCCCGCTGTGCTGGGGTGAGAGGGGGCGCGTGCAGCGCACCGGTGCTCATGACGAGCTCAGCTCATCATGAGCCACGGTGGGCGTGTGCTCATGACGAGCTTAGCTCGTCATGACCACGCCCGTTCCAATGGAACGCCCAGCACAGCAGGGGAATTATCCCCGCGTGGGCGCGGCGCAACGGTCATGACGAGCTCAGCTCGTAATGAGCACACGGCCACCGTGGCTCATGACGTGGCTCCAAGCTTCCGACAGGTGCGCTTGGAGATCCGGAGGTCTTCGGTGAACCAGGCGGCTTTCTTGTTGGTGTGGTTGGTTGTGGGGGTCTTGAGAGGGGCGAGGGTGTTGGCGCAGTCGTTGATCCATTGTTTGAGGTTGGTCGCAGCGGTGTCTGGGTCGGTGGGGTCGGCGGGTGGTCTCAGGGCAAGGGTGGTAGTCAGTTGGTCCTTGGTGACCATGCCCCAGCAGCGGCGTGATAGCTGTTGGGTGCGGTGGTGTGTGGTGGGTTTCCTGAAGGTGAAGTGGACGCATCTGTGGTTGGTTCAGTGGGGTTTGGTGGTGTGGCTGAAGGAGACGTGGGGGCTTGTGGAGAACATGGGGTCCAGCGTGTGTCCTGCGGCATGGGTGTGTGTCGTCACAAGCTGTTTGAGTCAGAGGTTGTCGAGGTTGTCGATCAGGGTGGTGGAGTTGGCGTCGTTGTTGTTCTTGAGATGAAAGTTCAGGTCCCCGAGGAGGATGTAGTCCGTGGAAGTGAGGGCGTGGGTGCTGACGAGGTCGGCGATGGTGTCACAGAACTGTGGTCGTGGTCCGGGTGGTCTGTAGACGAGAGTTCCTCTGAGGGTGGTGTTGGGGTCGGTGTGGATCTGGAAGTGCATGTGCTCGGCGGTGGTGAGGGTGTCGTCGGTGTTGGTCAAGACTCTCAGGGTGTCCTTGTGGATGATGGCGATTCCCCCTCCAACTCCGTTGGTGCGGGCTCTGCGGGAGATCTTGTAGCCCTGTGGAATGGCTATGGCGATGTCTGTTGCTGAGGTGGCGTTCAGCCAGGTCTCTGTCAGGAAGGTGACGTCGGGAACGGTGGAGTCTAGGAGGTCCCAGAGTTCGATGGCATGTTTGCATGCCAAGCGGGTGTTGAGGAGGATGCAGCGGAGGTGGTTGGGTTCTCTGGCTGGTGGTTTGGAGGGCTGGATGCTGGTGAATCTGCAGTTCCGCCAGGCGTAGGGCCCTTGAGTGCATTTCGGGTTTGCCCGGTAGCAGGGGTTGTCTCCTCCGATGTTGAGTGTGTGGAGGGTGCTGGAGTCGTAGTGCAGTCTGGCGTTGCGGTGGGCGCGGGGTCCAGGGGTCCTGGCACTGGGCGCGGTCCGGGCGCGTATTGCCTTGCTTTTGGCGCACCGACCTCCATATGAAAGTTAGATTTTGGTCTAAGTTTAGACAAAAGTCTAACGTAGACCAAAAGTCTTACTTTACTACTACTACTAAAGTTAGACTTTTGGTCTACGTTTGGACCAAAAGTATAACTTAGACCTAAAGTCTAACTTTATTAGTAGTATAGTTAGACTTTTGGTCTGAGTTAGACTTTTGGTCTAAACGTAGACCAAAATTCTAACTTTTGTAGTAGTACAGTTAGACTTTAGGTCTAAACTTAGGCTTCAGGTCTAAACTTAGTCTTTTGGTCTAAGTTTACTTTTCTGACTCAGGCTCGGTGTGTTTAATTTTTCATCCATATTGATGTATTTTTGGTCACAACATGACCTAGCTTATGGACAATGTGAGGGTGTCACAGTAGATGATAGCTATGGTATTTGTGAGGACGTGCTCTTTTGTAACACTGTTTATTGCACACATAGGGGGAACCATTCATACGTGATGGGAATTTGCATTCTGTGATGTTGCATAAAGGGACCCACAAGATATGTTTGGACCAGGGATGCAATGCCCCAAGCCTTATCTATGGTATTGTGGCTCCAGTGGGGGTTTATGTAGTGTCTCAACAGCATTCTTGATGTGTACTCTGTGTCAAAGTTGGCTACGAGTGCTTTCAGTCAGGTAATGTGCAGTGTCTGTAGATTTTCAGTGAAGTTTGACCAACCCACGGTGATACATACTCACGCCTTGTGTCTTCTATGTTATGGTGGGCTTGTACTGTGTTGTGAAATTTGTGTGTACTTGTGATTGTCGTGTTCTCCACAAAAGGATTTTGAATGGTGAACAGTTTCTTTCGTGGTCCTCTCACAGTGACATGGCAGATGTATATGAGAGCGTGGTTTACAAGCATATAAACTGTAAAATCTTTGAATGGCATATTGTCCCAAACAACCCATATATTCCTTCTTTTTACATTGCACAACTTCAAGTTATCAGATACAACTACTTACTTTGCATCTACAAGCAACCAGGACCGTTGGATTTGCCAATGGTTGTTAGTTATGTTAGTCATAGAAGTTACTACGCTGACTGGATTGCATTATATGATGCTTCTCTTCTGCCCTGACTACACTGGGAAATGGACTATTACAAGGCTCTTTGCTGTTACACCTGCTGCAGTGGAAGGTGGTACTGCTGCAGAGTTGATTATATTTTGCACCTTAAGTGTGAGAGCAAATATGGAGAGTCCGTTGGCACTCATCTCTGCATCAGCTTTTTTCACCTGCATGTGCTAACCACCGACAGACCCCAGAACACTTCTAACCCTTCTACATAACTGTCACAACTTGCTCTTGTCAAGGTCCCTTCAGGCCCCCTCATGTCCATATTGTAAAGAAATTTGTATTGCAGGATGCCCCAGCATGATGACTTGGAAACATGTTGCTCACACACCCCTAATCAATCAGACAAAGGTTTGCCCCAGCTTTTCAATGGCAGGGCATCGATTTGCAGCAGACTCTATGTAGACATATATGCAGCCATGACAGTGTGGAATTTGCTCGTAATTAAGCAGCAGCAGGACATGTAGGGCAGGCTCCATGTCGGCATAGGATGTGAGAAGCTGTGCAGAGGTGGATGTCGGCTTTATGTACCTCCCTTTATACCAGCTCATATGAGGTGGTTGGACCAGCGGCGTAGCTGGGCCATTTGCTGCCTGCGACTGTCCTAGTCTTTGCTGCCCCACGGCTGCTGACAGGGGGGGGGGCAGGTGAACGAATCATGTGTTTGCCACCTGACATGGCTACAGGTAAGAGCAGGGAGAGGCTGTCGCCCCCAAAACTCATGCAGCTCGGGTCAGACCACCCCCCTTGCTACGCCACGGGGTTGGACCACCACAGTTGGCTCGCCTGAAGGGAGCATCGTAATAAGGAGGGTGGTTCAGAAGGCGGTCCACTCTCCAATTGCAACCATTGATTGTTTCTCACGAATCTGCGGTCGAAATTTCCTGTTATAGTCGGAAGGACCACAACAGTTGGATTTCTGGCTATATGCATTCATTGTAATCGGGTGGTCAGAGCGACTGCCTCCTTCGAGACATCGGTGGTCTGACCACCTCCCACAAGACTGCAGGAGCTGGTCCAACCAGCATAGTAATACGTCACTTATTTTTTGGTTGATGTCAATCTTGGTTTACGTGTCCATTATCATGAAATGAGCTTGCATCAAATTAAAAGAAGATAGTGCTCTTACGCAGGTGTGTATCTTTTACTTTCTTTAACTACCACATTACACACATTCATTACACATTCATGTAATATTGTTTGAGTCAAAAGGTAACAACTAAAAAAGACGCCTGCCTTTGATTCCGGATTGAAGGGGGTTGGACTGCTTTGTTATCAAGTAGCAGCAGCAGTGGCAGGACTTGGACTAATGGGTCCCTGACAGAAAAGGAAGTTTGAAACAGGAAGAAGGTACATTTCTGCCTTTTATCCCTTCCAATCCGCCAGCTCCGGTGTGGCGGTTTCATCGCCAAATTTGTGTTGGTGAGAAGATACATTGTGATTAGACCAGTGGACAAACTGTCTATATTCCCTCTGACAGCCGCTTTTGTTTATAGCACCATGGAAGCAGATAAAAAGATCTGATTGAGTCAGCAGCACTGCTACAGTCTTTCATCCATTGACCTGCCAGCATCTAACCAGAGCAGGTGAACCGCCTAGTAGGGATGGAGAATACAACTGAAATATAACGGCAGGACCAAATCAGTCAAAATCTAAATCGGGGCCTTGGTATGGTATAGTATGGTATGGTATGGTGTGGTATGGTATGTGTAGTACATTGGGTTACTGGTTGAGGGGGTGAAACCCTACTAAACAGAAACCACAATGCCTGTCAGGGTGAAGTCACAAGCAAACTTCAAATGAAACTGTGCTTAACCCACTGTTAACTTGGCATAAAGCGGTCATGCTTCATTTAGAGGCAGTGTGTAAAGTATGTGTGCAGCACTTCAAACAGTAACAAGTGTGACAACACAAGACAAGAAACTTCCCACAACACTATTGAAAAATATAGTAAAGTGTGATCAAATATTTTACACTAAAACATTAGAAATCCAATCAATAGAACCGCTGATCACCAATTTTAGAACTGGGAATTCTGGCTGTCAGAATGCCCACCCTGTACAAGCAGGAATCACCACTCTAGTCATGGTAAGCTAGATACTCACAAAAAGATAACCTACATTCACCCGTTGATAGCTTGGGACAGACCTGTCAGGCTTCTCTAAAGAGGCAATGTGTAAAGTATTAGTGCAACACACATGTGCTAACACAATAAAAACACTACAAAAAGACTCCACACAGGTTTAGACAATAGAGAATATTTTATGGGAAAATCAAGAAAAAAAGACAAAATCCAATGGGTGAAACCAGAGTTATGATTTTTTTTTTAAATAAACCAAAAATAGTGCTTAGAAGGCAATATCGCTAAAAGTTTACTTGAGGTCGCGCTAGACTGGGGTAATTCCAAATTTCAGGCCAACCGCAGTCTAGAACAGGCCAGCTACAGGATTCAGACAGGTCCCACTGACAAAGTAACTTGGATGGAGCAAAGCATTGATGTCGAAGACTCAAGGCGAGGAGTCGTTTGAGGCATCACATCCATACCACCAATGAGGCTTGTCAACAAACCGTTTTATGATGCAGGCACTGCTTCATCCTCAAACCACTCAAACCATTTTTGTTGAGCCACACTGGCTGTAGAATCACTTCGTTGAGAATCTGCTGCTTCTGTGTCAAAGGGCAATGTGTTGGTTTCGATTAGCACACAGTCACTGCATCTACAACGTGGTACAAAAAAGCTGCTAAAACCCACTTCTGAGGTCCAGGACTGGAGGGGGCACCTCAGGCAAGGCTAGGACTCACAGATGGCAGAGTGCAGCAGAACCAGCAGAGTTGCAAGAAGTCTTTCATCACCCTGAGACTTTAGAAAACAGGAGGCAAGCAGGCTAGCCCTTTGGGTCACTCTGGGTTCAAGTAAGATGGGTCCAGTCAACAGGGCAGAGATCAGCAGGCAGAAAGGCAGTGAAGCAGTTCCTTGGATCAATCAGACTTGCAGAGTGGCAATCCTTGTAGCACAGCAGTCCTTACTCCTGGCCCACGTATTCATAGTCCAAGTAGTGCACTGTCATGGTAGAGTCAGAGCTCCAGTACCCAAAGGTGCCTTTGAAGTGGGGGGTGACTTCAAAATTGCTCCTTGAAGTGCACAGATCCCCTTTCATCCCAGCCCTGTCTGCCAGACTAACTGTGGGGGCTAATCAGCCCTTTGCGTGGAGTCAGGATACAGCCTCTTCAGATGTCATTGTCACCGCCCTCTCCCTCTTCCTGATCAGGAAGGGCATTAGAATACAGGTGAATGCAGATGAATCCTCTGTAACACTCTTCCTTCCTATGTTTGTGGCTGAGGTAATGCACAAAGTGTATCTGTCATCCAGCCCAGACATGTATTGTAGACAGGCTGCAGGCACACAGAGTTAAGTTAAGAGCAGAGACATGTCCACTTCCTAAAAGTGTCAATTCTAAAATAGTAATGTCAAATCCAACTTTCCTACTAAAAAGGATTTATTATTACCATTCCAAAGACAAGAGAAATGATTTAGCTATTCCTTTCTAAGCAGGAATTACAGCTTAAAAGTGCTTTAAGGAGGGGTGTGGTCTCGTGCCGCAACGAGATGGCGGCTCCGACCTGAGCTTTCAAACGTTTACTCTAAAAGTGATCATTATCAAGATGAGTTCCTGAAAAACGACAATCATGTGCAATCTTAAATAATCATCTGTAACTAAAAGATAATTCAGAAATATGCTGATAAAGTCCTGATGAAGGCACATTGTCTGTGCCGAAACGCGTCGACAGGCAGACATCAACTCCAGCATCTAGTTTTGGGAATCATCATAACTCCTTTTTAACTCTTTTCTATATATTAGAGACTATAACCATTGATTATTGTATTCTTTTCTATGTCTCTTTTATATCTTGATTGAACATGTTTATCAATTTTTATCAATGTTATTAAATTTTATATGTGATCATAATTATTGGTTTTATTATTTTTCTTTTGCTTGTGTTTGCCCAGTGTTATACGTAATTTTTTGCCAGTTATCTACATTGTTTTTGCCTGGATACTATATTTTGCTATCTGCGGCTATCTGCGGCTCCGACCTGAGCTCCACTCG
Source organism: Lissotriton helveticus (assembly GCF_964261635.1). Taxonomy (NCBI): domain Eukaryota; kingdom Metazoa; phylum Chordata; class Amphibia; order Caudata; family Salamandridae; genus Lissotriton; species Lissotriton helveticus. The sequence goes on along the minus strand of NC_136063.1, from coordinate 541,697,682 downwards.
ACTGCGGAGTTCATCTTCAGAATACAGCCGTCCAAGCCACGTTTTGCTGCAGACGGATGCAGGAAACGGCTTTGTGAAGGATCAGAGCGGCTGATGGAGGCCTTCCGACCACAATTTGGAACCCGGTCGAGCCAGCGGCAATGAATTCACTTTCTCCTCACAGCTACCGTGGGCAGCCGCCATTTTGAATCAGCGGATGCTCGATAATTTCTCATCAGGTAAATCAGCGTTTCTAGATATTTAAACGCGCGCCAACATCATTTCTGCTTTTTCCTTCCACCAACTCCTGCCTCTTCTTTTGGCACTGTGACTTTCTTTTCAACACGATAACCACCGTTTATTGCCAATTCACAAGGCTCCTCAAGTATAATGCATCACTTGTTCAGACACTCCTTTTACTGCATTTTCTAAGCAACAGTACCAGTTTCCACTTTGTTCTTTTTAAATGGAACTTTCCCATGATGTTTATTATCAGCCTCATATTTGACTTTTTGGCCTCTTTCTAAACATGTAAATGGTTACGGAGGTTTTCTTCTACTTGACTTACTTCCTAGCACCTACTGTTTTGCAAGCATTTGATTTACTAAATGCTTCTCAGGACTGGTTTCCTCTTTCCCATTTTCTGGCATATGCTTGAGTGCTGACGGAGGTGGTCATCATTAACTTTTTTTATATTTATGATATTTCTGGTCCTTTCCTATTTGAACTGTGTGATTATTAATCTCATGGGCAGACTGAAATCTTCACTAAAAGTTTAATTTAATTCCTTACGGCATTCCAAGATGGCTAATAAATCTCCACTTGCGGTTAAAGCCTCGTCATCTGGTACTAAACCCATGAGAGCTAAAAATGACCCCCCTCTCCCATTTTATCATCTCAAAACCCTGGTTTTGATATCATTTTGGATGAGGTGAGGGGGTTAAAATACTTTATGTCCACGACAAATGAGAAACTCCAACAAATTGAAGATAGATGGATTAACATGGAGGCTAAGGTTCTTGATATGGAACAACATATTAGTGACTTACATGATGTATCTACTAAAATCCCAGTTTTGGAGCAGGAAATCCATCGTCTCATACTCCATACTGAGGACCTTGAAAATCGTAATAGACGCAATAACCTACGTCTTTATGGCTTAAAAGAACATTTTGAAGGTCCGGAGATACTCCTTTTCCTCAAGAAATTCCTGTCAGAACTTTTGGAGATTCCATCAGAACAATCCTTAAATATTCAGCACGCACATCGTCTTGGACGTCTTCAACCTAATGCTTCTAGACCTAGAGGAATCATTATGCTATTTTTGGAATTTACGGATCTTATGCATGTCCTCTCAGCAGCTACAGCAAAACGTTGTCTCATATGGTCTGGTCATACCATCTATTTGTCACAGGACATCTCTAATGCTTGTATTTGTATTTGTATTTGTATTTGGTATTTGTAGAGCGCAACTGTCGCTCCGGAAGGAGCATCCTGGCGCTAACTGGAAAATGAGTGAGAGGTCGAATGTAAGCAGGATTAGATGGCATGCAGCACATACTCGTCAGATAGGCTGTAGATCCATGTTTTTAGTTGTTTCCTGAAGTGGATTTCCTTGGGAAGGGATCTCAAATGCTGGGGCATAGAGTTCCATGCTTTGGAGGATAGGTGGGTAAGTGATTTCCCCCCTTTAGTTTTTAAGTTAAAGTTAGCTACTTTTAGTAGGTTATTGTTGGATGATGTTGAAGAAAGTGGTACTCGCACAGCAGGGTATTCCTTGAAAATGAAGACTTGTAAAGAGTTTTCGTGTGCAGGAGGGTGGAAAACACTGTCTAGCCTTGCAGTGTGTCAATGGACATAGTAGAAGAAGCTCTCCCGCCTAGGGAGAGAACAACCCAACGCACTACTTTCAAAGGACCAAAGGTCTGATTCATTACTTCAACTGTGAGGATATTCGTACTCAAGATGAAAGAATGTTCAAATGTGTGATTTATTCATATCCATATCAGGATTTCAATATAGATGGTACATGTCAATAATCTGTATTCCACACGTATGTTCGGGTGTGTTATCACATCACACAACCCAATGCATTTCGGGCATGGCCCGTCGTCAGGGGAATTACTCTACAAACAAAAACATACAAGAACCAAATGTAATACGCATGTAACAATATCAGCAAAAACCAAACTAGAATCCAATCCCAGTAAACGTGTGTTTGAAAAATGAGAAGTGCTCGACTACGTGAACGTGACAGAGAAGCGAGAGTATGTGACCCTGTAAATGAAATTATAGCCTTAGAACCAAAAGTCACAACCGAACCATAAACCATAGTGAAACGCTATATATAGTGACTACTTCAATCAAACGGGTGCACAAGATAGAATATATCTTCAGTAATCCAGTAACCACCACCAATCATGCAATAAGAAAACGAGTCCCCGATCGTGGGTACTTACTCGTGTGAATGTAACAGCGGGACTCCGAAGAGTTCCACGAGGTGAACGCGCAGTGAGAAAGCAGGAAGTCAGAATATACACGACAGTGAACATAGAGATAGGACTAAACGTAATGAATAGAGTGTGGGCGCCATCTTGAAAGGTGCAAACCAGTAAGGCGAAAGTAAAGTAGACAGATCAGAGATAATTCAACAAAACGGGATGACAAAAAGAATCACAAATAACATAAAAATTCAATGCGATCATTGAGACCCAACGGGGCCATCGTGGAAAGGTACCGGATCCAAAAGTTCTCTCTCTTTAGTAGGTGGTTCTTATTGTTGCATGTGATAGGAACTTGTTCCAATATTTGGAATTTAAGCTGAGCCACTGTATGTCTGTGCTCAAGGAAGTGGGTGGCAACACTAGATTTTTGATTTTCAGTTCGAATGTTGCTCTTATGTTCCAAGATTCTCGTGCGAATCATTCTCTCAGTGTGGCCCACATAGCATTTGCCACATGGGCATTTAAGAACGTAGATCACATTCTTGCTGCTACACGTTGCGTTGACCTTCAACTTGATAGGGAAACCTTTCATCGGGTGGTTCATGGTATTGCCTTGGATGCTGTTATGACAGTTGCTGCAATTGTGGCATGGTTTAAAGCCACTGTATATCACTGCGGATTTGGGACTGCTGGTGTTGTTCAGAATCTCTTTCAGGTTTCTGCCCCTGGTGAAGGCAAAGATGGGGGGTTCTGAAAATAAACCATTAAAATCAGACTCATGTGTCAAGATAGACCAATGTTTACGAATGATCCTTTGAAATTGTGAAGAGGCTTTAGAAAACTTAGAGACTACCACCATACGTTCGGTGGGGGTCTTGCGTTTCGGTTGTAGCAAAGATGCTCTACTGAGTTTCTCACTTCGCTGGATAGCCAAATCCAAGATGGGATTAGGGTATCCCCTTGCGCGTAAACGATCAAGGACAGTTTTGATCTGAGTCTTGCTCTCATCAGGCCTGGAAACGATTCTTTTCACCCTGAGTATCTGAGCATATGGCAAGTTGTTTTTGAGTCCCATCCGGTGGAAGCTATGATAATGTAGGGTAGAGTTTCTGTCTGTGGGCTTGCGGAAGACTGTAGTGGACCAGTCTCCCACCTCTCTTAGTATTTTCACGTCCAAAAAATGGACGCAAGATGTACTATGTTCCCAAGTGAATTGAATACGCTGTGTGACTTGATTCCAAGTGTTGAGAAAAGTAATGAGGGTCTCATTAGAGCCTGCCCAAAGTAAAAAAATGTCGTCGATATACCGCAGATATAATCGACCATTTTCTTGCCAAAGGTCTTGGGAGAGAATGTGATTCTCTTCGAAGATTCGCATGAAAATATTGGCGTAGCAAGGAGCAGCCGAATTTCCCATGGCCGTACCGTTAAGCTGTAAAAACCATTTGTCAGAGACGGTGAAATAGCTATGATATAGCGTAAACAAAGTCAGTTCCATCAGAAATATTTTCAGATCTTGGTCAATGTCAGAATGGGCCAAAGTGCTCTCAATCGCATCAATACCCCCGTCATGGGGGATTGACGTATAAAGGGAACTAACGTCCACGGTGCACATGATGAGATGATCATTTTTTAGGGTATTCATGACTGGTTCTAATTTCAAGATGAAATCTGTTGTATCTTTTACAAAAGAATCCGCTGAGATGACAAATGGTTGGAGGTATTTATCCAAGAATTTTCCTACGTTTTCGTGAATGCTGTTTCTAGTAGACACAATGGGTCTACATGGCGGATTTGACGGGTGTTTGTGTAGTTTTGGTAGTAAGTACAAGACAGGAGGTCTAGGATTGGTGGGTGTGAGATATCTTTTGGTTTTGTCGTTAATAGTGCCATTGTCAAACGCCTTGTTGATGATGATCATCAAATCATTAGTATATTCCTTGGTGGGATCTCCAGGGAGAATGTCATATGTGTCGGTATCTCCGACATGAGCTGTGATTTTGTCCATGTAGAAGTTGGTATCCATGACTACCAGAGCCCCTCCTTTGTCTGCATTTTGACAGATGATGTTGGGATTGTCAGCAATTTTCTGGAGTGTGTTTCTCTCTTTACGGGTGAGGTTTCCCCGTTTCGCTGTCTGTATGAATGGAAGTTTTAAAATGTCTTGTCTGACTAAGTTCTCAAACGTGTCGATGATTTTGTGGCTTGATGGTGCCAAGAACGTGCTGTGAGGTCGTAGGCCTCTGAGCATGTCTTCCTCCTGTGTGGTGATCGGACAGATATTGCGAAAGTAGTGTTTCAAACGCATATTGCGTATCAATTTGAACGCGCTCACTTCAAGTTCCAATGTATTCGTACCAGAGGTAGGAACGAATGATTGTCCTTTCTGAAGGATGCGTGTTTCTTCGTCGGACAGGACCGTTGAGGAAATATTGATCACTAGGTTCTCTTCCATGTTCAGCGTCTTCCTTTTACTTTTTTGTTTTTCACAGGCGGTGTTTTTTCCGGTTCCTCGGCGGGTTTTTCCCCCCCGGGTTCTTTTTGTTGAGTGGTACCCGGCTCTAAAAAAGGAACCGCAGTGTTGTTAGAGGTACTGGGAGTTTGGGCATCAGTGTCTGGTCGGCTCTGTGCAGGTCTTGTTCTTTGATCATCCTCTGAGGATGAAGTTTCATTGGCGGAGAATGGATTATATGGCTTGTTAGGACGCCGGCGGGCGTATGCCTCGGCCCAGGAATAGACCTCGCCCAATTTGTAGTCTATAGTATCCCTTTTAAATTTCCTGAGTTTTCGCTCCTGTGTCTCCCGTATATGTTTATCCAATTGGATGTTGATATCCTCCAAGGATTTTTGTAATTCTTCGGCGGTCATGGTGTCGTCTAGTTCCTTTCTCACGTTTGTGATTTCTAGTGTAAGTTCCTCCAAAGTCTTAGATAGCTCCTCCACAATCAATAAAATAAGATCGAGGGAACATTTATTTAAGATCGAATACCAACGTTCCACAAACTTGGTATTATTTTTACAGAGAAGAGGTTTTAGTGGGACCCGTAGGCCACGGGGGATCCGTTGCACACGATGGTACCGGATGAGGGTACTTGCATGAAGTTTTTGATTAGAATGTTTTTTTAAAAGGTAGAGTAATTGACGAAGATTACTTTCTGCACTTCGGGTGTTGCCAGTGACGATGACATCCTCCTGTATCATCCCGTAGATTTTATCTGCATCATCTGTGGTGTATGCGAAAGTGCTTGCTTTCTGGTCGGTCATTCCAGAAACCGAATCAAAATTCATGGTGTAGGCGTGCTGAGTTCCAGTAGCAGAAAAATAGAAATGTTGAAGAAAGTGGTACTCGCACAGCAGGGTATTCCTTGAAAATGAAGACTTGTAAAGAGTTTTCGTGTGCAGGAGGGTGGAAAACACTGTCTAGCCTTGCAGTGTGTCAATGGACATAGTAGAAGAAGCTCTCCCGCCTAGGGAGAGAACAACCCAACGCACTACTTTCAAAGGACCAAAGGTCTGATTCATTACTTCAACTGTGAGGATATTCGTACTCAAGATGAAAGAATGTTCAAATGTGTGATTTATTCATATCCATATCAGGATTTCAATATAGATGGTACATGTCAATAATCTGTATTCCACACGTATGTTCGGGTGTGTTATCACATCACACAACCCAATGCATTTCGGGCATGGCCCGTCGTCAGGGGAATTACTCTACAAACAAAAACATACAAGAACCAAATGTAATACGCATGTAACAATATCAGCAAAAACCAAACTAGAATCCAATCCCAGTAAACGTGTGTTTGAAAAATGAGAAGTGCTCGACTACGTGAACGTGACAGAGAAGCGAGAGTATGTGACCCTGTAAATGAAATTATAGCCTTAGAACCAAAAGTCACAACCGAACCATAAACCATAGTGAAACGCTATATATAGTGACTACTTCAATCAAACGGGTGCACAAGATAGAATATATCTTCAGTAATCCAGTAACCACCACCAATCATGCAATAAGAAAACGAGTCCCCGATCGTGGGTACTTACTCGTGTGAATGTAACAGCGGGACTCCGAAGAGTTCCACGAGGTGAACGCGCAGTGAGAAAGCAGGAAGTCAGAATATACACGACAGTGAACATAGAGATAGGACTAAACGTAATGAATAGAGTGTGGGCGCCATCTTGAAAGGTGCAAACCAGTAAGGCAAAAGTAAAGTAGACAGATCAGAGATAATTCAACAAAACGGGATGACAAAAAGAATCACAAATAACATAAAAATTCAATGCGATCATTGAGACCCAACGGGGCCATCGTGGAAAGGTACCGGATCCAAAAGTTCTCTCTCTTTAGTAGGTGGTTCTTATTGTTGCATGTGATAGGAACTTGTTCCAATATTTGGAATTTAAGCTGAGCCACTGTATGTCTGTGCTCAAGGAAGTGGGTGGCAACACTAGATTTTTGATTTTCAGTTCGAATGTTGCTCTTATGTTCCAAGATTCTCGTGCGAATCATTCTCTCAGTGTGGCCCACATAGCATTTGCCACATGGGCATTTAAGAACGTAGATCACATTCTTGCTGCTACACGTTGCGTTGACCTTCAACTTGATAGGGAAACCTTTCATCGGGTGGTTCATGGTATTGCCTTGGATGCTGTTATGACAGTTGCTGCAATTGTGGCATGGTTTAAAGCCACTGTATATCACTGCGGATTTGGGACTGCTGGTGTTGTTCAGAATCTCTTTCAGGTTTCTGCCCCTGGTGAAGGCAAAGATGCACGCATCCTTCAGAAAGGACAATCATTCGTTCCTACCTCTGGTACGAATACATTGGAACTTGAAGTGAGCGCGTTCAAATTGATACGCAATATGCGTTTGAAACACTACTTTCGCAATATCTGTCCGATCACCACACAGGAGGAAGACATGCTCAGAGGCCTACGACCTCACAGCACGTTCTTGGCACCATCAAGCCACAAAATCATCGACACGTTTGAGAACTTAGTCAGACAAGACATTTTAAAACTTCCATTCATACAGACAGCGAAACGGGGAAACCTCACCCGTAAAGAGAGAAACACACTCCAGAAAATTGCTGACAATCCCAACATCATCTGTCAAAATGCAGACAAAGGAGGGGCTCTGGTAGTCATGGATACCAACTTCTACATGGACAAAATCACAGCTCATGTCGGAGATACCGACACATATGACATTCTCCCTGGAGATCCCACCAAGGAATATACTAATGATTTGATGATCATCATCAACAAGGCGTTTGACAATGGCACTATTAACGACAAAACCAAAAGATATCTCACACCCACCAATCCTAGACCTCCTGTCTTGTACTTACTACCAAAACTACACAAACACCCGTCAAATCCGCCATGTAGACCCATTGTGTCTACTAGAAACAGCATTCACGAAAACGTAGGAAAATTCTTGGATAAATACCTCCAACCATTTGTCATCTCAGCGGATTCTTTTGTAAAAGATACAACAGATTTCATCTTGAAATTAGAACCAGTCATGAATACCCTAAAAAATGATCATCTCATCATGTGCACCGTGGACGTTAGTTCCCTTTATACGTCAATCCCCCATGACGGGGGTATTGATGCGATTGAGAGCACTTTGGCCCATTCTGACATTGACCAAGATCTGAAAATATTTCTGATGGAACTGACTTTGTTTACGCTATATCATAGCTATTTCACCGTCTCTGACAAATGGTTTTTACAGCTTAACGGTACGGCCATGGGAAATTCGGCTGCTCCTTGCTACGCCAATATTTTCATGCGAATCTTCGAAGAGAATCACATTCTCTCCCAAGACCTTTGGCAAGAAAATGGTCGATTATATCTGCGGTATATCGACGACATTTTTTTACTTTGGGCAGGCTCTAATGAGACCCTCATTACTTTTCTCAACACTTGGAATCAAGTCACACAGCGTATTCAATTCACTTGGGAACATAGTACATCTTGCGTCCATTTTTTGGACGTGAAAATACTAAGAGAGGTGGGAGACTGGTCCACTACAGTCTTCCGCAAGCCCACAGACAGAAACTCTACCCTACATTATCATAGCTTCCACCGGATGGGACTCAAAAACAACTTGCCATATGCTCAGATACTCAGGGTGAAAAGAATCGTTTCCAGGCCTGATGAGAGCAAGACTCAGATCAAAACTGTCCTTGATCGTTTACGCGCAAGGGGATACCCTAATCCCATCTTGGATTTGGCTATCCAGCGAAGTGAGAAACTCAGTAGAGCATCTTTGCTACAACCGAAACGCAAGACCCCCACCGAACGTATGGTGGTAGTCTCTAAGTTTTCTAAAGCCTCTTCACAATTTCAAAGGATCATTCGTAAACATTGGTCTATCTTGACACATGAGTCTGATTTTAATGGTTTATTTTCAGAACCCCCCATCTTTGCCTTCACCAGGGGCAGAAACCTGAAAGAGATTCTGAACAACACCAGCAGTCCCAAATCCGCAGTGATATACAGTGGCTTTAAACCATGCCACAATTGCAGCAACTGTCATAACAGCATCCAAGGCAATACCATGAACCACCCGATGAAAGGTTTCCCTATCAAGTTGAAGGTCAACGCAACGTGTAGCAGCAAGAATGTGATCTACGTTCTTAAATGCCCATGTGGCAAATGCTATGTGGGCCACACTGAGAGAATGATTCGCACGAGAATCTTGGAACATAAGAGCAACATTCGAACTGAAAATCAAAAATCTAGTGTTGCCACCCACTTCCTTGAGCACAGACATACAGTGGCTCAGCTTAAATTCCAAATATTGGAACAAGTTCCTATCACATGCAACAATAAGAACCACCTACTAAAGAGAGAGAACTTTTGGATCCGGTACCTTTCCACGATGGCCCCGTTGGGTCTCAATGATCGCATTGAATTTTTATGTTATTTGTGATTCTTTTTGTCATCCCGTTTTGTTGAATTATCTCTGATCTGTCTACTTTACTTTTGCCTTACTGGTTTGCACCTTTCAAGATGGCGCCCACACTCTATTCATTACGTTTAGTCCTATCTCTATGTTCACTGTCGTGTATATTCTGACTTCCTGCTTTCTCACTGCGCGTTCACCTCGTGGAACTCTTCGGAGTCCCGCTGTTACATTCACACGAGTAAGTACCCACGATCGGGGACTCGTTTTCTTATTGCATGATTGGTGGTGGTTACTGGATTACTGAAGATATATTCTATCTTGTGCACCCGTTTGATTGAAGTAGTCACTATATATAGCGTTTCACTATGGTTTATGGTTCGGTTGTGACTTTTGGTTCTAAGGCTATAATTTCATTTACAGGGTCACATACTCTCGCTTCTCTGTCACGTTCACGTAGTCGAGCACTTCTCATTTTTCAAACACACGTTTACTGGGATTGGATTCTAGTTTGGTTTTTGCTGATATTGTTACATGCGTATTACATTTGGTTCTTGTATGTTTTTGTTTGTAGAGTAATTCCCCTGACGACGGGCCATGCCCGAAATGCATTGGGTTGTGTGATGTGATAACACACCCGAACATACGTGTGGAATACAGATTATTGACATGTACCATCTATATTGAAATCCTGATATGGATATGAATAAATCACACATTTGAACATTCTTTCATCTTGAGTACGAATATCCTCACAGTTGAAGTAATGAATCAGACCTTTGGTCCTTTGAAAGTAGTGCGTTGGGTTGTTCTCTCCCTAGGCGGGAGAGCTTCTTCTATTGTTGGATGATCTCAGAATCCTCTGGGGGTTGTAGTGGGGGTAGCGTCTGATTAGGTATTTGGGGCCAGTGTGGTTAAATGCCCGGAATGCAACAATTAGGATCTTAAAAAAGATTCTTTTGTGTAAGGGCAACCAGTGGAGGTTTCTCAGAGCGGTAGAGGCTGAAGACCTCCTGGGAAGTTTGAGCACCAGCCTGGCAGCCGCATGCTGAACGCTTTGCAGTTTTTTGAGTGAGGCTTTTTTCACACCAGCCATTAGACTGTTACAGTAGTCTATGCGCGAAAGGATTAGTGCCACAGCTACCGCCTTTCTAGCTTCCGTTGGTAGGAAGTCGAAATTTTTTTTGAGGGATTTAATGATTCCGAAACAGCTTCCTGCCACCTTCCTGATGTGCAGGTCGAAGGAAAGATCAGTATCGAAGGTGACTCCATGGTTGCGTGCGGTTGTGACGGTCTGAGGGGGGGCTGTGGAATCCTCTGGCCACCATAGATGAGGACTGAAGTTGACATTTTTCCCCATGGGGAGGATTTCTGTCTTACTTGAGTTACACTTGAGGTGGTTTGTTTCCATCCACAGAAAGACATCTTTCAGGCAGTTTTTTAGATTTTGTTCGGCAGTCGTAGAGTTATCCTCTAGCGGGACTATAAGTTGGGTATCGTCGGCGTATGATGTAACAGTGATGCCGAATGATTCGATCAGGGAGATCAGGGGAATAAGGTAGATATTGAAAAGCAAGGGGCTAAGAATGGCGCCTTGTGGGACTCCCGATCGAATCTTTTTCTCTGCAGAACTGAAAGGTCCTAGTGTGATGGTTTGGGATCTTTCTGTTAGGAACGATGTTATCCAGTCCAATGCCAGGTCGGAGATGCCGATGTCCCTAAGTCTGTCCAGGAGTATAAGGTGGGAGATGGTGTCGAACGCTGCTGTGAGGTCCAACAAGATCAATCCGGCGTTCTTTCTTTGGTCCTGTAACAGTTTTATGGAGTCAGTCAGTTCGATCAAGGCTGTTTCAGTCGAGTGCTGGGGGCGGAAGCCTGATTGTTGGGGGTGGAGGATGTTGTTCGTTTCCAGATGGTTTTTGAGCTCCCTATAGACCATTTTCTCTGTGATTTTCCCCAAAACTGGGAGAAGGGAGATTGGACGGAGGTTGGTCAAGTCAGAAGGGGATTTGTTAGGTTTTTTCATTAAAGGCTTGACAATGCCTTGTTTCCATGCACTCGGAACGATGCCAGTGCTGAGGGAGGTATTCACTATTGTGTTGATGATGGGATTAACAGTATCAATCAATTGGTGAAGGATTCTGGGAGGGCAGGAATCAGAAGGGGCTCCTGAGTTGCATGCTAGAATGACTTCCCTGGTTTGTGCTAGAGTGACCTGTGAAAAGGTCTTTAGGTATCCAGTTGTTTTTCCTTCTTGTTCCTGAGTGAAGGGGGACTGGGGGGTTTGGTATGGAGGAAAGTCTTTCTGAATAAGATTGATTTTCTCTTCGAAGAAATCTGCTATTTGATTGCAGAGATCTTGAGAGGGAGGTATTTCGGCCTGTAAGGCTTTAGGATGAGTGAAGGACTTCGCTATTGCAAACAGGGTTTTTTGCTTTTGCTTAGCCTCATTAATGGCTTTGGTGTAGAACTCTTTTTTGGCGCTTTTTATGATGGAGTGATAGCTTTTCCTTAGTTGGACATAGGAGTTTCTGTCCATACTATCATATGTTTTTCGCCATTTGCGTTCCCCTTTTTTGCAAAGCAGATGAGCCTTGGCTACTTCTGGCGTGAACCAGGGGGCGTTCCTTTTGCCTATGGTGTCCGTTTTCCTAATGCGTTTGGGTGGAGCACGTACTTTGATTTTGTGTAATATCCAGTTGTGGAAGAGTTGGGAGTCTAGTTCCACGTTACCACTCATGCTGGGGATATAAGTCTCAAAGGTAGGTTTGAGTTTAAAAGAATCTTCTACCTTTTTCCAGTTGACATGGTTCTCTGGAGATGAACTAGGTTTGGTTGTGTTTTTGGACTGCGGTGTTCTAATGAGAAACGGGATCAGGTTATGGTCTGTCCAGATTTGTGGGACTGGGGTATGGGTTTCTAGAAGGGGGAAGTTAGTACAGACCCCATCTAGAGTGTGTCCCGCTAGGTGGGTGGGTTGTTTAACTTTTTGCTGAAGGTTGAAAATTTCCAAAGTTTGTTGGAAGTTGAGTGTCTGCGCATCCCCTGTGGAATCGAGGTGCAGGTTGAAGTCACCCAGCAGGGTGACATGCGAATATCTGGTTAGGAGCTGACCAAGGGTATCGCTGAGAGAGTCTAGAAATTTGGTAGCGGTACCTGGGGGGCGGTAGACAAGTCCTCCAGAAAAGGAGGTGGACTCATTGAGTTTAATAGTGAATCCCAGGGATTCCGCTCCTTTTAATGAGTCAATGGTGAAGGTGTGACATTTGAAGGAGTTGCGCAGCAGCAGGGCTACTCCTCCACCTCTCCCCTTCAATCTGTCTTGCCTGAATATGGAGTATCCTTGTGGAAGAGCAGTGGCTAAGTCAGGATTACTGTTATCCGTAAGCCAGGTCTCCATAACGAGAAGACAGTCAAGATTGAATTCCTGGATAAGGTCTTTAATATCTTGGTTGTGGCAGGCCATGGATCGTGCATTAATCAACCCTCCGATAAAAGATGAATTGTCATCCCTAGAATTTATTTGAGGGTCCGGCGTCATGCCGGGGGAGGAGGTCCATCTGCATAACTTGCAGCTGAAAGGCCCCTTGATGGTATTGATGGCAACTCTGCAGGCACAGTTTATATCGCTGCGTAGGTTTAATAGAGAGCTGGCTTGATAACTTATCATAGGAGGCCCGAGTCCAGAGTTTCCTGCGCCTGTCGCGGTCTTGGCGCGGACGGGCGCAGACGGGCTTGCCTTAGGCGCGCCTTCGGCGCGCAAACGGCGCTCCCGCTGCGCTCATCCGCTGCGCTTGCGCTGGAGGCACATTTAGGTAGGGTGATTGTGGGCGTGGCCTGACAGGGGGCGTGGCCTCGCGTCTGAAGCGATGGCGTTCGTGGGAAAAAATGACACCAAACAGCGCTAATTCCGCTGAAGGTGACGAGCCTGCCTGGCGGTTATGCCCAGAGAAGGCTTCTTGTGCAGGTACCAAGTTTAAAAAACACAATAAACAAAGATTATACAATTTTTAAAAATAGGTGCAAGTATCTCCTCCGGCTTTCCGCCTCAGAGGGTGTTGAGTTCCAGTTACACGCGCTATTGGTCAGCGCTGCTTTAAAGGCTGGGATTGTGGGCGTGGCCTGACAGGGGGCGTGGCCTCGCGTCTGAAGCGATGGCGTTCGTGGGAAACAATGACACCAAACAGCACTAATTCCGCTGAAGGTGACGAGCCTGCCTGGCGGTTATGCCCAGAGAAGGCTTCTTGTGCAGGTACCAAGTTTAAAAAACACAATAAACAAAGATTATACAATTTTTAAAAATAGGTGCAAGTATCTCCTCCGGCTTTCCGCCTCAGAGGGTGTTGAGTTCCAGTTACACGCGCTATTGGTCAGCGCTGCTTTAAAGGCTGGGATTGTAGGCGTGGCCTGACAGGGGGCGTGGCCTCGCGTCTGAAGCGATGGCGTTCGTGGGAAACAATGACACCAAACAGCGCTAATTCCGCTGAAGGTGACGAGACTGCCTGGCGGTTATGCCCAGAGAAGGCTTCTTGTACAGGTACCAAGTTTAAAAAACACAATAAACAAAGATTATACAATTTTTAAAAATAGGTGCAAGTATCTCCTCCGGCTTTCCGCCTCAGAGGGTGTTGAGTTCCAGTTACACGCGCTATTGGTCAGCGCTGCTTTAAAGGCTGGGATTGTGGGCGTGGCCTGACAGGGGGCGTGGCCTCGCGTCTGAAGCGATGGCGTTCGTGGGAAACAATGACACCAAACAGCGCTAATTCCGCTGAAGGTGACGAGCCTGCCTGGCGGTTATGCCCAGAGAAGGCTTCTTGTGCAGGTACCAAGTTTAAAAAACACAATAAACAAAGATTATACAATTTTTAAAAATAGGTGCAAGTATCTCCTCCGGCTTTCCGCCTCAGAGGGTGTTGAGTTCCAGTTACACGCGCTATTGGTCAGCGCTGCTTTAAAGGCTGGGATTGTGGGCGTGGCCTGACAGGGGGCGTGGCCTCGCGTCTGAAGCGATGGCGTTCGTGGGAAACAATGACACCAAACAGCGCTAATTCCGCTGAAGGTGACGAGCCTGCCTGGCGGTTATGCCCAGAGAAGGCTTCTTGTGCAGGTACCAAGTTTAAAAAACACAATAAACAAAGATTATACAATTTTTAAAAATAGGTGCAAGTATCTCCTCCGGCTTTCCGCCTCAGAGGGTGTTGAGTTCCAGTGCTATTAATGCAAGAAGAAAGGAATTTCTAGCTCTTCGCCCACATATGAGACAATTAAACATTCGTTATGGGATTCTTCATCCCTGCCTCTGTAAAATAACTCATGAAGGTTCCATGCATTCCTTTGATGATCCTATTAAATTGAAGTATTTTCTGCATAATCTGTCTTCGCGCTCTGCCACTGGCTCTTCTCATCGTTTCTAAGCTTCCTGTATCTGTTTTCTTCTTTTTCCATTATGGCTGTTCAGAACTCTATTCTTTTTCTCTCCTTCGTTGTCGTTTCATCTGTTGTTGGTACTGCTAAGCCTCATGCTTCAGTCTTTGCTGTTTCCTCTTAGATCTGGATCCTTTTCCTTGATCTATCTTCTTTGTCTTCTATTCTTTTTCCCTTTGCTTTTCCTTTTTCATTTTATTTTTGTTTGCTCTTTATGTTTTGACATTATTTCATTTGTTGCATGTGTTCACAAGTGTTGTCATATATCATAATTTTTTTGTTTGCTAATGCACTTTTTATTCTCCCTTCATATATGGTGTTTATCTCCTTTCAACTGTTCCCTTGCATTGTGTCATCTCCTTCTGTGTAATACCTTCCCAACCATCCAATATGTGTAATATTGTCAAGTGGAATAGTTGTGGTCTTGGACACCCCATCAAGAGACAAAGGGTACTGTCTCATTTATCAAAATTAAATGCTCAGGTTTCTTTTATTCAGAAAACACACTGTAATGAAACAGAATCACTTAAGTTAAAACGTCAGTGGGTGGGTCAGGTTGTGTTTTCTCCTTCGTCTGGAAGTAAGGCGGGTGTAGCGATATTGTTTCATAAATCATTACATGTGCATATTGTGTCTACACAAAATGATACTGATGGACGATGGGTAATGGCTAAAGTAATCATACAAAATAAAGAGTTAGTTCTCTTGAATATTTATAGCCCTGTCAGACCTGACCCTGATTTTTGGAATTATATTAAGATTTTACACTCTTCTATTGATTGTTCTAACATTATTATTGCTGGCGAGTTTAATCAATGGATAGATCCTTTTTCTGACAGACTATCCAAGTGTAAATTTAATCCTGATAAATCCCACAAAGCCTTTCAATCTGCCATTGCCTCTCGTTCATTATATGGTACTTGGAAAACTTGTAACTCTGACTCTCTTGAATTTATTTTATTTCAAATGTTCATCAAATCTGTTCTAGGATTTACTATATTTTGGTTGGCAAATCCCTTCTCCCTTCACTTGTGTCTTCGGAGATCGGGTCTATTTTAATCTCTGATCATGCACCTGTTCTCTCTGTTTTAGATCTTCCCTTCAGTTCCCCTAAATTTAGTCGATGGAAGTTTAACAATTATTTGTTGTCTGATATCCTTTTCATTTCTGAGGCTACTAAGTTTATTAATGAATTTTTCACATTTAATACCCCTTCTGACACCTCTATCTGCAATAATTGGGATGCCTTCAATGCCTCTTTTCATGCTTTCACTATTTCATATGTTGCAAAAAAAAGAAAACTAATTGAAATAAATGCACAGCATTACTACAACACCTTAAACTATTGGAACATACATTCTTTACTTCTAAATCCCCTTCTGCCCTTCATGAATTGATTAAGGCCAAGTCTGAACTTAATAAACTGTCTACTGTTGATGTTTGCAATCTCCTTCTCAAAATTAAATCTAAATATCATGGAGGTCAAAATAAAGCTGGTAGGATATTGGCCAATTACCTAAAGATTAAATCTGAACGTAAAACTATTGGGCCTATTTTAAATTAATCTACCAATGTCCTAGCTTCATCGGATAATGACATTGCTAGTGTGTTTCATGAATATTACCATTCCTTATATTCCGATGATACACATCCTTCTCCTCAAAATTTAGATACCTTCTTTTCTGGTCGTCCCACTCCTCCTACCTTATCTCATGAATTTGATCTATTAGAGAAGGATGTTACTTTACAGGAGATAACTGATGGTATTAAGTCTCTGAAAAAGTCAAAAGCACCTGGACCTGATGGCCTTTCTGTGGAATTTTATTCTGCCTTTTCCGCTATCTTTAATCCCAAACATCTAGCTCTTTTTAACTCTTTTATTGCTGACTCTAAAGCTTCTGGCTCTTTCATGGAAGACTTTATTGTTCTTATACCCAAACCTGATAAGGATCATTCCCTATGCAAGAACTACCGTCCCATATCAATAATTAACTATGATTGTAAAATATTTGCTAAAATTCTTGCCACCCGTCTTGAAACCATCATCCCACTATTGGTTAAAACCGATCAATCAGGTTTTATTAAAGGTTGACTGGCTGCTGACAACGCTCTATTGTTTGCTAATGTCATCTCCTAGGCAAAAAAAAATAAATCCCCTTTGGCAGCAATCTCCCTAGATGCCGAAAAGGCTTTCGACCAAATTAATTGGCAATTCATGTTTAGAACACTTCAATGGTTTGGATTTGGCCCAACCTTCATTTCCTATATTAAATTATTATACTCTGAGCCCCGTGCTAGTATCTTTGTAAATAATCACTTCTCAAAATTGTTTTCCTTATCTAGAGCTACACGTCAGGGTTGTCCATTATCTCCCTTATTATTTGTTTTATGCCTTGAACCCTTTCTTGAAGGCATTTGTGTCAATAAGCTTCTCTTTGGTCTTCCATATAACTCCTTCGAAACTAAGATGTCAGCATATGCTGATGATATATTGATATATATGTCTAATCCCCCTCCCCCCTTTTTGGATGAGGTTCACCTGTATTCCAGTATTTCTGGATATAAATTTAACTCAAATACCTTGGGATATGGTTCTCTGATACCTTACATATCACAATTAAACACAAGTTCAATGCATTACTCACTAGGATTCAATCTCTATTACTTTCCTGGTCACCTCTACATTTGTCATGGTGGGGTAGGCTTGACACCATTAAAACGATGATTGTTCCTCATATCCTTTATTCATTATCTATGTTGCCTTTTCAAATCCCTCTATCATATTTATTACAAATTAATTCCATCTGTATAACAGTTCCTATGGAATAAAAAACATCCTCGTATTTCCCTTTCAAAACTTCAACGCCCAAATCTGAGGGTGGTGTGCGATTTCCCGACTTCAAAGCATATCACTCTGCATTCTTAATTAAACAATTTTTTGCCCTCTCTCATGAACTTGTTGACACCCCTATGCCTAGTTGGATTTCTTTTGAACGCTCCCTATTAAAAGATTTTTTGTTTCGTAATGCATTTTTCATGCCTAATTGGACCTTCATATCTAATCATCCTATTTTAAAATACTCCCAAAACCTACTATATAACATATTCGTGGATGGCTTTGACCCCTTTCAATGTTTCTTATCTTCTACTATTTGGTATAATAAATACATTAAATATAAAAGTAAATCGTTTTACTACAAAAATTGGAAGGAGAAGGAAATTATTTGTATCCATCCATTCATTCACCAAAATTCTGTTGTTCCCTTTTCTGACCTACAATCACAATATCATTTACCCGACACATTCCTTCACGAATATACATTAATCTCCAAAGCCTTGCAGACTCAATTTTTGATTTTACTAATGTTTCTACTTCACTTACACAATCTACACCTCTGAATAATATGTCTCTTGAACATAAGCCTAAAACAGCCCATATCTATAAATTACTATCATTACATGTTACTGAACGACCTAAATCCCCTACAGAGTTGGCATGGGAAAATGACCTATCTGTTACATTATCTATTTCTGATTGGGATAAATTATGGTCTAGGTTATTCAAAACTTCAGCTGCTGCTAGTATAACTCAGTCGTTAAACTTTATTTATAACAGAGCTGTGATTACTCCTGTTTGTATATCCAAGTTCTCTCCTTCCCCATCTCCTCTATGCTGGTCATGTTCTGAAGTTACTGGAACTTTAAAGCATCACATTTATGAATGTTCTAATGTTTTGACTTTTGACGTTCTATTTGGTCTATTTGTATGAAAGTTGTTAATTGTGATATAACACTATCACTGAAAAATTTGTTTTTTGGGTCATCTTCACCTTATTTAGATGTTGGTAATCCTATATCTTTATTGTTCGATCTATTTATTGCATTAGCTTTTAAAGTTATTCTGTCACACTGGAAAGATAACTCTAAACTATCTTCTGTTATTTGGTGGAACTTTATTTGTGATCAACATAGAATTGCTACTGTCTGTTCCTCCACTGTGCCTCAGAAAATTAAATCAGATCTTCTTTGGCTGCCTTTTACTTCCTATCTTTCTTCACATGCGCCTATATCTTTTTAGTTTCCCTTTCCCCTATTTTTCTTATAAGTTCTTTTTTCTTTTTCTTTTCTTCTTTCTTCTTTCTGTTTCTTTTCTTCATAGCATTTTCTCTCTCCACATTTATATATTCTATGTTCTTATATCATTTGTAATATGTTTATTATTAAAATAATTTCTTGTCATTTTTAAAACTCACTAAAACTTCTTAAACAAACAAAAAAAAGTGCTTTGAGGAATTCTCAATGCTAGCCTATGAGAGAAGTAGGTCTCACAGTAGTGAGAAATGGATTTAGCTGTTTGTTACTACCAGGACATGTAAAACTTAAACTTACATGTCCTAATTTTTACTCAAACAGCATCCTGACCTTAGGGTTAGCTAGGGCTTTATTATGTGTAATAAAAGGAGGGTTTAATCCTTGGCAGGTGGTTTTAAATGCCAGTCAAAGTGGTGATAAACTGCACCCACAGGCCTTGCAATGGTAGGCCTGAGGAAGGTTTAAAAGGCTACTTGTGTGGATGCTCAACCATTGCTGCAGACCTACTATTAGCAGTTAGATTACAGGCCATGGGTATAAGTATACCACTTTACAAGGGACTTAGAAGTAAACTAAATATGCTAATCAGGCATAGACCAATATAACCACGTTTCAGGGGAGAAGCAAATGCACTCTAGCACTGGTTAGTAGTGGTAAAGTGCTAAGAGCACTAAGATCAACAAAAACTGTAGGTAAGCGGGCAAACCGTTGGAGGAAGACCACCACAGTATGGTATTGTCTAGTATAGAATGGTATGGTATTGCCTGTCAGTGAATAAAATGGTATGGCCTGTCATTCTATAGTATGGAAAGATATGATAAGATGTGTTATGGACTGTCATTGTATGGTATGGTATCGCACAAACTACTTTCCGTAGCTACATTGTTAGCAGAAGAGACAAAGCACAGAAAAACATGCAGTTGCAAGACCTGCCGCAATAAAATGGTGAAAGTGCATGCTGAAAAGAAAGAAATTGCTTTTAAACATGAAATAAGTCAGTGGATACAGTGTCCTTCTAGAGGATACGAAACCAACGTTCTAATGAAGATTGCATTCAGAAAACAAACAAAGTGCTTTTAAACATTAAATAGGTCAGTCGCTGCAGTGTTGAAGTGCCTCAATCTGAGAGAGAGCAGTGGAAGAACAATAATAAAGACATGAATCAGTACTTGGTCTATGCTTCATCAAAGAAACAAACACATGAAGAGATAAAGAAAAACAGCTTGCACTTACAAATAAGAAGCAAGGAAATGAGAGTGACAATGAAGCCAACCAAACGCAAGTAATGGGTGGGCTCTAAATCCCAGTTAAGTTTAAGTCAACAAAAGATCTCACAAGTATCAGTGCATTATCCGTATCAGGTGAAAAGTAAAAAAAAAAACAGACTCCAGGAGCAGAATTCTTGGTTTCAGCGCCAATTGAAGAAACAGTTTAGTTTGGGCATGTTCAGGTACTGCTGCAACAAAACTAGGAGGCATATTTACATGGGGATTGCACCACTGGAATGTCACTTTTTTGTTGTTCTGGTGGCACAGTGCCCTGCACCATATTTACAAAGGAGTGCTACGCCACTTTTTGTGGCTTAACTCCACTTTGTAAATATGGTACTCTTTCACGCAGGTATTTGCGTGAAAGGGTGGTGCAATGGGTGTTGCTTTGGGTGTTCCACCGCAACACCCATGCATTTTGGAAATGGCAGAGGGTGGTGCCGCAAGATTTGCTGCAGCTCTGAGCTCTGTCATTTCCTTGTAAATATGCCCCTGTATGTCTACTAAAAAATGTGATTTTCCATAACTCACATAGAATGATTAAATACACTTGATAATGTGGGGGAAAGGAAGAGAACAGCATAAATAGTATACATGAGGACACCATAGACAGTGCCTAACCATACATAGGGCTCTTCAATCGAATTTTATATTTCTCTAAAAAAAAGGATATCAATCAAAGAGAAAAAGGACTTCCATCAAATAAGCAACTTTTTTAAAAGTCCGAATATAACGGATCAGTTAACGGATGACATGAGAAGGATGGAATGAGAGTTTTAAATTAAAAAAATGTCAACAGATATGACAAACAGTTCATGATGTGGAAGCACCTTCATTTCCTTAACTTTACAATATTGTTCTGTTTTATCACTTTTTCTAAAAAGCTATTACCTGTAGTTGGAGATTAATAAATGCTCAGCTGTTGGTAACATACTTGATGCCAGCACGTGTCATTTAGGACGGGATTACTACAAAGGACAAAGCACATATTTGGAAACCCGGGATGGAAAACAACATGCACTTTGCCCGTCAGAAGAGTGGGCAGTGGTTGCTACACCAGACAAAGCTAAGAAGCCAAAACACCTCAGAAGGCCTGTTGTTGGAAAAGTTGTGTTACTCCCGTACCGACTGCCAGTACCGACTGCCATAAAATGTAGCTTGGATTTTCCAGGTTGTGGCTAGGCAAAAGGAAACACATTTATTTAACAGAACACATCAGCAGTAGTATGCATGCCAAAGCATTTAATGGGGTTTGGAGAATTCTTCACCGTGAAACTGTGTCGTTTTCTAGAACTGTATCATGCTATTTTAAGTGAAATGGTCTGCAGGGGAGATGGTAGTGTCCTTCATAGTTTTATAAAACAAAATAGGCAATGCTGTAAGACTATTTCAGGCAATTGTAAGGATATCCTTTAAACTTTTAGAATTACTTGGAAGAGGGATTTGGCCAACCTCTAACACTACCTCATACATCGGAAGAAATATTTAATTATCTTGAACATTGGCATCTTTTCCCATTACAAATCCTAAAGGTTAGTAGAATGTAGGCTCAATAAATGATTTCAGAGCATTAAAGACAAGCATTGACAAAACCAATAAATACTGGCCTTGGGCACAGTGCAAAGGTTTACTTTTTTCATTTATTTCAAACATATGATCAAGAAAAGAGCTCCTGTTTGTGTGTGTGTGTGTGTGTGCGCGTGTGTACCTGTGTTTCTTTATGCAATAATGTGCACACATACACATATTCCTTCATATTCTCATTTCTCATTCCTTTGAGAAAGACATTTTCATTCTCATGGTTATCAGCTATGTGATTTCTGGTGCATTGCCTTGGGATAAGTTTTGGACAGTCACTTCCAGGGCCTGAGACCCTAGGCACTCCCGAGGTTAGGGGTCATGGGTGACATCATTTTCTGGTCACACTGGCTGGAAATGATTGCACTACAGGAGAGGGTGGTGGTGGGGCAGGGTGCAAAGTAATTTCCATCTCAGTGGCCATCATGACATCATTTCCAGACCAGAGACTTCTGGATTAGTGGTCACAGGTGACATCAGTACCTCGTCACATGAGCCAGAAATGACGCCTTCATGACTTTATTTCTAGAGGAGGGACTTTCAGGGTAGGGGTTACCAGTGACATCACTAGCGTGTAACATGGGCCGGAAGTAACTTCACTTCGGAAAGATGGTTTTAGTAAGTTCAGTAAACTAGCTACTCAATTCAAAAAAGAAAGATGGGTGGGAGGAATTTCATTTTGGGTTTCCTTTAAAGTAAGTTGCACATCTCAGCAATTAAAGATATGGAGCAATGAGTTTAATATTCTACATCTGAGCCTAACAGAAGTGGGTTTTGAATGTATGTAGCACTCCACGTTGGTCCCCACAGGTTCACAGGTATTTGGCATGGTCTGGAGGATTATGTGAAGGGTCTCAAAGATTCCAACATGTCTAGGAAAGATTATTTGTCATTGATTTGCAGGAATTCTAACACCTTGCCTACACATGACATATTCAATAGGAAGACACTGAGAGGACCTGTACAGAGGTACCCCAAAGCACAAGTTGGAGAAGACTGAGCAAAAAGCAGTGCATTTTTTATTGTTCCTTTTAAAATTTGGATTGCGTTTTTTGATCTGTCATACCAAGTAAGATTCGCAGGATTGTAACATCTACAACTTTGTCGCCAAATCCTCCCTTATTGAGAACTATGTAATTAAAATGAAAGGATGCAAAGGAATGGCTAACATGGAGGTTCTACAAAGTGTTAAAACACTTATGATCCCATTGTAACACATCAGTATTTTAACGGGGGAAAGGGTGTCAGATGAAAATACAGAACAGAGTACTAATAGCTATTTCCCAGAAGTCATCTTGTCTAAAGACAGGAAATTAGTCCTTTGGAACCATGACAAATTCCAGAATAAGATTCAATTACTCCTTCACATAGTACAGTTAGGTAATTTATCTGAGATGAAACTGTGGTGAGTAATGCTACCATTGTGGATTGCTTTGAAGCAATGCTGACTGAGATAAAACTAAGGTCTGATTAGATCAAAAGGTCCAACCACAGTCCAGCTACACAGGACTTTTGTAACCAGTCCAAGAGGACTAAAATATGAAACATAAATATTTTCTAGACATTCATAATTCAACATCTCCTGCCATCAAATGAAGATTTATTTCAAAGTATAGGAGGGAATACAAATATCTACTAGTCAGAAGGAAAAAGACGGCATGCACAGTCCAGAGCTTTGATAGAACTGAAGGTAGCATCTGATATGGAGGGGGATACAAAAAGTACTGAAAGCATATTTCTAATGTAGAGAAGGAAATGGTGAACTAACAGAATTGGTATCGTGGGCCCAAGAAATATCTGAGATATTTTAGGAACCTATACATGAAAGATTGACGTGTAAGTGGTAATTGCATGGAAACGAATGAGCCCTCAATGTGGGAAAATGTGTTCTTGAACATATTGGTCCCAGAAGTAGACAGAACACTTCTTAGTATGAAAAGGCATAAAGCACCATGTCCTGACCTAAATCTGATTGACCTGTTTTGATAAGGAGCCTACATCCGTTCTTATCAAGGTTTTCAATGCTACTTCCACAATTGCTGTGATACCAACTTTGAGGAGGTCTGCAATTCTTGTTCCATTGCACAATAAAGGCAGTTGAGGAAAGTCAGACTTCGTTAATCAAGAGAAGTGGTGGTTATCTCTACACAAAATGGCAGTAGACAACTCTCTCTTGAGTAGAATAAATTGGATTGCACACTGATAACAATGCCATAGTCCAGTAATGACCTTCGGGCAAATGCAGTAATATGTTTGAGATTAAAAAAGGAGCCAGGCAGGTTGGTGTTTTAGCATCGGTCCTTATTTAGCCTATTTTCAAACAATGTGGTTGACCATTTATTAAAAGCAGATGTTCGATTCAAAGCGGACAAGAAGGACCTAATTCTGTTTTTGCAGCTGATGTGGCTTTGTGAGCTAGGCCTGGATATGCACTACACAGATATTAGAGAGTTTTATAGTGTATGGCATGTCAAAAAACCTAATTATAAATACAATGTAAACTAAGGACATGCTATTAAAATCAACTACTCAGCTTAGAAAAAACCTTAGGGTTCATGATGTGCCAATAGAGTGTGTATGTCACTACAAGTACCTGGGCATATGGTTAAATAAGCAGCTAGGGTGGAAAGCCCAGATAAATAAGGCATGTACCCTCTACAAGGGCTATGTTCGGCTTCAAACAAAAGGTTGGCAGCAAATCAATAAGCATAACTCTGCAAATCTTTCGGCAAAAAAGTTGCTTTAGCTACATTGTATGCAGCAGAGATATGGGCGTATTGCTAATCAAACAAGCTATATGTAGGAAAAATAATTTCTTATGGTCCTTTTTATTACTGTTAGGTCTCGCAACTCCATTAGTGCCTCCGTACCTGGAGCTTGGTATATCTACTACAGCAGACCAGGCCGTTCTGAAGCCTGTGTTATCTTTGGTCTGACTACACAAAAATCACCAATTTTGGGAATGGCTACATATGGAGGAAGAAGCAGTAGTAATTGGTAGTGATATGTTAAAAACCTCCTAGCATCTTTACAGCTAGAATGCTACTGGAAGGACTCCCCCTGGATTAGCCCAGATGCGATAGATATAGTTTGAAGTTGATAAAGGACTAGAGGAAAAAATATCTAAAGTTGGGGATTCATTTTCTTGGCAGGGTACCCCATAAATAAAATGGAATTAGGGACGGAAGAATACCGAAATGCGATTTATCCAGAACTATTATATATAAGGTTCAGACTGGGCACATTTCCAACTAGGGGATACCTAGTAAGATGTGGTAAGAGCCAGGGTGTGATGATTATTGTGATTGCACGCTTAGTGGGAAAGGTTCTATGGCAAACCTTCTGGTATTCTACCCAGTTTAAGAGAGCTCATAGACTGTGGCCCTCTCCTCTATTTGGTCTATAAAACAGTGGGTATGTATTGGAGGCTTTGCCTCTATGCTTGAGGTCATATAAACACCTAATATATTGTTCTGAATCCTCATAGGTATGGGCAGTATGGCCACAAATGAAATTAAATTAAATTAAAATGTTGAGGTACTAGGAATCTACTTGTTGGAATATATAAATATAAAAAAGTTATATAAAATGCATTTTTTCATAAATTAAATGGGTATATATTGTTAATAGAAATGCAGTAGGCCATGATTTCTCCCTGCCAAATGGCTTTATGTCTGTGATACTATAGGAGAGAATAGAAATGAATATTTTAATTGTGCGATAATAGTGTTTTAATGACTGTTTTAACTATCTGTCAGGTAATAAATGAATGTACATTTTGGATAATAATGAGATTTTTATATATTAAGACTATTGCTGATGGCAATCAATAAATACATTGAATAAATTAGATCAGCTATTAAAAAAATTAGGCAAATGTTTTTAATAGTTATACATCTAGTTCGATGGTGAAGTCACATTTTTAAAAAAAAGTAACTTTTAAAAAGTCATCTTTCTCTGTCTGAATTTCCTAGAGGCTAATTTGCATTAGCTCTCCAGTTTGTCTCAGCCTGTTCCTGGCCTGAATAAGGTGTAGATGAAATGTGAAATGCCTCCCAGAAGAAAACAACAGGCTTACCTTAATGGGCAGAGATAACTCCTCTGAAGTCCACAATATAATCGAAGTAAGGGCTGTGGACATCCTGTGACTACCCACTGTCAAATCCTGCTTGACAGGTCTTTTGAGTCACCTGTAACACTTAAGGCAAACTTGAACAGGAGCGTACAGGATGCCAAGACAATTCTTTAGTATCTGATTGCTGAAGGACCCTGCTTTTGCCTTATTAGACTTATGTCTCTAGATTTGTTTTGGGTACAGTGCCTGCTTTAAACTGGATTATATTGTTAGATGTGGAGGAACAATGGTGATTTGTTTGTGGCCCTACCTCCTAAACCCCCAACCCCCCAAATATGCCACGATCTCTACTAGAGGATTTCTCCTTGTGCCCCCACACGCGGCGTGTGTAGAGATCATAGCATATTGGCACGAAATTACCCCCAACGTTAGGAGGCTCATGAGGCTAACAAGATTGAGGAAACAAGTTGTGCAATTAGCAGACAACTTGGACATATTCCTGTAGGTACATTGTAGCCTGCATTACATTTTTTCACTTTTCTGTAAATACAAACCACATTTTTACATAGTAACACGTGAGTAAGGTGGGGAGTTGTGCACCCCGTCTTGAAGAAGGAGTTGATCTCCGAAACATGTTGACGCACACAAGAGGTGATGTACATAACGTAACATAGACACCTCATAGCACACATTTTATTAGTATCAGTCCGGGGGCCCATTAAAAAAATGTTTTAGTTCACCCCACGAGCTAGGCACTTTTTAATTCATTACTCACTTGTAAACCCCACCACTCATTCACATTAACATCCAACCCTCAGACACACCACCCATAGTCATTGAAATAAGTGCTCCTGCGTAGTCGTAGGTAGTAGCACGCCACATCCCGTAAAGGGGTGCGAAGACCCCAATGATAAGGTATTACACCAAGCGTCCTTTTGGTGTGTGAGGGGTATTTTAAAAACACTATGTGCTCCCCACTATTGTAGGGAACACTTGACAGCTATTGGTGGATTCTTTTTGTTTATACATATACACTAGGGAGAACGAATCCACTCGATCAGACTCTCTCTCTCCCCCTCTTTGTTATTCCTATGCTCTCAGAAGTATACCTGAATGCCAGAGATACATTTTGTATTACCATCTGTTACACAATTGTTGAAAAACCTGAAACTGAGATAGGAAGAAGAGGAGAATTATTCAAACAAATAGCAAAGGGATGTTCTTTTCTAAGTGATGTGCCACATAATGTCACTTCATCATCTACTAAAATTAAAAGGTATTCTCAGTACTGTCAAAAGCTGCTTTGACACTTACCCAGAGGACTTGAACACTCATTTCTCAGCTTAGCTTCAGCAGTTTCACTCATATGTGTCATATGGTCTGTGCAAAGAAAAAAAGTAAAAACAAGATTCAGTCATGCTGAACTTTGCAAAATAATTGTAGAAGACATTATTGAACACGCCTTTCCAAATGTCGACATTTGATTTAGTATATTTTTAACATTAATTGTCACAAATTACTCAGATGAGGATCCATTTTCTGAGTTGAATAATAAAAATCCCAACAGAACAACTATACAACAAGGCAGGCTGGATGTCTTATTTCTACTAAGTATAGAAGCAGATTAGTTTGAAGGATCTGATCAAAGACTTTGCACTTACAAAAATTCAGATAAAACTTTTCAAATATAAATGAAGTGAAATAATACGAAAAATAAACATAATTTCCCATCATAATCTAAGTTTTGTTTCATTTCGAAAAATGACATTTTATTTTGTTGTTTATTATTGTTTATATTTTGAATTAGATGTTTCTGGAGGAACGAAAATCTTTGAAGTGCTTAGGGCCTCTAAAGGTCTTAATGTGACTCTGCATGTAGGAGAATAATGTCTAAGAAAACAGCTTGAGGCACCTTTTTATTAATTAGACTAACTATGTTATTTATTCTTCTTAAAATGTGTTGTTAATCCTTCTTTATTTAAAAAAAAAAAATATATACATGCAACAATATTCAGGAAACATTTATGAGCCTTATTTCAGTGCTTCGGACAGTATTAAAAAAGTCACAAAATCCTGTGAGAAAATCTCTTATATTCAGAAACAGATGGGGGCGCTATGGCAGTATAATATAAACTCATTCAGGTTATGTGGTTTAGTCCAATGCAGACAGTGTTTATTCTATTCAACTTTTATATGCTAGTGGTGAGGTGGTGGTTGATCATCACGTCAGTAACAGGTTCTCGAGTAGCAAAAAGTCACCAATAGATGTTGGAACTTCCATGTTTTATTTTGTGGAAGCATTCATGCTCTCACGTAATTCAGTTCAAACTGGTGGTTATAAAACCAAGACATCCTGTGCATTCTACATGATAGTTTTGTACAAAAGAGGTTTGACTTTCAAACCCAATGATCTACATCAACTGAAGTTATATTTTTATATTTGCCATACTATTATTATGTGTATGATTTTTGTTGTTGTTTTTTGTGTGCAGAGAAACGTTTGTGAAGGAAGTGCAGTGGTATATGTTGATGCGGAGGAGCTCGTGATCATGTTTCAAACAGGGTAGGAGTAAAATTGCAGTGGTATGAATCGGCAAAACAAGCATAAACGTCTAAGTAATGCAGAACAATTTCATTCATAGCTGGTGTGAGTGATGTGAGAGATGTGAAAAGAGCATACCTCATTGCAATGGCTGTCAACTTCAATGTACTTGCCATCTGTAGGGTCATCTCCGCCGGGGTACCCGTAAATGAACACCCCACATAATGAGCTTGGTATAACTTGTTGTTATTCATCTGCATGTAACTGCAAACTCAACATTCTGAAGCAGCCTTTGTTGCAATACACGTAATAAATTATATCATAGCTATAGGGAGTTTATCAGGAGCCAAAAGGGTTCAGTCATTGTTAACTCGCAGGATACAACATCTCCCCCACTGTTAAATTAAAAGGTACCAATTTTACAAAAGATGTTTGACCAGAAACTGTTGTGCGAAGTTGAGACCTGCCACCATCATGATACAAGATGTGATGTGATGGTGAAATGGCAACAGCAGTCAATAGTGCTTTAGAAACAGATCAGTCTCTCCTTCATCATCGGGATCTGATGAACAAGGACTCAAACCCCGAAAGTGATTAGAGTCTTTGGTAATTCACTTCCCAGGGCACTGCGCAGTTACAGTATGTCCTTTAGTTGACTCCACTTGGAAAGGTTCTGCAATAAACGGAGCATCAGATTTTCTTTTCTGCATCTGCCAGGCAAAGCCTCTGGCTCCTCCTTGGAAGATGATGTTTTATGCATGTCATCTTCAGTAAGAATATGTTTTCATCTTTTGTTTCTGAACCAAGTCCCTAATACAAGTTGCATTCTCATCTCTTACTCTCTTATTGACCCACTGGGGTACTTTTGTTGTCATTGCTCTCCCTAACATCAATGTTGAATTTCACTGGTGGTCGAGTGAAGTGTTGAACAGTAAGCTCACAATGTAGAGTTTGAAATTTTGTAAATTGAGCTTTTTAAGTGTAGCACGCTTCACAGTTTTTTTTTAGCAAACTCATAAATCTCTCAACCAGCCTTTTGGGCTGCAGCCACAGTGCAGTACTTTTTTGATGGTTATATATTAAGCCTTTGATTTCCCAACTATTAAAAGGTGAACATTGTTATGTTTTAGAATCTCACAATGATGCCATCCAGTCTCTCAATGACTCATTCTTGAGTTGTGAATGAGAGATCCTCAATTAATGGAAATCTCGAGTATTCGTCCACAATAACACGGAATGCCTGTTGTCGAGTGGACCGAAAAAGTCAATGGCTATTCTCTCCCAGGCATGCTTTGGGAGATTCAACATGTTTAGGGTGTGTTGAATAACTTTTTTAGATTGGCAGTTGCATAGATGACAAGCCTTTAATTCCTTTTCAGTTTGCTCATCAATATGGAAACCAGACTCGGAGAGCTTGTTTTTTGGCAATGATTCTACTATGTCCTTCTTAGGCCACTGCAATCCTTTTCTGCGGTAGACTCTCCAGAATCAGGATTCTTGACCCTCGCAATATAACACCCTCTTGTGATATGGACAGTTCATTTTGACATTTCTGTAATTTTGATATTTAAGCTCACTGATGAGATGTCGAGCTGGTTCCATGACTGATGTTTAATTATATCTTTGAACGTTAGTATGTCACTATTGCGGCTCGTGGCAGTGATGATCTGGACTAACAAAATGGCAGCGGTTGTGTTTGAATGTAGTGCCATGACCTTGAATAAACCTCTGGAAAGCATTCAGCAGAGTTTGAATTGCCAAATATTGTCAGTAGAGGTTGATGATCAGTTACCAGCATAAAAGGCTTTCTGTACAGAAATACATGGATTGTTTACATGCAGACTTCACAGCTGAACTTTCTTTCTAAAGTTATGAATAAGCATGTTCTGGTTCAGGCAAACCACTACTTGGGTATGCCACAATATGCCTTTGAATATTTAGGTGTCTGCTGTGCAAGGATAGCACCTAACCCAATTGGGCTAGCGTCAACAACAACCTTAGGATAAAGTTTCAGATTGCAATAAGCCATTGCAGTAGCATTCTCAATGGCTTCTTTGATTTCCGCAAAACTTTTCTCACATTTATGTAACCACTGAAATAAAACATTGCTTTTTCATCAACTTTCTCAGTGGAGCACTTACAGGGGCAAAGTCTTGTATATCTCTAGGCGATACAGAAAAGGGGGTGGTGATGAACAGAGTGTCTGAATTAAGCAGACCACTCTTACCCAGTCCAAAGATCAGGGCTTGATCCATCACCGTTATTTATCTCACTGCCCCATCCCAGCTCAGAACCTGGCTATATGCAAATTAGTCTGTCCCTGGCCCAGTGCATCATGGGAACAGGGCAGACCAAACTACCAAGCCAATTCTTCACCAGAAAGGAGACAAGCTACCGGGGACCGGTTTCTGGCATTTCAGCCTCTTCGGCCCGGCTTGCTTGAATCCTGATGGAGCAGTGAGAAAGGGACTCATGTCTGAGTATACCCTGCCACCCCTATAGTGGCCAAAAACGATACAGAAAAGGGGGTGGTGATGAACAGAGTGTCTGAATTAAGCAGACCACTCTTACCCAGTCCAAAGATCAGGGCTTGATCCATCACCGTTATTTATCTCACTGCCCCATCCCAGCTCAGAACCTGGCTATATGCAAATTAGCTGTCCCTGGCCCAGTGCATCATGGGAACAGGGCAGACCAAACTACCAAGCCAATTCTTCACCAGAAAAGAGACAAGCTACCGGGGACCGGTTTCTGGCATTTCAGCCTCTTCGGCCCGGCTTGCTTGAATCCTGATGGAGCAGTGAGAAAGGGACTCATGTCTGAGTATACCCTGCCACACCTATAGTGGCCAAAAACGATACAGAAAAGGGGGTGGTGATGAACAGAGTGTCTGAATTAAGCAGACCACTCTTACCCAGTCCAAAGATCAGGGCTTGATCCATCACCGTTATTTATCTCACTGCCCCATCCCAGCTCAGAACCTGGCTATATGCAAATTAGTCTGTCCCTGGCCCAGTGCATCATGGGAACAGGGCAGACCAAACTACCAAGCCAATTCTTCACCAGAAAGGAGACAAGCTACCGGGGACCGGTTTCTGGCATTTCAGCCTCTTCGGCCCGGCTTGCTTGAATCCTGATGGAGCAGTGAGAAAGGGACTCATGTCTGAGTATACCCTGCCACACCTATAGTGGCCAAAAACGATACAGAAAAGGGGGTGGTGATGAACAGAGTGTCTGAATTAAGCAGACGACTCTTACCCAGTCCAAAGATCAGGGCTTGATCCATCACCGTTATTTATCTCACTGCCCCATCCCAGCTCAGAACCTGGCTATATGCAAATTAGCCTGTCCCTGGCCCAGTGCATCATGGGAACAGGGCAGACCAAACTACCAAGCCAATTCTTCACCAGAAAGGAGACAAGCTACCGGGGACCGGTTTCTGGCATTTCAGCCTCTTCGGCCCGGCTTGCTTGAATCCTGATGGAGCAGTGAGAAAGGGACTCATGTCTGAGTATACCCTGCCACACCTATAGTGGCCAAAAACGATACAGAAAAGGGGGTGGTGATGAACAGAGTGTCTGAATTAAGCAGACCACTCTTACCCAGTCCAAAGATCAGGGCTTGATCCATCACCGTTATTTATCTCACTGCCCCATCCCAGCTCAGAACCTGGCTATATGCAAATTAGTCTGTCCCTGGCCCAGTGCATCATGGGAACAGGGCAGACCAACTACCAAGCCAATTCTTCACCAGAAAGGAGACAAGCTACCGGGGACCGGTTTCTGGCATTTCAGCCTCTTCGGCCCGGCTTGCTTGAATCCTGATGGAGCAGTGAGAAAGGGACTCATGTCTGAGTATACCCTGCCACACCTATAGTGGCCAAAAACGATACAGAAAAGGGGGTGGTGATGAACAGAGTGTCTGAATTAAGCAGACCACTCTTACCCAGTCCAAAGATCAGGGCTTGATCCATCACCGTTATTTATCTCACTGCCCCATCCCAGCTCAGAACCTGGCTATATGCAAATTAGCTGTCCCTGGCCCAGTGCATCATGGGAACAGGGCAGACCAAACTACCAAGCCAATTCTTCACCAGAAAGGAGACAAGCTACCGGGGACCGGTTTCTGGCATTTCAGCCTCTTCGGCCCGGCTTGCTTGAATCCTGATGGAGCAGTGAGAAAGGGACTCATGTCTGAGTATACCCTGCCACACCTATAGTGGCCAAAAACGATACAGAAAAGGGGGTGGTGATGAACAGAGTGTCTGAATTAAGCAGACCACTCTTACCCAGTCCAAAGATCAGGGCTTGATCCATCACCGTTATTTATCTCACTGCCCCATCCCAGCTCAGAACCTGGCTATATGCAAATTAGTCTGTCCCTGGCCCAGTGCATCATGGGAACAGGGCAGACCAAACTACCAAGCCAATTCTTCACCAGAAAGGAGACAAGCTACCGGGGACCGGTTTCTGGCATTTCAGCCTCTTCGGCCCGGCTTGCTTGAATCCTGATGGAGCAGTGAGAAAGGGACTCATGTCTGAGTATACCCTGCCACACCTATAGTGGCCAAAAACGATACAGAAAAGGGGGTAGTGATGAACAGAGTGTCTGAATTAAGCAGACCACTCTTACCCAGTCCAAAGATCAGGGCTTGATCTATCACCGTTATTTATCTCACTGCCCCATCCCAGCTCAGAACCTGGCTATATGCAAATTAGTCTGTCCCTGGCCCAGTGCATCATGGGAACAGGGCACACCAAACTACCAAGCCAATTCTTCACCAGAAAGGAGACAAACTACCGGGGACCGGTTTCTGGCATTTCAGCCTCTTCGGCCCGGCTTGCTTGAATCCTGATGGAGCAGTGAGAAAGGGACTCATGTCTGAGTATTCCCTGCCACACCTATAGTGGCCAAAAACGATACAGAAAAGGGGGTGGTGATGAACAGAGTGTCTGAATTAAGCAGACCACTCTTACCCAGTCCAAAGATCAGGGCTTGATCCATCACCGTTATTTATCTCACTGCCCCATCCCAGCTCAGAGCCTGGCTATATGCAAATTAGTCTGTCCCTGGCCCAGTGCATCATGGGAACAGGGCAGACCAAACTACCAAGCCAATTCTTCACCAGAAAGGAGACAAGCTACCGGGGACCGGTTTCTGGCATTTCAGCCTCTTCGGCCCGGCTTGCTTGAATCCTGATGGAGCAGTGAGAAAGGGACTCATGTCTGAGTATACCCTGCCACACCTATAGTGGCCAAAAACGATACAGAAAAGGGGGTGGTGATGAACAGAGTGTCTGAATTAAGCAGACCACTCTTACCCAGTCCAAAGATCAGGGCTTGATCCATCACCGTTATTTATCTCACTGCCCCATCCCAGCTCAGAACCTGGCTATATGCAAATTAGTCTGTCCCTGGCCCAGTGCATCATGGGAACAGGGCAGACCAAACTACCAAGCCAATTCTTCACCAGAAAGGAGACAAGCTACCGGGGACCGGTTTCTGGCATTTCAGCCTCTTCGGCCCGGCTTGCTTGAATCCTGATGGAGCAGTGAGAAAGGGACTCATGTCTGAGTATACCCTGCCACACCTATAGTGGCCAAAAACGATACAGAAAAGGGGGTGGTGATGAACGGAGTGTCTGAATTAAGCAGACCACTCTTACCCAGTCCAAAGATCAGGGCTTGATCCATCACCGTTATTTATCTCACTGCCCCATCCCAGCTCAGAACCTGGCTATATGCAAATTAGTCTGTCCCTGGCCCAGTGCATCATGGGAACAGGGCAGACCAAACTACCAAGCCAATTCTTCACCAGAAAGGAGACAAGCTACCGGGGACCGGTTTCTGGCATTTCAGCCTCTTCGGCCCGGCTTGCTTGAATCCTGATGGAGCAGTGAGAAAGGGACTCATGTCTGAGTATACCCTGCCACACCTATAGTGGCCAAAAACGATACAGAAAAGGGGGTGGTGATGAACAGAGTGTCTGAATTAAGCAGACCACTCTTACCCAGTCCAAAGATCAGGGCTTGATCCATCACCGTTATTTATCTCACTGCCCCATCCCAGCTCAGAACCTGGCTATATGCAAATTAGTCTGTCCCTGGCCCAGTGCATCATGGGAACAGGGCAGACCAAACTACCAAGCCAATTCTTCACCAGAAAGGAGACAAGCTACCGGGGACCGGTTTCTGGCATTTCAGCCTCTTCGGCCTGGCTTGCTTGAATCCTGATGGAGCAGTGAGAAAGGGACTCATGTCTGAGTATACCCTGCCACACCTATAGTGGCCAAAAACGATACAGAAAAGGGGGTGGTGATGAACAGAGTGTCTGAATTAAGCAGACCACTCTTACCCAGTCCAAAGATGAGGGCTTGATCCATCACCGTTATTTATCTCACTGCCCCATCCCAGCTCAGAACCTGGCTATATGCAAATTAGTCTGTCCCTGGCCCAGTGCATCATGGGAACAGGGCAGACCAAACTACCAAGCCAATTCTTCACCAGAAAGGAGACAAGCTACCGGGGACCGGTTTCTGGCATTTCAGCCTCTTCGGCCCGGCTTGCTTGAATCCTGATGGAGCAGTGAGAAAGGGACTCATGTCTGAGTATACCCTGCCACACCTATAGTGGCCATAAACGATACAGAAAAGGGGGTGGTGATGAACAGAGTGTCTGAATTAAGCAGACCACTCTTACCCAGTCCAAAGATCAGGGCTTGATCCATCACCGTTATTTATCTCACTGCCCCATCCCAGCTCAGAACCTGGCTATATGCAAATTAGTCTGTCCCTGGCCCAGTGCATCATGGGAACAGGGCAGACCAAACTACCAAGCCAATTCTTCACCAGAAAGGAGACAAGCTACCGGGGACCGGTTTCTGGCATTTCAGCCTCTTCGGCCCGGCTTGCTTGAATCCTGATGGAGCAGTGAGAAAGGGACTCATGTCTGAGTATACCCTGCCACACCTATAGTGGCCAAAAACGATACAGAAAAGGGGGTGGTGATGAACAGAGTGTCTGAATTAAGCAGACCACTCTTACCCAGTCCAAAGATCAGGGCTTGATCCATCACCGTTATTTATCTCACTGCCCCATCCCAGCTCAGAACCTGGCTATATGCAAATTAGTCTGTCCCTGGCCCAGTGCATCATGGGAACAGGGCAGACCAAACTACCAAGCCAATTCTTCACCAGAAAGGAGACAAGCTACCGGGGACCGGTTTCTGGCATTTCAGCCTCTTCGGCCCGGCTTGCTTGAATCCTGATGGAGCAGTGAGAAAGGGACTCATGTCTGAGTATACCCTGCCACACCTATAGTGGCCAAAAACGATACAGAAAAGGGGGTGGTGAATAACAGAGTGTCTGAATTAAGCAGACCACTCTTACCCAGTCCAAAGATCAGGGCTTGATCCATCACCGTTATTTATCTCACTGCCCCATCCCAGCTCAGAACCTGGCTATATGCAAATTAGTCTGTCCCTGGCCCAGTGCATCATGGGAACAGGGCAGACCAAACTACCAAGCCAATTCTTCACCAGAAAGGAGACAAGCTACCGGGGACCGGTTTCTGGCATTTCAGCCGCTTCGGCCCGGCTTGCTTGAATCCTGATGGAGCAGTGAGAAAGGGACTCATGTCTGAGTATACCCTGCCACACCTATAGTGGCCAAAAACGATACAGAAAAGGGGGTGGTGATGAACAGAGTGTCTGAATTAAGCAGACCACTCTTACCCAGTCCAAAGATCAGGGCTTGATCCATCACCATTATTTATCTCACTGCCCCATCCCAGCTCAGAACCTGGCTATATGCAAATTAGTCTGTCCCTGGCCCAGTGCATCATGGGAACAGGGCAGACCAAACTACCAAGCCAATTCTTCACCAGAAAGGAGACAAGCTACCGGGGACCGGTTTCTGGCATTTCTGCCTCTTCGGCCCGGCTTGCTTGACTCCTGATGGAGCAGTGAGAAAGGGACTCATGTCTGAGTATACCCTGCCACACCTATAGTGGCCAAAAACGATACAGAAAAGGGGGTGGTGATGAACAGAGTGTCTGAATTAAGCAGACCACTCTTACCCAGTCCAAAGATCAGGGCTTGATCCATCACCGTTATTTATCTCACTGCCCCATCCCAGCTCAGAACCTGGCTATATGCAAATTAGTCTGTCCCTGGCCCAGTGCATCATGGGAACAGGGCAGACCAAACTACCAAGCCAATTCTTCACCAGAAAGGAGACAAGCTACCGGGGACCGGTTTCTGGCATTTCAGCCTCTTCGGCCCGGCTTGCTTGAATCCTGATGGAGCAGTGAGAAAGGGACTCATGTCTGAGTATACCCTGCCACACCTATAGTGGCCAAAAACGATACAGAAAAGGGGGTGGTGATGAAGAGAGTGTCTGAATTAAGCAGACCACTCTTACCCAGTCCAAAGATCAGGGCTTGATCCATCACCGTTATTTATCTCACTGCCCCATCCCAGCTCAGAACCTGGCTATATGCAAATTAGTCTGTCCCTGGCCCAGTGCATCATGGGAACAGGGCAGACCAAACTACCAAGCCAATTCTTCACCAGAAAGGAGACAAGCTACCGGGGACCGGTTTCTGGCATTTCAGCCTCTTCGGCCCGGCTTGCTTGAATCCTGATGGAGCAGTGAGAAAGGGACTCATGTCTGAGTATACCCTGCCACACCTATAGTGGCCAAAAACGATACAGAAAAGGGGGTGGTGATCAACAGAGTGTCTGAATTAAGCAGACCACTCTTACCCAGTCCAAAGATCAGGGCTTGATCCATCACCGTTATTTATCTCACTGCCCCATCCCAGCTCAGAACCTGGCTATATGCAAATTAGTCTGTCCCTAGCCCAGTGCATCATGGGAACAGGGCAAACCAAACTATAGCCAATTCTTCACCAGAAAGGAGACAAGCTACCGGGGACCGGTTTCTGGCATTTCAGCCTCTTCGGCCCGGCTTGCTTGAATCCTGATGGAGCAGTGAGAAAGGGACTCATGTCTGAGTATACCCTGCCACACCTATAGTGGCCAAAAACGATACAGAAAAGGGGGTGGTGATGAACAGAGTGTCTGAATTAAGCAGACCACTCTTACCCAGTCCAAAGATCAGGGCTTGATCCATCACCGTTATTTATCTCACTGCCGCATCCCAGCTCAGAACCTGGCTATATGCAAATTAGTCTGTCCCTGGCCCAGTGCATCATGGGAACAGGGCAGACCAAACTACCAAGCCAATTCTTCACCAGAAAGGAGACAAGCTACCGGGGACCGGTTTCTGGCATTTCAGCCTCTTCGGCCCGGCTTGCTTGAATCCTGATGGAGCAGTGAGAAAGGGACTCATGTCTGAGTATACCCTGCCACACCTATAGTGGCCAAAAACGATACAGAAAAGGGGGTGGTGATGAACAGAGTGTCTGAATTAAGCAGACCACTCTTACCCAGTCCAAAGATCAGGGCTTGATCCATCATGTTTAAAGTTATGAATAAGCATGTTCTGGTTCAGGCAAACCACTACTTGGGTATGCCACAATATGCCTTTGAATATTTAGGTGTCTGCTGTGCAAGGATAGCACCTAACCCAATTGGGCTAGCGTCAACAACAACCTTAGGATAAAGTTTCAGATTGCAATAAGCCATTGCAGTAGCATTCTCAATGGCTTCTTTGATTTCCGCAAAACTTTTCTCACATTTATGTAACCACTGAAATAAAACATTGCTTTTTCATCAACTTTCTCAGTGGAGCACTTACAGGGGCAAAGTCTTGTATATATCTAGGACAGTAACTGGTAATGCCAAGAATTGAATGAACCATAGAAACATCTTGTGAGGCATCAACATTTGACAGCTATTGTACTTTAGCAGGATCTGTTGTCATACCCCATTCACCATGCACACTCAAGCTAGGAAAACGGCCGGGGTCTGCTATGGGCTTCTGCGATCTGCCCGGAAATTTTTTCCATTGCTCCCCTTTCCATCAAGGAAACTCCTCATCCAAGGCCTCATCCTATCACGCCTGGATTATGGCAACGCACTGCTTCTGGGTGCCCCGCGGAAAGTTACTACCAAACTTCAGGTGGTGCAGAACACGGCCGCACAGATCCTCACCAATACCAAGAGCCGGTGCTCGGCCAAGCCTGCCATCAAAGCACTTCATTGGCTACCCGTGGTGGAAAGAGTGCAATTTAAGTCTCTTTGTTTTACTCACAAAATCCTCAACGGTAATGCCCCTCCCATCCTCAGAGACCTGGTGACCCCTTACACCACCTCTAGACCTCTTCGATCCTCCAATGCCCATTTAACTCTGCCACCCAAGATCAAGAGAGCGCGATCAGGAGGTCGGCGTTTCCCCTACAACGCTTCCAAACTATGGAACTCCCTTCCTCCTGATATTCGTGCACAGCCTAATCTTATGGCCTTCCGAAAATCTCTGAAAACCTGGCTGTTCCCGTGAGCACCCTTTACGACTCCTTCTGTACTCATTCAGCGCTGGGACGCTCACGGGCAGCCATGCGCTTTAGAAATCCGGTAACATTTAACATTTAACATTTAACATTCAGAAAAGATATGGGCAACATTTTTTAGCTTTGTCTTAGAGAACTCACATTTGTCTGCATTCAAAGTCAAACGTGCTTCGGCAAGTAAAATACATAGTTGTGTAAGAGCATTATCATGTTCTTTTTGTGTAGCTCCGAAAACCAATATGTCAGTACTGTAAATGAATGCATTCAGGACTGGCTGCATGATAAGTCGAACAGTGTATTTAAACAGTTCTGCAGTGGATGACACACCAAAACATAGTCGTTTCTATCAAAACAGACCAACATGTGAAAGAAAGGTTGCAATTTACCAATAATCAAGTTTGAACTGATGATAACCTTTATTTAAAGTAAGGCAAGAGAAGGTCTTTGCACCATTTAATTGTGTTATCATATCAGCACTATGTGGACCTGGATCCTCGTTCTTATTCAATTGCCTTGTTTGCCTGACGCATGCCAACGCATATATGTATCATTGCCCTTTTTGGGCACTACCACGATGTAAGAAACCCATGGCATTGGACCAATAGAACACTCAATGATATTATGTTTAAGTAATGATTTAAGTTCATTTTCAAAAGAATCTTGTGAATAAAAATCTATTTGCCTATGTATTTCAGCAACAAGACGGACATCCTCATTACTATACAACTTTACTTTCAAAGCTTAAGCTTTCCCGAACCATGAAACAATGAAGAGAATTGACTTATGGCCTGATTACGATCTTGGCAGATAGGATACTCCATCACATATGTAACGAATATCCTGTCCACCATATTACAAGTTCCAATGTAAACTATGGCACTTGTAATATGGCGGACGGGATATCTGTCACCTTTGTGATGGAGTATCCCATCTTCCATGATCATAATCAGGGCCTTACTATTTCATGGTGAGCATTCAGGTTATAGTTCAAAGAAATCAGTCCCATATAAGCAACTGTGCTGAAGCTGTACAGTCAGGCTCTTGGCGCTGTCCCTTGAAGCACATGGATGGGTGCTTGCACCTTTATTTCCTTGTGTTTCATGGTTACTACAAATGAACCATGAGTTTATGATGCAGCCCATGTATACACTTTGATTTTTGATGTGGCAAGGGATGCAATTCAATATATTTCTTGTCAGGAATATCGTTATCAACACACTACTGACGACGATGAAAGTATTGAGCAACCATTTACTTTCAGAGTATTTTTCAGACATTGCTTGAATGACTTGGTGCTTTGGCATGGTGACTTTTCTTTGACTGACATTTTTCTTCACATGCAGCTAGTCCAATATGCGCATGCTTTTCTGAAGTAAACATCGACATGGCACAACCATCTTCACTTTCACTTGATACTGACAGGGATGAACTGTTTGACGATGATTTAGATGACAATCAACTTCATACAGAGTCGATTTGTCGTATCTGGCGTCTCCGCTAGACCTTGTGGGTGTGCATCAAATATTGCTTCTTGAACATTCCAGCAGCCATTTTGTCTTTGTGCCGTGATGCACTTGTTTTTCCTTTGCTTTGCACAACATCACAAAATAGTTCTCCTTCCCTCAGCCCTTACTCATCTGTCCAATGGAGTGACATGTGTTTTTGTCTGGAAAATCCACATCTAAAACATAACTTCTTTATACGTGTAGATATCACCATGTGTCCTTCAGTCTTCTGCTTTGACTTGCTTTTCACACTCATAACTGATTCATTCAGGGCAACTCCAGCCTCCATTTCAGCAACTTGCTGACCGGCATGCTCTTCATCTCTAGCAGCCATTAACACTCATTCAAGACTCAGAGTTTCTCTCAGCATTCACTATCTGAATGAATTGGACACGCATACATCAATGACCCTGAAACAAATGGCTTCTCTATCATTAAATGCATTGAACCTGCAGAGTTTGATGAGCATGCCAAGTCTTTCTACCCATTCATTGATGGTTTTGCCAACTTTCTGTTGTTCGTGACTGAAAATACATCTTTCATAGTCAACACTTAGCATTGTATTGAACTTTAGGTTCAAGGTTTTTTCAATCTGACAGCATGTGATTTCTTCATCAGTTTATGAAAATTTTCTTCATGATTCCTTTATGCCATCACCAGCAAGATTTCAGAGGTATTTGATAATAATTATGTAATCAGTTTCTTCAAGTCCATCAATGAAATCTTCAAATGTCCCTGTCCACATTGTCCATTAGTTGCCTATATTTAGCTTTTTGAGGATATCGACTAATGATATGGGGTTTCAAGAAAGTGGCAGCGTTGTTGACCAGTGTTAAACTTATTGAGGCGGGACGTGGGTGTCTTTCGGCAATTGCTTCTCACTCATTCTCTCTAAGAACCTGTGAAGTATTGGCCTCTAGATCATCCATGATGATAGCTGGGAACATGTTTTTCTTCTTGGTCTACATTGGAACAACAACCTGCTACTATTCCGGATTCCTCACTGACTTTCACTCTTCAAAGAACTGTGGAGTTGTTCTGAGTCCCTTCCAGCATCTTTGGTGGTTTACCTATTCAAGTATGGATGGCTTCTTAAGCACAGCCACAGGCACTTCTATTGGGACTTCTGTGTCCAGCGCTGCAATGTGAAGACTCTCTTTAGTTACTTCTGGTAATCCAACAACTTTTTCATGCATCTAGGCCGCTTTGCTTCTGACATCTCTGTGCACTTGCTTACACCTGGTAGATTTCTACCTCGCAACACTTATAATCTCAGCATTATCTTGTGCTTGGGTTTTGGTTTGTTCTTTTTGACACCAGGTGGATCTCTGCTTGACAGCATTTGCAAATGCAGCGTTATCACTGTGTACTGTGTATGGCTCAATGTTGCATAGTAGCACAGTCCCTTTATGGATGGCCTGACCAATAAATTCTCGACCAACAATGTGTAGATTCTCAGTAAATGCTTTTGTTTTCAACTGCTTCTCAGCAGCTGGGACTGCGCTTTGACTCTACATGCACTCAGTGTCTATTCTGCACTTTGAGGACGGCACAGGTGACACACAGAAGCAGTATGCCTTGACCACAACAATCTCCCTGAGAGAACACTGTCTATCTTGTGTTTACTTATCTCCTATCTAATCAACCGTTGTAGCATCTTCCCACCCGGGGTACCCATAAATGAGTATGCCACGCACGGAGCTTGGTATCACATGTCTTTATTTGTCTGTGTGTAACTGTGAGCATAACTTTCTACAGCAGCCTTCACTGCAATAGACTCTAATTATAACGCCATAGCTCTATGATGTTCATTAGGAACCAAAAGGGCCCGCCATTGTTAAGTCTCAAGAAACTACACCAGCAATTTCTAGAACTTTTTTTTCATGTTATCATTTCCGCAGCCATTAGTTACAATGGTGGCTGGTGATCTTTGAAAGTGTTGGATTGTAATACTTGCAAGGAGTTCAAACTACATTTTTCAACATTTGCCTTGGGTGTTGCCTATAAATTAGGAATTACCTTTAGCATGCCAATACCAGCATTTTGTTATAGGTACTCTCTTATGCGAAGAATTACACAGATTATGCACTTACCTGGATTTTGCCATTGGTAATGCCTATAAAACCTGGGTGACTTTTGTGCTAAGAATTACGGTGTACAGTCATAATATCGAGTCAATTATTTCGACTGGACAGAATATCGAGTAAAAAATATAGAATGGACATAATATCGACTAGACATAATATAGACAACAAAAATATCGACTAGAGAAAATTAATATCGAATAGAATGGACATAATATCGAATCAAAAATATAGAATGGACATAATATCGACTAGACATAATATAGACAACAAAAATATCGAATTTAAGGTAAGTTAATAATAATTTTTATTTTTTGTGTAATATAAGTCTGTAGCGGGTTGTGGGTTTATAGGGGAATAGGGTGGGAAGTAATTTAATTCTAATTAATTAAATATGTTAATTTATTTATTGATATATATTTAGAATTAATTGTTAATTAATTATTAATTGGTAATTAATTAAAATATAATTGGTAATTAATTATAATTGATTAATTGATAAATATTGTAATTTTAGTAATTTATTTTCTGTAGCGGGTTGTGGGTTTATAGGGGAATAGGGTGGGAAGTAATTTAATTATAATTAATTAAATATGTTAATTTATTTATTGATAATAATTTAGAATTAATTGTTAATTAATTATTAATTGGTAATTAATTAAAATATAATTGGTAATTAATTATAATTGATTAATTGATAAATATTTTAATTTTAGTAATTTATTTTCTGTAGCGGGTTGTGGGTTTATAGGGGAATAGGGTGGGAAGTAATTTAATTATAATTAATTAAATATGTTAATTTATTTATTGATATTTTTTAAAAATTAATTGTTAATTAATTATTAATTGGTAATTAATTAAAATATAATTGGTAATTAATTATAATTGATTAATTGATAAATATTTTAATTTTAGGGTTCAGGGTCAGTTTTCAGTTTTTGGGTAAAGGGGTATTTTTAGGGTTCAGGGTCAGTTTTCAGTTTTTGGGTAAAGGGGTATTTTTAGGGTTCAGGGTCAGTTTTCAGTTTTTGGGGTAAAGGGGTATTTTTAGGGTTCAGGGTCAGTTTTCAGTTTGTAGGTAAAGGGGTATTTTTAGGGTTCAGGGTCAGTTTTCAGTTTTTGGGTAAAGGGGTATTTTTAGGGTTCAGGGTCAGTTTTCAGTTTTTGGGTAAAGGGGTATTTTTAGGGTTCAGGGTCAGTTTTCAGTTTTTGGGGTAAAGGGGTATTTTTAGGGTTCAGGGTCAGTTTTCAGTTTGTAGGTAAAGGGGTATTTTTAGGGTTCAGGGTCAGTTTTCAGTTTTTGGGTAAAGGGGTATTTTTAGGGTTCAGGGTCAGTTTTCAGTTTTTGGGGTAAAGGGGTATTTTTAGGGTTCAGGGTCAGTTTTCAGTTTGTAGGTAAAGGGGTATTTTTAGGGTTCAGGGTCAGTTTTCAGTTTTTGGGTAAAAGGGTATTTTTAGGGTTCAGGGTCAGTTTTCAGTTTTCGGGTAAAGGGGTATTTTTAGGGTTCAGGGTCAGTTTTCAGTTTATGGGTAAAGGGGTATTTTTAGGGTTCAGGGTCAGTTTTGGGTTTTTGGGGTACAGGGGTACTTTGTAAAAATAAAGTAAAATTACATTTAAATTACATTTATTTAATAAAATTAAATTATATTAAATTATATTATAATATTTTTTATTAATTTATATTCAAAAAATTATTATATACTTACCAATACTTATGTTGTAATGGTATGCGTTGTAAAGGTATATGCGTTGTAAAATCTTGCGTTGTAAATGTATGCGTTGTAAAAGTTTTTGCGTTGTAAAAGTTTTGTTGTAATGGTAGGCGTTGTAAAAGTATGCGTTGTAACGTCATACATCCCTGGAGTGGGAATAGTAATTTTAACCTCTACGCTATCCAGCGCTTTCCCTACTGTTGCACCCACTGGAGTGGGAGTAGTAAATTTTACCTCTACGCTATCCAACACTTTTGCTAATGTTGAACTCACTATAGTTGTAACAATAAATTTTAAACATTTTCTAAAATGTTATATATGTTTATTTAATAATATGTTTATATATATATATCTATATATATATATATATATATATATATATATATATAGATATATATATATATATGTGTGTGTGTAATTTTTGGTGATATAATTTTTTTAATTATATAAATTATTTATTAAAATTATATTTTTTTAATAATTATTTCTAAGTTTATATTAAATATATGTATTACTATATTAGTTTTAACTTAATTTTAAGACATTTTAAAAAATCGATATTTTGACAGTCTATATTTTTGTAAGTCGATATTTTGGAGTCGATATTTTGGTACTTACCTGTTTGAAGATAGGGAGTCGATATTTTGTCAATCGATATTTTTGACTCGATATTTGTGTATCTCGATATTTGTGTCGTCGATATTATGTCAGTGATCCAAGAATTACTTCAAGTATTTTAGAGGCTGCATTATTTTATGGTTTCCTTCACCAAATCCAACCG
Organism: Lissotriton helveticus; assembly: GCF_964261635.1. NCBI lineage: Eukaryota > Metazoa > Chordata > Amphibia > Caudata > Salamandridae > Lissotriton > Lissotriton helveticus. The sequence goes on along the minus strand of NC_136063.1, from coordinate 541,652,809 downwards.
TTCAACCCCAATATGCCTGATTGCCCTTTCTGAGACCAAGGGTTATCTCCAATAAGCTCATGTCTCCAGTATTTTACAGTCTTCGTTTTCCTATGGTTGCACTCCCATGCCAAGAATTATCTTCAATGTCTCAGTAATAGCATTTTGCCTACAAGTGCCCCATGCTGAGAATTTCCTCCACTATTCCACCATTTTTTCAATGATGCCCTGATGTCAAGAACTACTCCAAGTAACTCAGGGCCTTCATTTTGCCATGGGTGCCCTCCGTTTGTATCAAGAATTACCTCCAATATGCCAGAGGTAGCATGCTACCTTCGGGGTCCCGACAAGTACTGAATTATATCACATATGCAATGATCAAATACAGACTCTGAAGCATAAAACATGCAAAAAACACACTCTTCATCATACACAAACATGCGCATCTACATGTGGTGAGAGCGGCTACTGATTTTATGTGAGCTATAACTGAGCCTCTTATAGCCTGATAAGGGACACCAACTGAATGCAAACCAGTCAATGTTGTCCCCTGTATATCCTCATCCTATCTTCACCTTGTTTCTTACTGTTATGATTTAGAGGCTTCTCCTACTCTTCTAGGCAAGAACAAACATCTTTCTTTAGCCATCAACCTTGTTAAATTCCTTATTCCTTCCCTCACAAACAGTGCATTCTTGTACACTCCTGCTTTTCTTCTTGCTATACTAACACAACTGAGAGAATGAGAGGAATAAAGAGCCTAACATAGTACTGCTTCTATATCAAAATATAATGAAAACTAAAAAATTCAAAAAAGAAATCAATCTCTGAACAACTACCTACTCATTTTGTTTCTAACGTTTATACAGCAGGATTTCATCATGATAATAGTAGAGTAACTTACATTTTACATATTTACATATACATATACCTATGCAATCTTACAGTTTATCTTGAGACCCTCCATTTGCCTCCAACTAGCCTACATACATAAAAGACTCCAAGAGCTCTGGAATAGCCTGTTCAGCACAAATATGATGCTGGGGCAAGGGCAACCCAATGATGAAGCATGGCACTTAAAGTGGGTAAGGGTTGCTTCCTTTTTTATCGTAATTTTGTCACAATGATTTTTCTGCATTAATTCAGTTATTCAATATAGCATGCAAATATTTTTAACACATACACTTGGGCACTGGGAACACAGAACATGTTTCTAAATGAGCTAGAGGCTAACAGTAATGGTTTGTCTTGCACCAGGTTCTACTGAGATCCCATATGCGTTTTTCTCAAGGCTGAAAGGGGCTGCTTAGGGGGACTGTTGGGACTTTGAGATCCAGTGCAGTGTAGGTACCCAAACATTTAGTGTTTTAAGGTTCACTGTGATATGTAACTACCAAGATCAGCAATCTAATGATGTTCTGAGGAAGGCCATGCCAGGACAAGCAGTGCAGTGCCCCAAGCCAGAGTAGGTACCTGCATTTGTGTTAGTAGGATGGAAACATGCACTCTGAGATGGGCATATCAGAGGCCTTGAAAGTTCTTTTATTCTTTACAGGTAATTAGGAATTTGCTGTAGCCTACCTATTTTAACTTTGCAGAAGTTGTAAATCGCAGTAAAATGGGTCTGCACTTCAAGAGGGCATCATTTACCATTACCTTATAAAGGAAGGGAAATGATGTAAGAGCACACAGCGATTCATGACATTGTTTTCCATATCTTGAGAAGTAAGTAGGATGGAGTACAGGGGCCCTGAATGGGTTATACTATGTTATTTTTATAAGGATAAAAGGTGGGTAACAAAATCCCTAAGTAAGAAAATGTAAAAGAAAATAGGACAAAAGCTGTATTTTGCTCCTATTTATTAGTTAACGTTATAGTTGTGATTAGCATTTAAGAGATCCTTCTTTTATCATGACATTTATCTTTGTGGTTATAACATAAACAAAGAGGATTCTTCTTAGGCATAGTACAGATAAATCCCCCTAAAATTAAGCCCAAGGTAATCTATGTATTTGTGTTCCAGCCTGTTTGTCCTTGTTGATTTCTGATTTAATATTTGGAATTTGGATTCATATGCAGAAGAAGCATCATTTCTCTGCTTCCTTTTCCAGTGAAGGTTATGAACCTTTTCTGAGAAGAGAGCATTATGGTAATTTAAATCTCCTCTCCTGTTTTGACACAAACCTCTTCAGGCTACGGCAAAATCAATATCTTATGCCTTTAACAGAAAGAGGATAATACCATCATATTCTATGTACAGCCTCCTTGCCTTCTTTAGTTTCTCCTTCATGGCCACCTTGCTTACAATGACAAAAATTAGAATTCTGTGGGGATTCTTCTTCCCCAAGAAGGATGTATTCAAAAAGAGCAGCTGTAGTCATCAATAACTTATTTGTAAGTCTGGGTGGTTATTGTAAGTCTGGGCGGTTAACTCTGCTCCGCACGGGGAGTTATCGTAGTTTTCGGGACTTTGCGTTACTTGTTGAGTTTTCAAAAACGCCAAGTTGGCGACTGTGGAAATTCAATCTCCCGGTGCGATTTCTCAACGCTGGCAGTTGGATTTCTCATTGCTAGTGGACGTGTATGCTCGCGACCGCTCACGTTGAGAATCCGTCCGTTCGCGTTGAGAAAGCTGCCGCTTGAGTAAAAAAATCTACTCAAGCAGCAGAAAGGAAGCAGCATCCGCTTGCTCTGTGCATGGCGCCGTTCACGATGATTGCATAGTGTGGACAAACACCCAGCACGAAAAATCACAGCGAACTGCATTTATCTAAAGTACTCTGTCACTTGCGGAGATGTTTTGCACTTTGTGCAGTTCCGCGTAGTGGAACTCTGCCCAGGCTTACTTATTTGTTCTTTGATATTCAACCAGATGAGGAACAACTTAGAACTTATAGGAATGGTTTCACCAATTTCACTTTTTAATTTTGGGTAATGGAGAATTGATGCAACTCAAATGGTCTGTCTGCTAAAGATGCCTCCTTCAAGTAATACATTTTTACATGTTTGGAGATCTGGAGAGTTGGAATACATTGTATACAAGTCCACTAAGAATAAAATGCACACTCAACCTGTCCGACATTAATATATATCTTTCAAGAGAAGTAATAACACTTTTACAAATAGTGTTGTACATGCCATCAGCTCTCATTCCAATCATTCCTGCTGTTAAGTAGAAGTTCTCAAGCATATATCACATCTTGCTCTTCTCCAGAAACTAGAGGAAATCCACATCAGTTCTCCAGGGCTCCTGACTATACTGGGATATAATGGACCAATGAATGCCTAGATCTGTTTCAAGATCTGTGGAGGTGTTGGAAATAATGTCAAAAGAGTACATGACAGACTGATTTACCAGTCCAGGTTCATGGTAAATCAAACCCCTTGGTCCAGGGACTAGATGAAGAAGATCTCTGTAGAAAGAACACATTTTCTTGAAGCTATTGGAGAAAACTGCCCATCTTGTACCACAAAATACCAAACAGATGCCAATACTGTTATTACTTTACTTTAATCCATTATTTACGAAGCAGCCACATTAATCAATTCAATGTGACTCTGACAATCACTTCTTTTTTATTTAATTATTTTCAGCTCAATATTTTATCTTTTATCAAAACAATTCTTAATAGTCTTTACAACACTCACAAACCACACCCATTTCTTACAATTAACAAACAGAGAAAAATGAGAACAAATGACCTAAACACAATATAACACAAAAACCAGCATACAAATGCATTTATATACACAAACAAAATATTGACATATCTTAAATGCACTTCAACACATAGAACATTTAGACCCAACAGTACATTGTAATTAATAACCCCACTTTACGTCAAGCATCACATTCAATTCATTACAACTAAGATTAATCTAATTGTAGCTTAAACGTTCTTGGGGGAAATTTCCTTTGTCTTGTACTTGTTGGAGAGCCTGTATGGTCGACGCGTTTTGAACCCTTAAAAAATTCATAGGGTTCTCATCAGGACCAGTAGCTGAAAACACAAAGTTAAAATTTGTGTCATCAGTAGTGCTACTCGTGTTAGGAGCACTCCTACTATATTATAAGCTAAATCTACTCTCACCCTTACTTTGTAGGTCTCAGTTACCTTGATTTGGGACATGGTGTTGTACACATGCATTCCATATATCAGTCTATTAAAAAGAAGAGAGAGAGAGAAAAAGAAAGAAGGCTCGTCATTATCAAATAAAACATCCTCCATTAGATGGTATGCATGTAAATCTGCTCTTTATTACTTACATTCTTTGGTTGTTAGATGGCTGTGAGGGACAAAGTTTCTTAAGGTGGTTCAAATTGTCATAGCATATTTTCTCATAAAGGATATTATTATGTATCCCAGAATACTAATATTATTCTTATTGATATTGCTTTCTCCCCCTCAATTAGGGTCTTTTGGTATCTATTGTGTGATTGTATGCTTTGTTTTCAAGTATTCCCCTAATTATTATTTTTGTTGATTCTATAACATAATCAAACTATGGGGTCGATTAGGATGGCGGACGGACAAAGTCCGTCCGCCATCCTGTCTGGGGCAGGGACTGTCCACCACAAGGGCGGAGGTACCGTGCCCCGAATTAGGATGCACCCGCCACAGTGGCGGGTGCATCCCGCATTTTTAACATTGCAGCCGACAGTGCTGAAAGCACCGTCCGCCGCAATGTCAAAAATGCATGTTGTGCGTTTCACAGCACAACATGACAAGCACCGCGAAGTGCCTGCCATGTTGTACTGTGAAACGCAGGGGGGTACCATAGGTACCCCCATGTGCACCCCCACACACCCCCCTTCACCCTGGGGGCCCGCAACGGGCCCCCAAAGCAAAGCCCGTATGCCATTCCGTGGCGGCATTACCGCCACGGAAAGGCATCTGCATCCGGCCATCGTAATATGGCTGGCGGTGTCTGGAAGACACCGCCGGCCATATCAACGCTTTTCCGCCCCGGCCGCAAGGCGACTGGGGCGGAAAAGCGGCGGACAGTGTTTCTGTCCGCCGCGGTCCCCCCGCCATTGTAATATGGCGGGGGAGAAATTGGGGGCGGACAGGCACAGATGGTGGACGGATCGCCACCGCCTGCATGGCGGTGGCGATCCGTCCGCCATCCTAATCGGCCCCCATATTTGGGTAAAAGTTATTAGAAATGTGGTTTTCTGAAAATGTATAATGATGAAACATATGTGCTTGTACTCAAAGTTCTCGTTCTTGTAGAGCTGTAAAAGAGGAAGGTGGTTTCCCTCCTAGATCTAAAACAAAATGGCAAGAATTCTGAAAGAGTATTAGATCCTATCTAGGCAGTCAAAATAGACTCAAAAGTGTAGGTGGGGGCACTCCGTTTGGCAGCTCCAAATATGAGCCTAAAACATGACCCAGGGTATAAGAAATAACAATCAGTTCCTTTTACCCTTTAATTCCTCTTAATCCAAAGTTCTCTGCATGCCCTCATCAAGAAAATTTACCAATGAGGATTTGGAGAAGGAGAGACTCTGGTTGGAGAAGAGAAGTCATTGTGAGCCACCCAGCACAACGTGAGTTTGAGTATCAGATTACTCTGAGAGATTTCTCATGCTGGAAGGATAAGGCTACTTGTGATTCAAACATAAGAATTATTCCTTAAAAGTCAAACATGGTGATAAAAACTGTAAGTGAAAATCCAAATGTGGCGAATCCCCAACCCCTGTGTGCTTTGTTATTCGTTTTTGACCCGCTTTATCGCATGTGTACACTGTTATTTTTTTTCCCAAACTTAGGGGCATATTTACAATGAAGTGACAGAGTGCAGTGTTAGCCTTCCTGGCTTAATGCCACACTCCACCACTTCAGAAAGGGAGGGCTGCACCATATTTACAACAATATGGCCCAGCCTTGTGCCAGGCATGATAGTGCAAGGGTGTCTGCGCTAAGGGGAAGATTGTTTATGTGCTGGAAGGGAGACCTCACTTCCTGCACATAAACAATCTTTAAATGAGTAAGTATGGGTCACCTGACACCATCTCCAAAACGGGACAGACAAGCTCCGGTTGCATACTCCCATTCTTCTATGGGAGCTCGCGCTATAGCCGTAAACAGGCCATAACACAAGCTCCTATAGAGGAATGGGAGTCTGTATTCATCCATGCACAGTGTGGCATGCACCTCAGGGTGCAGGGATGGACAGGGGGCACCATTGGTGCCCTCTCGGCCCCCAACTGGAGGACGCAGAGGCAAGGGGGCCCTGCTAGGTGACCCATACTTACCCTTTGACAGGCTTTCCATGTTGGAGATTACACTGAGATGCAGCCCCTCAAGATATATTGTGACAAATATTACAATAAAACGTACTTTGAAAAATGTAAACACAAACACACATTCATATATGTTTATATATTTTTTACATAAATATTTAACATATATCATAAATATTACTATTTTAAATAAACAAAAACACGACATAAATTAAAACAATATAAAAAATCCCACTACAATTTATACAAAAATAGATACATTCGAATTCGAATAATATATAAAATGTACTACTCTAACCTCACACAACACAATGGTAATAAAATTGTTACATCACACAAAGATAACATTTACTACTTCACTATAATAAATGCACAATTAGATACAATATTGTATTGCATTGCACTACGATTAATACAACACTAGGAAAAACCTTTCATTTACCATTCCTACTTCAAAATGTGCAACAGTAGGGAAAGTGTTGGATTGCAGAGGGGTAAAATGTACTATTCCCAGTCCACTAAGTGTAACAGTAGTGAAAGTGTTAGATTGCAGAGGGATAACATTTACTATTCTCACTCCAATGAGTGCAAAAGTAGTTAAAGTGTTGGAATTCAGAGGGGTACAATGTAATATTCCTACTCCAGTCAGTGCAACTGTAGGGAAAGTGTTGGATTGCAGAGGGGTAAACTTTACTATTACCACTCCAATAGGTACAACAGTAGGGAAAGTGGTGGATTGCAAAGGGGTGTAATTTACTATTCCCACTCCACTGAATGTAACAGTAGGGAAAGTGTTGGATTGTGGAGGGATAAAGTTTAGAATTCCCAATCCAAAAAGTGCAAAAGTAGGGAAGGTGTTGGATTGCAGAGGGATAACATTTACTATTCCTACTCCAAAGAGTGCAAAAGTAGGGAAAGTGTTGGATTGCGGAAGGGTAACATTTAATATTCCCACTTCAGTCAGTGCAACAGGAGGGAAAGTGTTAGATTACAGAAGGAATTTTGTTTATATTACTACTACAGTCAGTGCTACATTCTCTGCAAAACAATAACATACTTTCAAAAACACAATACAAAAATTAAAATATAATTTAAAAAAGAAAACTAAATATATTTCAGATACAAAATTATTTAAAATAAATACATATTATAATGTTGAATATATATCATAAATAATTCAAGCCTGGGTGGAGTTCACGGAGTTCTGGTATCTTTGAGACTTTAGCCAAGAGTCAAATCGTCTGAGGAATGATCTCTTTAACTGAACATTTGTTAAGGGTTATCTGCATAACAGTATTGGTGGAGGCCATGTGAACGAATGAGCTCTGTTATAGGTTTAAGGCATTTGTTAAATAGAAATGGGGAATGGACCGTGCCCTGTTGTCCACTGCAGTCAACCTACCATTTGAGGAAATGAAAGGGATCAGTGGCTTTCTCGCTCTTATTTGGGAGAAGGGGGTGAAACCTTTCAAGTGCAGTTCCACCAATGCTGGAGGACCAGAGTTCTTTGTCTGGGGAGAGGTGAGCAACAGCATCAGATGCTGTGGACAGTTCCAGGAGGATCATGGCATTGACACTGTCCATCTGCAAGGTGGCACTGGTGACCTATTTGCCTAAACAGTCATTCACACACCCACTTACTCACCCATACAGCTTCTCAACAGAACCACACACTCACCCATACAAGCACTCACACATCAGCAAACTCACCCATACATCCATTCAGACAGACACTTACTCTTAGCGCTTCCATTGAACCTTAAGCCAGTTTGTATATCATCCAAAATAGAACTCATTCCAAAAAATTGCATAGATGCATGCCTCCAAAGCTTTCCAAAAGTATATCTGCTGTCGATAAGTGAGAGATCGATCGATATGTTAAGCTATATCAAATGATCAGGTAAAGGTTTCATCAAAAGTGGAAGGACAATGCCAGCCTAAAAGGTTCCGGCACACTGCGGAAAGATAAAGATGACTTCAAGATGTCTCTGAGAGAGATAAACTATCTTTCAACAGAGGAAGAAGCCTCGTGTGACTCTGATCTGAAGGGGAGCCTGCACTGCAGGAATCTAACAATATGTCAGAATAAGTCCATACCGTAATATGGGAAGTAGAGGTGTAAAAGGAGAGGAGATGAGAGTAAAATCCTTCGATACATTTCGAGTGATGATGCTCATTTGTGGGGCAAAAAAAGGATAATAGCTCCAAAGAAAGACTTAGAAACAACATGAGAGACTGCAGATGCATGGGTGGGCAGTTTATTAAAGATTTTACACTAATAATTGTGGTTGTTGTCAGCAGAAATGTCCTTGAACAGTAACATTGGCGATCGTTTCTTTAAAGGAGGCTTTATATTTAGTGAGCTATTTTTTGTGATCTAGTTTTTCAGCACATTGAATCCTTTTATTTGTGAAGCATGGCTGGAGACTTTTCGTCCGTTTACTTAGACGTCCCACATATGCCTACACACTGCTTATTTGGTGCTGGGGCAATTAGAAAAACAAATCATATTGCATTTATTTTCTGTGGTCAAAATATTAAATGCGTCTTCTCCTGGGACACACTGGTAAATACAAGGCATTGCCAAATGCGGTTATGCTTTTGGATACAATCCTAAACAAGTTTTATTTATTTGATTAGAAGAGAAATAAATATACCGAGCATGTGTAATTTTTTTATTTTGCAAACCTAATCAAAAATGAAAGCCTCTCTTTATCCAAAAAGTAGATTAGCCTGAAAAGCAAAACTGAATGCTTTTCATGTACTTCAAATGCTTGTATTTTTGTTGGCGTTGAGGCTGTACCCAGGGATTCTGTGCACTCAGGCAGGGTTATCCAAAGTACTGTTCACGAATCTCCATGCTGGGCTCAGGAAAGTCATGCAGCTCGACAAGCTACTGACAACCTGTTAATTCACGTAGGCTCGCGCACAGGGTGTTATGATTGGAAATTCGAGTGGGCACCCCACCAACATGCGAGTCAAGTCTGTAACGAGTACCCCTCTCCTCACTTTGAAAGTCCAGAACTTGAGTGGTATGGGCACATCGATGCTGTTTAAGATTCTCATGTAGCAGCAGTGGAGGTGATTTTCCATCAGATGAAGTGATTGAAATACAGAATTTCCTTTCTGCTTTATTAACAAAGATAGCTTTGTTTCCGATTATTTAACGTAAGGATTCATAACCAGTGACTCAGTAATACTTCATCAGGTTAATACTGATTCCGCATGGCACAATCAATCAATCAATCAGGGGTTTGTTAAAGCGCGACTACTCACCCGTAAGGGTCTCAAGGCGCTAGGGGTGGGGGGAGGTGCAGGTTCCATTCCATCAAGGAGGGGGTCTGTCGAAGAGCCAGGTTTTGAGGTTTCTTGCGAAGACGGGGAGCGATGTTGTCTGTCTGAGGTGGAGCGGAAGGGCGTTCCATGCTTTGGCCGCGAGGAAGGAGAAGGAGCGGCCTCCTGATCTGGTCTTTCTGGTGTGGGGGACCACGCATAGGAGAGCTGGGCTGATCGTAGGGTCCTTTGGGGTGCGTAGAATTTGAGTCAGCTGTTCAGGTATGCTGGTCCGGTGCCGTGGAGGGCCTTGTGTGTGTGGGTGAGCATCTTAAAGGTGATTCTCGCCTCAACGGGGAGCCAGTGGAGTGTGCGCAGGTGCTGGAAGATGTGGCAGTGTTTTGGCAGTATTTACAAGGTGTAGTGTAAACTCGTTATGTGATATAGTGCAGTAATACTCGATGTTTTCCTTCATTCTAAGCTATAGTGCTTAGAAGGCTGCAATATTCCCATAAGCAAACCTTACCATGTAATCCTGGCAAAGTCTGTGTGGGGGAAACGATTAATATATGTGCCAAGTAGTGAAAATGGCTGTTCGTACCCAATCTGAATAGGGTCCCAAGTGGGCTTGGGACAGGATGGTATGCTTTGTTGTTTACGTATGTTATGAGCCTTTGCATAGCACAATTCTACCATTTGTATGACACCTAACACCATAGGGGTATGAGTGGCCTCACCGTACGGTTTTGAGATTGTCATCCACTGGCTGCATTTGTTAGTGTTTGGTTAGTCGGGATCTGTTTGTCCCATGCATTATTTAATAATGGCTCATACTGGGTACCTTGATTACTTACCAGTAACCTTCATCACTATTAGGGGCCGATTCCAATCTTGGTCGGAAGGACACCGAATCGGGTTCGGCATTAGCGGATCTGATTTAGAGGCTGAATTTCCTTCCGAGTCGTACACGGGTCCGGACGTCAAAGTACGATGCGAACAAGTGCAAAATCTCCATCCGAATCGTTTCCGGGTCCGAACCGCTCCGTAAGACTCGGTCACAAGTAAACCGTGGCGCGCAATGGAGATCTTTTATGACCGAGTTAGTACGATACTCGATTCGGACAGCCGGATCGAGTCGGAGCGTCCGGATTGCAATAGCTCCCGGAGTTGGACTTCAGGGGTCAGCGTCGGACCCCTGTTACCCCCAGCCTTACGACTCAGATGCAGGGGGAGACCCATGGGTCTCCCCAACACAGGCATGTATTGTGCGGGTGTGTACGAGCGGCTCCCAATGACTAAAATGGGAGTCCGACCGAACCGAGTCCGACAGCATACGGCCGCATCGTACTCGCTCGGTCGGACTGCAGGAGTCCCGATCGGTCGGAAAACACCCCTGATCTGGCTCGGTCGCAGTGCTTTGCGACCCAGATCGGAATCGGCCACTTAGTCTTACTCGTCCTCGATGTAGTCTTAAAACAATGAGGATTGTCACCAATCAAAACCGAAATGCTTTTACTAACCCCAACCACCCACAACTGGGTTCTATAATACAAAAGCATTCCCTCAGCATTCTTGTAATATAAAGCTCTGTCAAATACCTGGGCATTAGGGAGGGTGGGCAGGATATAATGATTGGGGTGAGGACTAGTAGGACTAAGTGTAATATAGATTACTGTAAGTTATCAAGGCACATCCTCTATGACCTTCATCTTCGACTCTGTCATTAAACAGTGATGTATACCAAAGCAAGTAAGTAATCAAACACATCACATATATAAACATGAACTTGATATAAATTCAAACCCTTGTGATTTAATTGCGAACAATGTGATGAAATTACCATCAAGGCAGGAGCATATTATCTATTAGTGTTACAAAAACTGCAATTCTCCTCAACCAATTTTTTTTAATGTTCTGAACATTTTGAAATTTTTAATGTCTTATAAAGGTGTGCTCTGAGGATCAAGTACTAGCTTTGCAAATTTCACCCAAAGCAATACCTTGAAATTCTGGCCATGAAGCCGCAACACTCCATGTAGAGCAACCTTGTACTTTGTGAGGTACAGACTGTTCCAAGTTCAAATAAGCAAGCAAAATTGTCTCCTTTATTCACTGACTCAAATGTTCTTAGAAGCCTTCTAACCTCTTCCAGGAAGGCCAAAAGTAATAAACAAAGAATCTATTTCTGTGAAGTTGCTAGATCTGTTAAGATAAATGAACAGGGCATGCTTAACATTCAACAAACTCAAGATTTATTCATCTTCAGAAGAAAGAGAAGGATAGAAGACAGGAAGAATATACTCTTGCACTGCATGAAACTTACATGTTGACCTTAGATAAAAAGGCGGTATTCAATCTTAAGACAACAGCATCTTCAAGAATCTCAAGAATAGAGGACAACCCAATAGGACAGACATTTCCCCATGTCTTTGAGAAGAATGATTGTCACCAAGAAGAGAACCTAACAAGTAAGATATTTTAAATGCACAATATACACATGCTCCAAAAATACTTAATCTAAGGCTAACAAGAAAGTGAGATCCCAAGGTGGAAATGTAGAAGGAGATTTAGGACGAGAGATGGTAACACTTTTAAATACTCTTAAAACCAAAACTTCCCCCTCTTTCATAAACGTATCTGTTTCATGAAAGGCTTTGACTTCATACAATTGCAGCTGTAAAAATGATAACCAGCTGTAAAAATTATACACCAGCTGTAAACATGATAGCACCAGCTGTAAAAATGATCACCAGCTGTAAAATGATACCGCAATCGTGGTCAAAACAACAGCTGTAAAAATGATACCGCAATCGTGGTCAAAACCACCATCTGTAAAAATGATACCGCAATCGTGGTCAAAACCACCATCTGTAAAAATGATACCTCAATCGTGGTCAAAACCACTGCCACGCCGGATGATAAAAAACCACTACGCCATATGTCAGAGGACATAGTCATGCACCAGCTGAGAAAATTATACAGCAATCGTGGTCAATATCACTGCCACTGCTGGACGATACAAAACTACTACAGCAAAGCCCCGGGCACCAGGCCAGCACCAGTTACACCAACGGCCAGAGCTCAAAATCCAAAGTAGGACCTGCCACAAGCAAAGAAGGAAGCACAACCATGGGATTAATCCAAGTGGCACAAAATTTGGGGGGGATTTAAACGAGTCATTCATCAGAACAGTCACTACCATCCATGAGATAGTCCTCACCCCTTGATTCTATAGCATGGGTCAGCATGACATTTTGAACAGGTGCAATATCCTTCGTCTTTTTAAGCAACTTGCCGTGCTAGACAAGCTACAAACAGGGGACATAGAGTGGGTGAGATTCCTGAGCATGAAGGGCGACACACACGGCAATTCAACAATACTAGGCTTGAAGAAAAACGAAACAGCACAAGCCATTTTGAACAACTCCACACAACTTGCCGAGCAGGGCATCGATGCTCAGAATCTTCCCAACCCAAAATACCCATACATTCTTGCTCCAGACAAGGGGGACATGGGCCCCTGGTCAGTCCTGCAGGGGACAAATAGACCAGGACTCCTCGAAAATACAGGGAAGAGACATAAGGCCTACACAGGAATCAAGATCGCATGTCAAAACAACCAAAGGGTTATTAGTGCCATCCCTTCCCTCTTGGATCAATCCGAAAACTGGGGAACAACACAGAATCATTCCTAACAACAGCAAGTCCAGGCCCTGCAGGAGTGAAACCAAGGGAGTACCTCTTCCTAAGAAGTACTTAACATTCATTTCATGGAACATTGCAGGGAGCAGCAAGATCGCGGCGAATAACAACCTGAGGCGATTCCTGGAAACAGGAGACATACTCTGCCTCCAAGAGACCTGGGCATTATCTAGCACACCATTGGCAGGGTTCTATGAACATCATGTGCCAGCAATGAAGATGAACCTCTTTGGTTGCCCCTCCGGCGGTCTATCAGTTTAAATTAAACATGCAAGCCCCCTCGTAGTGACTGGAATAAACTTAAACTTACCTGGGCTGCAAGCCCTAAAAATAGAAGGGCTGAAACACACACTACAGCCAAGGCGCCCCCTAATAATAAACTGCTACGTCAATCCAGCACAAACCACCATGAAAGATCAATTGAAGGTATTTACCAGGGAAATCGACAGTCTCCTAAACAAATACAAAAATCATCAAGTAATCGTAGTTGGGGACTTTAACCTGAAGGACCTCGACAATACAGCATCCCCATATCGAGGGACGGGAAGGGCCGCACCCTTTCATGACTTAGTCGACAATCATAAGCTATCTTCAACGTTCGCTGTGAAAGGAAGATACTCGAATGGTGAGCGACTACAGCCAACCTTCTAGGACGTCTCGAGGATCGACTATATCATGGTCAGCGAAGTAATGGTGGCCAGTCTGGAAGATTTTACAGTCAAGATCAGGTCAGAAAGCGATTACAGGCCACTAATAGCAGTGTTCAAGCTAGAAGTTCCAGCAGCCCTTAAGTTCCAAGCCACCGGAGAGTCCAGAGGGGATGAAAATGACAGCCTCCTAAAGAGAATCAGATGGACAGACGAGACGGGAGCAAAACTTAAAAACTGGCTGGACCTAAAACAGGAGGAGATCCCAGCAATTCCGTATTCACCGATAAAAATATGGGATACCATAGTTTATGAGATACAAAGAAGCTTGGGCCATCCCCAGCCACAATGCTCCAGGCCCAAAAAGAAAATAACAGCTGGAATCATCCGTCCAACCAAGGACATACGCGAGACCAAACGCCTTTTGCGTAAGGAACTAGTAATAAAGAAAAGAGGGGGAAAACAAACAGATGGGACATCAATTGCATCATTGAGGGCAGCCCTAAGAAAGAAATGGTGGGAACACAAAAATGCTCACATGGAGAGGGAATGGATCAAAGTTTTCTCCCTGCTCAAAAAGAAGAATTCGGCAGGATTATGGAGACACATAAACCGGCTAAGCAGCAGAGGTGCTCAAAGAGAAAACGGGGTGGCAGAGCAAGATTGGCTGGTCTACGTAAAGCAACTATATTCAATTGCCCATGAAAACACATGCAGTACTGAAGATTTTAACTGTGGGACGGACTATCTCCACCTACCAAGGGCAATGATCGAAGAAAAAACTTCTACCCCCCGAAATCCTTCTGCGGGTCTGCGAGACCAGGCAGAGATGCGAAGTACCCTGTCAGTCCAGATAAACCATCAATTGGTTATTAAGATATTTGAGAACATGAAGAACGATGGGGCCCCTGGACCAAAAGGGAAACCCGCCTAAGTTTTTAAAAAGGCCCCGGCTTTTGGGCTTCCGTCCTCACTCCTCTTTACTACCATTCTTTAACAACAGCAATAACCCCCGACTCATGGAGGGGCTCCATATTAATCCCAATTTTTAAAAAGCGAGATCGTTTAAAGCCATCGAATTATAGGCTCATCGCTCTTTTTAACATAGAAGCCAAGGCCTACGCCCGCCTCATACTGAAGGACCTGGAGACATGGGCCGAAGGAAAAACCATCATACCCTGCTATCAGATTGGCTTCAGACCACAAGCATCGACAATGGATAATATCCTGGCATTAGCGCACCTAGCAACTGAAGCAATAAAGAAGAAAAAACTCTCCCCTCTTTGTTGCTTCATTGATTACAGCACAGCATTCGATAAAGTGGTATGAAACGGGCAATGGCGGAAACTAGAAAATTGGGGAGTTCCGCCAAACCTACTGAAGGCAATCAGATCACTTTATGATGGCACCTGGGTGCAGGTTAAAACCAGCGCTGGTACAGTGTCCCTCAAAATAATAACAAACAGCAGGCTGAAACAAGGATGTGTGCTGGCGCCCATCCTTTTTAACTGGATTTGGGGGATGCCTTGAAAGGCGCCAGCCTAGTGGCACCAAGATTAGGCAGCATGAGGCTGCCGGTCCTACAATATGCCGACAACACAGCCGTAATGGACCACACAAGGGAGGGCCTACAGAGAGCCCTAAATGCGTTGAATCAATTTAACAAAGATAACAACCTTCTAGTAAACCAAGGGAAAACTAAGGTTGTCAATTTTGGGAGCTATCATCTGAAAAAGAAAGCACAGTGGCGAATGGAAGATCTGCAGCTCAGTACAGTGGCAGAGTATAACTACCTAGGGGTTTGGTTTACGGAACGGGCCAAGGCAAATGTCCATCTGAAACAGCAGTCGTCCAAGGCCAATAAGTTGATATTCCTTTTAAAGCAACTGAGCTTACATCTGATAAGCCCCACGGCCGGACCAATATTGACTGCCTTAAAAACAAAATTGCTGCCAGCCATTAGCTATGGCCACCAGGCTTTTCCAGTGTCACAGGATGCCCTTCTCACTGCAATCCAAGCCAAAGCATATAAATCAGTCTTTTCTATCCCAAGGTCGGCAAGGAAGTCAAGACTAAGATTGGAGCTAGACCTGGTAAGGCCAGACTTGATGTGCCAAGGGGAGATTATAAAATCATACTTAAGGATTATAAGGGCCCCAACAAACTCCCTAAAATACCAATTGAGAGCCATCTTTGAAGGGCCAAGATCAGCATGGCACACCAGTCTTGGCAAAACACTCAAGATTTTAAAGATCGAGGAAAAGAGCATACCACTGCGAGAAATCCCACTAAATGCATGGAAAAAAGCCATAAACAGACAAGTTCTCAAAATCTCATCCTAACTGGACCTTAAATCCCTTCGCTATAGCCCCCACCTGGACCCCCTGAACAGTCCCTACACGGTAGGCAAGGCACAACCCTACCTGAATGAGGCCCTGACACCACAAGCCAGAACTAAAATCCTCTCTATGAGACTTTGTACTCTAGGAATCACTGAATGTAACCCCACATGGGCTCACAATGGGGAAAATACAAGCTGCAGACAGTGCCCCTACATGAGAGAATCCTGGCTTCACCTTTTATGCTGCTGCCCCTCCCTTACGAACGAACGCCGTCGACTTCTCCGCCCAGTCTGCATCATCAAGGGAATCAAGACATGCGGCGAAGCAGCAGCCTTTTGCTTTTCTAGAATAACCTCGATGACCTTGGCGAGTCTTGGGAAATTCATTCATCTGATTAGAATGGCTTTAAAGGCAGCAAACGATAACAAACAAACCAGGGCCACCAGCGTGTTACAATAAGGGGGTCAAGGCAGCCTCCCCTCAAATGAGGGAAGAGCCATGATTCTATCCACTCGCCCTACAGATATCGCACCACATCAATATCTCGAAACGGAAGGGATAAGGAGAACGATCCACAGACTGCCATAGGAGAAAAACACCAAGGCCTATGCAGCTGTCTAAGAAATTTGGTACAAGGACTTATGATAAAGACCCGGTGCTGATGGTCCGAGTGGGTGCAGCAGAGAGGGGATATAATACTTGAACAAAAAACTTTTTAACCAGCAGTATTTCAAGATTTAATGTGATTATTGTTTTACTCACCAGTTTTATCCTTTCTTACTGTAATGATTTTAATTCATTGAACAGTTAATAAATTCAATTGCACTTTGGAAGGAGAGAGAGACAGACTTTTCTTAATTCCTTCCAGCAGAAATTGGAGAACAGGTGAAACAGAACCGTAAACTGAACAAAGGGTGTGAGAAAACACCATAAATCAAAAGTGGCCTAATGTTTAGAGTATAAAAACACCACAAATCAAAAGTGCACCAATTGTTTTGCGTACAATCTAACAACACCTTCTTGGTCCCTATGCCACGTCGGTATAATGTGGAGGCAAACCCAGCTTCTCAAGATTCAGCTTTTCAACCTCTAAGCCATTATGATGATATGGAAAGATTGTAGATGACTGCATGTCTTTCAAAGAGAAGGAAAGTGATGTAGAACCTAAGGAGGTTAAAGAGCTATATAATTGTAAAGTGGAGACCAGGTTCTCCTGGGCCAAAAGGGGTGAAAAAACACTTTGTGAGCCCTCTCTTACTTAATCATTCACAGTAACCTCTAGATTAAAAGGAGGAAATGCAAACATCAGTTTCTTCTGCCATGTTAGAGATAAAGCATCCACTCCCCAGGTTCCCAATTCCAGAACAAAATTTTGGTAAAAGATCATTTGTTCTGATGCAATAAGATCCATGTACAGGTTCCTGAACCTACTGCATATCTGTTAAAATATTGTCCTGGACATATACAGGATTTGAGGGGGAAAGCCTGGCTGAAGAGGTCTGCCTCTGTATTGCACAGACTCTTGGAAGTGGACTGCTGCAATTGATAGAAGATGCTTCTCCTGTAACAACATCAAAGAGCATGCTACTTCGTTCAAAGACTGTGAATGAGTTCTGTCTTGATGACGGATTTAGGTCACAGTCACAGTATTGTTGGACTTTACCAATACATTGAAGTGAAGCACCCAAGACTTGAAATGAAGTAGTGCTATGGCTATTACTGTCAACTCCCTCCAGTTTGATAACCTGGATGCTTGTGCCAGAGTCCTCCTTGTCTGAACTTACTGACTCCCCAGTGTCACATCACATTCCAAAGTGCTGGCATTGTCAGGACTTGTGGAGGATCTAGATGCTCAAGACTCCCCTGGATAGACTGTCTGTATCCAGCCATCATTGAAGACCTAACCTATTATCCAGTGATGCCTGTGCCTTCCTCTCCAAGTTCCTTGCTGGTAAAGCTTTGTGTCTGTGAAGACGCCACAACACTCCAGTCTTACCCACTGAACAGTGAACACTGAATGCTGTTGCTGCCACATGCTCTTGAATTCCCATCCATTTGTAAATTGTTGCTTTCTTGAGAGCTAAGAATGATGTGAAGAGATTCTGGAGATGAACATTTTTCCAATGGGAGCAATACTCTTATCTGCAGTGTGTTGAACCTTGCACCTAGAAATATCAGCTCTCTTGAGAGATGAAGCTTACACATGGGCAAATTGAGGAGAAAACTGTGATGTTTTACCATAGTTATAGTCTTCTATTAAGGGAGACTTAAACAGAGGGTCTAGAAGCAACCACTAATCCAAGTAAAAAAATATTGAGATGCCTTGGAGATGAACACAAACAATCAAGGGGATTGCCATTTTTGTGAAAACTCTCTGTGATGATCGCAGTCCCAAAGTGAGTGTTCTTTACACAAAAACTCAAAACCTTAAATACATCTGATGAGGTTTGAATATCGGAACATGCAGATAAGCATCCATCAAGTCTAGTGATGCAACAGATAGTGCTTTTGCATCAATTAATTATTCTCTGGTTTTTATCTTGAAAGCAATCTTCTTCAATGATGTGTTTAAGTTCTTTAAATGTATAACAATCTGAAATCCCCTATCTTGTTTTGGTACCAGGAAGACGATTGAGTATACACCACTGCCTTACTCCTCCTTTGGTACTGGAACAATGATCTTTTCAGCAGAAACAATTGAATTCCCCTCCTCCACAGCTCTCACCTTCTCTTGAGTCTCTGGTAAGGGAGTATGAACAGTCCCATAGAAGGTTGGGGGGGGGACGGAAACTTCATCTTGTATCCTTTCTGAATAATGTTCAAATCATACTTGTCTGATTTCACTCATCTCCAGGAAATAATTGATTAAGACACCATCCTCTAGCTTGTGACTATTATCTGTCTGGTCTTCGGCCTAGTCATCAATGCTGATTAGCAATAGGTGAATTCTGTTTTTGTTTACAATGGAACAAATCTTTTCCTTTAAATTCATACTCTCCTTTCGCATCTTGCTCTCCTCTAGAACAGTGGTTCTTAACCTGTGGTCCAGGGACCTCTGGGACCCCACAAAGCAGAGGGTCCGTGACTGCTTAGAAAATTAAATAATTTTAACTGAATAATAAAGTGTCTATAAATGAAGAAGAACATTTTTAAATTAAAAATTGTAAAAGGTTCTGTAAATGTGAAGAAATGTGAAATTGATTCGTAGGAGCAGTGCAAGAGCATTAAACAAAATATAATGTGGAAGATGAGTGACCTAAATTGAATGTAGAAAAGCTCCAACCTTTCCATTAAAATAAAAATTCTGATTTTTAAAATATTTATTAGTGAATTAAATATAATATTATATCATTTATGTTTTGGTTTGAATAATGCATATTTCTGCATTTTTTGTGTCTTGTTTTGTGTTTCAAATCATCGAAAATGCTTACGCTTAGGTCCATGGGTTCCAGTAATGACTCAGTTGGGGTCCTTAGTTTCCATTAATGATTCAGTGGCGGTCCCCAGGAAACAGTAGCGAATAATTGGGGTCCACAGAAGTCAAAATCCATTGCACCCCATCTCAGCAAGGCCATCAACATCTCCTTCGAGACAGCTACCTTCCCGGAAAGCTGGAAACACGCCACGATCAACGCCTTACTCAAGAAACCAAAGGCAGACCCCAAGGACCTCAAGAACGTCTGGCCCATCTCCCTGCTCCCATTTCCGGCCAAGGTCACCGAGAAAACAAACAGCTGACCCGCTACCTCGAAGACAACAACATCCTGGACCCATCCCAGTCTGGTTTCTGCAGCAATCACAGCACCGAAACCACCCACCCGCCACGGATGACATCAGGACCCTGCTAAACAATGGAGAAACAGCACCCCTCATCCTCCTGGACCTATCAGCCGCCTTTGACACAGTCTGCCACCGCACCCTACGCACACACCTACACAACGCCGAAATCCAAGGGAAGGCCCCGGACTGGATCACATCCTTCCTCACCGGCAGAACCCAGAGCGTCCGCCTCCCCCCCTTCCACTCCAATGCCACTGAGATCAACTGCGGCGTTCTCCAGGGCTCGTCCCACAGCCTGATGCTGTTCAACATCTACATGGCACCCCTCACCCATGTCTTCCATTGACACGACCTCAACATCATCTCCTACGCCGACGACACCAAGCTGATCATCTCCCTCACCAAAGACCCTCACAATGTCAAAACCAACCTCCACGAAGGAATGAAGGCCATCGCCGACTGGATGAAGATCAGTTGACTGAAGCTGAACTCGGACAAGATGGAGGTCCTCATCCTTGGGTCCACCCCCTCGGCCTGGGACAACTCCTGGTGGCCAACCGCACTGGGAACCGCGCCGACTCCCACAGACCACGCCCGCAACCTGGGGGTCGTCCTCGACTCCACCCTAACCAAGACTAAGCAGGTCAACGCCATCTCCACCTCCTGCTTCAACACCCTCCGAATACTACGCAGGATCTTCAAATGGATCCCCACAGCCGTGAGGGAAACGGCGTCCAGGCAACCAGGGACCGCGGAGACTCCAGCGCCGCGATACATTGCTGCAGGGTCCGCCACCGCGCCGTGAGGGCAACGGCTAGCGGACTCAAACTCCCAGGTGCCCCGGCGGCGCACCTGTGACGCTAACAACAGCGCCCGGAGGCGCTACAAAACAGCGGGGCTCGCGGAGCTCTGTGGGGGACACAGCCGTGAGGGAAACGGCGTCCAGGCAACCAGGGACCGCGGAGACTCCAGCGCCATGATACATTGCTGCAGGGTCTGCCACTGTGCCGTGAGGGCAACGGCTAGCGGACTCAAACTCCCAGGTGCCCCGGCGGCGCACCTGTGACGCTAACAACAGCGCCCGGAGGCGCTACAAAACAGCGGGGCTCGCGGAGCTCTGTGGGGGACACAGCCGTGAGGGAAACGGCGTCCAGGCAACCAGGGACCGCGGAGACTCCAGCGCCGCGATACATTGCTGCAGGGTCCGCCACCGCGCCGTGAGGGCAACGGCTAGCGGACTCAAACTCCCAGGTGCCCCGGCGGCGCACCTGTGACGCTAACAACAGCGCCAGGAGGCGCTACAAAACAACGGTGCTTATCCCGCCACGTGGGACGCGCGCGGGTGGCGCAGGGAGAAGCCCGGGACAAGGGCGGGTCAGTCTTCGTCAGTCATCGGCAGGAAGAGGCGGGGCGAGGCCACCCCCTTTGCATTCGAAGTGACAATGGGTAAGTGAAAAAACACTACTTGCACTGACGCTGGGGGCAAAAAACCAAAGGTGGCTATACATTCGGAAAATATCATTTCCTATTTAACATCTGCGGTGGGGGCACTGTCTAAAGAGAGAGAAACCGCACAACAGGAACTGGGACTACAAGTGACTGCACCATTATCCCTAGAACCTAACCTTTATCAAAGTACCCCTTTGGAACCTGAAATAATTATACTAAAACCATCTTCAACATCAGGTCAAACAGATCCCCAAGTGAGTTGTACACCAGCGAACCTACCGATCCCACCTAACCTTTCACCTAACCCTGCCACTCAAGCCAAACCAACATCTAGAAAGAGGAAGAAAGGAGATGGGGTTTCTACCACTAAATACATATCAGAGGACGCATTCAAAGAACAACTTGAAGCCCTCTTCGAGGAACGGATTGAACCCCTCTTAGTGGGGATCGCTAAGGACATTGTTGATACCATGAATACATGTCTTGAAGGGTTACTCAAGTGACAATGGGTAAGCGAAAAAACACTACTTGCACTGACGCTGGGGGCAAAAAAACAAAGGTGGCTATACATTCGGAAAATATCATTTCCTATTTAACATCTGCGGTGGATGGCACTGTCTAAAGAGATAGAAACCGCACAACAGGAACTGGGACTACAAGTGACTGCACCATTATCCCTAGAACCTAACCTTTATCAAAGTACCCCTTTGGAACCTGAAATAATTATACTAAAACCATCTTCAACATCAGGTCAAACAGATCCCCAAGTGAGTTGTACACCAGCGAACCTACCGATCCCACCTAACCTTTCACCTAACCCTGCCACTCAAGCCAAACCAACATCTAGAAAGAGGAAGAAAGGAGATGGGGTTTCTACCACTAAATACATATCAGAGGACGCATTCAAAGAACAACTTGAAGCCCTCTTCGAGGAACGGATTGAACCCCTCTTAGTGGGGATCGCTAAGGACATTGTTGATACCATGAATACATGTCTTGAAGGGTTACTCAAGAAATGCGTATTAATTGATAATCTAGTTAAGAAACTTGATACACCTGCTCTCTTACAGCTACCGGTAACCCTGGCACCTAAGGACGGACCTCAATCTGCTCCTAAGCCTCTGCAGGCTATCCCTATAAATAGCCCTATGACTGTGCCGGGAACAGGGATGAGTGTGGGTGATAACATCTGCGAAGTAGGCACCGCACAACCCTCCCTAGTTAGATGTAATACAGTTGCAGAGCAAAAAACAATTGCATACTCTAAGGCACATTTACATCTCCCCCCCGCTGTTGTACCTTTTGTAGCTGTTTTTGTAGGGGTACCACCGCTATCAGAGGGGGAGGCAGAATCCACCAATAGCTTAATTGAAATGGCAAAAGAATGGTGTGAAAACTATAGCTGTGGGGGTATCAATATCTCAAACAGTGTCATCTTTGCAAGAAGGGTGGGGTGGGTGGGCCGCCGATCAAAATCTGTGAGGGGTGATTGTGTGGTGGTGAATTTTGACAATATACAATGTATAGATAGACTCCTTTGGGACGGATCAGAGATTCAAGAATACGACACTATTAGACCAGTCCCACTAGGTTTCTTCTACCCACCCCACAAAAGGGAATTTTCTCCCAAGCACACAACCACACTCACTCCAGAAGACAGGTAAAGATGGCACTTCATGGCAAACGATACCCTTTAGACGCCAACAGGAAAGACGCATTACTGAAAGTCCGCATCCTAACTTGGTACTGGCAAACAGTTTTACCCCCTTAGTGGGCCTAGACTTAAATGACTGACAATCAACATCTATTCAGCCATTGCCATTAGTTCCACTAGGGGAAGGGGCACCCTCCCCATGTCAGTTTCTTAGTTGGAATGTGGCGGGCACTAGAGCCAAAAGGCTAGACCCCACCTGGATAGACTTTCTAACCAGTAACCATGTGATAGCACTCCAAGAAACATGGGATGCTTCACCAACTTTCTGGTTAGATGGTTTTTCGAGTTTTACCATACCAGCAATACCAAGTAGCGCCGGAAGAGCTAAAGGTGGTCTAGTTCTGCTTTTTTCACTTAAACTGGCAGGGACGTTTAGGCAACTAGAGTCTGGTTCCCCAAATATTTTAATTATAGAGTGGACTATTTCTCCAGGCCGTATCCTTGTGGTAATAAATTTCTATAACTCATGGGTTAGATCAACAGACACAGCCCACGTGGATCTCCTGGAAAACGTCCTCAATAATTACAGTCAAAATACTCGTACTTATTTCGACCTTATAATATTAGGTGATTTTAACACCCACAAATGCGTTTTAAAATGCAACCTAGGCAAACACGAGGGCCACACAGACACTGGTAATCTACACTTCGCGCACACTAAAGTGGGGGAGGCACTAGAAATTTTTCTTGCTAGCCTCAACATGTTTGAACCCCACAGTACAGGAAGTGGAGAAATGTTGCCCACTTACAAAGGCTCAGAAAGTGTGTCTGTGATAGATTACATTTTTATTTCGCAGGGACTAACCTTTGAGGTGAAAAAATATGAGGTAATTGCCTCACCACATAGTGACCACAACCCAGTGTCCGCTGAGATTCACTGGAGTGACTTATGGAGCAAACACCTTGGTTTTCCTAGGGCTTGCACATCGACGGTGCCCAGTGATCAAGGCAGACGGCTTAAGTGGGGTAAGGTGGTCCAGGAAACTTTCATGGCATCCCTGCTCCCCAAGTTGGAGGAACCTATGTGTATCTGTCTAGATCAAAATGCCACCAATAGTCAAATTATTTTAGCCTTTAATTTTATTTGCTCACAAACAGCTAAAGAGCTTACAGTTCCCCAATCCCGACTGCCTCTTAAGCCCCACAAATGGTTTGACTCTAATTGCTCTAGAGCCCACAGAGACCTTAAAAATGCATTAAAAGCAAAGCCGAGGGATAATATACTAATCTCCAAACTAACACGGGATTATAAACTGGTTATTAAGACAAGGAAAAATACAATTAAAAATAATGCCTGGAATGACTTACTTGATGTGGATGTTCTACGTAACAGTAGGAGATTCTGGGACATTATAAATAACCAATTCTTCTCGGGGGAGGTTAATACAATTTCCGATTGCATCATTAGTGATGAGAAATGGGTTAATCACTTTAAAAATATATATGGTAGCAACGACACTGTGGAAGAAAATGGCATAGGGCTAGGTTTGGGGCTACCTGCAGTGCAGTTTAACGAGAAGGAGGTATATAAAGCTATAATGGACTCCACCAAAAACAAGGCTCCGAGAGACCAGATGGAGTCCCGGTGGACTTCTTTAGATATGCCCCAACTACCTGGTCAAAAGTCCTCACTAATGTGTTCAGGGCAACAAATGATGGATGCTTTCCAGAGACATGGGCAACATCTGTCATAGTGCCCATTTTTAAAAAAGAAGATAGGGAGGATCCGGGATGCTACCGACCAATCTCTCTAATAGACACTGCCTTTAAGATCTTGGGCAGAGTACTATTGACTAAATTGAGAGCAAACCTGGAGCTCTGCGGGGGCCTCGCAGAGATACAATATGGCTTTAGGGAGAAACGGGGTACCCTGGAGCAATGCTCAAAGTTACATCTTTTAATTTCCAAGTACACGGTGGCCGGGGAGGGGTCAGTATATTTGGCTTTTATGGACCTCTCCTCGGCCTTCGACTTGGTAAATAGGTCCAAGCTTTGGTCCCTACTATGTGAGCTTGGTATTGAGGATTCCCTGGTGGCTCTCATAGCAGGTTTACATCAGGGGCTCTCTGCGAAGGTACGGGTTTCTAGGGAGGGGCGTTGCTCAGACAGTTTTAGGTCAAAGAAAGGGGTGCGCCAAGGTTGCATCTTGGCCCCCCTTTTATTTACTATCTATATAAATGGCTTGGGGAAGTCCTTGTCAGCAGGCAATGCAGATGTCCCTCGGGTAGGTGGGAAGCAGGTTCCGGCTCTCCTTTTTGCGGACGACGCCGTTCTCATCGCCCGCACGGGCATTGGTCTACAGACTCTTTTGGAGATATTTGGTTCTTTTATGGGAAACTTAGACCTAAAGATAAATGTGACTAAATCACATACAATGATTGTGGGTCCACAGAAAAGCAAAGCACACACAAAAACTTTTACCTGTAGGGGTGAGGTTCTCTCCAGGGTCCCTGTTTTTCCATACTTAGGGGTCCTGTTCGATGAGAAAGGCACTTGGGCCCCACAGATTAAGACTAAGAATATCTCCTTAGCACGGTCCACAGCAGCCCTGATGGCCTTCACGAAAAGATTAGGGGCCAAACCAATGGAAGCTGTACTGAAAGTTTATAAAAGCAAATGCGTTTCCATTGCTTCATATGGTGCAGCCTTGTGGGGGTACGTTAACCTGGATAGTATCCAGAGGGTAGAAAACAAGCTTATTAGACAAATTCTATCGGTCCCAAACTCTACACCTACCTACTGTATACATGAGGAAGTCGGCCTACCCTACATTATTGATGGATTGAAATTGGCTCCTTTACTTTTCTGGGCTAACACCTGGTTAAATACAGAACTGTCTCTAAATCATAGCATTCTTAAAGATGTGAACGCAAGGGAGGGGGCAATGAAAATATCATGGCTGAAATATATAAAGTCATCATTCACTGCCCTCGGGAGATCTGACCTATACACCTCACCTTCAAATATCAGGAAGGCAGATATTGCATGGATTAAGCAGGAATTCCATGGGAGGGTTCGTTTAGAGAGAGAGGAGATTGAAGTCAATAAACCATCAGTACGAGCACATTTGATCCTATCCTCTTCTCCCTCTATGGAACCATATTTGCAATTTGTTACCAAACCCTTGCATAGATTTCTATTAATCAGATTTAGAATGAACTTGATTCACTACTCGTTAGGTCATTTTCCTGTGTGGGAAAAACCAGAGTATGCATCACTTTGTGAGTGTGATCAGTTCTCCAATCAGGACACTCTTCATTTTATGCTTTTCTGTGGGCTATATAATATGGAGAGGAAAAAATACTTAATACCTCTTTTGAAAACCATGGGCTTTATACAAGTGAGACCGGCCTTGCTTTTCCTTCAAAGGTTACCCAATGCACATGTCACTTTTTGTGTTGCAAGTTTCCTTACTGCCGCTTATAGAGGAAGAAACAAAAGAATCCCTAGAACAGCATTGTTTTAAATTAAAGGTGTACTAATATATCAATTTTACCTTTTTTAAATATCTTATGGCATTTAAATAACTGACTATTTTAAGGTTGATTGTGTAAATAAATGTATTGTGGGTATTTTTAAAATGTTTTAAATGTATGTATTATCTTTGCCTTTTCTGATTTTAACAAAAATCGAATAAAGCGTATTTTGACTGACTGACTGACTGGATCCCCACTGAAACAAGAAGAACAGTCACCCAGGCCCTTGTCACCAGCAGGCTGGACTACGGTAACGCCCTCTCCGCAGGAGCATCGGCCAAACTCCTAAGACGGCTGCAGCGCATCCAAAACGCCTCAGCATGTCTGATCCTCGACATCCCCCGCTGCAGCCACATCACCCTCCACCTGAGAGACCTACCCTGGCTCCCAATCAACAAGAGAATAACCTTCAAGCTCCTCATCCACGCACACAAAGCCCTCCACGGCACCGGCCCAGCGTACCTCAACAGACGACTCAGCTTCTACACCCCCACCCGCAAGCTCCACTCTGCTGACCTCACCCTCGCCACTGTCCCCTGCATCCGAAGAACAACAGCCAGAGGCAGATCCTTCTCCCACCTCGCTGCCAAGACCTGGAAAACCCTACACACCAACGTACGGGTGACCCAAGACCTACTGGCCTTCAGAAGACTACTCAAGACCTGGCTCTTTGATCAGTAGCAGCACCCTCCCCAGCGCCTTGAGACCCTCCCGGGTATGTAGTGCGCTTTACAAGTGTCCTGATTGATTGATTGAAAAAGATAAGAACCACTGCTCTAGAAGGTTGTATTAAGGATTTGCATTTGAAAGGAGATTTGGATTTCGATTGTTGTTTCCGAAAGAAATAAGAATGTTTTATTTTCTTAAATATTTTGTGTAACATCCTCAAGTTCAGAGCCAAATAATATGAATCCTTGAAAGGGCAATTTCCCAAAGAAATAAGAATGTTTTCTTTTCTGAAATATTTTGTGTAACATGTCTTCAGGGTCAGAGCGAACCAATCTGGATCCTTGATCAGGGCTGCGGTTTTCTGGGCAAAATCTGTATTCCATTCCTTCATTAAGAGATTTACATTGTGCCCATACTGAAGCACCACTGCCAATGCAGAAGCTTTAACTGCATCAAATGAAATGTCTGAGTTAAATCACTTGCTTCTCCATATGCTCTAAAAGATCAAAATGCTGCAGTTCCTCCTCCGTAGCCCTAAACAGCCATTTAAAGTCAGTTTGGAGTGACCTAGCTGTGGAAGCACCTTAAAAATCAGATCGAAGAGCAAGGTGAGATCCTGAGTACACCTTCTTTAACAAGTGTCCTCTTTCTTCTCTGCAGGCTCATTCCGTATGTTCTTCTGCCATCAAAGGTCTACCACCAGGCTAGCAGCAACAGAATCAACATGTACAGTGTCTTGTATTTTTTCCTGCACAGCCTATAGAGGATACATCTTTTTCATGACTAAAGACCTGGTTTTGGAATCGGACTCAACTAAATTCATTTGTAACACTCCTTCCCTGTCTTTTTCACGTCTCATATCAAACGGCTCCTTACCTGCCAGGCTCCAGGATACTAGCGATGTTAAATGTCAAGGATGTCATTGTGCTACTTTAGTATTTGCTACCATGTTATTCAGTCATCCCATCAAAGACCAAGATTAGGACAGGGGGGGCCTGCATCTTGGCACTTAAGCATGGTCATGAATTGAGGCTGGGAGCCATGGCGAGGAACATAAATTAACATATTTCAACAGTTTGAAAAACTGAAGCAAACATTAGGGTGTGACAACCTCAAAGTAAGTGAGTTTGCTTGAAACACAGTCCATCCCCATCAATGGAGTCTAATATAGTTCTTGCCTATACCCTTAGGTATTAAGCTTGGCTGACTGGCAAACCATTCCACACATTGACAACCCAAAAGCAGAGCCTTCTTTTAACGTTTGGACAATTGCAGAGGTTGGTAGCTTCTCATTCACACTGCAGTGAGTGCAGTGAGGCTCACTTCAGGGT
Organism: Lissotriton helveticus; assembly: GCF_964261635.1. Taxonomy (NCBI): domain Eukaryota; kingdom Metazoa; phylum Chordata; class Amphibia; order Caudata; family Salamandridae; genus Lissotriton; species Lissotriton helveticus. Next base: position 541,624,199 of record NC_136063.1, on the reverse strand, counting down.
AAGGCCTATAGCAGAGAATCAAAATACTCAACGTAAATTAAAGTGACTCTAACCAGAACACATTTTTGGTTTTCCTAATTTACTTTCCACTGCAAAAGTTGTTTTGTACCGGAAAGTACCCTGAAAGTAATGCAAAGCACCGTGAAGCACTGTTTTGCATTACTTAGCGCTAAGGGGGCTTTACATGGGTCGTACATGGGTGCTCCCATGCTACCCCTACCACCCATAATTTGACCTTATTTGACCCTTCAAGGCTGGCCACTGTTACTACCCTCAGCGTGTCACATCATCGCGCTGTGAGGCTTGGGTGGCCATGTTTGTTTGGGCTGTTTAAGCCCAATCTCAGAAGCATTTTCGGAGCTTCTACTTGGTATGTCTTCAGTTTTGCCAGTTTACTTTTAGAAAGGTGTGCACAGATACTGAGGTGCCTGAATTTTTCAAGCAGTATACTTATCACCTGCTCTTGTGCCGGAAACCATGCAGTTTTTCTGCAGGAAATGTTTTGCCTGCAGCTTCAGTGACAGGCACACCTGGTCTTCATGTAAATTCTAAAAGTTGTGGTTCCTTAGTTTTGCCTGCACCTCTGGTGACAGGCACACCTGTAAAAAAAAAAGAGAGCAAGAGTATATTTAAATGTCATGTTTTGTGCTTGCACATTCGGTAACTGGCACTCCTTTTGCATTACATTGACTAATTGATTTCTTTCATCAGTCTGTCGCTTATCAGCACGTAGTGTTCTAATATGGCTTCAGTCATTCTGCATCAATTTGTTCAACCCCCACCATTTCTTCAAAATCCAGTCAAGCAACCTGTCAAGTGGAAACAATGGTTCAAGGTATTTGAAAATAAGTTAGTTGCAATTGATGCTGTAGAATAGTCCCCTGCATGAAAATGTGCATTATTAAACGGTTGTTTGGGGCATGCTGCACGTGAGGTGTTCGACAACTGGCCTGTTTTGACCAGGGGCGGCTGGTGACATTTGAAGGTGGTGAGGAGGTCAGTCTTGAGTTCCCGGTGGTGGGATGGGGTGAAGCTCGGGAGGGTTCTCCCCCTGAAAATGTTTTGAAGGAAGGAGTGAAACACAAAATAGATGGGCACAGGCTTGCCCTTCAGTTTTTGGAATCCTAGTGCATTCTATTTTCGACTCTGACTTGGGTCACTTCGCGTTTCACTTGCATCTCTGACCACAGACGGGCGCAAGCACATGTGAACCCCTCAGATTTAGTGCAGTAAAAACAAGTGCCACAGGCTCTTAATGCATGAGGCAGAGTGAGCAGGGCAGGCTCCCGTGCTGCTCTTTTACCCCTAGATTCATCAAAGCCACATTCTGTGAATTGCAAATTGCGAAAATTTACGAATCGCAATTTAGAATTCGCAGAATGGGATTGATGAAGAAATGCGATAAGAAAAATTGAATCGCAATCGGATGCAATTGCCGTTTGCGAATTTGCCAAAATCGCATAAAATTCGCAGAATCACCCTTTTTCCGTGTTGAAATTGCGATCTCGCAATTACCGAAATCGCAAATTACGATCTCGCTAATTGCGAGATCGCAAAAACTGGAAGTCTCATTTTGAGCACAATGATGACATCACAACCAGGAAGTAGGCAGTTCCCTCCCTCATTCTGAAATTGCGATCTCGCAATTACCGAAATCGCAAATTACGATCTCGCTAATTGCGAGATCGCAAAAACGGGAAGTCTCATTTTGAGCACAATGATGACATCACAACCAGGAAGTAGGCAGTTCCCTCCCTCATTCTGTTCACTGAGCCTGAAAGTGGAAGCAGCACTGGCTACAGCTCCACTACAGACCACCTGCAGCTGCAAATCAGGAGACAAACAACCCCAGAAAAAAATGTCCCAGGAAGCAGCAGGGAGCAGTGCCCCTTGAAGAAAAAGGAAAATTAAATTTTCCGCGCAGGAACTTGAATATTTAATTGAGGGAGTCACAAAGGACCATGACCGGCTTTTCGGTAAGGATTCGCGGAGGGTGCCTGAGGCGAACAAGAGGCGCATTTGGCTGCGCATCCGCGCTAAGGTCAATGCAGTGGGAGTGACCCAGCGCTCCAATGACGAACTAAAAAAGAGGTGGTATGACCTCAGAGGGCGTGCAAAGGAACGAATTGCAGAGAGGTTGGGGGAGCGACTTTTAACCGGAGGAGGAGAGCCCACTGTACCACCCAACACCCCACTGGAGGACCTTGTGGAGGACACCCTGATTTCCGAAGCATGCGTGGGGGTCACCTGGCTGGACTCCTCCCAACCCACCCAACAATCCCAAGGTAAGTGCCATGCGACTGCGGCCCTGTCCCCTAACAATGGCCATGACTCCAGAGCTACCCATTAGAAAACCCCAGTTATGCAGGCCATGCAGTGGGAGTGACCCAGCGCTCCATTGACGAACTAAAAAAGAGGTGGTATGACCTCAGAGGGCGTGCAAAGGAACGAATTGCAGAGAGGTTGGGAGAGCGACTGTCAACCGGAGGAGGAGAGCCCACTGTACCACCCAACACCCCACTGGAGGACCTTGTGGAGGACACCCTGATTTTCGAAGCATGCGTGGGGGTCACCCGGCTGGACTCCTCCCGATCCACGCAACAATCCCAAGGTAAGTGCCAAGCGACTGCGGCCCTGTCCCCTAACAATGGCCATGACTCCAGAGCTACCCATTAGAAAACCCCAGTTATGCAGGCCATGCACACCAGAAATGCCCAATTGCATTGTGGGACTTGTAGTGTGACCACAATTTCCAGATAGCCCCATGCAGCCAGACCTGTCAAGTGAGAGTCATTCCTAAAGCCAGCCAGGGAATGCTAGCCTGCATGCATGTAGCAACCTCCCATGTGCAAGAAACATGTCATTAATCACGGTCCCATTTACATCACAGGTGGCACAGAACAACCCAGCACCAACAGTGATGGCCTACACATCGACGACAATCTCGAGGACACTGAGGGAGAGGGCCATCCTGCCCCTCAACCAGGACCATCACAGGCAGCACCAGCAGCAGTAGTACCACCACCTGCCCCTGTGGACAGTGCCACCCCTGCAGCCACAGGCGCGCCACAACCACCCTGTGTAACACCCATGGCAGTGAAATAGATGCCATAATATTGTAAAGAAGTCTTATAAATTATTTTCTGCAGTCCTCGACGATCGAATGCCAACTATTAAGACAGTCGTAATCTCAAAGTAAATGGATTACTGTATCGTTTATCGCTAGAAAAAGGTATTTCTTTAAGCACTGTACCTGCATGTTAAATACTTAAGGGGTCCACTATTTTGTGAATGTTTTGTTTGCCCCTTTAGAGATCATGACACAACTCGTTTACAACAAAACGGTATAAATACCTCCAACTAAAAATTGAACCCGTAATTACTGCTGAAATTGATGCATGCCAGATGAATTTGAAAACAACAAAAATTATAAAATTAGTTTTTTATTAAAATTAAGTTGTTTTAGGGAGTACTTAAAATGGGACACATATTCTACATATAATGTATCTAAGTGTCCTTTTGTTTATCATTATTTTTCCTTCATCAGTTATCCTCATTCAACCTAAAGATTGTTGGCTCCTGTGTTTGACTGATCTTCCACTTTTCATTTGTTTGTGTAAGTATCTTAACTTACAAGGTATCAATGAGCACTACTTTTCCCATACAGAGTTTTCAATTTGAAGTGATTCTTGAATTTATAAATGAGCAATGAAATAAAGATATAATTAAGTTTGGCTATAATAAATGTGTTTAGGCTTGTTATATAGAGAGGTTAAGTAATTGATGATAAAAAAGGTGATAAGATATCTCATTTTGTTAATGTTTAAATCTGGAATTTGTATAACTATTGTATTATTAGTTAAATGATGTTTATTGTATATTATGTTTTTTATAGGTAGTACGTGGCTACTCCTGAGGAAGGCGCTGGTCGGCGAAACGCGCGTCGATACTGTTTATTTTGCCACTTTTTACATTTATTTTTTATGTATATGTAATGTTGCTTGTTCATTATTTATGTGAACGGTTTTAATTATTCATTTTATGAAACATGTACTTTGTTTGAGTATGCTAATAAATATGAGATTGTAACTATGATTAGCTCTTTTCCTCTCTATTAATATCCATTACAAGCCAATATTAATTACCTAGGTTGTTACCTTTCATATACAGGCCACAACAGCTGCAGCCAGGAAGCAGACAAGACGCGCTGGCAGGGGGTTAAATGTCCGGGATCCTGGCCTGTCCATTGAACGTCGGATGCTCCGAGTCCATTAGAAGCAGGCCCGTCATTTGGCAGCCATCCACCTGCAGCTGCACAAGACTGCACGTAATGTGGGACAGCTCACTGACAGCATGCAAATCATGACCGCTGCTGTCTGTGAAAACAGCCAGGTCCTGTTGTCCCAGCAGGCTGTCAACCGCCGCCGCCACCGCCAGCTGCTGACCTGCCTGTCAGCTTACACACGCTCCAATCATATTATCGGGAATGCCACCTCCCAACTATCGCGTAGCTCCCTAGTGATGCAGATTCAAATGGTGCAATGCTGCCAGGACATCGCTAGGGCACTGGAGCATGTCACCACAGCAGTGCAGAGTCTGCAGGCGACTGGCCATGGCCAAGCAAGTGGGGGGATGATGCCAGTGAGGGCAATTCCATCCACAGCAGCCTGTCGTTGCTGTTGGTGACGGTACCCCGCCGCAGCACAAGGCCCACAGCAGCCTCACGGGCAAATGCTGATGTATAGGACGTCGAAAGGCGACTGGGAGCGTCCACCCGGAGGCACCACTGACTCTTTGTAATGTACCGGCAGGGCCATGCTGATGATACAAGCATGCCCTTTTCACAAACATGGGGATGTATGAGTTAATACAGCTCTCATGCAATATAACAAAAATATAAGTACATTATTGTGAAAACAACAATAAGATTTAATATGCACAAGTTAATCTGACTCATGTCATTATTTCCTTTGTCATGCATGAGTGAAGTGTTGGGTGAGGGGAGTGGGTGCACTAGAAACAGTTCATTGTGATTTGGTTGTGGCGCCTGTGTCCTACAGCAGGATTCTCCCCGCGTGCATGAGGCATATGTGCAGGTGGGCGGTTGTCCCCTTCCGACTCACTGCCAGAGATCTCTACAGGTATCCTCTGCTTGGTAGCAATGTTGTGGAGTATTGTACACACAGCCACAATACAGCAGCAGACCTCAGGCTGTTATTTGAGGTCCCCACCAGTCTTGTGTAGTATGCGGAATCAGCTCTTCAAAAGCCCAAATGTCCGCTCAATGCAATTTCTTGTGCGGATGTGTACAGCATTGTAACGCCGTTGCTGTGGTGTGGCAGGGTTGCGGTATGGGGTGAGGAGGTACTCACGGAGACCGTAGGCGCTGTCACCTGAATGAAAGGAGCAGAGGGTGAGTGCCTGTTATGCGCAGCTACATGGTCGCGAAGTACTGATTGTTGGCATGTGTACTTACCTAGAAGGTGTCCTTCGCCAAAGTCTCCCCTGGCCAGTCGTGTGTGCATGCCGCTGTGCCGGAATATGAAGGACTCATGTGTGCTCCCCGGGTATTGTGCCACTATGTCCGTGATGATTGTCTTAGCATTGCACACCATCTGGATATTCAGTGAGTGGTAGGACTTGCGGTTCCGGTACATGTATTCTGTTTGCGCAGGTGGGCAGATGTGGATGTGGGTACAGTCAATGCATTCAATTACATGGGGGAATTGCACAATGTTGTAAAAATCAAGCTTGGTTTGATTCAAGTCCTGTTGGGTGGTCGGGAATGTAATGTAATGGTGTAGCCGGGTCAGCATGGCCTCCAGGAAACTACTTAGGCAGCGGGACATGGTGCTCTGGGAGATCCCCCCTGCAACGGCAACTATCCCCTGGAAGCTTCCCGAGGCCAGGAGGTGCAGGCTGCACAAGACCTGGACATGGGTGGGCACTGCATTGGTCCTCCTTGTTGGGTGCTGCATCAGGGGGTCAAGGTCCCGGATGAGCTCGGTAATCATTGCCCCATTCAGCCGGTACTTTGAGTAGATTTGCTCCTCAGTTTGTCCCAGAAGTGTGATTCGCTGGCGGAAAATTCGCTCCTGGATCCTGCGTCTGTTCCCTGCTGCAGCCTGGAGCCTTCGCCGCCTAACCACCATGTAGAGTCCTGACATTGTGAATGTCCTCATGTTCCTACTGTGTCTCCTTAAGTGTGTTTGGTCATGGCCACACCTGTGGCTAGTTGTTTTTTTTTTTCATTGACTTCATGGTTACCACCTGGTTTGGGTTCTCCTTAAATTGCGCCTTGCAATTAGCGATTTAGTTTTTTTTCGCAATTAGCGAATTTTGATGAATTTGGTTAGCGAATATTTAGCGAATAAATACCTGCAGACTCACCAGTGTCCTGTCGTCCTTAAATCGCAGAATCATTGGAATCTCGCACATTCCGATTTGCTAAGGGGGTTCCACCTAGATTCTGCGATTTTATTTGCGATTTCGCTAAATCGATTTAGCGAATTCGCAAATTGGTCACTTTTCTTATCATGAATTGCAGATCATTGAATTGCGATCGCAATAGCTAATTCTTTTGGGGGGTATTACTGAAATATGGAGATATTAAAATTGCACTATGCACAGCATTTTGTGAAAATGCATGATATATATAGTTATTTCTGTTTCTAGAAATGCATCGAAACTTTGGCAGATCTATTAGCATGTGTATTGAACTCGAGATTCCCCGCATGCCTCCAGGTGTTAGTGGATAATACATCCACTTTTATAAGGTGCTTTCTACGACCTGTGGTCAACAGCTTCGCATCCCAGTGGGGCAAACATTGTCTTTCACCCTCCTGAGCTCGATAAAGGAGCACCTTAGAGCAGGGAAAAGGTTTATTTATGGTTTTCACAAAGCGCTTCAAAGTTTTCTAGTGCCAACCCCAGTGCACTTGCTCGTCAGCTAGATGATGAACAGGGTTGAGTTCTGGTGAGGAGCAGACGTATGCAAAGCAGTGGAAACCATCACCTCTATGGGGAAGGGTCTGTTCCTGTCTGATAGACTAGAGAGCGCGAGCTGCATGTCGGTGACTCTCTGTAGCTAGTTTCACAGCGCTTCGGGACCCTCACTGATGCCCTGTCATGCCCAAAATTTAAGGATTTTTAAAGATTACGCGACACTGACAGAGGAACGTAAACAGATGAGCTGGGAGTTAAAAGCCATGCCTGGACAGTTTTGAAAGCGCTCTGCCTGTTGTGCAAACTCTGCCATTCTTAATTTATGGGGGACGGGGTGCCCCGGTTGATAGAAAACTTTCTTCAAACCGGGGTAGACCGAGCAAGTGCCCCGTGATGAAAACCGTGCCTGCGGCTCGAATCCTGGGGCCTCGAGAATTAATCCATAAAATGGAAACGCGAGCTCAGCGGCCGCGCATAAGAACCTGTCCTCCCGTCGCCTTCTCAATGTCTTCCAGATCAATCCTTCATGAATTATAATAAAGGACGGCTAAATAATTGATCTCCTGTAATGTACTGGTTCCCTGCAAGGACGACAGGACACTGGTGAGTCTGCAGGTATTACTATTTATTCATAACATTGCACTACACAGAGAGCGCCGAGCGTGATGCCCCTCTGCCTGAGCTCCGACACTCGAATCACGCGTTTCTAGCGTGATCCAAGATGGCTGCCGCTCACGCTACATGGTGAAGTAGCGTAAACATTAGAGCATGACTCTACATATCTCCCCCTTTTTATACCAAACATGAAAGTGGCAGTTTCTGTGTGATCGGTTACTTTTCTTCTCCCAGCTCAAAGTCTCGATACCTAGAAGGCGTCACAACCAATCTGCCCCCCCTTGTCCGTCTTACCGGGGTGGAAGTCTACCTTCTTGTGTACTCGGTCTCTCTCTGCAGGGAGTCTCTCTCTCTTCACAGGGTTGTACCTCTGCTTTTGGACTTTCACTGCCCCTTTGCTCTATTCACGGTTCTGCCGTTACCATGCTTCCTTCTCCTGCCTGGATCGTGCTGTTGTTCCCCAGTGTCCTCCGATCTGTTGCCACTTGCTCTCGGTCTTCAGGGAGCCATTGTAATATCTTGTTGCACCGGGACATATGATCCTGGGACCACACGTTCCCATCACTGAGCAACGCAGCCCGGTCATACACCTCGTTTACTTGTTAGGGTCGGCTGTATTTGCTGTCACCTTTGTTCTGTAATACCCCCAACTTGACCCTGACCCATTCTCCTTCCTCCAGGGATGTTTCCTTCAAATTTGTCCTTCTTTTATAATGTTCTGTATAAATCGTTTGGGCTCTTTCAAGATTATGCTGCACCACTGCGGGAGACCATTTACTGGTTACAGTCTTCTCCTTCCATGCCAAGTTATGTTTTGTGAAGGGATCTCTAGAATTTGGAAGGGGCTGTACCCAGGACTCGTCGGGGTGATGCGGTAGGCCCATATCATGTTCAAGACCTCCTTTTCCCAGTCCTTTCCCATCATGATGGCTGCCCGGATGGACCCCATTAGCACTCTGTTGAAGCGTTCCACTTGTCCATTCCCAGCCGGATGATATATGGAAGTATGTTTGGATGTGATCCCATTTCTCTCCATATATTTATGCCATTTCTCTGAAGTAAACTGGGGACCATTGTCACTTAATATTGACTTGGGAATGCCTTCCCTGAGGAAGGTCGTAGTGAGGAACCTGAGTATCGTCTCGGTGTCCATTTCCTCTTGAATGTGCACTTCAGGCCATTTAGAGTATCTGTCCACTAAGGCACATAGATATTTAGGAGTCCCTTGGTCATCCAGTATAGGTCCCAATATATCTACTGATGGCTCCTCCCAGGGATTCTTCGGATTGGTGAATTTCCCTGGGGCTTGCCTCAACACAAGAGCGTCATCGTCTTATCTGCTCGTTGGCATTGGTCACACTCTCTCACATGTCTCTCTATTCGTATGTCAATGCCTGGCCACCAATATCCTTGCTTGGCCCTCATCTTGGTTTTCACGATTCCCAAGTGTCCTTTATGCAGTATCGCCAACAACCGAGGTATTAACACCTCAGGGGGTACAACTTTGTCACCTCTGTATATAAAGGTTCCTTTATCGTCTAGGGACAATTCTTCTCTCAATTCATAGAATTTCCTTAGGGTTGTCCGTAGGTGTTTTACAATGCGGCGCACCATGTGGCAAAAACGGCACAGATGCGTCACGCATCTGTGCCGTAAAGCAGCGCATTGCTGGACCTGCGTCGCGCTTGTGACACAGCTCCAGCAATGCTCTGGGGGGTCCTATCTCCCCAATGCTACATCAAGCCTTGCTCCTGCTTCAAGCAGGCGCAGGGTTTTGACGCAGCATTGGCCTAAAAGTGACTGAGTGAAATCTTGTAGATTTCACTCAGCCACTTTTAGGTGGCGCCATCCCCTGCGCCGGAACGCCTCCTGATGGCGCAGGGCTTTACAACGTGATGCATCTCTCAGATGCGTCATATTGTTAATACCCAGCACCATGGCGCATCTTTTGTGCTGCCGCTGCGTCACAAAAGGTCTCGGTAGAGGGTGGCAGTTGTGAACCAGAGGGTGGCAGTGATGAACCAGAGGGTGACAGTGATGAACCAGAGGGTGTCAGGGGTGATCCAGAGGGTGACAGTGCTGAACCAGAGGGTGGCAGGGCTGAACCAGAGGGTGGCAGGGGTGAACCAGAGGGTGGCAGGGGTGAACCAGAGGCTGGCAGTGATGAACCAGATGGTGGCAGGGGTGGCCCAGAGGGTGGCAGTGGTGAACCAGAAGGTGGCATGGGTGAACCAGAGGGTGGCAGTCCTGAACCAAAGGGTGACAGTGGTTACCCAGAGGGTGGCAGTGGTGAACCAGAGGTGCTGTGATGAACCAGAGGGTGGCAGTTGTGAACCAGAGGGTGGCAGTGGTGAACCAGATGGTGACAGTGCTGAACCAGAGGGTAGCAGGGGTGAACCAGAGGGTGCTGTGATGAACCAGAGGGTGGCAGTGGTGAACCAGAGGGTGGCATGGGTAAACCAGAGGGTGGCCTTGGTGAAGCAGAGGGTGGCAGTGCTGAACCAGAGGGTGACAGTGGTTAACCAGAGGGTGGCAGTGGTGAACCAGAGGTGCTGTGATGAACCAGAGGGTGGCAGTCATGAACCAGAGGGTGTTAGTGGTGGACCAGAGGGTGACAGTGCTGAACCAGAGGGTGGCAGGGGTGAACCAGAGAGTGGCAGTGCTGAACCACAGGGTGGCAGTAGTGAACCAGAGGGTGGCAGGGGTGAACCAGAGGGTGGCAGTGGTGAACCAGAGGGTGGCAGTGGTGTACCAGAGGGTGGCAGTGGTGAACCAGAGGGTGCTGTGCCCATACACGACCACATGGGTAACTTCGCCATGCAAGCGGCCCGCGAACACGCAAAAAGCCCCACGAACACGCAAAAAACCCTGCGAACGGAAAAACCCCGCGAACACGCAAAAAACAAAAAATCCGCAAATTCGCATGAATTTGCGGATTTTGCGGATTGCGAATTGGATTTCGCGTGAATTCGCAGAACGCGAATTCGCAAATTTCGCCCATACTTAATTTATTCAATTCCCTCAGGTCCACACACAGCCGGACCTTGCCGTTGGGTTTCATTACTACCACCAGAGGCGCCAGCCACTCCGCGCAATTTATGGGTTCAATTATCCCATTCTTCTCAAGCCCCCGCAATTCCTGGTGTACTGCTTCTCTCACTGCAATGGGGACATTTCGTACTTTATGTGATACTTGTGTGGCATTGTCCTTGAGTTCTATTCTGTGCGTGAATTTTTCCAACTTCCCGACTTTCCCTCCAAACACCTTGGGGAACTCCCTCTTCAATTTTTCAAAGTCAAGACATTGTTCCGGTGCTGTCATCAACACTTGTATGTCCCCTCCTGGGTCTAGCTTTATGCCCAGATCTCCTTGATCCATCCAGCCTAGGACAGACGGGCCCTTTTCCGTTACATACAGTTTGCAATCCGCACTACGTCCGCTGAATTCAAATTTTAACGCTCGGTATCCTACCATGGGGATTCGTTCTCCCATGTACGAGACAGGTCTTATATCCGGAGGTTCCAATCATGGTCCCAAATGGGGCTTGAACTTTTCGTTCCATACTGCTCTTTGGACGATTGTATACGGTGATCCTGAATCCACAACAATGCTTATCTGTACACCTCCAATCAGCATGTCGCATTGCGGTTTGTTCGATCTTTTGACGCCCACACCCAGTACTTGATCTTCTATACACAGCACTGTGTCTTCTTCCTCTTGCCTTCTCTCCTCTGCATCTTCCGGATCTTGATCCACATACTTCCCCGTGTTGCGGCCTGCTTTCCGACGACACATCTTTTCGTAGTGCCCCGTAATGCCGCAGAACATGCACTTCGCTCGGAACGCCGGGCATCTTTTGTCATAGGCCTCGTGAGCTTGGCTGCCACAACGATGACACAAAATTCTGGCTCCTCTGTTTTGCTTTCCTTGTTGCACTGGTTTCCCCAGCCGTTTGTTGGGCCCTCTGCTGTTTGTCACTGTGCCTTTGTTCCTTCCCGTGGGTTCTTCGTCATCTACCTTGTTCACCATAGGCCTCGCGATTTGTTCTCTCTTGGCTGCATCTGCACATCTCTTCGTTAACTCAGCCTTCTTCACAATCGCAATCACTTCCTTTAGTGTGGCATCGCCGCTCGCCCACAACTTGTCTTGCACTGTCTTGTTAGTGGTGTGCATCACTATCTGGTCCTTTATGAAATCGTCGTGTAGCACGCCGAATTTGCGCGTCGTCACTAATTTCTTCAGCGCTGCCACGTACTCGTCAATTGACTCTCCTATTTCCTGCTTTCACTGCTGAAAATTATACCAATCTATAGACGTGCATACTGCTGGTCTGGAATGCTCATTCAGTTCCTCTATGGCATGCGCAAATACGTCATCATCTGCAGCTTGACGGGGCTTGGGTACCAAGTTTTGGAATACCCTAATCCCTTCTGGGCCCAGGTTGAGTAGTAATATTCTCTTTTTGCTTTTACTCGTGAATGCTTCTTTGTTCTCGTCTTCCAGGGCTTCTATATAATTGTGGATGTACTCTCTCCAGTCTTCCCATTTCATCTGGGGCTCTCCCGGTTTTAGTAGGAATGGGATTGGAGTCGTCATTGAAGACGCTTGCGCGCATATTTCTTCGCGCTTTTTCGGCGCTGTGTCCTGGCTCTTGGGACTGCCTGGCGCAGTAGTCTCCTCCCCCTGCTCTGATTGGAATTGGGGACTCTCTGCACCTCCTGCTCCACTTCTCCTTGACTCCACCAGGGCCCCTGTCCGGTTAGAGGCTCTCCCTTTGTGCTACTTCCCCAGTTTGTATGTTCCTTGTTAGCTGGGTGGCTGTGGGCGCCTGTCTTTCTGCTATCCTGCGTCCCTTCCTTGCCCTGCGTGGTGATAATGGAGGCTGTATCTCCCTCTGTACCTTGGGGTTAGCTGCCCTTGTACCTGGTCGTGCCGGTCTGCAACCTACTCTGGTGCGTCTCCTGTCGCTTCTGCCACTCTCTCTGTGGTGCTCCTGCTCCCTCTCCAATTGGGCCTGTCTTGCTTCTCAGCGCTTGGTCTTCCTTTCTTGTCCTTTATGTTTTTTGTTTTTTTTCACTGGTTGCAGGTCCCAGCCTCGTCGCCACTGTAATGTACTGGTTCTCTGCAAGGATGACAGGACACTGGTGGATCTGCAGGTATTACTATTTATACACAACATTGCACTACACAGAGAGCGCCGAGCGTGCTGCCCAACTACACAGAGAGCGCTGAGCTCCGACACTCGAATCGCGCGTTTCTAGCGTGATCCAAGATGGCCGCCGCTCACGCTATGTGGTGACGTAGCATAAACACTAGAGCGCGACTCTACATCTCCGTGGAATCTGAAAGTTCAAACTGTGCATTCAGCAGCATATAAATATTCATGGTCTGATGTGGATCATCATCATTAGCGTAAATATGTCCACTGAAAAGCGCTTTATTGGATCCCGCGCCCCCCTCTTACCTTGAACTCCACTAAAAGTTACGGGTGTAATCCAGAGTCCACAGGGCCCTGACAAAGGCCAGCTGATGGGTCCGCCTTTTCCTGGTGGGGTTGTTCCCTGCTTGTCCCTGGCGGGGTCCAGCTGGGACTGGTAGTCTCGGGCCCCAGCCCCAGGTATTCGGCCAGCAGGTCGGTGTTGCTCAGACACTGGACCATGGCATTCATGAAGGACGTGTATCACGTGGTTCTTCAGCCCCAGGATTGTTCGGGTACTGGTTCAGAGCTGCGTGGCGGCCTGCTGGCTCTTCCACAGCTCACTCCCTCAGCTCCCTCCCATTGTCCCATTGATCAATCAGGAGGTCCGGGACTAGCGCAAAGTGGTTGTTGCCACCCACATTGCTCTGTCTTGAGGGGGGCCGGCCCGGCCCCTTGCCATTCATTTCAGTGGCATGCTGCTGAAGTCGCCTGGGGCGCAGCATAGGCGCCCCATTAGAAATCAGCCATTTTTCGCTTTCTCTGGGCACTCCCTTCAGGATGACATCACTCCTCTCGCATGTGCTTTGAGGGCGAGCAATAGTCCGTGCCCCGGCCAGCACATGCGGAGGAGGTGTCTTTGACCTGGCTGTGTGACCTCATCCCCTACTAGGAAAACACAGAACAGAATTTAATTTCTGTTCCACACAGGACCGTGAGCACTACTTCATTTGAGGCTTCTGCATTGGTGTGGTGTCTTTCTTGTCTCCAGTCCGAGTCTAGTGGGGCAAGGCCCCTTTCGCTCCTATGCACCAGCCGCCACTGGTTTTAACACAGCCGCAAGGTCAATCTGGTTATGGTGCATGGAACAAATTTAAGGAGGCTGAGGAAAGGTTATATAAGCATTATTCTGATTAATCATGTGTGCTGCTCGTGAGGAGCAATTTAAAAAAACATAAGCAGTACTTGGAGGAAAGTGTGGTGGAGTATGTTTCCGCATTAAAGTTTTTTGCAGAAACGTGTGATTTTGGAGCAAATATTGATATGTGTATTCACGATCAATTTATTTTTAATTGTTATTCTCGTAAAAATCAATAAAAGTTATTCAGGTGTAAGTTTCCCACACTCAGTGAATTTACTGATTTAGCTAAAGGCATGGAGTATTCTATGAATTCTTCTAAGGCAATGAATGTTGGCATCCCAGAAAATGTATTAACTGCTAATGATGACAATGATGAAGAATGCAGGGAAGCTCTTTGTGCAGTCAATGTACGTGGTAAGGTAGACAAAAAATGTGTAAAGAGACAAAATAGCTATTATTAAAGATGTGGCTCCAAAAGTCACATTGTCAATAATCCATGTTGTCCTGCAATTGGTAAATGATGTGTTTTAGGTAAAATAGTGATGCCCTTCCAGGTGGTATGTCGAAGTAACAAAACAAAACACCAACAAAAATAAGTAGTGTCGATGTTAATGAAATTGCAGGTATGGATGGGGTAAACAATGTAATTTTAAGATTAGAATACAATTCAGTTACAAGTCATGTCTCTGTGAAAGGTCCTTTAGTTGAGGCCAAAATTGGTGGTGCTTCTCTGCACGTTAATACAGACTTGGGTTCTCCCGTAACAATATTGATTGTACATTTTTGGACCTATTGGACCTATTGAATAATGAGGCCGCAGCGTACGAGGTGACAGTGTGCAAATACTGCTTTACTTGCCTGGCATTCTCCCGTCGGGGAACAAACACGTGGGAGACTTCTGAAATCCGCTGTGCCCTGACCTCGTGAGGCGCTGCTCGCTGCTCGCTGCTACCACTTGGAGCCTTGCACTGGGAGACAGAAGGGACTGCAAGTCCCAGGACGCTTTGCTGCGCACACCTGTGCTGGAGACCTGACACGCCCTTGCCTCAGGCGATATATAACCAACTACCTAACCCCGCGACGCGGGAGCGCACGGGAGCGTCCCGGGTGAAGCCCGGGCAAAGGGCGGGCCCTCTGTGGCCCTCGGTGGCCGAGGTAGGCTGGGCTGGGCCCCGTCATTTTCATTTTTGTTTGGAATACCAGTGACTGGAGGTATGTCACTTTGAAGGGGATATATCTGAATACTGGCCGAATATCTATTGACAGCTTCTCCGAGGATTCATTTTTATGGACTAATAATTGTTATTTAATTACATACATTTTTTGTGCAATAGCCTGCTGCTTGGCTGGTTGCTTTTTCGTTTAGCATGACAGCAAAGAAATTACGCTCTGGGAGAGTCCTAGGGGGGAGGTCATGTATAAAAACCAGATCTAACCCCCTGAGGAATAAACATGATAACAGTGTGTTATTGAAGGGACAGATGCAGTTATTGAAACTATGGGAAAAACCGCTTGATAAGACTGTGGCAGCCCCAACAGTTGCTGGTTCTGAGATGATGCTTTTGGTGGATGCACCGCCTGATGTGGAGAAAGATCCCAAACCTGAGCCAGCCATTGTAAAAAACTTGCATTCCCTGTCAATAACTACTGACGCTAATCTCACAGTAGGTACTTTAAGGGGAGAACACCCAGATAATATGATAGCAGATACGAAAGCCTTTCGGCCTACCATTCTTAAAGTTGTAGAAAGCCCGGACGTGGCTATAAAAGGAGAGTCTTTTTTGTCCAGTATTGATCTTGAACTGTGTGGTCGCTATATGGACGATAGAATTTTGAAATGTCCTGATCCTAGTAAGATACCGAATGGGGCCACGCCGTCAGGATTATTATTATATAGTAGTACACCCTCTATAACTTCTAATGACATTCCTTCATTGCATAATGATTCGAGGTCTCTACCACTTAATCTATCTGGTATCTGCCCCCTTACTGCTTCTGGGTTCCCTAAAGACGATAAACCTATCTCTGAGTCCCTGATAGCACTAGAACATTTACTGGCTTCCATATTATCTCTATTGGGCAAATTTGTTGGGAGCTCTGATTGCATCATGGACTCAGTAACACAGATATTGAAAGTATTACTGGCAAAAAACACAGAAAATGGTACCACTCTACCCCCGGAGATTGTTTTGCAGAATGTCTTGGATAGCAGAAATTTACTGGTAAAAAATGCCCCTGCGGGTACGCCAGTAGCGGTTGACAAACATGAGCCCTTACGGATGCCTATTCCATCCGTTTCAAACTGTATGAAGGAATTAGATCCTTCTTTGAAGGATGCAAGTTTAGCGGATGTGAACTTAAACGCTGGAAATGAATTATTTCCAATTTTCAACCTAGATAAAAAAGAGCCTGAAGCGAATCTCGATGTAAATGGAAAAGTAAAAGGACATAGCAGAAAGAGCAAAGGGAAAAATAGGAAACCTGTTCGTAAGTACAAGAAGAAAAGACAGAGGCAAATTATTTTCCAAAAACATATAAATACAGAAGCACTTGATGATATAGATCTTGAAGAAAACTCTCTATTAGACACTTCTCCTAATCAGGCTGCTGTTTGTACCACTGCCTCTGCAGTCGAAGGTCATCTTGATGTGTATGCCAATGTTGGGGGAGTCCATTGTCAAGAGGATAATGGATTAGTGCCCATAGTTTCAATAGAAGAGGTGACAAGAACTATTCCTGGTGCATCAGGGACACTTAATCCATCAGCGCCTATTTTTCATCTGCCGGCTGTTGTTGCCATGAAGTCGCCTCCTGTACATTTTAAAGCCCCTAATTCTTATGTGGATACTTTGACTCTGGACTTTTTGCCCTTATTTGACTCTGACGTATACCTAAACAGGTCATGGTTGCTTAACTGTTTTAAGGATATTGAAAGTTTGAAACTTATTCAGTCGAGTGACATTGACTTGGTTTCTTCAGTAGGGTTTGAAAATGGGCTATGTGTACGGGCAAAATTCTATTCTAAAATAAAAGCTAACCTTGTACTACAACAGGCGGAATTGTTTCAATGTAGAGGGATCGATGTATTACCTTGTTTCCATAATGGAAAGGATATTTACCATAGAAAAGGGGCTACAAAGTTGAGCTGTAGGCAGGAAGATCCGTCAACACACAATAAAGATTTAAAAATCTGGGTCTCTAGAGGTAAACGTTTGGTTTCCCAAGTACTACCTATCCCCTTGAACCTGACTGCTTCTATAACTGAGGATAATCATCGGTGGAATTGGCTTCCAGGAGTCTTATCTAATAATATATCGGATAACCCAAGACTGTTTCAACATCTTTAACAGTCACTTAAGAGTCATATCCTGGAATGCAGCAGGGTTACATAATAGACCGGAGAAACTTGATTTCTTATTTTCTCTGAATCCAGATGTGATATGCATTCAAGAAACCTGGTGTAAAAATATCCTATATGGGGGAAAGATTATTTTGTGCTTGAGGCTGCAGCTACGCCATCGAAAAAAGGTCACGCAAAAGGGGGAATTGCCTGCTACCTATCTAATTCATTACAATGGCAATTCTCCCATTATGTTGACACAAGTAACCTTTTTCAAGCAATAAGCATTAATAAACTAGCTAGAGTAGGTAGCCAGTATTCCCTGGTAATTATCAATGCATATATTCCGCCTGAAGATGTCTTTAGTACTGTGTTGAAGCGAATGTTTTTTTATGTTAAACAGCTATTAGAGCTTGATCAGCCACCTTATATTCTACTCATGGGTGATTTGAATAGCAAAGTTTCTAACTTAAGCTTAAACTTGTTTAGAAATAAGTTTAAAGAAGAGGCATATAATATACCCCAATCCATCTTTCCAAAGAAAATAAAAACTAGCAAAAGAGGAAAGATGTTGTTAGAGGAACTTAGCTATCTAGACAGGGTTAATTGTAAATGGTAGAATGCCATCTGATATACCCGCTAAATTTACTCATAGGTCCCCTAAGGGTGAATCCATCCTTGACTATGTCATTACGGATTATGATACCTTCTCCTTTATTCAGGATATAATGATCTCTCAAACTCCCATGAGTGACCATAACGTAATCAGTATAACTGTTTCATTACAACCTCCGGTCACTGATCCCTGGTCTTTAAGTAATAGAGGAGTCTCTTTTCATAGTAAGTCTGGCAGATGCTTCTGGAACCCTACCACTATGAAGGATGTGCAAAATATTCTTGCCCAAACCTTACTTGAATTAAAAGAATGGCAGGGTATGGAATTTTTTCATTTCGAAAACTTTATGAAGAAGCTTACTGCGACTGCAAAGAAGCCAAGATACACTATGAAAGAGAATTTTGTTCCTAGTTTATTGGTACCCTTAAATAAAGAAATTAATAAACTAGTGAGGCAACAGTTTCTTTTTAGAACTAGGGAAAATGCTAATAAGTTATCCTTACTAAAAAGAAGGAGGACCAGACTGAGAACAAAACTAAAAAAAGAAAAAGAAGACTCACTCTGGATTAGTTTAAGGGAGGCCTCCGTCTATGGTAAATCTAGAGAATTCTGGTCCATAATTGGTAAGGGCTGTGGTGCTAGAATTTCCCCTATTCCTATCTCTATTCCTGAAGATGTCTGGATTTCATTTATATTGAATTTGTATGCGTCTAATGGCGTAGAGGGTGAGGATTGTGACCTTGTTTTGGACAGGGTGTATAATATGGAGCCTCCATCTGAGAAATTCATTGCTTCAGTGATTAAGAGTATGCGCTCCTCCGGAGCAATGGGCCCGGACGAGTTGCCCATTTCAGTACTGAAGCAGGATGTCACCTTATGGAGTAGGATTCTTTTTCCTTTGTTTAAAGCCTGTTTCTTAATGAGATCAGTTCCTACATCTTGTAGGGGAAGTATATTAATTCCCATATTTAAGAAGGGAGAGCGGGAGAAGATCAGCCTCCAAAGCCGCTCTCCAGGCCTTACACTGGCTCCCGGTCAGAAGCAGGGTAGAATTCAAGGCCCTCTGCACCTGTCATCGGATTATTAACGGCAGGGCACCCCTTCCACTACAGGGTCTCCTGACTCAATACGAGCCTTCACGCGCACTCAGGTCCTCTGGATCGGGGCGCCTCACCATCCCCAAAGTGACCAGAGCTAGGATGGGCGGCAGATCCTTCAGGTATCTTGCCGCATCCAGCTGGAACAAACTTCCGGTAGCGCTGCGTCTGGAACCTTCAGAGTCTATATTCAGAGCAAAGCTAAAAACACTCCTATATGTGATATAGCAGCCTTCCCCTCAGCACCTCCTCTATCCTCGCTCGTATCTCAGCGCGGGGACACGCCGATGTGCGTCACCATGCGCTTTACAAGACCCCCTATTATTATTATTATTATTAGACCCATGAACTACCGTTTAATAGCTCTATTGGATTCTATCGGCAAAGTTTTTGCTAAGTGCCTTTTAATATTAATCACTGATTGGGTGGAAGCAAATGGAATTCTACCTGTGGAACAAACTGGGTTCCGTAAAGAGCATGGTACACTTGACAATTTAACAGCTCTTCATGTGATTGTGGATAAGTATGTAAGAGTGCGAGGAGGTGGAGTATATGCGGCATTCATAGACTTCTCCACAGCGTTTGACAAGGTGGACTGTCCGACGCTGTGGAGAAAGCTTGCTGTACTGGGTATGCCACCACAGTTACTGGAACTAGTAAAATCCCTTCACTCGAATACCTGGTGTAAGGTGCTACAAGGCGGAGAAAGGGGTCTTTCACAGACTATTTTATCCTTGAACGGATTAAAACAGGGGTGTATATTGGCCCCCATGTTGTTTTCATTATATACAGCGGACCTACCTGCTTCCATTGCTGCATGTGGTGGGTTAGCCCCGGTAGTTGGAGGTTCATCCATTTCGGTTTTAATGTATGCGGATGATATCCTCATTTTAGACCTAACTCCGAAGGGCTTGTCTAACCGCCTGCAAGCATTACATTTATTTGCAGAAGCACATTTTATGAAGATCAATGCTTCTAAAAGCAAAATCATGTGCATTTTTGGAAGGAAAAAATGTAGGTCTGAAAACTTCGGATGGGCTATAGGAGGCCAGACACTAGAGGTAGTTAAAACTTACACCTTTTTAGGTAAAATAATCTCGGCAAATCTAAGTGAGAAACCCCACATTGAACATAATTCGCGTAAAGCATTGGCTCATGGTATAGGGTTATGTTCCTTGTATTCTGCTACAGGAAAAAGACACTTTGCTCGCTTTTTGGAAGTATATAGAGCAAAAATCCCTGCAACTCTGCTATATGGAATCGAATTGGTGGAGTTAAGGCATTGTTTTTTTTTGCAACTAATGGAAGGAAAGGTATTAAGAAGAATTTCTTCCCTTAATCAGCTTGCTCCGTGTCTGCATGCAGGCTGGAATTTGGCCTCCGGAGCTGTTGGGTACAGGGGTTGATTGCCCTGGTAAGGTGGGTGGCCTGTTTGGCCAGAGGTAAATCTGGTTCCCTACGAGCATATATTAAAAACGAACTACTGGGCAATCTAAACGAGTTTTCATTACTAGTAAAAAATTTTAGAAAAGTGGTAACAATGTTAGAGCTGGATGCAAGTACTTTGTTCCTACTTTCTCCTTCTCAGCTAAAGTCTCAGCTGAAATACGCATCTTGGGAACTCTGTTTTAAATTGGATAGGACAGCTCTACATGAAAAGAAGGATGGTGAGTTACTCTTAAGCACGTACTCCGTAAAGCAGGCCCAGCAGTATGTTTCATGGAATATCCCGCATAGAGTCCGTAGGTTATGGTACCTTTTAAGACATGATTTGCTTCCTCTAAATTCACTCTTAGCAAAATGGTATGGGCCATCTCCAGTATGTAACCTTTGCAATAAGGCAGTGCAGGACCGAAATCATGTTTTGTTTATTTGTCCTGCATTACGTCAATTGCGCTCTAAATGGTTAAAATCCATTTGTCTACAATTAGGAATCCTTAATGTAAATACTTTCTTCCATGCCCTTTATTGTCCACCTAATGAAATGTTTTGCTTTAAAAATTTTAACTTTTTTAAGTTTTTTTTTAGATATTTATTAATGATACCTAGAGATGTTGTTTGATGATTGTCCGGCCAGTGTTAGAGATGTGATCCTTTATTTGGTCTCTTTTTTCTTATTGTTATTATTATTGTATGTATGTAGTGGTGTATAACTATGTGATTGTTTTATGTGGCCCTCTTTTGAGAGCCAAAACATAATAAACTTAAACTTGAAAACGTGAGGTTAATCTTGTGTCTATTGATGTGAACCAAAGGTCCAGATTAAATTCAGCATCCTTATGTCAAACAGAGGCTTCAGGTTGTTAGCCTCAAAAACATCCTGATCAGAATGCAGAAACTTCAAGTTGGGCTTGTCTAACACATCTGAATCTAAGTGAAATATCTTGTCCATGTGAGTGAACCTCTGGGTTATGGGTAGATACTTTGCAAGAGGTTGTCCTAAAAATATGTTTTTGCCTTCTTTCGAGTCAATCTTAACATCGCCTCAATTTAAGAAGGCTGAGATGGCTTAGAGGGAGGTGCCACAGATTATGTTCAACGCAGCATCTGTGACATACAAGCTAGCATCATAGGTGGCAGAAGAGGCAGCTTTATGCTGTTTTAAGTGCAGAGGGGCACTGAGAGATTGTTTGCAGTTGGACACACAGAAACTGCTGAAAAAGTGGGTAGGGTTACCTCTGGAATCTTTTTCCTTATTGGTTAGGGAGCAGCCAGAAGTCACACCCAACCACAGTCAGGTGCCAGGCACAATTATGGCCCACCTTGGTACCCTCTTCAGAACACTGCTGAGCCTGTTGGAGAGAGATGAAGGACTGCATCTGCTTTTGGGACCTGAGAGGAGAACCCTAAGGGATGGATCAGCTCCCACATGTGCCCAGGACTCCAAAAGTTAGCTGACATACTTCCTGTTAAGGTACAGGTGTACAAAATCTGCAAAAAACCACTTTCCTAGAAGAGCCCACCTAACCAGTTTAAAATGGATCCGCCCTGGACCCTGATGGCGACTTATGGTGGAGTGTGTCCTGACCCAAAATGCTGTTCTTGAGGTCTTGGGACCTTTGGCTGGTGTCAGAGAGTGTACTATGCATGGGAAAATCCTAAATAGCTGGGACTTAGAAACAGTTTGCGAGCATTCGCCTTGAGAACTGTTGTGGAACTGGCAACCATTCCTCAGCTGATTCATCAGGGGTTCAGTGCCAGTGCACCTGACTTCACTGCAGTTGTTTCTACATACATGTCTGTAGCAGCAAATCTGATTCAGAGGACCCAACGCTTACAGTCATCCTTCTTTGAACTCTCTTTGGCTACAGTCTGCAGCCTTGTCCCACTGAGGAAATGTAAACTTCCAGAAAAGAGTTTAAGACAGAAGGTAGAGATTTTCACCAGGTACGATGCCAAGTAGAATTCGATCGACATTGACAACTTCCCGGCCATGAACTCTGGACTTTTCCAGTGCGGCGCTCTTCCTGCCCTCATTGATGGCTTAAGGAGGACTTTGTCCTTTGTCAACCCACTGTCATTAAGCCCATCTTTGGATCCAGACTGCAGCTTTGCCCCGTTGAAGACTCCATCTTCTTGAAAATTTACTAAGGGTGAAGGTGACTTTCTGACTGGGGCCAGCCTGGTATCGTATCTGACACACGCTTTATTTAGACAGCACAGATGGCATCATCGTAGAATTTAATAATGAGACAGAACACATGTTTTTTGGCAAATGTGACTTTGATGTTCAGAAATAAAAAACAATGGGGCAAGTGTTGTGAATGCACCTTGTATGGTGAAATTGAAATCCCTTATAAGATCAATAATTGCCACTAGGGCTAGAGGCACAAATGGTCTGTGAGCCTTGATTATGAAAGTGCACCCCATCTTTTGGGCTGAATTCTTGGAACATCTAACAAATGCAATTATGAAATATACTACAATACAAGACTCATTGAGATGGAGTCTAACAACAGCAATACTAAAATAGCAATAGAGCAATGTACATATCTTCACAAAAAAAAAGGAAGGCCCCCAGTTAACCATATGGGTTGTACAAACATTAAAGTGAAATTACCTACAGAGGACTCACAGCAAGTACTACCCTAATGATTGCTATATTTGAGCAACCATCATTATTGAGACAGTAAAAAACTTAAAACAACATAGGGCCTAATTACGAGTTTGGCGACCCATGTTGGCAAACACTGGACCGCCAGACTGGCTGTCCACTCCCCATTTTACAACTACGGTGGTGGGACAGCCACAGGACTGCCATAACCACTGGGTATCCCTGATCCTGCAGTGATGGCACAGCATTGTGAGGCTGTAATATAGTGGTGCAGAGCAACCAAGCATATTACGAGTTTCCTCACTGTGACTCTTTTCATTTTGGTGAGTCTGCCATGATAAGGGTGGTGGTGAGGAAACTAAGGAGGTCCTACAGGACCCCCTGTTTCCCTCTGTGCACGGGGTGAATGAAGGGGAGCACATGGTAAGCCCCTTGTATTTTTGCAGCCCCGGCTCCTGCACCAACAGAAATGAAATGGGGAGGAACAGACTGAGGCGTTTCTATGGGGGTGCCTTACCAAGACGCTCCCATGAGCCTTAGAAAGGCACCGCCATGGGACCACCGCCGTAGTACTGCCCACCCGGATTGCAACTCGTAATTCGTCAGGTAGACTGACTACGGGTTTGGTGGTCTTGGAGCGGGCACTGGTCTAGTGGACTGCTCCAAGACTGCAAAACTTGTAATCATGACCTTAAGCATCCTCTTAACCTAGCTAGCTGAAGAAAAACTCTGTAGTGTAGTGTTAAACCTAAGAAAAGCTAGCACAAGATTTTCTGCACCAAAGAAACAATGTTAAAAAATACATAATTCTAAAAATCTCCTGAAGAGATATTGCTTTAGTAACCCTACTTACCTATTTCAAGAAGACTAATTCCTAGAAACAGAAGAAGAATCAAGCAAGCCAAACGAGCCCCATGAACCTTTGAGGAGATAGATATTCCCCACCACCTAATTAACTCACACAAGATAGAGTTTCATTCTCTGTGACCACAAGAACACTGGAGAAAATAATCTATTTTTCTGCCAGCAATTTGATTACTAACCCATACACAATGCGTTGCTAGGTTAATGGATGGCACTACTTAATCTTCTCATCCACTCTTCACACACATACAAACAATACTAGGACAGCACCAAAATGCTAATATAGCACTAATGTATACACTATTACCAAATAAGCAAAGCACCACATACCAAAAATTATTAACTACAATGAAGGAGAAAAACAATCACTACAACACACAAAAAAGTTATGTATTTTGAACAGGCAATGATTCAAACAGTCCTTTAAATATATCTGCATAAAGTAATACAACTATGAAATTATGATTTCAACCATGCCTTTACGAGAATATCTCCAGAAATCCTTATCATGTATAGACTCCTTTACCAATGTTCAATTTGCCTATGAAATAATAAAGCTAATTGCCCTAGCATGCATACCATCAACAGAAATGACCAAATATTATGATGTAGTGCTAGAATCACAATTCTACCAACCATATGAAGATACATTAGGACTATTGTCAGGCTTTTTTACAGAACATTGGGTTGGACGCATGCACCATTCAGGGATTAGGTGCAAAGCGAAGTTCCACATACCCTGGTAAAATGTGTGCAATAGTACTCTATCGCAGGAGGCCAAAGAGAGTAACACAGTCAAAAGATTGTGCAACTGCTTCCAATTCAAACTTGAAAGGAGACACCAGACCCAATGGTAATTCATAGAAATCCTACAAAAGAGCAAAGCTATTAAGAAATACTCCTGCCACAATTCATAGCACACCTATGACCTACAGTACTCAAGCCAAATTAGCCAAATGACATGCTAAACATCAAAGTCCTACTCTTCCCTAACAGCCAAGGACTAAACTGCCTAAAATCCATTGCTCAGTCAGTATTATCATGAACACTGCCATATACACACAAAACCAAATAAAACAAGTCATGAACCAAAAACGTAATAAACCAAGTCATACTTAACTCCTATGTAAATATTTTTTTTATTATTAATAACAATGTACTTTATCATTCTGAAATCCTAACTATTTAACTAAATATCCAAATAAAAAAATCATAATTATAGTAACATATTCACATATTTAATAATTTGCAAAACAATATTATCTAAATCAAAATAACATTAAAAACATAATAAGAAGATTAAAAAACATAGCCAATCATAAACAGCTCTTTCTTTAAAAAAAAGAAAAATAATAAACAAACATTTCGATAAAACATAATACTGTAACAAACAATAGTTGAAAGTACTCTACCATAACAACATACAGAAATGCACACATATACATAAATTAGTTATACATATGATTTACATCTATGCCACCCAATATTTCATCCTAAATTAAATAATATAAAACACACTTTTAGTCCAGGAGCTGAAATCCTTGAAGAATTTGAATTCACAAGTCGAAATCCAGTTTAAAAAAATCTTCAAAAAATTCAAAACTATACTCTAATACCAAAAACAATACTTTGAAAAAATTCTTATAAACATGTTTGACACCCTTCAAAACCCAAAGAATACATGAATCAATTTCCCATGGCCAACTTACAAAAATACTATAACTAAACCAATTACCACATTGTAAGTTGACTGCTAACACACCTGATCCATTATCTAACCTAAAAAATGTAAGTAAAATACCCTTGCCTTAAACCGAGCACTGCATCCCACAACCAACTTCAACAATGAATTCCACTGCACACTGAAGAGGAAAAAAGACTCGAAAATACAGTTATTAGTAAAGACAAAAATGGTGGTGAAACACTGAATGGAAAAAAAATTAAAACGTATTTGTCACAAATAATATGCAGTAGAATGTATACAAAATGTTTATTTAAATATAAAAAAAATTGGAAAATTAAAGTAACAAGTAAATATATTAGCACAAATTGCTTATAAATGAATAATAATGTATTAATATGTTTCTGTTGTTAAATACATTGGGGCATATTTACACAGGGATATTGTCACAAGAACGTTGCTTTTTTAAAATATATATTGTTATTGATCTGTTGTACAGGCAAACACCATATATAGCGACATGTGCCATATCCATATGCATACAATGCCATTGAATTCACAATATAATTGGTTGTAGCCCAAATACAGCAGCATCTAGCTTTATCCGAGTTCAGATATCCCCCCCTGTATCTAATATGTGATGCTGTGATCATGAACAATCTTGCAGATCCCTGCTGTGGCCCATGCCCCCCAGGATTCTGTACTTCAGATCAACTAACCTAACTCCCTCCCACCACCCTTCCCCGAATCAACTCCCCCCACCTCCTCATTTTAGTCTTGTGTAATCTCCCTTTTGATGTGCCCTATTGAACCGAGCGTCTCTACTCCTTCTTTACCCTCCAAATGTATTGTGCTACCCTGCCTCTCTCATCTCTTCAGTATTGTCTGGCTCATGTCCTGAGTGTATACTCCCCCTTTCTACGTCTCTATCTGCTCCGTCTGTTCCCCCGGCCAGCAACTCCGCCACCATTGCTCTCCAAGCCTGTACATCGTCTTCTAGTTTCTCCTCTCGTCTGGTCTGCTGCATTCAAACCACCTCAGCCGTCTCCCATTCCTGCATATCCCGGACCCATTGTGAGAAGCTGGGCGGACATTGACCCATCCTTGATATGGCTTTCCGCCGCTTTGCGAGTACCAGCCCTAAAAGGACTAGCTTCCGACTAAGGTTCTTACTTTTTAGGCAACAATCCCAGCAACATCACCCAAATCTCTCCTGCTATCACCCACCTTGTTGCCCCTCGCAATGCCTCCAGACCAGTCGCCCAATACCCCTGGAGCTCAGGGCATGACCAAGCCATGTGTATGTACTCCGCCCGTGCCTCTCCACACCTAGGGCTTTGCCCTGACCATTCCGGATAGATCCTGCTAAGCAGTTTCAGTGTGAAATAAGTTTGATGTACAAAATTAAATTGTATTAATTTAAACCGTGTGTGTTTGTTTGACCCCCTCATGGATCTTGCCCCAGTCCTTATAAGTAATCTGAGCCACTGTCAATGTCTCCCATTTCGCTTGGATTGGTAACTCGCCCTTCACTCGGTCATCCCTGATCGCCCTTTATAGATGTGAGATGAGCAGGCGGCCCTTAGCCATCACCATCAACATCTGCAGTGTCCGAGATACCTGGGGGCTCATTCGGGAATGTGGGCCAAACGTCCCTGGACAACTGCGCTATTTTTTCATACTGAAAGAATTGACCCAGCCACAGCTTGAACACCTCTTGTGCCTGTGCGCCTGTGAGATATTTTGCATTAAGGTATAGCTCACCCATGGTTGGGCAGCCCCCTCCTGCCACCTGTGCACTGACATTGATGCGGCAATCCGATGGAAAGGCTGGACCACCCACAGGGGCATCTCAGGTGCATACGGAGCCCTCTTCAGTACTTTCCGGACCACCACTTCCCACATGCCGCAATATATATGGGCATGGCAGAGACACTCTTGCCCCCACCATAAGTAATTCGGGCAGCTCCCTTTCCTCCAGGGTCCCTGCCAGCAGGGTCTTTTCCCACTTGTTGTCCCTGTCTAACCTGTGCACTGTGTGTTGTAGTGGTGCGGCAATGTAGTAATATTCCAAACATGGGATCTTCAACCTACAGCCTGCCACGTTCTTTACAATGTAATCAGGCTCACTCGTTTGCATTTGGGCCCCCATAACAGGTCAACCAGAAACTTGTCCAATTCAGTAAAAAAGGATGCCTCAGATCCGGAAGAAAGAGTTCTGCATCACATATAAACACCGCAGCAGGACCACCATCTTTATCAGTGTGATCCTTCCCATAAGAGATAATGGTAACACCCGCCAGAAGTGTAGCGATCCTTTCAAGCCCTCCACTACCCTACCAATATTAGATGCCAGATATTGATCGCCGGTGTCTGCTAGTCTGACTCCCAGGTAATGGGGTACAGAGTGTACCCATGGAAGCCCCACATCTAGCAGTTCCTCGTCCATGCAGAGGGCCAATCGTCCTAACAGGACCAACTTGGACTTCCCGTGGTTTATTCGTAGACCTGACATGCTCCCATACCCCTCCAGGATGTCCAGTAACACTTGTACAGCTGCGCCTTGATCCCTGACATACACCAGGGTATTGTCCGCATTCAGGTACACCAAGTGATTAATCTCGCCGACCCTGATCCCAAATGGTGCCATCCTTGCCCAAAGATCTACCGCCAGTGGCTCCATTGCCACTGCAAAGAGCAACGGCGATAGCAGCCACCCCTGCCTGGTGCCCCTGTGCAGTCAAAAGGCCTGAGATGCTAGCTGCCCCACTCTAATCCTAGCACTCGCCACCGAGTACAGCAACTGCACCCATTGCAGAAACTGGTCTTTCACTCCCATTGCCCACAGAACCACCCACAGATACGTCCACCCAACAGAGTCAAACGGTTGTTCGATCTCAAGGAGTGCTATCGATCACTCTCACGTTGGAGCACCGGCGAGTGTCAGACATGAGACAGACATCTAAGATTCATAGCCGTACTCTGTTTGGGGATGAACCCCGCCTGATCCGAGTGAACGAGGTGCTGCAGGCATGGCTGGAGGCGTGCAGCCATTATCCCGCTAAGAATGTTCGTGTCAATAGTCAGCAGGAATACTGGGCCTATAGGACGCTGGAAGTTGGTCATCCCAGACTTAATCCCACCCATTATTTCCTCCTTTGAGAGCGGCTCATCTAGCAGACATCCGATCTCATCCTCCAAACAGGGGAGCTGTAGTGTAGTAAGGAAGTCCCCTAGCTCCCCCAATGCTGGAGCCCGACGCCTTGCATAGACTCCGGCTATATGGTCCACCAAAATATCTAGAATTCCATGCTGACTGTATACCATGCTTCCATCCCCGACCTCATCTGCACTATAGACAGGATCTGAGTCTCATTGCGGATCAGACTCGCTAGCTGCGCCCTGGAGAGGTCTCCTTCCGCATGCAAACCCTGCTGGTATACGGTGTGATGGAACTTCTCCAGGTGACACAGTGCCACCAGAAACTCCTCCCGTTTCTCCCGCCACTCCATCCAGCAGTGAGGCTTTGACGGCAACACCACTTCCATCTCAGCCAGTTGTTGTTATGTGCTCTGAATATCTCTTTCGAGTTGCTTCCGAACGCCATAGGTTGTATTGAGGCAAACCCCTGGATAACCATCTTCATCGCCTCCCACTCCATTCCGTCAACGTCGTGGAACCCCAGTTGGTCCTGAAATAAGACGTAAGTTCTTTCTCTAGTTTCTTGTCAAAGGGAGGCTCCACCACACCTCCGATTGAAGCTGCCAGGTAGGGATCACTGCTCTGAGTCTGGCCATACTCAGCATCGCCAGCAACGGGGAGAAATTCCTCGGGAGATATGCTACGTCCTCCACTCTGGGCATCAAAGTCTGAAATACCAGAATCTGATCTGGCCTACTATACATATTGGAGGCCAGGGTATAACTTGAGAATGCTCGCAACGCCAGGTGTCGGATCCTCCACACATCAAGCATGCACATCTCCCTTATCACATCCAAAAGCACCCCCATCATGCCAGGCTTGGTGTTTGCTCAAGGAGGCTCACAGTCCAATGTTTCATCCAAGACACAGTTAATGTCCCCTAAGAACATCACATCTCCACCCAAATATGGAGCTGCTACCTTTATTACTTCATAGAAAAAAGCTGGTGTGTCTACTTTAGGGGCATACACATTTATCAAGCATACTTCCTGTCCATCCAACCTACCATATAGTACTACATAACGTCCATCTGGATCTAGCGTGTGGTGTAAATGTTGGAAAGGGGTCCCAGGAGCCACCAAAATGAGTACCCTTGTACAAACCCCGAAAATGAGGTGGCATAAAGCTGTCCGCGCCATCTCCGCCTGATGTATGGTAGCGTCTCTCCTCACACATACATCTCTTGCAACCCTGCAATACCTATTTTATATCTCATTATAAATGAGTATACCCTTTTGGGTTTCTCCAGCGAGGCCGTACCCCGTATGTTCCATGTATGTATACCCCATATGTTCCATTATCTTCATCAGGGAGGAAGCCATACGCCCACATACATGGTGGCCCATTGCTTTTACCATCCCACTGGGACAACATTAATCTGATCATTCCAAATTGAGCCTTGACCCAGACATGGATCCCCCCTTCCCCTTGTACCCAACAACCATAAAGAAGAATTGAAACAGAGCAAACATCCCGATCCCCACACCCGCTGGGCAGTGCGACAAGACAATCCTCCCGCCAACATAGCGAGTGAGCTGTGCTATTCCCCACCCCATACCACCCCCCACTAGCTTCCCACATGAAACATTAGAACTTCTTACACCACCCTCCCCCATGAAACCCAGAGCACTCACCGTAGGGGCGCGACCTGACTTTTGTTGATCATCAGAGCCATGCATGTGGCTGGCTCCCGAAGTGGGTGTAAGGGCATGGCCTCTAGCTCCCAGAATAGGATCCAGAGACTGGAGAGGGGCATGTCCACTCCCCCTTCAACATATACATGCACCCTAGAACAATTAGTGTCAAAATGTTAAGGTACAGATACCTATCTGCTTTCCATTGTCCTGTCATCGACCTCACTCCCCTCCGGTATTCACTCAGCATTTGTGTCTGGAATGACCTCCGATGAGGTTAACTCAGAGTTTGGCATTCCCTCCATCAACTGCAGCCGGCCATCATTGCACACCTGAACCCTCCCAGAATCCCTCATGTCCCTTAGTCCCAATCCTTCAGGCAATCAACGTCATCCTCCATTCGGGTCCAGGGACACTGCGCATTGTGCCGACTGTGATGCGTCCTTTTACGCAGCTCCCGCTCTCCCATGTTGTCCATCCAGTCGGAGGCCTCCTCCGCCGATCCAAAAAACAGAGCCTTGCCCTTATGTTCCACCCAGAGCTTAGCTGGATACAGGAGGCTGTATTTCATCCCTGCTTCTCTCATGCACCTTTTCACAGCCAGAAATGTGCGCAGCTGATCCGGCACCCTTTGGGTATAGTCGGGGAAAATAGCAAAAGGATGTCCCTCAAAGTGTAGGTTGGACATGTTGCGGGTAGCCTGTAGGAGCATGTCCCGATCCCGGTAATTAAAACAAACGGCGCCCCTGGTCTCGGTGGAGGGACCAATGACCTGTGGGCTCTTTCAATGTTAAAAAACTGTGGACGGCTTACTGGAAGCCAGGATCTTTGTTACCCAGTCCTCCAAAAATAGCTCCGCTGAGCACCCCTCTGCCTTCTCGGGAAACCCCAAGAACCTCAGGTTATTCCTGCGGGAGCATCCTTCTTGATCCTCGGCACGCTCATCCTGTCTAATGGCTTTCTTCTGGAGTTCTATGATTGTGATCGATAGAGCCTTAACCTCCGATTAAAGTGCATCCACATTCTGCTCCGCTGAGGTGATCATGTCCAATACTTTACGAAAGTCGCATCGTAGAGGTTCACATCGATCGCCACTGCTTCGATTCTGTTCACAATCTCGTTTCTTGTCTTCTGGACTGCCGCTAGTATATTCCTCAAAGGTGGATCTCGCGTGTCTTCCACTGGTGCCATTTCATCATCCTCCTTTCTGTGCATATCCTTCTATAGTAGCTCCTGGTGCAGGGGCAGCACATAATTCAGGATTTTATTGGACTGCGCCTTAGCACCCTTCTCCTTTCCCATGCTGGCCACCAGCAGTTCTCCTCCTCTGCTCCAACCAGTAATGGTACACCTCTGCTTCCACTCCCCCGACCTCGTCTCACCTCAGCAGTGCAACCCTTCCGTCTCCAGAGTTTCAGGTCTCGGGTATTCTAATTCAGGGGGAACCCCTGACTGTAGTCCACACCGTCAATCAAGTACCACCTCTGTTGCACAGTTCCCCCTGCAGGTCTCCCAAGTGCAAAAATCCATCACAGGCCTCTCACCTTCTCAGCCAGTAACGTCCTGTACCATTAGCATCCAAACCCACCGCACTAAGCTGGAGCAGGCACCCAGCGCGTACCACCTCTCAGATACCTGCTCATAAGATGTAGGCCTCTGGCATGCACTCTCAATAGAAACTCAAGGGATAGCACCCTATCTCCGTCTCTGGAGGCCTGGGCACCACTTATGTAATACACATAATTGCTCTCCATGGGGCGCTCCCGCCTTCCATCTGCAGCTTCCACTGGTCCACGAGGAATTATATCTTCGTGGCGCCCACCCGCTGGCAAACTCTGAGCCCACTGATATATGGGGCCTCAGCCCAGTGAAAAGCTCCGGCGGCCCGGGAAATGAGACTCGCCTCTTCCCAATCGTGTTGCACACACCGGATCTCCGAGACAATGGCAGTTCCTGGGTTGGTGCGTACGCGGCCCCCTGCTGCTGTTCTGAGTCTCCGGGGGTCGGACAAAGAGACCACCAACTCCAGATCCCCGCCGTAGGAAACAGCGCCCGTCTTACCATGGAAGATGTCTTCCAGCCTTCAGCTCATTCCCCACGGCGTCCAGCCCTCTCAGTGGGCGCACCAGCCGATAAGGAAGACAGGTGAGGTTGGCACCTTCACTGATACCGCAGGATACTGCTGGATTAATGCCGCTATGGGGCAGAGCTCAATGCTGCACATCCTACTCGGCCATCTTGTTGCCACGCCCCAAGAACATCACTTTTAGCGACGTTCTGGTGGCGATATGCTTCTCTCCATATTTACAAAGCGGCGTTAAGCCATTTTTTGTGACTTAACGCCGCCTTGTACATAAGGCCCATTTACACGCATCACTTATCGTGAAAGGGGCATGCAAAGGACTTTGCTTTGGGCGTTCCACTGCAATACCCATTGCTTGTGATGCTGCACCAGATTTACAAGGAGTTGTAAATCTGGGACAGCAGAAAAAACTAACGCAATGCAAGAGCAGGCGTTAGAATGGCTAAACAAGAACAAATACCTTTATTTTTCCTCGTTTTTGCTTTTTATATGTGTGCAGCATTCTGCTGCACAGATAGGAAGAGCAAAATGTCATTAATGATTGGTTATGTGCAGGAAGGTGTCCATTCCTGCAGATAAGCAATCATTAAATAATGGCGATTTGCTACTTCTATTTGTGCTGCATTCTGCAGCACACATAGAATTAACAAATCACCATTAGTGATTGTTTATGTGCAGGAAGGAACACCTTCCTGTAGATAAACAATCATTCCCTGAAATACAGGCACCTCCACACAATGGTGCAAGTGTGCTTGCGTTGCCGCTAGACTGCTAAATTTATCACAAGCCCTAGGAAAAACACAGGGGTGTGCCGTATTACTGTGAACACTACACATCCGTGCGTTTTGAAAGTGTTGGAGCCTGGCGTTCGCCAAATTTGTCGCAGCTTCTCGCTCCAACATTTTCTCATAAATATGCCCCACTATTTGAGTAAAATACCACCTAAAACATATAATTTGATATTTATAAAATACATATATATTCTTCTATATACTATTGAAACAAATAAGGGTAAATTATATTATAAATGTGTCGTATTTCTCATAAAAAATATATATTCATTTCATGTTACCATGATAAGTAAATATATCAACATGTTTAGTAAAAATTTGAAATAAATAAAGGACAAATACAACCACTTTCAGTAAACTATTACATTATGATATTGATTGATACATTCACACAAAGGAAAGGTAATTTAAAATCAGCTCCTTGCCCTCTGCAATAGCAGGCTGCCGTACTTGAGTACAGGTCTGTTTGTAAAATATGTGAATAACATGCGGGCTTGTGTGAGCAAGAAACACTCTTTCAGCATCTGAATCCCCTGGAGATCTGTTGTGACCACCTGTATTCATTAATCGAGTATCCAGAAGTCTTAGGCTTGGCTGCCAGGTGTTTTCCATGTTTGGCCACAACTGTACCCTCTTTTTGCATAATTCCCTGCCGGCAGTGTGTGTACAGCCACAACGCGTGGGACTGTCGCAAGGCTCAGGTGTGCTGTAATCGCAGAAGTCAATTATCGTGACATGCCCTGTCATCACCTAAACATGATGGAAGATGCAAATAGCCTTGGAACACGATAATGATCTCTCCTGACCAGTGCACCTACGCACTATTGAGACAGCGTAAATCGCCAAGATTCTACCTCTGTGCTGCTTGAATAGAAGGCTTCAGTTTCTTTTACAGTCTGTCTAAAAAGTATAAGAAATGTTACTTTTGTATTAAAATGATAGATGAATTAAAAAATCTGTTGAAATGGATTATTCCTTGTACACACAATAATTGTTCATAGTCGCCTTCTGTTTAATACAACTTGCCCATAGAAGTTATTTTACAATTTACGAATTAGCAAACTATGCAAATTAAAGCAACAAAAAGTTCTGGGCTGGTATTGCTTCATGTGCAGATCTAGATTGTGTGCAACACTTTTCTTGCTGCAATTATCCAGACATCTTTTGGTAAGAACTTTAAGTAGGAATACAACTCACAATCTAAGTGCAACACAGAGGCAGTATATGTGTGTGGGTGTGTGTGTGCGTGCATGTGTGTGTTACCTTCATAAATAAACGTGACATATGTAGCTTTTAACCTTTGCAAAATGTTTTTAAAAAAACATGAAGACGAAAATACCCATTTGCTAAGTTATATACCTGCTAATGACAGCGTTTTAAGTATTGCAATAAGAATAGAACAAGACCCTTCAAATTCCAAGTAACTGTATTTGACTCGAATATCAGATATCAGTTCTACAAAGGCCTGGTTTCAAAAAGTGTATTTTACAGTATTAGAGTTGCATTTGCAGACCACTTTATATCGCTGATGAGGTCCAACAGTGCATTTGTGAGCAGGAAGCAGGCTACACCTTTGGTTGGAAGGATGGCCAGGTGTTGTATGGCTATAGTGTGGGTTGCTTTGTGTCTTGTTTGATAACCAAAGTGGTATTCTTATGCTGTCATTTGTTGCTAACATTAAGCACATTGTGGATCGAGGAGGAATGATGGATACCAAGTTTGAGCTTTGTGTCAGTGATGCTTTGGTGGTAGGTGTGTGGTTTGTAATTGTGGCCTATGTGGGAAATGTTTTGGTGCTGTGCATGATGAACACAACATTGCCCTTCTGGGGAGCTGCTTTTGTGTTGCTGAGTTCCTACTTAGAGCAGAAATCAATAGCTCCAGAGTCATTTTGTTCATCTATTCAAGGCAGATCCAATGCGAGACAGATGAAGTGTAATGTTTAATCTTATTTTTTACCACTTAAGCTGAATTCTATGTGTCCAAAAAGTGCCCATTTGGTGTGAGCTTTTAAATTCCCAATTAACTGTGCATTCCCAGCATTATCCATACCTGTGGTACCAATAACGTCTCAGGCTGTTTAATTCACATTGTGAAGACAAGGGGAATTACCAGCCACATCAGAATTAAATGGTAACCCGTAATGAGGTCAAAGAGCGGTTATGATTTGAATTTGAAATTGAATTTCAGCTTGCCCCCTGCATGAAGAGCAGTGTGGTTTATTAGTGATTTCCTCGTTCAACCATCGGCCATCCAAAAAGTAATACCCCTGAAACATCTGTGTACATGGCAAAAATATTTCTAAAAGTTCTTTGAAGCGTTCCATACTTGTAGTTCACCATGTCTCCATAATTCCATCCATTACATGGTAATTTGCATTCTCAGAACTTCCACATGCAGAATCATTACAGCACTCCTGAGAGAGCCTAACATGGATGCAACATTGGTCCCTTATTATAGGCATTTGCCAATCCTGGTAAAAATCTTGGTGAAGTTGGTGGTCACCTAGCCTCATTAATATCTTGATACAACTACAGTCCTCTCCATGTTTCAGTCAGAATGTAGATTGTGCCATGGTAAGGAGAGTTTGTTGTTAGAGCTTTGGTTTGATTCTCTAAGGTAGGCAGATGAGGAGCATGCTGTCTCCAGGTTATGCTGGGTCTGTCCGCAGCCTTCAATATTGTAAGCTAGGAATTACAGTAGCTCCTTCAAATAGCTGAATGCACCAGAGTCAACTTCAGTCTACTTCCGTTGAATGACTCTAAAACAGAATGTATAATGATTGGTGTCACATCATTTGGCAATCCAGGGGCATTACATATCTGGGTAAACATCGATCTTGTCCACTTTGGTCAATAAAACAGGCTTCCATTTTGTTATGTTATGTTATGTTATGATTTTATTTATATAGCGCACGGCTACTCAACAAGAGTGTCCCGGCGCTTTCAGAGGGCGGCTCAGCAGTTAAAAAAACATAACAGAGAACAGACAAAAAAAACAAAAAGTGAGGTGAAAAGAAAAATAGCCTAAAGATTAAAAAGCCAGGTCTTCAGGTTTTTCCTGAACAGGAGCAGGCTCGGAATGCTGCGTAGAGCAAGGGGCAAAGAGTTCCACAACTGGGGGGCCTTAAAGCTGAAAGAACGACCCCCGATGCGAGCCTTCCTCACACGGGGCACCACGGCAAGGAACAAAGATTCCGACCGCAAGGAGCGGGCCGGACGGTAGAAGGCCAGTCTGCGCTGTAGATACTTAGCACCGGAGCCAGAAAGTGCCTTATGCACCAACGTCAGCGTTTTAAACATTATCCGCTTTCGGATAGGGAGCCAGTGAAGTGACTGTAGCACCCCCGATGTTCTTGCCCGCCTAGGAAGGCCGTAGATGGCGCGAGCCGCAGAGTTCTGCGCCACCTGCAGCCTTTGGATCAGATACTCGGGAAGCCCTAAATAGAGAGCATTAGCGTAGTCCAGTCTAGATCCTATAAGAGCTTGGACAATGATCTTCCTATGCTCCTCTGTGAGCAGGGGTAGGAACTTCCGGAGCATCTTAAGGATGCCAAAGCAGGTGCCCGTCAGACCAAGAATGTGCGATCTGAACGTGAGGTCATTATCGACCTTGACACCAAGATTTTTGGCAGCCACAGACGGCTGGGCGGGGGGGCACATGTCAGCCGGCCACCAATCACGCCATTCCGGTTCCGACGCGCACCCAAAAAGCAGAACCTCTGATTTACTAGAGTTGGCCTTAAGACCATTCTGCTGAAACCAGCCAAAGACCCTCTTCAGACAACCCTGAATGCTCTCCCCGTCGAATGATTGATCTTTCCTGCAGGTAAAGAGAAGCTGCGTGTCGTTCGCATAGGACACGATCTGGGCCCCCGAGGCCTCCACGAGTTCCGCCAGAGGGGTCATAAAGATGTTAAAAAGGGTCGGGCTCAACACAGAGCCCTGTGGGACCCCGACTCCCAGTGGCGGCATCTCAGCGGAGCTCGAAGTAGCCCAGACCGTTTGTCGACAGTCCTCCAAAAATGAGGTGAACCATTGGAACACCGTCCCCCTCAGACCGATGTCATAGAGTCTGGAGAGTAAAGCCTCGTGGGGGACGGTGTCAAAGGCCGCCGACAAGTCCAACATGACAAGCACAGCCTTCTCCCCTGCATCCAGAGTCTCGCGGATGACCTCTGACACCTTGAGGAGTGCCGTCTCTGTACTCAGATTAGGCCGAAAGCCGGATTGCGAGGGATGCAGGAGATCATTGGACTCGAGGAAACCCGAGAGCACACCATGCACGTGCTTCTCCGTGAGCTTCGCAAGAGCCGGCAGAAGAGAGATTGGCCGATAATTGGCCAGAACCCCGGGATCCAATCCCGGCTTTTTGAGGAGGGGGATCACCATCGCCCTTTTCCAGGACAGAGGGAGCCGCCCTTCTCTCAAAGATGAATTCAGGAGAGGATTCACCAGGGGGTTGAACAGCGGCGCCATCCTGGCCAAAGATTTGGCCGGGCAGGGATCGAGTGGCGACCCAGACTTGAGCGTGGCCAACAGTGCAAGGGAAGCATCTGGGGAGACCGACGGAAACTCCGCCAGAAATACATCTGGCGTAGCCGATGGAATACGTCCCCCCCCAATGCCGCCAACCCCATCCGCAGACTCCACAGAAAAGGAGGCCTGGATCATTCTAATTTTATCAGTGAAAAACCTAGCCAGGTCACTGACCCAGGTCTCAGATGGAACAGCTTGCTGAAGATTCGACCTGGGGGCAGTGAACTCCCTAACCACGGTAAAAATCTCCTTGCAGGAGTTGGCGGCCGCCTCGATCCTCCTGGCGAAATACTCTTTTTTTGCGCACAGAATGTTATGATGGTACGCTTTAACCGCCAACCGATAGGTGCGTCTGGCCTCCGCGTCGTACTGAGAGCGCCACGCCCTCTCCGCAACCTTGCACAAGCTGCGTTCAGTACGCAGCGCCCCGGTATACCACGGCGCAGACTGTCGCTCACCCCCTGATCGAAGAGCTCTTGCAGGGGCCAGGTCATCCAACCTCTCTAGCAGCCATGCTTGCAGAGTCTCCGTGTCCCGGTCCAAGTCACCCACGATAGGACAGGGATGGTCAGCAAATACCTGCTCAAGCAGATCCGGCGTGACTCTATGTAACCCCCTCGAAGCGGGTCCAGAATGGATCGGAGCGCTGCCAGATGGCAGATCACTCCCTTGAATGGAAAATCTGGCCAGTCTATGATCTGACCAAAGTACAGGGAGGAGTTCTATATTCACCAGGGGAACAGAGGAGAACACCTGATCTAATGTATGCCCTTGCTCATGAGTCGAGCCCGACAACGAAGGAGCGAGACCCAAAGGAGTGGTAATGTCAAACAATTTATTTGAATTCGCGTCTCCCACAGTGTCCAGATGAAAATTAAAATCACCCGCCAGCAGGCAATGCTGAGCAGACAAGGCCAGTCTGGGTAGAATCTCCTGGAGGTCCTCAAACAACCTGCCCAAAACCCTCAGACAACAAACGCTGGAAAAACCCTTCAGAAAGCTCTTAAAAACCTGGATTTTCAACCTCCCCGATGACCACTCTAAAGCGGCCATCTAATCCCTTTTTCAACCGCAGGATTTGCCACTCAGGATCTTAGCGCCAAGATGCTCCCTCCGGAGCGAACGTCGCGCTCTACAAATAACCTCACAAATATCACAAAAGAAAGAGCCCGCCGACCCAGGAGGCCTATAAACCAGCAGGCCCTTCAAGGCTTGGTGAGGGGACAGCCTGATGGCAAAGGCAAGGGACTCAGAACCTGCTATCGTCTCCGTAGGGAGGATAGAACACGGGGCGCTTTTCTTGACCACCACCGCCACTCCACCACCTCTTCCCTTGGCTCTATCCTGACGGAAGATGTTGTAATCCGGAGGGATAGCCGCCAAGATGTCCGGGTTGGACGATTCCCCCAACCAGGTTTCGGTCAGAAGTAGGCATAAAGGTTTCTCCCTGACCAAAAGGTCGTAAATGTCGAGGGCATGTCTACCTAATGAACGAGTGTTCAGCAAAAGGCACAGATGGTTCACCTGCCCCTCGACAGACCGCTGGACGGGGGAAGGTCCAAAGGTAGGGGACCAGCCGCAAGCAGGGCAGCGATGCTTACCCCTATGTCGGCCAGGAAACACCGATCGGCACGCGCAAGAATAGGATTGCAGGGAGCGTAGAATCATTGATGAGTAGTGAATCATACTGCTCGCCAGGCCAGAGTTCCGCGCAGCTCCGCCGCCTCCGAAACGCTGACGGGCGCAGACGGGCTGACTCAGGCGAGACTCCGGCGCTCCCGCAAACGCGACCGCTAACGCGGTAGAGCGTCCCTTTCCTTTTATGTGGTCCACTAGAGCGCTCTCACCGCTCTGGGCCACACTCAAGATGGCCGCCGTGTAAAGATTTCCCAATCCCCAAATGAAGCCCAATAAAGCCCGAAAACGGCCGCTAGAGCCGTGAAAAGATGGCGAAAATGCGTGCAGGAGTGCTAGGGGTGTGCTGTCTGCATTACAGGATGGAAAAAACAATTTAAAAAAAAAAAACGATTTTTGCTTAAAAAAGCTTCAAACAGCTCAAAAGAACAGCAATTTAAGATAGCCCTAGGCAGGTAGCGCTTCCAGGTCGTATTTGCCACAGAATCTCGCGAGCGCTGACACAGGGCTCCTTTTATGGGGTCCACTAGAGCGCTCTCACCGCTCTGGGCCACACTCAAGATGGCCGCCGTGTAAAGATTTCCCAATCCCCGAATGAAGCCCAATAAAGCCCGAAAACGGCCGATAGAGCCGTGAAAAGATGGCGACAATGCATGCAGGAGTGCTAGGGGTGTGCTGTCTGCATTACAGGATGGAAAAAACAATTTAAAAAAAAAAACGATTTTTGCTTAAAAAAGCTTCAAACAGCTCACAAGAACAGCAATTTAAGATAGCCCTAGGCAGGTAGCGCTTCCAGGTCGTATTTGTCACAGAATCTCGCGAGCGCTGACACAGGGCTCCTTTTATGGGGTCCACTAGAGCGCTCTCACCGCTCTGGGCCACACTCAAGATGGCCGCTGTGTAAAGATTTCCCAATCCCCGAATGAAGCCCAATAAAGCCCGAAAACGTCCGCTAGAGCCGTGAAAAGATGGCGAAAATGCGTGCAGGAGTGCTAGGGGTGTGCTGTCTGCATTACAGGATGGAAAAAACAATTTTTTTTAAAAAACGATTTTTGCTTAAAAAAGCTTCAAACAGCTCACAAGAACAGCAATTTAAGATAGCCCTAGGCAGGTAGCGCTTCCAGGTCGTATTTGCCACAGAATCTCGCGAGCGCTGACACAGGGCTCCTTTTATGGGGTCCACTAGAGCGCTCTCACCGCTCTGGGCCACACTCAAGATGGCCGCCGTGTAAAGATTTCCCAATCCCCGAATGAAGCCCAATAAAGCCCGAAAACGGCCGCTAGAGCTGTGAAAAGATGGCGAAAATGCGTGCAGGAGTGCTAGGGGTGTGCTGTCTGCATTACAGGATGGAAAAAACAATTTTTTTTTAAAAACGATTTTTGCTTAAAAAAGCTTCAAACAGCTCACAAGAACAGCAATTTAAGATAGCCCTAGGCAGGTAGCGCTTCCAGGTCGTATTTGCCACAGAATTTGCTCATGATATGTCCACAGAGGCTCAGCTGGTAAGGTAATGTTTCTGCCTGCTGGATAAATTAAAGCCGCTCATTCCTCTACTCTCACCGGAGCAATACGATGTGGTATTGTGTGCAATGGCCAGCTCCAGATTTGAATATTTAGAACTGCTTTTATGAAAGACTTACAGCTAACATTGAGATGCAGTTGAAGAAGATCCAAAAACACTTCCATGCTCACAGTAGTTGTACTGAAACAGGTGAACCAGATATATCATGGTAGATGTTTATTGTCCTGGCTCCTGGTCACGCACCTGAGCAGGTTTAAACTGGCCTGCTAGATGTACAAATATTAACATCACGTAGAACTTGACTCATTAAACCACTGTATCTCCCACTACAGATCAAACCCTACACAGGCTAGATCAAGCCCTGTTCCCTGGTGTAAGTTAGCAAAAAAGTATGATATAAGAGCTTTTTCTGTTTCAAGTTCTTCATAACAGAATTCCTTCCATTTCAGCTTGGAACATCATCTATTTTCTGCAGTTTCAATCTAGTTCTGAAAACTTATCTTTTCTAGATCTCACAAATGCTGGCAACAAGAGGACTTTATGAACATAAATAGCACCTGATAAATGCAAGTATTCATTTATAAATGCATTCAAATTCAAACCCATGACTTGGGAGATGGATTTGAATATCAGTCCTCTTGATGCTGCTCCTCCCAGAAACAAAAAATTCAAATCCTATATACCTCCAGAACGTCGTTTAGATGAAAAAGTGCCTGAGCTTTCTTGTTTAGTTTATTACTTGTAAAGTGCACAAAGAAAGACCATAAAACAGCTTCTAGCTACAAAGGTACTTAGTGAACTATTTAGACAATACATTTATTGAATTCCAAGTAGGAATTCCAATAATGCTTTCAGATCACATTCTTTCTTTGGGTTCTTCATAATTGCATATGTCACAATGCAGCCCTTATAGCAGATGACATAAAAAAGCAGCTCTTATGACAGAAAAGGTTGTAGACTCCCAGTTGTAATGCACTCATCTGGTTCCGACCATGGAGTTGACACTGGCGCCGATGCTGGACCACCTATCCCTCTAGAGGACAAGGCATGCTGGGGAACAAACCCTTAGTCACACCCCATCCCCTGAAAAAGGCTACACCGAAACGCGTTGTGGGGGACACAATAAATTAATTGTGTTGTCCGTTGGTGTGCCGCTGTTCTTATTTTGGGACTACTCAAAACGAATTACGTCTAAATATAATGAGCAGCTGTCGCTGCCACTGCAGGCACTGGTTCAGTGTGGAAGGGATTGGCTGCAAGCGGCAATACATATATTATATATACTACCTACTGGCAGTCGCCAGTAGGTAGTTACGGTTAGGATCTATTTTCCGTAGGAAATCCGCAACATTCTATTTAGAATAACTTTGGCGCCGGTTGATGAATCTTAGCGAAATTTTCAAAACTAGTGGGGTGCTCTCGTCCGCTCCTATCCTGAAAGTCGTCGGGTCATCCGTCAAGCGGGGGCTGTGAAAAAAGAGGGGTCCTAAAACATGTTTTCCCCATGCAATTTTCCATAGGAACTGTTCATTGCGGCTACAGCCCGAATGACACTAAATTTGGCAATGAGGTAGTCCTTAGTTCAGACTCATGCATTTTGCTTGAATGGTGTAAATGCGTTAAGTAGTTCCTGAGAAAATCACAATTAAAAGTACATATATATATATGACCGCGGTGGATCCGTGCATCCTAAGTGCACCGTAAGCGCACTGTCCTGATCACACGGTAATTTCTAATTGGCTGTCAAGTGGTTGTCAACATTCGAAACTAGGAAATGGAGGCAGCCATTTTGTGCCTCAGCATAAGCGAGGCTGAAGAAGTCAGTGGAACAAGTGTACAAAACATATAAAGGGGGCAGTGTAGAAATACTCTGACCCTCTAGACCTGCTTAGAGGGTCCCACAAAGACTCCCAGGGCCCCAAAAAATGTTTTTTTTTCTAAAAACGGCAAAGTGCGCTCAGGGTGCGCGGATCCTGGTGTAAAAAAATTAAATAAAACAAACCGGGTGGGCCAACTCCTGGGGGCAAAATTTTTACATTTTATAGGGTCCTAGAAGGGCTCCCTAGCCCCAGGGATCACCACCCCTCGGGCTACAACATTAATGGGTGGGGGGTGGCTCAACTGCCAACCCCCAGCAAAATAGATGGGTGGGGGTCCTCCTGGAGCCCTCGAGTGCCCTGGCCCTGGGGACCGTCACCTCCCAGGGCCGGATCCTACAGTGTCCCAGGGTGTCCACCCCCAGGACACTGCTGTTTGC
This sequence comes from Lissotriton helveticus, assembly GCF_964261635.1. Classification (NCBI taxonomy): domain Eukaryota; kingdom Metazoa; phylum Chordata; class Amphibia; order Caudata; family Salamandridae; genus Lissotriton; species Lissotriton helveticus. The sequence continues at coordinate 541,581,046 of NC_136063.1, read as the reverse complement.
TCTGGCAGGTCGGGAGCAGAGGCTCTCGCCCTGTCATAGCAAACTTGGTTTGGATTTTGAAAGAGAGAGCAGGGAAACCTGCTCTTGCAAACCAGATTGCTTTTCCACACAGGGAGCTGCATGTTAGCAGCTCCCCATGTGGAAAAGCAATGCCGGCTCCCGAAGGATGCAGGGAGCCGGCTGGGACCATGGGGGCATTGGGGCTCCCCCCATGGTCCTCAATGTTGCATATAGGCCACGGGGAATGGGGCCCCCGGGAGAATAGACATTAGTAATAGGTGCTATTTTTTTTTACGGTAAAATTAGGAGCCGCACACCGGGGATGGTGCTCAGCGCGGCCCACTGGTGTGCACGCGTTGGAAGCCCGACTCCTACCATGTAGGGTACGCAGCCCCAGCGCTTTGGGTGCACGACTTCTACGCATTGGGTGTACGACTCTGCCGCGTTGGGTGCGTGACTTCAAGCAAAAAAAGTAATATTTTTAAAATATTTATCAAGCTTATGTGTTTAGATCTTGGGTGGCTCTAAAAAGAGCCCCTGTGTTTATTGAGAGGCTTTGGTAGCTACAAGTAAGTACCTATGCAGAGTCTAAAGTTGATAAGGAAGACTCTGTTACCCTCATTTGTAAAATGTACACCATCTCTCCTATAGATGCCATCCATATTGAAACTCAGATTGTTGTGGTAAACGGACCCCATCCTATAATCTCAGAGAAAAGCAGAAACAGATTTATTGACATTTTTCCTAGCTTTCTCAGTCTGTGAACAACATTTATTGGACCAGTTCCATTTTTGCCTTTGGCATATGTTAGAATAGACAAAGGCAGTTTGGGGGAAAAGTGACATAAATTTTTCAAAGGTGTCCTTTATAAGCATTTCCAGACCTACCCCAGTCAAAGTGCCTAGGTCATTGCCACCACAGTGCACAATTATGAGGTCAGGGTTTTGGAGGTGTAAAAAGGATTTAACCAATGGCATCAAATGGTGCCACTTTAACCCTCTCTGTCCAATCCATTTAATGTCTGCATTTGGCAAAGCTAGGTCTTTGTCAATGGCTCTGTTTTCTGCGTACCTTTGGCTCCAGAAAATATAGCTGTGTCCCACAATCCACACTCTAAGCATCTTGAAGGGAGGTCTGGATGCACTCAGATGGTCTCTGTAAATGAAATGGCAAATTGAAAAGTAAGATTTTTCTAAACTGGTGGATAAAATGCAGTTTTGAAAAAAGAACAGAAAGGATTGGCTGTTTAAAGCCATTCTAGACTGGAAACTAGGATGCACGTTTCTGTTTTTTAAAAGCATGTTTCTTATTGGTTAAGAAAAACTGCTTGAATGGAACATTACATTAGATAAGATGATATTGTGAAAAGTCAAGCACACTTGCTGTTTTGATTAGCAAAATTGTGTGCTGAACTTGTGACCTGTGTGCTCAGTTGAGTGTTCCATGTATTGTTACCATGGTAACAGGTAGTAAGCAGATTGGGGGTAGGGTTCAAACTTATGTCAATTGGAAAGGGTTGAAATGTGTAACCAATAGGAATGTGTGTGAGCTTTTGAATTAATGTGGGAAGCAATGTGATTTGATATTTACATGTATATGTGTGTAGAATGAGAGGGAACGTTTGTCATTTTTTGGTTTTGCTGAGTAGTGCAGTACAGACATTCTATATAAGAAAATCTCGTGTGTTCCTGACACACTTCTTAATCTACAAATCAATTTGAAAGGTAAGTTATTAATTTGTGAGGGGTTGTATGTGGTGTTTTTGTTTTTAATACCATGAATGAGTTTACAAGCCCCTTGCGCCGCCAGTGCATCACGCTGCGTGACGTACCGGTGGCGCAGCCTGCTAAGGGATATTTACAAGCACAGGTAAAGTCACCCTGCGTGACTTAATCTGTGCTTGTAAATATCGCCCCTGTTCACACAACATTTTGCGTGTTAGGGACGGGATATGGGTGTTGTTGTGGGTGTTCCCACACAACACCCATGTCTACTGATGCATTTCCCGATTTACGAGAAATCGTAAACCTGGAAATGCGTCAGTTTACTGTGCCACCATAGGGGTGGGGTAGCCAAGCGAAATGAGGAGAAATGTTTTCATTTTTGTTTTCCTCTTTCAATGCGTGCTGCATTCTACAGCATTGAAAGAGGAAAACGCCTGCAGTTATTGCTTATGTGCAGGAAGGGGCCCCTTCCTTCACAAAAGTGATCTCCCCATGGCGCAGGCATCTTTGCACCATGGTGCAAGGGTGCCTGCGCTGGCGCATGGCAGCTGTTTCTGCGCTAGCGCAGGGGAGAGCACAGGAATGCGAAATATCATTGTAGATATGTGGAATTCCTGTGCTCTGAAAGTGCTGCAGTATGGCGCAGTGAAAGGGCTTGCAGTGCCGCGCTGCTGCACTTTCTTGTAGATCTGCCCTGTGTAATGTATGCAGTCATCTCACTTGTTACAGTCTTATAAATGTGTTTTGGTAAAGTGCAAAGGATACTGTTATTTGTCTAGAATCACACTGTGAGTCAGTGTGCATTTGGGAAAATTGTGAGAGAAGCATTTGGGTGCTTCATGTGTTTGGAGACATATAAGTAGTTAAAAACCTTTATTGTTGTCAAGTTTTGAAGTATCAATCCACCTCCCATATTAAACATGCTTAAGTCTACTTCAGAGCACATGTTAGGATCCTGCATAAACCGCAATTAGCAAGAGTTTTGCTATCGCTCTTCAAGTGCAGGGTTACCTTGTAAATGGAACGCTATTGTCATATTCCCCTCTTCCATGTTCTATTGTCATAGGAAAATCTACCTTGCCTCTGGGAACGCCTACATTGCAACTCATTGGACATGCGAGGTGAGCCTTTAACAAACCTTCTGCTAACATTCGTTAATGCATCTTAGCGTCGCTTAGTAAACAGGGCGATATAATTTTCACCACAATTTTGGCTTTTTAAAAAAAGATGAGGTGAAATGGCCCTTGTTAATATTCTCTAAAGTTTGCTATGACAGACCTGGAACCTCTTTATAAGAATAAATGGGGTTGACCCTGTGTCCCTCAGAACCTGGGTAGTTAATGGTTAATTATACAATGGTTCTGTCGGGTAGCAACACAACTGATTTGTAAATTCAAGTACATGTAACAAAAGAAAACAACCAACCTCTGACAAAAACACAAACCAGGTTCCTGCAATTAATGAAAGGGAAACCTGTATATGATTTGTTGTGCTTTTAAACTCCTATGCACTATGCATGTAGTGATCTAATCACCTTTACAGTTGTGTTTCAGGTCTACATTTCCCCCCTCAGTATACCTACACTGCAGAAAACACCCTGTCACTGCTCTTGCAATGCCATAGTGACTCTTTCAGTACTATGTACTAATCCATTCACTAAAGTAAAACTCAACCATTTATAAATTCACCCAGTGTCTTTCCTTGTACTACTCCAATTATTCAGTCAGTATGCATGTACTTATGCAGCGAACCAGGTCTGAGGACATGGACTGCCTCAAACTCCTATGCACTATGCATGTAGTGGTCTAACCAACTTCACACTTGTATTTAAGGTCTACAATTCCTCTGTCAGTATCTATATAGAATGTGAAAGATATGAAGAAATATGAAAACAGATCACTATTTTATAAAAAGAAAAAGCATATTGAATCCATTGTTGAAAAGGCTTTTGAAGCAAAAAGGAAATTATTCATTTTCGTTTTAAACAGAATTCGATCACTAGATAAACCAATGCATGTAATGAAGGCCAAAAGTAAGAAAAAAAGATTAATTTATAGAAATAATTTTTGTGCTGTTTTTTGGGGGGAATGGAAACACAGCTCAAGTTTAGGGCCTTTCTTTAATGAAGAGAGATATTTTCAAACCAATGATTTGCTGCATGCAGTTGACACCAGTGGTCGAGCTTATGAGGTTAGAAATGGTTGTCCAGTTGACAAAGGAAAAATGGTACCCAGAAATGCAGAATAAGTGATAGCTGATGAAGTTCTAGGCAGACATCCCAAAGCCCCAGTGTACACTTGGGATTGCAGTAGTATTTGTAGTGTACAACAAGAATCTATTGATATTTCATGTAACTTCTTACGAGAATATAGTAAAAAAAGTGTTAAACAAAAGATTTAGATGTTGCAAGGACTAGACCCTTGCATAGTTAGAAAAATACTGGTTTGCAGGGTCATTCTCTGGCTTGTGTTTCTACAAAAGTATGTCAAAGTGTTTTACATCATTTCAGGATGTTAGCATTACATCATACTCAAATGCGAAAGTTGGTTAGAAGATTGTATCATGCAAAAAGTCCAGCACTAATGTTAAATGAGTTGAACAATGCTCTTTTGCGTGGATCAGTATCAGAAGTGAAGAAGGTTTGTGATGAAATTGAGTTTTGTTACTTTGGTCCTCAACAAAAGACTGCAGAAACTGATACATTAATAGAAGAACATTTTGAAGAGAATATGGAACATACTGCTACAAAAAATGTGATGATCAAATTACAAAGTTTAAGGTGATTTCAGGTGAAAGGCCAAAGTTTTCTTGTATTTGTTGTCAGCGAACTCACTATAAAAATCAGACTAGGACTGTTGATCTGTATTTAAAAAGTGAAAGACAAAATACTGATATGTGGAAGGAATTTGCAACTTATTTGTTGGTAGTAAATTGTTTTGATTTAAGTTCTGATCAGCGTATTTGTGAATATTGCTCAAAACAAATTAGATGAGATTAAAATGCCCACTAGAGCTGTCCATATTAATCTAGATTTGGTTGCTATTCCTCCAGAACTGATAGATTTAAATACCTAGGAGTGTATTCTCATTCAGTGTGTGCACCCGTTTCTGGCTATTGTTCGTATGGAGCCTAAAACAGGTAAATTGCCTCCTTCAGATTTAAAAAGAGGATTAAAAGGAAGAGTTGTATATTTACCATTAGATTTAAAGAAAAATATTGAAACTAGTGGATGTTAGGAAAGTCCAGAAGGCAACTTCGCATTTGATAAAAAACAATAATTACTATATTAATGTTTATATGGGAGAAGAAGAAATACTTTTAGCAGAAGATTGTGAAATGTCAAGTGGACAAATTGAAAATGTGGACATGTCAAGATGCGAAGAAATCAATTAACATTACAGTGTACATCCAATTCATTCAGAAGAAGTGATGGGAATACTATTGAGTTACTCCAAATGAAAAAAGCAAAGGGAAGTCCCATGAGTGTATGGGAAGAGAGCTTGGAAGCTCGTTGTTTTCCGCAGTTGTTTCCAACAGGAAAAGGAGGACGATATGATGAACGACCTGTGCAGATTCCTGCATCTGAATATCAGAGAACAAGATTATATGCAGAAGATCCAAGAGTTTGACAATGTATCCCTTATATATTTCATCTTTTGTTTGAAAGTGACTTATCTAGACTTTCATATGCAGTCAATCACATATTGAAAACAGGAGTACATCTGCAAAATGTTTCTGCAAAGGATTTTATGGATAAAGTGCACCAGAGGGATGATCACTTAGAATCTCAGCTGATTCATCTGATTACATCTGAGCGTGGCACTAATGAATATTGGTACCGTCGTCATGGAGAACTGAAATGTATGCTACAGAACTTAGGAACTCCTACATGGTTCCTTACCCTAAGCTGTGCTGAGTACGCTTGGGATGATTTACTTGAATTTCTTCGAGAGGCAAATTCCAATATAGAAAATATTGAATACAAGACACCTGGAGAATTGTGCTCTTTGGATCCTGTTAATGTATGCAGGTATTTTAATAATAGATTTGAAGCTATGATGTCTTTTATCTGCAATAAAAAAATCCTCCTCTTGGGGAAGTTGTGGATTTCGTTTAGAGAAAGGAGTATCAAGCAAGAGGTGCTCCTCATATACATATGCTATTATGGATCAAGGATGCCCCCAAATTCGGAACAGATTCAGATGATACTGTTTTGTCTTTTATTTAAGAATATGCCACATATGCTGTATCGAAAAGCACAGAAAAAAAAAACTTAAGACAACAAGTCTTACGCTTCCAAAGCCATTGTTGTGGAAAATACTGTCAACAAAAGTAAAAGTCTAAGGAAAAGTTTTTTACCAAATGTCGCTTTGGTTTTCCATGTTCTGTAATATCCAAAGGAAAAGTGAACAGTTTTATGTCAGCTATGCGACAGACCATCGCATGAAAGTCTCCAAAAAATACCTACAATTTAAGAAGAAGCGAAGAGTCAAAATACATAAATTACTACAATTCAGTTATTCTGTCCATGTGGAATGCTAACATGGATATTCAGTACATTGCAGACAATTCCATTGCTGTTGCACGATATGTAACGTCCTACATTACAAAATCAGAAAAGACGGAATTGAAAGAAAGAAATGTGGGAAGAGATTTCTCACGAGAAGACTGTAAGTAAGAAATTATACAGTTTTTAGTTTGAAGATGTTATCCCATCGAGAAATTGGAGCATATGAATGCTCAGATTGGTTATCATCTGCAAGTCTATACTCCAAATCTATAAGAATAATTTGAGTGAGTCTAGGTCTTGCTGCAATGCGAAATCAGGTACTGAAATCTGTTCAAGAAATTAAATATTTAGCAGAAAAAGATTCAGAAAGTACAGATATTTTGAAAACGAATATGTTGGATACATTTTACCCAAACAGAAGTCATCATCTTGAGAACATGTGTCTCTATGAAGTGCTGCAAAACTACACTTTTAAATGGAATACTACAGAGAACATCAATGATGGAAAATATGGAATGATTAGTTCCGAAGGATGTTTGGTGAAACAAACTAAAGGAAATTTGATTAATCACAGGAAGCTGAGTTGCGACACTGCTGATAAAAGGGAAATTTATTATTTAGCTCTTTTGCAACTGTTCAAACCGTGGCGTTCAGAAGCTACTATTGCAGCTGAGATTGCTAGAGACAGTTCTCAAGACAGTCAAACTTCTGCTGCGCAGAGTCAAAATCCACTAGGACAACCAATTGTTGAAAATGAAGCAGCAATCGCCATGAATGAGGTGGAAACAGCAATGCATTAGCTCAAGAAGATGTAACGGACTTAGCAAACTTGGAAGAACAACTAAGGGGCTCATTAGGATCGCGGTTTTCCCGCATCCTCCGGGCCGGCGGCAGCCACCGCCGGCCCGGAGGATGCGGGAAAACCGCTGCGGAGCCTCCAAAGACCCACCGCCAAATTAGGATGTATGTAAGTAGACAAGCTGGAACAGGAAAAAGTTTCCTAATTAAAGTAATTACCAGTTATCGACAGAAAACAACTAAGTCACATTTGTCTTGTGTTTTAACTGCTCCATCTGGATTGGCAACATACAACATTAAAGGAATTACATTACATTGTTTACTGATGCTACCTGTGGAGCATGAAAACAAATTGGAATATCACAAGCTATCTGGAGAAGCTTGTTGTGAAGCTTCAAGAGTGCTGAAGAAAATGAAACTTCTGATAATTGATGAGGTAAGCGTGGTCTCAAACTTAATGCTTGCTTTTGTGCATTTAAGAATGCAGCACATTCTTAAAACAGAGTACGATGTCTTGTTTGGAGGAAAACATGTCATAGTTTTTGGAGATCTACTGCAACTTATTCCCGTAACAGGACAACCAGTATTTGAAACACTTGTGCATGAAGTCACCAGAAAGTCTCTGGGTAGTGTTGAAAATGTTAACATTTGGTCATATTTGGAATACAAGGAACTCATTACAAATATGCGACAGGCAAATGATGTTGACTATGCAACTATTCCTAAAGATATAAGAATTGGAGTACTGACAGAACATGGCAAACAACCTTTGCAGAGTCGGTTACTTTCCAATTTGTTTCTAAATGAAAATATAGTTCCTGAGAAAATATGTATGAAAATTGCAGAAAATAAATCTGTAATCTGCTTAATGCCAACACTGTGTGAGTGTTCTATATTTAACGAACAGCTTTTGAAGCTGGAAAATGAAGAAATAATAGAAATGGAAGACATTGATAAAATACAGCATGAAGGAATTACTATTATTTTGACAGAAAAGTTGAAAACAAAATTGGATTCTTTCGAAAAACTCGATATCTAAAACAGCTGGTTTAGAAAAGAATCTATATTCATGTACAAACTGTCGGGTCATTTTAAGGCGTAATTTGGATGTAGAAAAGGTTTAGTTAATGGAGCAATGGGCAAAGTTGTGGATTTTGTTAATTATCCGAATAAAGATGGTATTGAATTTTTTCAAGTCAAATTTGATCAGATTGAAGGAGTGAAACAAATTGGTTGTTGTTCAGTTCGTTTTTTGCTTGTTAAAGATTTATATGTCTGTAGAAAACAGTTTCCCGGTTCACTGGCCTATGCAGTGACTATTCATAAATCTCAAGGTTTAAGTGTAGACAGTGCTTTCGTGAACTTTGGAACTACTGTGTTTAAAGAGGGTATTGCATATGTTGCTTTGTCGTGAGTTAGAACTTTATCTGGTTTGTTTTTGACTGATTTTGATGACACAAAGGTTACTGCAGATGCAAACTGTGTAAAAGAGTATACTAGGTTAAGAAGAGTGTATGCTCCCAATTTAGGTCAATATCCTGTATTTGAAAAGCGTGTAGAAGGTCGAAAAATAAGGTATGAGAATATCTGTAGTGAAGGTATACAGAAGGAAAAAAAACAAGATAATGTTGTTATTGCAAGCAAAAAGAAAAAGGCCACTGTTGAAGAGACTGTTGGTTATCAGTTTGAAAATTGTTCAGGTGTCAACTGCTATGCTAATGTATTGGTCAATGTTGTTTTTTTTCTTGAAGGTTTGCAACAGCAAATTATTGAGAATCGGAAAAAAGATTTTGTTCCTTGTTGCATTTTGTTTATGAAAAATTGAGAACGGATAAAAGTACAATACAAAGTGTTTGTGATGTTCGGAATCTTTTGGATGTATGTTCTGGTTCTACACAATTTATGCAGAATATCCAACAAGATGCTCAGGAATTTCTAATGTATATGCTTACCATATTGGAAAATGAAGGCGTAGAAATTGAAAATCTGTTTGGCCTTTGTTACAAATGGGAACATCATTGTGAAAATTGTATGTATACATGTAGCACTCACATAGACACTGAAAGATTTATATATTTGACATAACCAGACTGTAAATCAGTGTCTTTCAATAAACTAGTTGTAGCCAATGCAAATCATAAATGTTATCAACATTATTTATACAAAGATATGGACAATATATAACTTTAATGATGCAACGTTGCACAGCTGATGAAAGAAAATTGGACACTTTAATAAAACATTTTGTAGCAAGTCAACCGCAATATCAGGAAAGACTTTTGTAACAGTAGAAATAATTTTCCATGATGGTCCTTCCACAACATCTGGACATTACACTGCCAATCTAACATGTGAAAAAGGCTGGACACTTTGTAATATTGCTCAGTTGGTTTTTAAACAAACGTTTGCCTAGCGAATTACTAAATTCTTACCTAATATTTTTAAAACGAAAGCCAAAGTTTTAGGAACATAATTTGACCTCTGAAGAATTTATTAATATGTATTAATGCGATTACTTTTGGACAATCTCAGTATGAAGGATTTCAATAATACCATTTGGCCTTGAAGAATGGTGTGTCTTTGAATTACGGACTTTTTCTTGCACATTGTCTCAACGTATATTTTTAAAAAACAACATTTACAGTGTTTATAAATTTTAATTATAACATTTTCTTAGGAGTAAGCAATTTATATATGTGTCATTTGTATTATATGGTATATTATTGAGGATGTCATTTTTTTTAAAAATCTAATTGATTGTTTTTTTTTTGCCCGCTGTTATGTGATGAGTACGATTGAAATCACTGATTCTAGTGAAATTCAATATATTTTGCCAACAGCAAAAAATGCAAAGAAAATACCTTGTAAAATATCAAAATTATGCTGTGTTGTAAAAATATATTATTATATATTATGACTGTATTTTTTATTTTCTTTCACAGATCCTAATTCTAAAAAAAAAAGTTTTCAGCAATATAGAATATAAAAAAAACTAAATAACATGTGTAGCGTTTTTTATTTCTATTACTGTGAAGGTAAGTTTAACTAAGTATTAAAATGCACATTGGCATGTGTTTACACATAGGTGAAGAAAAGGGAGATGGACGGTGTAGATCTCCAATAAGCTACAAACTATTAATGCAGTCTTGAAAACACCCAGTTTATACCTATGTAGTTTTGGAATCTCATTGTTATAGGATATCATGTGACTTGAAAAAGAATTGATTAGTTCATAATATTTCCCATTGTACCTATTGAAGAAGCGCAATATTTTCAACCATTCTTCTTTGAGCAATCCTTGAAGAGATAAGTCTGTGATTACCTCATGTCACTCTAATGCAAGTTTTCAAATAATGAACTAGCAATATGTTCTCATTGTAATAGTCTGCTAATACCTAAGCACTTATGGGGCAAATTTAGAAGCATCCTGTGCCAACAATATGTCACTTTTTGTAACATACTTATATATACATTTTGAACACTTGTTTCACTAATTTCTAGATCCTCGCTTCTACCGAGGCACAAAATGTCTGCCAACACTTCCTGGTTTCGAATGTTGACAACCACTTGACAGCCAATCAGCATTCAGCGCGGGACAGTGCGTTTATAGTCCGCGCAAGACGCGTGCATCCACCGAGGCCATAGATATATATGTACTTTTAATTGTCATTTTCTCAGGAACTACTGTACAATGTACACCAAATAAGCAAAAGGCATGAGTCTCAACTAAGGAATGATTTCAAATAGATATGTCTGTTACCAGATTCGCCGCATTTTTTTCTAGTATCAAATGTTATATTTGCGAAATGTTATATTTGTGAAATTCATTGTGTTGAAAACAACGTAAACAAGTACTTTTGGTATGATCATAAAATATGATTGAAGTTTATTAAATGGTAAAAATGGTAATAAAAAACAGAACACATTGATTAAAATCAAGGTATCTAGAGTGGTGTTTTTGTACACCAGGTGAACAGTGCGCAACACATTCAAGCCTCATAGCTTGTATCCACATTCATTCACACAGCGAGGTCTGACTACCCTTGCGTGTTGCAGCACCCTTTTAAATATTGTGGTATAACTCGCGCATTAGGAGTGCATCACCTCACATTCACTGATCCTCGCACGTTCGAACCATAATACATGTGGAGCTGTGGCCACCTCTGATACTTGCACGTTTCATAATCCATTGTGGAGGCAAAGTTACACACAGTTGGAGAACATTCGTATCTTGACAGTTTGTGGAGCACTGAATGTGATCCGCTACTGCTGCGTACCAGAGGTATGGGTCTGCCCATGCAATCCTATGAGACTTTCTGAATTTATAAACTAATCTGCTAGGTATGGAAGGTGAAATGTAGGTATATTTTAAATATGTTTACCTTTAGCATTATAGGATGCTTTTTCCGTTTGTATTTCATAGAATAGTAACAATGCTGACAACCTTGTTTCTGATAATATGTTTAGTTGTATTTTCTATGGTACTGTGCATGAGATTATGGCGTTAGAAATAAACATTTCAAAGTTATGCGTGTCTTTATTTACATCTTGTTTTGGACTGGTGTAAGACTATATTGAAAGAGTGTTTTTGTTATCCACTTTACTTCATGTAATCTAAGTCACATGTTCTGGGTTGACTAGTCATTGGTGTTTTTGCTCTAGGGCGAAGAACCAATGAGTCACTGATTGCTGGTTTGGTAGGGGGTTTGTGTAGTAAGGTGGGTTTTGGAACACCGTAATTCACTGAGGTCCTAAGTCTTTAAGCACAGTTCTGTGTATGAGCAGAATTCCTGGAACAGTAGTTACAACAAAAAGGCTCGATAAAGGACTTGCACTTTGAATATGAATATAAAATATCAGAATAGTTGATAATCACAGCTAAGGAATGCAGCAATTAGATGTGTGTATGTGTGGATGATGTGTAGATTAAGTGGAAGATGAAAAACATGAAAAATAAGAAAGGTTGGAGAGACGCAAACTACCCACTGCATTGTCATTAAAGTGGATCTTTGGATTTCCAGGTCATTACACAGATAGGGTGTTGTATTCCGCAGTGAGAGCAAGAGAAACTAGTACAACAACTGAGGAAGAAAGCTAGTGCATAAAGTACACACAGTTGGGCAGATTTACAAGGTCGTGGGAAAAATGATGCAAAAGTGTCGCAAGGGGCTTGTAAACCTGTCGCAGTGTGTGGTAGAAAAGACGCAAGAAAGGACAGATGTGTGCAAATTACCCACTGCTATTCACGGGTAGTAGTTACCAAGAAGGCTGAATAAAAGGCCTGCACTTTGAATTTTAATTAAAGAAGAATAATTGATAAGCTTAGGCAAGAATGGTAGCAAGTAGGTGTGTGTATTTGTGGTTGTTGTGTTCATTGAGTGGAAGATGACTAAGGTGAAAAATTAGAGAGGTTGCAGAGATACAAACTTTCCATTTCTTTGTAAAGGAAGTGGGTGTTTAGTTTTCCAGGGCATATAGATATTCACAGAAAAAAAACATAGGTTTCAGGCACGTTATAGTTAAGAATTAGCATTTAAAAAACCTTAGAAATTCACTGAAAAACCCATAGCTTTCAGCCACGTTATAGTTAGAAATTAGCATTTAAAAAACCTTAGAAATTCACTGAAAAAACCATAGGTTTCAGCCACGTTATAGTTAGGAATTAGCATTCAAAAAACCTTAGAAATTCACTGAAAAAACCATAGGTTTCATCCATGTTATAGTTAGCTGGACATTTCTCGCATACAAAACCATTGAAATTCCCCCGTTATAGTTAGTTCAGCTAACTATAACTCACCCGCCCGCAATGCACTGCTGATGACGTCACATATTACATCACTCATCACATCACCCTTTACCCCTATAAACCCCACAAACAACACCTAAAATTATTTACAAAAATTTCACTTTTAAGTTTCAATTAAATATTAATTAACAACTAATTATTAACTAAACATAGATTTCTTCCCACCCGTTAACCCATAACCCCCACAACCCACACCTAAATAAAACCACAATTACCATAATGAATTATCAATTAATTAGTTAACATAAATTAACAACTAATTATTAATCAATTAAACTTAAATTACTTCTCACCCTTTACCCCTATCAACCCCACAACCCACAGTTAAAATTAATTACACAAATTCCACATTTATGTTTTAATTAATCAATATTAATTAGCAACTAAGTATTAATAAACTCCGCAACCCACACCTAAAACCATTTCACACAGTTACCATATTTAATTATCAATTAATTAGTTAATATAAATTAACAACTAATTATTAATTAATTAAACATGAATTACTTCCCACCCTTTACCCCATAAACCCTACAACCCACACCTAAAGCAAATCACACTATTACCATATATTATCAATTCATTTGTTAATATAAATTAACAACTAATTATTACTTAATCAAAAATAAAATACTTCCCACCCTTTACCCCTATAAACCCCACAACCTTCACCTAATTTTTTTACACCATTACAATAATTAAATATCAATGAATTATTTAATCCCGTTACGGAACAAACAAAATCCAAAATGTAATTAAAATAAAATTCATAACTACTAAAAGGTTAACACCTATATTGAAAAACATAAACAATACTTATACAAAAAAGCATGCATCGCATACATTTAAAATATAAACTAAAATACATAACACTTATTAAAAAATCGATAATTCAAACAACTTTATTTTTACAAACAATAATAATGAATTCTATACATTTTTAAACAATATTTCTTACCTTAAATTAGATATTCTTGACCACAATATTCTTGCTGTCGATATTTCTGAATAATGATATTTCCAACTCGATATTTGTGTAAGTTGACCTTTCCAACTCAATATTCTGTCTCAACACCAACTGGAGGGCATATTCTTAAGGACTCATTTCCGATTTAGCCGCACTTTTTAGCCATTAAATTGGTGATAGATTTATCACTCTATTCACAAGCCTGCGCTAACAGCCGACATTGTCAGCTTACCTGCGATAGCTGCCACTAAAAACATTGCCAAGGCTGACAGTGACAACTAACGCTAATCATATGCTGAGTAGGCGTTCCCATCCATAACCTCATGATAACACCCCTTCGCGATATTCTCAACGGCCAGCCGGCGATGCGGTCCAAAAACAGGCGATAAGGCATGTTAGCAGCAGGGACTTAAGTTAAGACATGCTTTTTTCTGGTCTTAAGTAGGACGGAAACCTGCAGTATAAAGGTAGCCAAGCCCAGAGCCACATCTGAAGACCAACAGATGCCATGGAGCTACTAATCATGCAGCTTTGAGACACAAGACGGTCACAACACCCACCGCCATCACCCCCAGGACCACTCCCACCCCCAGGATCACCCCCCGGACTGCCACTGAGGCAGCGCAGAACAAAATTCACCAGCCTCAGAGACTTAAAGCCAGAGGATGTCATTGCCCACTACAGGCTCAAAAGGACAACAATTCTCCACATCCTGACCCACATTGCCCACAGGCTGACGGTACCTACACAGCGGACAACCAACATACCCCCGCAGACAAAGCTGCTGGCTGTGCTGCACTTGTTGGCCTCTGGTACCTTCCAATCAACAACTGCCAGAGTCAGAGGAGTGTCAGAGCCAGCCCTATCAAAGTTCCTCACTCCTGTCTTGGATGCCATCATCAGCTTGGTACCCCAGCACCTTCACTTCCCCCACACTGTGCAGGAACAGCTGGAGACCAAGCAAGGCTTCTATGACATTGCTGGCTTCCAGCACATGTTGAGGGCAACTGACTGCACACATGTCCTACTTGTGCCCCCTGCCGTCACTGCACACAATTACTGCAAAAGAAAGCAAACGCATTCCATCAATGTGCGGGGACTCTTCACCAATGTCGTCTCCAACTACCCCGGAAGTGTGCATGATTCCTACATCTTCCAATAGTCCATGATCAACCAGGATTGCACGTATGGAAATGCACTACTTGTTGGTAAGCACCAATGCAACACACCACACACTTCAACTCCACAATCATACACCTCACAATTGTGGGAATGCACATGTAACAAAATCACATACAACATGCCAACCCACATGCCCAGCTACCAGACACAACAACACAAGTAACTGTGGTAACAGGGGCCTGACATGTAGACACACTATCCACCAAGCCATAGCCCCTCAGCCACACAATTGCAGAATGTGGGGAGAGGTGGGAACAAAGAATGTGCCAAGGAGGCAATGGACCCAATAATAAGAATGTACACAGTGCCAAGTGTGGTGGTGATGGGCTGGACAGTCTTGAGTATGCAGAGGACAGACATGCCTATAAGGACATATACTACTGGTGCTGTGGACAGGGGAAGCAACAATGTTACCTCAGGCAGTGTTGTCCCCCCTATAAGCGTAAGTGTAGTGGGCTGGGCCGACGTACGTCAGTCCAGCGTAGGAGTGTGAATAAATAGCCCGGGGCTCTAGGCATGGTTCACTTCCAAGATTACGATCAAAGTAACTACTGCGTGTGTCTCTGTGTCCGCCATATCCTGAACATAGGCCTAAACACACATGGCCGACCAACTTCAATGGCGCAATTAACACCGGCGACAAGGTGGCTATGTCACATGCCACCCGGCGCACATCTTGTCATCACCTGCAAGGGCGTGTCTGCCAGGACAGCGTCCCTCACCCTGCCATGAGGCCACCGCCGTGACCGGTGGTGCCTGCGTGATTCTGTGCACCTGCTGCCCCCCAGCTGCTGGTCACCAGACCCATCCGGCAGCCAGAGGTGATTGCCTGCCCCTGCGCACCCAGGCAGCACTGCTCACCTGCCGCCACCGGCCTACAGTGCGGTCCAGCAGGTCTAAGACAAATCCTTTTCAGTCTGGTCCTCCAGGCCTACTGCATCATTGCAGACTGGACACCCAACTCAGCTCTTCATGTGGGCCTGCAGCAGTGCACCGCAAGTCATTGCCATATGGCGTAGGCCCATGACGGACAGAGTGCCTCAGGTGCCACTACCTCTGTGCACCACAAGTCACCGTCCAGCCTACAGACCTACTGCATCATCGCAGGCTGCACACCCGCTCAGCTCATCATGTAGGCCTACCTCAGCGCACCACAAGTCATCGTCCTGTGGGGCTACCCCACAAGTCCGCTTTCAGCAGCCACCCGCATGCCCTCGGTAATGCCACTGGATCCCTTCACAGTCAAGGGGTTCAGTGTTGGGCTGGCCACAAAAGTAACTATGGCGTGTGTTGGTGCTTAATCGACAATTTTGCAACGTAGAATGCACTTGGAGGGAGGGCTCGCCCGAATGGATAAATAAAGGAGTGCAAGATCGCTCTGGGTCTTGGCTCATAAATGCCAACTGCTGTGTGTGTATCTTCATTGCCACAGCATAAGCCAAAGGCCTAGCCTCAATCACATATATGCTTGATCATAGACATGACGCATCTTTGTGAATTAGAATGTTTTAATCACATTTGGTGGAGTGTTGAAATTGGACCAGTACATGGCCATGCAAACCCCACTTCACATTGTTGCCCCATGGAGGGCCGGCCAGAGTCCTTTAGAGATTGATAAGTTCATCAGAAGAGGAAGAGTTCAGTCCGCAGTTTGATTGCTGTGTCATTGGTAACCAAACCAAATATGGCAGTCAATGTTGAGGGCCAAGGTGAGTGTCGCAGAGTGTATCGGGGGGACAGCGGAAGGTGTTATTCCAGGGCATTATGTTGAGGGCGGAAACAAGCATGAACAGGCCATATGGTGGGGATGATGCTACTGCTTCCTTCTTACCACAGAGACAGAATCAGCCACATCATCTTCTTCTGATGTGCGATGTGCCTCGAATGTGGGTGGTGGTGTTTTGTCTGCAGCACTGTGTGGCACTGACACATCAGGGGCCGGAGGTGGAATATCGGCTGCACTGTGTGGCACTGGCACATCAGGGGGCAGAGATGTGGATGGAGTAGTAGCAGCAGCATTCATCTGTGCCAGGCATTGTGGCAGCAATGCCATGATGAGGATCTGCAGGGCATGGAAGATTCGAGCTACATCTCGCTGGTGTGCAGCCATGGCTCCAGGTTCCCCATGAATCCTCCACCTGTGTCCCAACTCCCGGGTGACATCACTGGAGCCACTCTGACTAGATAGTTGTTTTTGTCTCAGAGTCATGACTCCAGCGATGTCAGCCATGGCTTGTTGGAGTGCATGGAGCGTACTGTGGGTGCCATTAGGGACTGTAAGTAGTCCCTTAGACACCCACGGATAGCATCTAGTTTGGCTGCCTTGAGTTCAAACCCCACCCGCACCTGATCAGCCATCTCATTCAGACCCTCTAACACACAGCGTTGGAATGCCATGTGTTGGTTGTGGAGGTCCTGGTAGACAGCCGTGGTGGTGGATACTTTCTGCTGTGTGGTTTGTGCAGGGGGTGGAGTCTCCTCGATGCAGTTGGGCTGCCCCGCTCCTAGGGGTTGGGTGCTGAGGGTGTCCATGAACTGTTGGAGGGCGTCGATGTCCATGGTGTAGAGGTTCACCACATTATCAGTGAAGAGATGAACTGTCTGCTCTGCAGGAGGTGTTGATTCTCCCTCTGCAATGTAAAGGGGAGAGGCAGTTGAACAGTGTGTTCCATGTATGTTCACGCATTGGACAAGTTTACTGACTACATGACTGTTTGGGAGGAGACGCATATTTGATGCGGGACAGGGACATTTCTACACCATCAGGGATGTGAGGTTGTACTTGTACACTATCATCTCACCGTTTCCTGCTTTGCCAAATGTGATTGGCCATTTTCTATGCACAAGCAGCAGCAGTTGTGTCCGCTGTTCTGTTGTGAAAGTGTTGCAGTTTGTACCACATTGTTGTCAATGTTGATGTGCTCTGATTCTTATGTGTGTGTGCTGCATTGTGGGAGAGCCACCCCTGCAGCTCTGATTTTGCTGGCCCTTGTCCCTTTCAGGCGGTGTGCCTTTCACTTCTGTGTTCATACAGTGCTGAGTTGTTGTCGACTTGGGTAAACTGGGCTCTTGGTGGGAGTTGGGACTCTAGGGCATGGTTTGTCCGCAGACATCTTGTTGACGTCAGGTGTTGTTTGGGCACGTGGATGTGTCAAGGTGTGACCTGCTCCTTTACGGGTGTGATCCACACTCAGCCACCTCAGTGTCGTGGCGTGCACCATGTCATGATAATTGGACTGAAGTCATGCAAATCGTCATGCAGTGTCACTTGCATTGTCAGTGTGGCTCATGGACCCGCAGCTTTGCTGGGTTCAGCACATGTCCATGGTTTTGTTCTGAGATTAGTGATGTGTGGGGAGGGCCCCCTTTGGGCACATTGTCAACGGGACCTACTTGCTGTTTCTATGTGAGCTCCAGTATGCCAAGGAGATCAGGGACATGATCCAGAGTCATTGTGGGTGTGCACTGTGCTATACTTAATTGTGCATGTGTGCCATTGTGCCCATCTCCCCCGTCCCCCAAGTCCCTGGTCATTACTCACCCTGTTGCTGTTGGATCAGGTCATATTGAGCAGTGTCTGGTCCCCCAACTCCTGCCACTGTATCCCCACTGATGACTGTGGACACCATTTCCTCCATCTCATCCAGCTCCTGCTGTGGTGCTGGACTCCACCTCCAGTCTGCATTGCGGCTTTCCGGTTGTTAGCGAGTTTCATCTTGGTTTTGTGCTTCACATCATTCCAGCGCCTCTTGCAGTCATCCACTTTCATTCCCTTCACCCCAACTGCATTCACCTTGTCCAAGATGGACTGCCATACTGCATTTTTAGTTGCCAATGACACAGTGGAGTTGATGAACTGTTGTTGGTGGTGTTCTACCACCTCCGTAATCAGGATCTAGTTTTCCTGCGGACTGAATTGCGGGTTCCTCTTCTTATCCTTGCCCTTCTCCTTCCCAGAGGTCCCTGGCTGGTCCTCCGGGGGGTTTATGGGGTTCTGGTTGGCCTCTGTAGATGCTCCAGCTTCCTCCATGGTGCTTCTCAGTAGTTTGGGTTTTATTTTTTTGTTTTTGCAGCTTTTATGGTGGATTTTCCCACCTGACGTGAGAATAGCAAGCCTGGCTCTGCTTATCTCTGTCGGGCACATCGCAACGTTTTTCACTTTCGGGTTTCCTTTTTTATCAGTGTCCCAGTAATTTTAACGTGGACATTTGACGTGTTATCGGGAAACTATCGCCTGTTGCCGGCGTGTTAAGAATACATCGTTAGTTTCCCGCATTAGACGGCGTTCTGTAAAATTGAGCTAACCTAGGTTTGCAATAATTATCACCCGTTCTTGAGAATATCCCCCTTTGAGTCTGCTAGGAAGGTGTGCACAGGAGCATGACCATTGATTTTATGAAGGCACAATGCACTGGAAACAACAAGAAGAGGCAATTATCATCAATACAATTCAGGCCTCTTAAACAATGATTGTGTAATAACTTCAGTATCATACACTTAAAGTATTTTTCAGAAACACCACAAGGAAACACAATAAATGGAACCACAGACTGCAGCTATACACTCCCACGGGATAACTTGAATTACAGATCGGAGCTACTGGCATTCCCAAGGTTGCACTCTCAACATGGTTTGGGTTTTTGGCACTTTTAAGGTTACACTTGAAACATGGGTTGGAGATTCTGGTACTCCCATGGTTACACTCAAAACATGGATTGGATTTTCTGGAGTCCCAAGGTTACTAGGAAGACCGGGAGGAGATAACAGCACTGCCAAACAATACTAGGGACAAAGATATACTGGGAACAGAGGTTGGATATATGAGAGTTCCAAGGTATACGGGGAACAGAGATTGGAGATATGACAGTTCCAAGGTTTACTAGGAACAGAGATTGGAGTTATGACACTCCCAAGGTATACTAGAAACACAGGTTGGAGTCACGAAACTCCCAAGGTATACTAGGAACTTTGATCTTGGTACAAGGATCATACATGAATCCAGCAATCTGAGGAGATTTCTCTTGGCACTACTGTCCATCAGAAAACTCAGCAAAGTCTCTAGTCTTTGTATAAAACAGTTCCAAGGTCAAGGTTTATATAATAAAGAACCTTTTTCTAGCACTCTCTAAAGTAAATACATTTGACCAATAAGTCCTCAGTAAATTGGCAACAAAAGCACAATTATTTGGGGGTGGCGTGGCCAACCAGGCACCATGGCAGACGCAACTTACTAGTGCTCCGTCCACTGATCCCCTGTTATCCAGAAACCTTCTCCTGGAGGTGCCATTTGCGACGCTGCTACCTGAGTCTGATTACCGGAGGGCGTGCTGCGTCCGCGGAGGGTGGTACGGAACGATTTGGCAGGCTGACGGTACAATACTGCGGGTGACAATTGCGCTGCCCTGATAACGGTCGGGCTGCGAGGGGACATTCTGTATGAGGAAACGGTGCCCTGCTGCGAGATGCTCACCCGGAGCTGAGAGCCCCTGACATCAGTGTGTCCTGACGGTGGCAGCACTTCCTGGTCTCAGGATTGTCAGCACCCTCCCGCAGAGCCCCTAATGGTCATTCCAGCAAGTAAGGGGGCGCGGATGTGTACATGAGAGCACCCACGTGGGACTACGGAGGATGGGCATTGGAGGCAGGTCCCTTGTGCTGGAGCTTGGGGCTCCCAAGTGTTTGAATGCCGTGGAGGCGACAGCGTGCCATCCCCCTCGCCCACCCATCACAAATGTTATTAAGGGCTGCAGGCGCTCCATCTGGGACCCTAGGTGCTACAGACTGAGTAAGGCCATTGGATAAGTGGCACGGACACTGCGGGGTGCTGAGGTGACATCACAGAAAAGGCCTGGTATCTCCTGAGGCCCTGTGAGGCGTGATTAAGTGAGGCCCACAATACAATGGAGATCTTCGTGGCTCAGGCTGCTTCTGGGGGTATATAAAGACAAGGGGGAGCTCCAAGATAATAGGAGATCTGGGCCTCTGCTGCAGTGACCCTCGTGCCCACTGCTGGTGTGCTGGGGTGAGTGCAGAAGGATAGGCGCAGTATCGACGATGCCGGGGGCCGCAAGTGGCATGAAGACCCCAGTGCTAGAGATTGAGACGCCCGAGAGTACAGGTGCTGTGGCCGTTGTGACACACCACTGTTTACGTCCATCAGCTACGTGGGGCAGCAGGTGCCCTAACTGTGGATCCTGGGACTTTGGCCATTGAGGAGCTGGTGACGGTGCAGCTAGAAGATTGCCTTGGACTGCGGCGGCTGCCGAATCTGGGGTTGGGAACCGCCAGAGACCCCGCAGGGCGGTGAGAAGTGTGAAAAGTACCACAAGGCACTTCATGGGAGATCTGACCCAGTGGACTGCAGGATAAGAGACCTACCTCGGAAGCAGCATCTGTAGAAAGCTGGCCGTCTAGTTGGATCCTGTGGGGAGCACTGCAAAGTGAAGACAGTTGGCGGGAGGAGCAGTAGGTACTGGTGGGGCTACCTGGGGAGCCGCTAGCCTTCAAGTGGTGGAGCAACGTGACAAGAAAGGTGCTTGATGATCCTGTGGCATGGACAGTGAAATTGAGAGGCCCTGGTGTTGGACAACTATGCTGACCAGGTGAGGACGCTGGTGTGGAGACGCAGGCGGCGCTCCTGGTGGAAAATCTCTGGGATTCCTGGCTGGTGCTGGTAGAAGTCGGTGGAACTTGACGGCTCCGGATGCAGCCCCGGGCTAGGTTTGGGGAAGGTGCTGATGACGCATAACCAACGGAG
This sequence comes from Lissotriton helveticus, assembly GCF_964261635.1. Classification (NCBI taxonomy): domain Eukaryota; kingdom Metazoa; phylum Chordata; class Amphibia; order Caudata; family Salamandridae; genus Lissotriton; species Lissotriton helveticus. The sequence goes on along the minus strand of NC_136063.1, from coordinate 541,559,302 downwards.
CACAAGTACGGGACATTACCCTAAAGAAGAGGTTGTAAAGCCTCGCGGCTCCACTACTGAGAAGCCAATGTTATTGCATCACTGCCTCCTAGAGACCTGATGTTAGCTCACCTGCCCTGATTCGCAGTGCACACATCACTGAGACCTGGTGCGTCACCTCCTTTGGTAGGCAAGTTGTATTTTTCTGCTGGTGGGTCAACCGGCCAGAGGCTATGCACGTGTTCCAAGTACTGGTACTTCAGACATAGAGCGGAGGGGGCGCGGTGAATAATCGGCGAATGCCCACAGCGCAGCAACTGGTGATGGGCCGGATACGGGCCTAGTCACAACAAGGACACCTGCGGGCTGCCAGCCTCCACCACATGTAGGGAACTGCAGGAGAGATGTCGGAGATGAGCACCACATCCCTAGCGGCAAAAATGGACTTTGTCCTCGCAGCAGTGGAGTGGATTGGTGCAGCACTGGACCACACTAGGACCTCCCTGGAGATCAAAATCGACAACGTTACCGCGGATTTCACCTTGCTTCACACAGATCACCGGAAGCTGGCTGATAAAGTCACTACACAAAACCAAACTTTGAAAGAGCTTCAGTCGGTGACACAGAATCATGCGGCCGCATTGGAGGACCTGATAGACCGGGTCCATATACTGGAGGACCGGGCAGAAGATGCAAAGGGGCGCATACACCATAACAATGTCAGCGTGGTGGGCCTGCCGGAAGGTGAGGAAGGTAGGAACACGGAGCAATTCACTGAATGATGACTGCGTGATCTGCTACTCCAAGGATCCTTGTCTGTACAGTTTGTGGTGGAACGGGCTCACTGTATCCCGGCACGGAAGCCGCAGCCAGGTGCCAGACCGCTCCAGTTCATACTTAAACTCCTCAACTATAGGGATAGAGATGTGGTGCTTTGTGAAACACAGAAAATGGACCCTCTTAAGGTGAACAGCAGTTCCGTAATGTTTTTCCCGGACTACACTGCTCTTGTACAGAGGTGTCGGAGCAACTATACGGCTGTGAAACAGCAGCTTCGAGCTCTGGATCTCCCTTATTCGTTGCTGTTCCCTTCCCGGCTACAAGTGGTCACAAAAGTTGGGGCCCGCTTCTTTGATTCTCCTGGGGAGGTCTGGATTTGGCTAGAGGAGTCAGGACTGTGGACAGGTGTGCAACCCCTAGGCCCGGACGGAGACCCCATATCGAGCAGGAGACCGAGACACCGATGGAGGAGGGAACGACTGAAGGCAGCCAGCCCGGGGTCTTCGGCTCCCACTGTGGACAACATGAGGAAGGAACGACGAAACGTGCTGGAGGCAGTTGCGACCCTTGGATCCCCACAACCTCGTGAAAGGTCTGACTGTTACAGACAAACCATGTTGGTCACCAGCGGCTCCTCTTCACCATCCACTGAAATTTCAGAAGAGCTTGGTCTGCCAGGGATCAGCCCACAAACTGCTGATGGCATTATAGGATGAAAGGATGAAATGATGTACTCTAACGCCTGTTGCTCACACAAATAAATTACTGTTCACTGTACTGCATAATCTGGCTGGCTGGTACATTGGAGGGTGGTGGCTTATTTAGGTTACACGTCCTGCATCCCTCACCTTGAGATGTTGTCTTGGTGGTGTGTCTATCATTGGGCAACACATGGCTCCACCAGAGGTTCCATACACGGCTCACTGGGTCTACAGACTCAGGAGCTGCTGGCCCCGCAGGCAATTTCTGTAGCTTAGAAAGTTTGCACACTCAACACACTGGTAATAAAGGGGAAGGATATAACATAACATCACTAGCCCGCACCCCCTATGTAACACATTGCCTTAATTCAGGACTTGACTGTGTTTCAGATGTTTGGACAGCCATCACGAGATGACTGCCCCAGATGTTCAATTGTTTATGGTTTGTTTTATGTTGTCATACCTGATGCAGCAGTCCAACACACTTTTGCGGTCCCTTAGACACCGCGCCCCGTGAAACGCCCAGTCTGGTGCCTCACCCCTGGTCCCCATGATGATCACTGCAAGCAGTAATGGCGCGAGCTGATATAATCACATGGAACGTACGTGGTATGTACACACATTGGCATCGTTACTCCATATTTGCATACTTACAGCGACGCACAGCTGCAATCGCCCTACTGCAAGAAACACACATGACTCAGGTGGAACTCGATAAGTTGCGTGGCGCTAGAGAGGGCACATTTACGGCACAACATACTCGGCACATGCAAGGGGCACGCTAATTTGGGTGAGGGCAGGTACTCCATTCATTTGCAAGGACATTGTGATAGACCCTGATGGTCGATAGTCCTTAGTGCAGGGAACACTTAATGGCCAGCGGGTGCATTTAGGCTCCATATACGCCCCAAACACAGATCAATCCTCGTTCTTGGCGCGACCATCTGTAATACGGTCTCCTTACAATGGGTTGCCCTGGTTGTTGGGAGGGGATTTCAACACAGTCCTGGATGTACACCTGGACAGATCCTACCCGCCGCTTCGGGCAACGACTGCAACCTCCAATGCGCAGGCACTCGTAGACTGGTTGGCACAATGGGCAATCCTAGATGTATGGTGTATCTTGCACCCCACAGACCACATTTACTACCACTTACTACGCAGTTCACGGTTTACATGTGAGATTGGACCGGATGGTGGGTTCGCAGTCTCTGGTCCCCTTGGATGAGGAAGTGGAATGTTTAGGTAGGACATATTCCAACCATAATCCTTTACGGATTCGCCTGAACTGGGATCCTGGTCGCCCCCCATACCCACCTGGCGCCCCTTCCTGCTGCACTGGAGGACCCAGAATTCTGTGCATCCCTGGGAATAGCTGCCCTGGAATACTTCAAGCATAACGAAGGGACGGCGAGCTCAGCATTAGTGGAGTGGAACGCCCACAAATTAGCTATTAGGGGGCACTGTCTTGGGGCCACGTGGAATTTGCGTAAGCAATTGCCCTTGGCACCCGCGAAGTTAGAAACACAACAGCTCCACCATAAAAGAGAGAGAGAGGGTGGGGGTGGACAGTCAGGACAATTAGAACATCTCAGGGCACAACATGCAGACCTTATGGAGAGATTGTGTTGCCATACCTACCCAGCACACACAGCTCGCACACATGCCAAAGCAGACAGAGTGGGCCGGCTCCTGGCTTGGCTGCTGAAGCAAGAGAATAAGCATGCACCAATTGTGGCAATACGCATGCCTGAGGGATCTCTGGTATACACACAAAGAGAGCTACACGGTGCTGACAGACCATTACACACGACTGTACCAATCCAGGAGGCGTTGCTCTGTGCCTGACCTAGCGAGATTTTTTACATCGTTTCAACTACCGACAGTCTCTAGGGCACACCAAGAGGCTCTCAATGGTCCCCTTACCCTGGAAGAAATTGGATAGGCAATTGGGTCCATGGCGTCTGGGAAGACGCCGGGACCAGATGGCCTGCCTGCTGAGTATTACAAAGCTTATCGAGACATTCTGACGCAGCATCTCCACACTATCTACTCAACGGCCATGACAGACACTGGGCTGCCGTCATCGATGCATGAGGCCTACCTGGTGTCCCTTCTCAAACCGGGCAGGGACCCCGAAGGCCTAGGGTCATATAGGCCCTTGACTCTATTGAATGAGGAATACAAAATCCTTGCCAAGCTGTTGGCAGAACGCCTGGCGCCGGTGGTCCCCGAGTTGGTCCATACCTTCCACAATGGGTTTATACCCAAGGGCAGCACGTCGTTGAACTTGCGGAGGTTCTTCCGAGTGGCGGCAGACAGCGGGAAGGAGTGGCCTAGGGCGGAATGCCTGGTGTTGGATCTTGAGAAGGCATTCAACTGCTTGGAGTGGAGCTATCTTGCGGAGGGGTTGTCGCGTTATCATTTAGGCTGGTTTTTTTTTCAAATGATGAACCTTTTATACAAAAAACTCACAGTCCCGGTGCGGTTGAGGCCATATATCTCTGACAGCATCCAGATATGCAGGGAAATCAGACAGGGATGCCCACTATTGCCCCTCCGGTTCGCACTGGCAATCGAGCCTCTGGCAGCAGCCCTGCGAGCAACATTGGGAGTGGGGATACCTCTAGGAGATGCAACACATCAGGTCTCGCTGTACGCGATTGACCTTCCAGTCTTCGTGAGGAATGTAGGAGCCATTCCGGCTCGCCTAGAATATATCTTAAGTGATTTTGCTGCTCTCTCTGGCCTCAGGGTGAACGCCTATAAATTCTGTTTATATGCGTTCGGAGGGGACATTCAGGACCCGGGCTATATTTTGGGTGGCACATGGGTGCAGTGGAAGGCTGACACGTTCCGCTATCTGGGAATCCAGAACTACCGTAAGCCGGCTGACCCCTTCGATGGCAATTTGGGCTGCGGTGACAGCCATAAAATCGCAAATGAATTTCTGGAAGACGCTCCGCTCACAGTCACAGGCAGGGTGGGGTTATCTAAGATGGTCATCCTTCCACGCCTCTGATATTACTTCGCCAACCTGCCACTGTATGTCCTGGCGGCCTTTTTTAACAAACTCACCCCTCTCCTTAGAGACTTCCTTTGCGGTAATGCGTGCCATAGGATAGAGCTAGCGAAGTTATATTTGCCCACAGACCAAGGAGGCCTAGCCGCGCCCTGCTTTGAACACTACTATTTAGCTGCAGAGCTGCAGTGAATAGCCCGATGGCTCGGGGACAGAGGTAGGGAAGATACGGCGACTACAGAACCCCCTCTCTCTTTGGACTGTATCACTGGGCTCGTTCACCCGGCCAAAAAGGTGAAAACACCGGCTCCCCTCCTGTTAGCTGTGGCTTAGAAATGCTTCTGCCGCTGCCTGTATGTCACTAAAGATCTAATCCCCTATGCGCCTGCCATACCACTAGTGGGCTCCCCCAGCAGCCCTGGGGTGCTCACAGCCTCGGAGCTTCTAGAGCAGCATGAGGCTGACATACAGAACCTGGGCAATCTGTATTGGGATGGCATGCTTCTGTCATTTGAATCCCTAACTGAAGAGCTGGGACTCCCGCAGGGACACTTTCTATGACACCGCTCTTTGATCACCACACTGACCTCGAGATAAGGGGACATGCATGAAGAGCCGAGTCAACATCTTACCATACAGTATCTCCACGTAATGGGTAAGGGTCACCACCTAATCCGGTGGTTTGCCGCATCCCTCCACATGCATGTGGTGATCTAATCCCCTAAGCGCCTGCCATACCGCTAGTGGGCTCCCCCAGCAGGCCTGGGGTGCTCACAATCTCGGAGCTTCTAGAGCGGCATGAGGCTGACATACAGAACCTGGGAGATCTGTATCGGGATGGCATGCTTCTGTCATTTGAATCCCTAACTGAAGAGCTAGGACTCCCGCAGGGACACTTTCTACGACACCGCTCTTTGATCACCACACTGACCTCTAGATGGGGGGACATGCAAGAAGAGCCGAGTCAACATCTTACCATACAGTATCTCCACGTAATGGGTAAGGGTCAGCACCTAATCGGTGGTTTGCGGCATTCCTCCACATGCATGTGGTGATAAAATTAGACTCACTTTGCCATGCGTGGGAAGGTGACTTAGGGAAACAGTTGGAGGATAGGGAGTGGAAAAAGATGTTAAAGAGTCCTAAGCGAATCCCTAGAAATATGCGGTTCCGCAAAATTCAAATATTCATAGTTCACAGGGCATACCTCACTCCTGAAAAGATCAACCGGTACTTTCATTGTGTGGATGCAGCCTGTCCCTGTTGTGCAGAGGTGGGGGCTGGCCTAGTGCACATGTTGTCGGGCTGACGCACACTGCACACCTACTGGCGGGCTATTAGTGAAGCATTGTGCGCGTGCACGAGTCGCAACATACCCTTTGAGTGGCCCACCTAATTATTGCACCAATTTTGTAGGACCTCAGCCACTAAAGTCACCTCGCGTTTCCTCGACCTGGGGCTAGTTGTTGCCAAGCGTCTCTTAACAAAGAGATGGAAGGCACAATCTCCACGGCACGTGAGGGCATGGTGGTATTCCCTCATAGCGTGGGCTAAAGCAGAAAGCATTGCCATCGTGCGAGAGCAAACACTGGGTCTACATAAGACGCCAATAGCAATGCAATGGGAGTGTCTGCTTCAGGTTCTTATGCGCATGGAGGGGGACAACCTAGAACAGTGGCCGGATGTTGAGAGAGATACTCCTGCAACCTAAGAAGGGCGACATGTCAGGTGCACCCTCACCCCAATACGCAGGCACATTTGTACTGACCGTCGATTAACCCCTTCCATGCTGGTGACGGAACCGTTCCGTCATCAGTCACGGCTGAGCTGTGCTGATGACGGAACGGTTCCGTCACGACCGCGCCCTGTTCTGGAATGTCCAGCACAGGGCGCGGCTTCGGCGCCGCGGTCAAGGTGTTAAAAGGAGAATTGTGGGAGGGCAGGGGACCGGGGAATGTGGGAGATAGACATGGGTGCAATGGGTGGAGGGTGTGGGGGACTCAGAGAAGACTGTGTAATCAGAAGTCGGACTCAGCTGCTGTGGTTAAGTTTCCTTTTCTTTCTCAGTTACTGTTGGTTTCCCTTATAACATCTATGCGTGTACATGAGATGTATGATTTGTAACACTCTTCGTAATATGTCTTCAAAATCACATTATGACTGCACTGTGGACTTTATATCTGTTGATGCGACACATATGTTGTAGTCCCATCTGGCCCTGTGAGTATAGAGCCACCAGGATACACAGTGGGCATCCCAAGCTTATCTGTGTGTGCTTAGTGTCACTGCCAGACAATTCTAATTGTGGTTGTATTGAAATGCTGGATATTGTCTTGCATACAAATGTAAAATTCGGTGAAAAATATTAAAACAGATTTAAACAAAAAAAAAGCACAATTATTCCAGATGTCCTATTTAGAGTCATGAATCAAAGGTCAATACTTTCTCTTCTTGAGACAGAAACAAATATCAGAGTCCATTAGTATGTTGTTTCAACTAATGATTTATTCAGTGTATTCAGCAAAAAACTGCCCAGTCCATTCAGCACAGAACTTCAATGCTATTTTCATGGAATATCTCATTTTTACACGATTTCTCCTACAGCTGCCTATTTATCCTCAGTAGTGGCTTTCTGCATTTTCCTAACCCTAAGCTCAGTCATGCTGTTTGTTTGTAAATGCCACATTGGCTACTGCTTTAACCCTCTTGATCAATAAATCCTACGGCAGGCTCCGCGTAAGTCTTCTTATCTATCTGGTCATGCTTTTTCTCATACTGGGTCTTTCCACAGGGGTCAATACTAAAAAACATATTGTTTTCCTTTGTTCAGATGGTTTATGAACAAGTTTGGCAATTCTCCCTTTCTTTTTGGGCAGGTATTTGAAGCAGATGGAAAAGGCCATTCTTCTTCCATCCTCCACCAAACTCATCATTTGTCGCAAGCGTCACCTTGTCTCTGAGAACATCTCAGTCCTTATGGAGGGCACCAAAGACTTAGGAATGGAGAGTACCTCATCAGGTTCTGGAGCTATGATAACAAAACTATCTGTTTCATTAAAAAAATAAGAAAGTCTTGAAAGTTACTCCCTCCTCTCACCTTGGAATATATCATGGAGGAAATTAGAGCCTTAAAACCTTTTGTGGTAAAAACAAATGCTTCCCTTTCACTTATCAAGGATAAATGGTCTAATCTTGACCAATGTACCACAGCCATTGAGTAGCAGATTACTGATGTGGATGAATCTGTGTCAGATGTAGCTCAGCTGACATAAGAAATCAAACTACTCAAAAGGAATACCAAAGATTTGGAAAACAGGAATCAGAGAACTAAATTGGGGATTTGTGATATTTCAGAGAGCTCAGAGAGTCCCATAATGAAATCCTTCTTACAAAAGGCTACCCCCTCCATTGAGCATGTACATGAAAATAGTCCAATTAGAATTTAAAGAGCTCATCACCTGGGCCCCAAATCATGTGCCACTGCTCCTGCTACTAGACCAAGAGGCATTATTATTCTTTTCTTGCAGTACTAACTTACTGCACATTCTCTCTGCAGCCAAACAAGTGGTATCCCGGCAGTGGTCTGGACAAAAGGTCTATTTCTCACATGGTGAGTCCAATGCAACAGCTGCCACAAGAAATACGTACCTGAATTTTGTCCACAACGTAAGTCCATGAATTTAGTTATGGGTTAGTTCACCTTTGCTTTTTCAAAATTATTTTCAAGAAGAACTCTCACACTTTTGAGCACCCAGCATAACTGCAGGACTTCCCTCGCCAACCTCTGCATGAGAATATGGAGATTGGCACTGCGGCCAAAACATGATTGTTATTTCTGCCTAATATGCCTGTCTTTACGACTAACGTATTTTCCTTTCTTATTTAGGTACTCCCTTTCCTCCAGATAAACTCCCTATTTAACTTCCCTGTTTGTGTCCCCTTTGTTTTTCAGCATCAGACTGTTATATGGAGTATTTCACTTGTCCTAGTCCTCCCTGTTCTAGTGTTGCTGTGTACTGCTCCCACCGACTCCTACCCCTGTATTCACTGGGAAGTTTTCTGTTAGCTTTCTATTTATCCTCCTGTTTTTACCTCCCTAGTAATTGCTTTACATTGCAACATTTCTTCCTACCCTCATCTCTCTATTTAGGGGCAGATTAGGATCGATCTTGTGAAGCCCTCAGTACGACTCGGTTCCACAGGGCTTCACAAGCGAATCGTGCACCTGGAGTCCGAGCGAGCGAGTGCAATGCATTCACATGCTTACGAACTGGGTTTGCTCGGACTCCCATTGAACTCTATAGGAGCCTGTATAATGGACGCAAACACAGGCTCCCAGAGGAAAAAAAGGGTGGGTGGGGAAAAGCGTACACCCTGTGGCGGGCACCACAAGGTGCCCGCCACACTGTACATGCATGGGAAGGGGGGACCCATGGGTAACGGGTCCGATTCGGAGGGCTCCAGGTGACGGGGGCCTGACACAGGCCCCAACAGAATGATTCTGAAGCTTTTTTGATCCGGACATACCGAATCGCGAAGGCTGTCCGAATCGTGCATCGTATTTGCTCCGCCAGAAACAGAGTCCATAGAGCTGTATGATGCACCTGCGTATGAGTCGTACGGACTGGATCGGGTTAGAAGATGATTCGCTCGACGCATACACGAACTTCACATCGCACTTGGTCATTTGGACAAGTGTACGACTCGGTCGGAAAAAAGGGCTGCAAATCGGATCCGTTAAAGCCAAATCTGATTTGTAGGCCTTCCTAGCAGGATCGTAATCGGGCCCTTAGTAGCAATTCTTGTTTTTTCTCAATACTCACTCTGTTTTCCTAGCTTGTTCGCCGGCCAAATTTGGGCCAAACTTTTTTAGGTACTCCGTACCTTGTTCGTCCTTCTGGATGTTCTTTTTTCAGTAATAATATAATTGCAACTAATGATCTTTCTTCCTGTGTTTCCTATTTATTCTCCTTACTCCTCTGGTGTTTTGCACCTATTTCTCTTCCTTATCTATTTCTTCACTTTTCTATCTGTCTTGCCATTCTCACTTTGTTTTCTTGAATGGATACTGCTCTGTTCAAAAATATGATGCTTATGTGTTCCTCTCATGTTTATTGCTGACTTCTTCATGAAGGTCGCTTAGAATAACAACTTGGAATGTTAAAAATCTGAAAAACCCCATTAAATGCCAATGTGTCCTTTCGCACCTTTCTAGTCTAAAATGCCAACTTTTATTACTTCAGGAAATGTATCTTACTGAAGCAGACATTAACAAACTTAAAAAACAATGGGTGGGGGGCGTGGCCAAGATGGCGACGGAGTGAGACATGCAACTGAGTCCCTCTGGCGCCACTTCCAGCTTAGCTTTGTTTTAGCCCCCAGAGCTGTGGAATATCGGAGCCCCCCCTGCCTACCGTGACTACCCGGGCGGGGATGCTTGATCCGGTGGCCGAATTTGGAGCTGTAGAGGAGCGGGAGCGGTGGTGTTCGGCCTCGCGGCTGCAGCGGTGTGAGGCCCAGCAATCCCCGGCCTCGCGTGTCGGATCGGCCTGAGCGCCCAGCGCTGCGGTGCGGAGAGCGGGTACCGGCGGGCACCGGCGCTCTGCCCGGGCCCAGCGCTGAACACGTCTGCACTGCGGGGGCCAAGGGAGGCCGACACGTTCTAGGCTTCACCGCCCAACCGCATCAGGACCGGCGGGGGTGCGCTGGCAGCGGCGGCCCTCGGGAACCGGCAAGGATCGTGGCCGTGCTGCCCCTCCCCCTCCCATCCACACCACGAGCTGCCCTGAAGGTGGGCCCTCCTTGACACACGGAGCCTCTGCGGCGCTGCTGATTAGCGGTGGCCACTCGGCGGAGCTGCCGCGCCACCCTTGCACCACACGTGGCAGGCGGCCTGGGTTGCTGCGGCGGACCGCGCTGGTGGTCTCGGCCTGCCTGGGCCTGTGACCGCCCGAGGTGCACGACAACGGCGAGGGACTCTCCATGGACTGCGGGGGCCTGCTGTGGTGCTGCCCCCCCAGACCTGGCTCTTAAGGGACGCTCCCCCCGAACGGGGGTTCCACTGGATCTTGGACCTAACGGTAGGCGTCTGCAGCAGGGGCGGGGCCCAGCCCCACTGGGGCGACTTAGGGCCGAGGGACCCGTGGCACATCACTGCGGCCTGCCCTGCTAGCCCTCGACCCTCCTGCAGCATCACGGGGGTCCAGCACAGCAGTGGAGCTCTGCCTGCGGGGCTGACGCGGTGATCCAGCGCCTGCTAGAGAAGAGTGGAGTCCGGCCCCACTGGACACGAGGGGAGCATAATCGCAGCCGCGGGGCCCCGGGGCCCCTGTCCGGCACTTGATCTGAGGATTGACGGCTCTGCGGGACGTCTGGTCTCATAGTGCGACGGAGTTGGCGATCGGTGGCCCCCTGGCCTGCTTCCTGTGAGGTGAGCTTAACCGCGTTTTTGCCGCTGGGCTCGGTTGTGTCGCTGCTGGAGCCACGGAAGACTCGCCCCTCTGCCTAGGCTACTGACTCTTGCGTCTGGGGGGACAGGGGTGTCGGCCTGCGTCCACAGGGGTGAAGACTGCTACGCCGGGTCGCATCCTCCTCGACGATCTGGAGCCACCCTTCGCGTCGGTGAGTGGGAGACCAACGCCACTGAGATGTCCGCGTCGCAGTGCAAGGGGAAGCCTGGTAAGGATGGGACTCAGAAGGGGACCCAGCAGCCGGCGTCTCCTGGGCCCAGCACATCACCTAAACCTAAGGATGATGACGCACCGGCAACCAAGGCGTTTATGATGGAACTGTTCGCGGCCATCAAAGAGGACATCTCTGACCTCCGCTCCCAGCTGGCTTCGGACCTTCGCGAGGTGAGGAGGGATGTGGATAGCGTCGGGGAGCGGGTGGCTACCCTGGAGGATCATGACCTGAACGTGGCGAATAACGTGCACCAACTACAGCAAGATGTGATACGCCTCACGGAACAGAACCTCGACCTATAGGCTCATGCAGAGGACTTGGAGAACCGTTCCCGCCGGAACAACATCCGCATACGGAAGCTGGTGATCTAAGGGGATATGTGGAAGCGCTCTTCTTGCAGCTCCTCAACGACGACGACGTGACCGCCATCAGGATGGACAGGGTTCATAGAGTTGGTCTGCCTAGACGCGGGGGGGGTCCTCCCCCCGATATTTTGGTCTGCGTCCACGACTTCCAGTTAAAGGAGCGCATCATACGGAAGGCTCGAGAGACACCTTCCTTGCAATTTCGAGACCACCGCCCCCAGCTTTATCAGGACTTGGCAGCCTCGACATTCCAGAAGAGACGTGACTTTCGGCCGGTGAGCACCTACCTACGTGAGCACAATGTGTCATATTCCTGGGGCCACCCTTTTCGTCTCATCTTTCGATGGCAGAACAGACTAGTGCAGATCCGATCTCTTCAAGCAGCTATGGACCTCTTGGGCCTCTCGGATGCCGCCCCCACCCCGGGAGCTGGGAGCTCCCCATCGAGGCAGAGGCGTAGGTCGCCTTCCTGGCAGAGAGTGGGGAGAGAGACGACTCTGGGGAGGCCTGACCACACGACCAGCCTGCAGGAAAGGGGTGCTGCGGTGGCGTCTGTCGCTTCTGTGACAGTACCATCCTCACAGGAGAGCTCTGGGGCAGCTTGAGCCCGGCACAGGAACTTGCCTGGCACCGGAGGGGCCATTCTTCGTCAGGTACTGTGGGTAAATTGTACTCTTGGGAAGACACCCCAGTACGGCCCTTGGAGGGCACACCTACCGGTGCCTCCTTCCCCTCCCCAGGAGGGCAATTACATTTGTCCACACATGGGGACTTTTCTCAGTTTTGAGGGGGGTTGGATCCGGGAGGGAATGTTGTGGATGGGGGGAGGTTGGGGGTTGGGAACGGTGACGAGGTTGCTCTAGGGAGTGGTGGTGACAGGAATGCGTGGTTTGACTTGGTTGTTGAGTTTGAATGGAGGATTCCTATCTGTTCTATGGATTTGGGCCCCTGCATTGTGGTTAGTTTTGTACTTAGCTCTGGTGATGCTGACCTGGACATTCTATTGGCGAGGCCCGTGGTTGTGTTGGGGGAGTGGACCTGGAGGTTGCTTGGGGGGGGGGCGTCACGGCGAGAGGGGTTGTGAAGCCTGGAGTCGGGGGGTATTCGGGCTGAGATCCTGGGAGGTGAGAGGGAACGCATTGACGAGATGAGTGAAGCGAGAGTGATCCCGATTTGTTGCAATGACAATTAGTATTGGTACTTGGAATGTGAAAGGTCTGAACTCCCCACAAAAGCGTCAGAAGGTTTGGAAATACCTGAGTGATCATCACCTAGATGTGGTGGGCCTTCAGGAAACCCACCTGGCGCGTAAAGATGAGCTCCGCCTCCGGCACAGACACTTCCCCCTCATTTATAGGTCCTCTTCCCCCACTAAGCACAGGGGGGTGGCCCTTATGTTTCGTGCGACCCTCCACTTTCAGCCCATGGGGATGAGCTGCGACAAAGATGGCCGCTGGCTGATGGTTAAGGGGTTGATGCATAATAGGCTCTGTACTTTTGTGGTGGTGTATGTTCCCAATTCAGGACAAAATAGCTTCCTCCAAGACCTGCTGCGTAGAGTTGAGACCTTTGTTGAGGGACACTTATTTTTTCTGGGAGACTTTAATTTGATCTGGGACATAGACCTGGATAGCTCCAGTGCTCAGAGATCTGATGCCGGCTTGTTCTCTACTGAGACGCAGCGCAGGGTGGGCGAACTGGGTTTGATTGACAGCTGGCGCTCTTTGCAGTCCCTAGACTACACCTTATTTTCTTCTGTCCACCACTCTTATTCCCGCCTAGACCATATCTTTTTAAGCCAGGCCCTCCGGGGCGATGTCCGCGACTCCAGCATTTTTCCGCTCTCTGTATCTGATCACAGCCTGCTAGTCCTTGGGATACGCTGGTCAGCGAAAGGGGATGGTCTGCGCAAATGGTACTTTCCAGCCGCCCTAGTTCAGGATGATACTTCCCGTACGGCACTACGGAAGGCCATTCAGGACTTCCTGACCCTCAATCCCGTCTCGGACACGTCCATCTTCAATACCTGGGATGCCTGCAAGGCTTCCCTGAGGGGCACCTGCCTCGCCCTTAACGCTAATCTTAACAAACTAAGGAGAAAGGAGCGGGAGAGCCTGGAGGCGGAGCTTGCCGCTTTGGAACGAGCGCACAAATTGAACCCCTCTCGCCTAACCCTTTGCCCGCTGACGGCGGTTGGGGGGAAGCTGAGGGCCCACTACAATAACAGGGCAGAATTCACCCTTTTGCGGCTACGGCTACGGCACGTCTCGTACTCCCTAGGAAATAAAGTGGGGAGACATCTAGCTCGCCAGCTCTGAGACAAAAGAGAAAGGGACTACATCGGGGGCATCCGGGATGCGACGGGAGATCTACAACATCGGGATGGGGATAAAGCGGCCCTTTTTGGCCGCTTTTATGCTGCCCTTTACAAGGGAGATGACCTCGATCCTGAAGCGCAGAGGAGCTACCTTGCAGGCTTGCCATTACCCCAGGTTTCTACAGAGCGGAATGATCTCTTGACTGCCCCCATCTCCAGGGCGGAGGTGCTGGATGCTATCAAAGCCCTGAAGCTCCATAAGGTGCCGGGGCCTGACGAGTATACCGCCCTTTTTTATCAGACCTTCGCGACAGAGATCTGTGACTATTTGGTCTCCCTCTTCAACGCAATGGCGGAGACAGGTGAAACCTCTGTGTCAGGATCCACGCAAATATTACCATCCTGAACCAACCTTTGCCTTGTACCTTTAAGAGAAGACCCAAAGTGGTAATCAAACCACAAATGGTCAATCTTTGGTATAATGTATAATGACAACTGACCATTGCAAGATGGCCGCCGCATAAGTTGAATGCGACGCCATTTTGTTTCACAGTCTAGTCTATTTAGATGACGCGCGCATGTTCCACTGCGCACTTCAATTTGAATCTGTTTGAAGCAACACGTTCCGAACCGTCTCTCCGTCTAGTGCGTGAGAGGGCGTTTCATAAAATTCCAGTTTAGAAGTCATTCCGTTTCCGAGAGGCTCAGCTAGTCTCATTCCACTCTCGGATATTCCTGTTGTTATCTAGAGTTCAGAGTTCCAGAGGATATCGTGCGCTGAGAATTCTCAGCAGGAAAAAATGGCAAGTTGTCACCAGAGATTCCGAGGGCTTCATGCGCTAAGAAGTATCGGAAGAATCAGCGTGCGAACTCAATAGGAGGAACAGTAAGATAGTGGCTGGATAAGTCGAGCGTCGCCACTACCAAGTAAGACTTTTCCATAGTTTGTCGCACTGAACATTATCTCTTCAAGACAACGTACCGTTGAACCCCGTCCTTTAGCGCTTTACCTATCTTTTCCTTCCCTTCCTTCCTTCCTCGTTCCTTTTTGCGCGTCTAATAAAGGACCTACTCGTTCAACAATTTCAGGACTAAGAAAAGAAGTCAAGTGTCGAACTTCATTTAAAGATATTGTATAGACAACTCCTCTTTGGAATTAGAAGGTAAAGGTACATTAGTTGAAGAGAACACACAAGGAAGACGTTAAGAATTAGTACTAAGATTGTTTTCTCATTACAGTTCACATGCTCTGCTAGTTCCATTGAGTACCATAACTACACCACAGAAGAGAGGCAATACTCCAAGTTAACACTGGTATAGTAGATTTAATATTAGAGAATAATAAGACTGGGAATTGTTAGAGTGTTTGTGTTTAAGTATCTTCCCATCTGTGCATTAGGAACCCTTCAAGAAGTACGAAGACCAGTGGCCTCCTCAGAAGATTATTCGAGGACAACACTTGGAGTGTCTCTTCTTTCTCTTCCAATTCCCCTTTCCCTTCCGTTGGTGGAGTTGCTCTGTCAGAAGCGCGACGTCACCGGCGGTGGGGAGTTGGGAACAAGCGGCCATTTTGTTCCTGCGAAGATTCTGGGTCCTGACAGATTGAAGTGCCCACGAAATTACTTCGCCCGAGCAAAATGGTGGAGGGGTTTAATTTAAAGTCTTTGGGTGAGATGATAGGAGGAATCCAGCGTGAGATAGGGGCAGTCAGAGAAGAAAATAAAAATTTAAGACAAGAGTTAGTTGCGTCCCAACAGGAAACCATGCTTCTCTCACAGAAGGTTGATGGGTTGGTTATGGGGAATCCAGTAGCAGCTTCTTCCACAACAGTCAAGTCAGTACCTGTTCACGATCCCCGAACTGTGGCCCAAGTAATTCATTCCGTTTCACCATTAATTCCTTTGGCAGCACCTGAAAGGTTCCTAGGAGACCCACAAAAGGCCCAATTATTTTTAACTCAGTGTTCCTTGCATTTTATGTGCCATTCTACCCTATTCCCAGATGCCCAGTCTAAGGTAGCGTTTGTTTTGTCCTATTTAGGAGGTGATGCGGCGAATTGGGCCATGCCTTTGGTAACTAGAGATGATCCTTTTTTACAGGATTTTGATTTGTTTAAAGCTGAATTTTAGCGCATATTCGACAGGCGTCGGATATCCCAGGCCACTGATAATGAGTTGCTTGAGCTTCGTCAAGGAAATAAAGATTTGATTACTTACTTGACACAATTTAACAAACTACTGGTGGAAACTAACTGGCCAGAAGAAAAAAGGGCAGCGCTCTTCTATAGAGGTCTACGAGATGAAATAAAAGACACCCTTGCTCAGATTCCCAATCGGCCTACCGATCTGTCTGCTTTGGTGGATCTTGTTTGGAAATCGATTTCCGTAACTCAGAAAGAAAAGGTGAGAAGAGGAAAGAGTTCAAATGGAATATCCCACGCTTTGACAGAGTCGGAACGGAAGGAGGGAAGTCGGCAGGTTCCAATTCAGAGGTGGAGCCCATGCAAATTGGAGCCGTTCGTGGTCCTTTGAGTAAAGAAGAAAAGGACCAGTGGCGATTAAAGAAACTGTGTTTATATTGTGGAGCACCTGGACATTTCGTAAAAGAGTGTCAAAAGAGACCCGAGTTTCCGAAGGAGGGAAACGCCTTGAACCATCAGTAGAGGGGGTCGCTCTGATGGCGAAATTAGAGAAGACGATCCCGGACACTCATGTAATTATGAACACCTTGCAAACGTTTACCCCTCATGTGATACTTCATATGACTCTCAAGTTTAAAAAAAAAGAAATTTTGGGAGTAGCCATAATGTTGGATTCTGGAGCCACCGGAAATTTCTGTGACATCAAGTATGCCCAGCGAATTGGAATACAAGCAATTCGGAAAGAAAAGAGTGAGCCAGTTCGCGCCGTTGATGGAACCAACTTGTCTTCGGGCCCCATCACTTGTCACACGGAACCGCTAGAATTAATCCAGTCAGATGGTCATCGGGAGATTCTACAGTTTAATTTGATTGATGCGCCTCAATTTCAGCTCATTCTGGGGTTACCGTGGCTGACTATGCACAATCCAACCATAGATTGGGAAAATCGAACAGTGCAAATGCAATCTACCTTCTGCCAGGAACATTGTTATCACTTACATGAATCAGAGTTGGAACCTACTCAAGCAAGTTTATTATCTTTTGGAGGACAGTCTATCGGAGTAATCAACTCCATTGAGATTCCCCAGGAGTATTTAGAGTTTGCAGAAGTTTTTAGTGAAAAAGAAGCTGAACAGTTACCTCCGCATCGTCCTTACGATTGTGCAATTGATCTGGAGCCTGGTTCTGTACTCCCGTGTAGTAGGATATACGCCTTAACAGAAGCAGAAAACCAACACCTCAAAGAATACCTAGACAGATACCTTGCCAATGGGTTTATTCGACCTTCGCAGTCTCCAGTATCCTCGCCTTTGTTTTTTATTCCTAAGAAGGAAGGAACCTTGAGAACTTGTATTGATTATCGAGCCCTAAATCGAGTTACGATCAAGAATCGTTATCCACTTCCGCTGATTTCAGTTTTGCTGGATCAAATTAAAGAGGCCAAAATTTTCACTAAATTAGACTTGCGTGGGGCTTACCATTTGGTTCGAATGAAGGAAGGCCACGAGTGGAAGACTGCGTTTCGAACAAAGTTTGGATTGTTTGAGTATCTAGTCATGCCCTTTGGGCTTTGCAATGCCCCCGCAGTCTTTCAACATTTCATCAATGATGTAATGGGAGACCTACTGGACAAGATTGCAGTGATCTATTTAGATGATATTTTAATCTACTCCAAAGACCCTCGAGATCATCATGAGCATGTGCGTTTGGTATTAGAGCGTTTGCGCACCAATCAGCTCTATGTGAAACTTGAAAAATGTGTTTTCGGTTCTCCTCAAGTGGAGTTTTTGGGTTTCATTTTCTCTGCACATGGAGTTACTATGGATGAACGTAAGGTGCAAGCAGTTTCTGAGTGGCCATCACCTAAAGATGTAAAGGAGATTCAGAGGTTTTTGGGCTTTGCCAATTTTTACCGACGATTTATTCAAGGTTTCTCTCAGCTGATCGTACCCATCACTCGTTTGTTGAAAAAAGGAGTAAAATTTCAATCGACTTCTGAAGCAGAACAAGCATTCTCCAGTTTGAAGGAAAGATTTACTTCCGCACCGATCCTTTTACATGCAGATCCAGACGAGCCTTTCTTTGTTGAAGCGGACGCTTCTGATCAGGCTATAGGAGGTGTACTTTCACAACAACATCGTGACACTGGACAGCTACATCCTGTGGCGTATCGATCTCGGAAATTGAGCTCTGCTGAAATTAATTATACTATTACCGAGAAAGAACTCTTAGCGGTGAAAGATGCATTCGAAGATTGGAGACACTACTTATTGGGAGCCAAGCACACGGTCACAGTAATCACAGACCATAAGAACCTCCTATTTTTGAAGACCGCCAGGACCTTGACTCCTAGGCAGTTACGTTGGTCCTTATATTTTGCGGATTTTGATTTTGTTATCACTTTTCGTCCAGGAAGTAAAAATGGAAAAGCAGATGCTTTGTCGCGGCTGAATACAGAGGAGGTTGAACATTCAGTCGAACCACAACCCATCATCCCTGAATCTAAATTTGTGTGTGCTCTTTGGATTGAGAAGTTTCATGAAGAAATACAAAAAAGTCTTTCTCCGGAGGCAATGCAACAGTGGGCTTCCCATGATGTGGATAGAAAAATGTACAATCAGTTACCGTACTATAAAGACTCTTTGTATTTGCCCACCAAGGAATTACAAGATCAAGCCCTTCAAGAATGCCATGATCAGCCTCTAGCAGGTCATAAGGGAATCAATAAAACTCTGGATTTAGTTCAGCGCTATTTTTGGTGGCCTGGGTTGTCCTCGCATGTTAAGCAATATGTTCAATCTTGTGAATTGTGTGCTCGAGGGAAGGCTTGCAGACAAGCTCCTCAAGGTATGTTGCAGCCTTTGCCTACTCCTTCTCATCCATGCCAGGTTATTTCTATGGATTTGATTGTAGATTTGCCCTTGAGTCAAGGTTTTAACACTATTCTTGTGGTGGTGGATACCTTCTCCAAGATGTCTCATTTCATCCCTTTCAAGGGGGTACCCTCAGCAAAAGAGTTAGCCAAGGTGTTCAGTGAGCATATTGTCAAGATCCATGGGGTTCCCAAAATGGTAATTTCGGATCGAGGTACCCAATTTGTGTCCCATTTTTGGAAGGCCTTCCTGCAGGGATTAGGAGTGGAACCCAGATACTCTACCAGCTATCACCCAGAGACAGACGGTCAAACGGAGAGAATAAATCAAGAACTAGAACAATATCTTCGTTTGTACCTCCTGGATCGGGGGGGTAGCTGGTCAGAGAAACTGTGGATGGCCGAATTTGCATGTAACAATGCCAAGAGTGTATCTACTGGTTATTCACCCTTTTATCTAAATTATCAATCAATCAATCAGTGACACTTGTAGAGCGCGCTACATACCCGTAGGGTCTCAAGGCGCTGGGGGGGGGGGGCGCTACTGCTCGAACAGCCAGGTCTTCAGCTTCTTCCTGAAGGAGAGGTGGTCTTGGGTCAGGCGCAGATCGGTCGGGAGGGAGTTCCAGGTCTTGGCGGCCAGGTAGGAGAAGGACCTTCCTCCTGTAGTCGCTCTTCGGATGCGGGGGACGGCGGCGAGGGCGTGGTTGGCTGATCGGAGGTGGCGTTTGGGAGCGTAGAAGTTGACTCGGCTGTTGAGGTAACTCGGGCCTCGGTCGTGTAGGGCTTTGTGTGCGGGGGTGAGGAGGCGGAAGGTGATTCTTTTGTTGACGGGGAGCCAGTGAAGGTCTCTCAGATGTCCGGAGATGTGGCTGGTTCGTGGGATGTCGAGGATGAGTCTGGCTGAGGCGTTCTGGATCCGCTGGAGTCTCTTCTGGAGCTTGGCGGTGGTACCAGCATATAGGGCGTTGCCGTAGTCCAGACGGCTGGTGACGAGGGCCTGGGTGACGGTCTTCCTGGTCTCGGTGGGGATCCACCAGAAGATCTTCCGTAGCATGCGTAGGATGTTGAAGCACGCCGAGGAGACGTTGTTAACTTGCCTGGTCATGGAGAGGGAGGAGTCCAGGATGAAGCCCAGGTTGCGTGCATGGTCTGTCGGTTTGGGTTCGGTGCCCAGGGCGGGAGGCCACCAGGAGTCGTCCCAGGCGGAGGGTGAGGAGCCCAGGATGAGGATCTCCGTCTTGTCCGAGTTCAGTTTCAGGCGGCTGATCGTCATCCACTCGGCTACCTCTTTCATCCCTTCGTGCAGGTTGGCTCTGGCGGCGGCGGGGTCGTTGGTCAGGGAGAGGATCAGCTGGGTGTCGTCGGCGTAGGAGATTATGCTGAGGTTGTGTTTGCGTACGATGGCCGCGAGGGGGCTCATGTAGACGTTGAAGAGGGTGGGGCTCAGAGATGATCCTTGGGGGACGCCGCAGATGACTTCAGAGGCCTCTGACTTGTACGGTGGTAGGCGGACTCTCTGTGTTCTTCCGTCGAGGAAGGAGATGATCCATTCCAGAGCCTTCTCCTGAATTCCGACGTTGCTGAGGCGCTGCACTAGGGTGCGGTGGCAGACAGTGTCGAATGCCGCGGAGAGGTCCAGGAGGATGAGGGCCGCTGTTTCTCCATTGTCCATCAGGGCTCGGATGTCATCGGTGGCGGCGATGAGGGCGGTCTCGGTGCTGTGGTTGGCTCGGAAGCCGGACTGTGAGGGGTCGAGGGATCCGTTCGTCTCGAGGAAGGCGGCCATCTGCTTGTTGACGGTCTTCTCGATGACTTTGGCTGGAAACGGGAGAAGCGAGATGGGGCGGTAATTCTTGAGGTCGGTGGGGTCCGCTGTTGGTTTCTTGAGTAGAGCGCTGAGTTCGGCGTGTTTCCAGCTCTCCGGGAAGATGGTGGTGTCGAAGGATGTGTTGATGATGTCTCGCAGGTGGGGTGCGATGACAGCGTCGGCCTTGTTGAAGACGTGGTGAGGGCAGGGGTCGGTCGGTGATCCGGAGTGGATGGAGTTCATTGTGCGGATGGTGTCTTCGGTGCTGATCGGGGTCCAGGCGTGGAGGATGGTGGTGGGGGGTGGTTGTTCGGTCATGGTGTGCGTTGGTTGGTTGTTGAAGCTGCTGTGTATGTCCGTGATCTTGTTGTGGAAGTATGAAGCGAGGGAGTTGCAGAGGTCTTGCGATGGGGTGACGTCGTTGTTTCCTGCGCTGGGGTTGGAAAGCTCTTTCACGATGTTGAAGAGTTCCTTGCAGTTGTGTGCGTTGTTGTCCAACCGGTCCTTAAATGCTGTTTTCTTGGCGGCGCGGATCAGCTGGTGGTGTTTCCGGGTGGCAAGTTTGTAGGAGGTCCTGTTGTCCGGTGTCGGTTCCCTTTTCCAGACTTTCTCGAGGGCTCGGCAGTTCTTCTTGGAGCTCTTGAGTTCGTTGGTGAACCATGGGGCCTTCTTGCTGCCGGGTCTGCTAGGCGGGGTCCTCAGAGGGGCGAGTTCGTCCGCGCAGTTGCTGATCCACTCCGTGAGGTTGTCGGCGGCCTGGCTGGGGTTCGCTGAGCTGGCAGGAGGGTGCTGGCTCAGGGAGGTGGCGAGCTGGTCTGCTGTGATCTTGTTCCAGCTTCTGCGGGCGGCCTGTTGCTGGTGTTGGTGGGTCGTCGTTCTCTTGAAGGTGAAGTGGACGCAACTGTGGTCCGTCCATTGAAGCTCTGTGGCGTGGCTGAACTCGATGTCTGTGCTGGAAGAGAAGACAGCGTCGAGGGTGTGTCCGGCGAGGTGGGTGGGGGTGGACACCAGTTGCTTGAGTCCAAGGTTGGCGAGGTTGTCGAGCAGGGTGGTGGTGTTGCGGTCGTTGTTGTTCTCCAGATGGAAGTTGAGGTCTCCCAGGAGGATGTAGTCAGCGGAGGGGAGGGCATGCGGGCTGACGAAGTCGGCGATGTCCTCGCTGAATTGTGTGCGTGGTCCAGGGGGTCGGTAGATCAGTGTGCCTCTGAGGGTGGTGTTCGGGTTGGTGTGGATCTGGAAGTGCAGGTGTTCGGCGCTGGTCAGGGTGTTGTCGGTGCTGGTCGTGAGACGGATGGTGTTCCTGTGGATGATGGCGATGCCTCCTCCCATCTGGTTGGCGTTTCGGTCCCTCCGGACGATCTTGTAGCCCTCTGGGATGGCGATGGCGATGTCGGGAGCTGAAGAGGCGTTCATCCAGGTCTCCGTGAGGAAGGCAACGTCAGGGGCTGTGGCGTCTAGGAGGTTCCAGAGTTCGATGGCGTGTCTGTGGACGGAGCGGGTGTTGATCAGGATGCACTTGAGGTGGGTGCTGCTGGAGTTCGACTTGGCGGGTGTTGGTGCGAGGCAGGTCCGGGTGCAGGAGAACTTGCAGGCGTGGCAGCTGAAGGGTCCCTGGGTGCGTCATGGTGTGGCTTGGTGGCACTCTGGGCGTCGGCCGGTGTTGAGTGCGCTGAGGGTGGCGGCTGAGTATGTCCTGCGGGTCGGTCGGGATCGTCGAGGTCCAGGGGTCCTGGCCCTGGGCGCGGTCCAGGCGCGGACGGGCGCAGACGGGCTTACCTTTGGCGCGCCTTCGGCGCACAATCGGCGCGCCCGCTGCGCGTCAACGCTGCGCGTTCGCACGGTCGCCATTTAAGGCGAAGTGCGCGGGTGGGCGGAGCAGCTGGGAGGCGGGAGCGGGGAGGGTACAGAATAGAAAAAAGGGCGGGGAAAAGCGGCGTTGGCGGGAAGGGAGGGCGGAGGGCGGCGGGCAACAAGGAAGGAAAGGCAAAACACGGGGAAAAAGAGATTAAAACAAAACAGGCACAAGTATTCGCAAAAACAAGGGAGAAATCAGATTAGAACAAGCAGGCACAAATTCTCGTCAAAACAAGGGCAAAAACAACCGCAGCGGCGGCACCCGGCAAACGAGGCAGCAGCGAGGCACAGGCAGGCAAGGGGCACACGCAGCAGCTGGTGGCCGTGCGGCGCGGGGGTGTCCCACAAGTGGGTCACACTCACCTGCGTCGCACGATCGCCATTTAAGGCCAAGTGCGCGGGTGGGCGGAGCAGCTGGGAGGCGGGAGCGGGGAGGGTACAGAATAGAAAAAGGGCGGGGAAAAGCGGCGTTGGCGGGAAGGGAGGGCGGAGGGCGGCGGGCAACAAGGAAGGAAAGGCAAAACACGGGGAAAAAGAGATTAAAACAAAACAGGCACAAGTATTCGCAAAAACAAGGGAGAAATCAGATTAGAACAAGCAGGCACAAATTCTCGTCAAAACAAGGGCAAAAACAACCGCAGCGGCGGCACCCGGCAAACGAGGCAGCAGCGAGGCACAGGCAGGCAAGGGGCACACGCAGCAGCTGGTGGCCGTGCGGCGCGGGGGTGTCCCACAAGTGGGTCACACTCACCTGCGTCGCACGGTCGCCATTTAAGGCCAAGTGCGCGGGTGGGCGGAGCAGCTGGGAGGCGGGAGCGGGGAGGGTACAGAATAGAAAAAGGGCGGGGAAAAGCGGCGTTGGCGGGAAGGGAGGGCGGAGGGCGGCGGGCAACAAGGAAGGAAAGGCAAAACACGGGGAAAAAGAGATTAAAACAAAACAGGCACAAGTATTCGCAAAAACAAGGGAGAAATCAGATTAGAACAAGCAGGCACAAATTCTCGTCAAAACAAGGGCAAAAACAACCGCAGCGGCGGCACCCGGCAAACGAGGCAGCAGCGAGGCACAGGCAGGCAAGGGGCACACGCAGCAGCTGGTGGCCGTGCGGCGCGGGGGTGTCCCAAATTATGGTTATCATCCGAACCCTTTTCATACAAATTAGATTTGAAAGTTCCAGCGGTGGAAATATTAGTGAGAGACTAACAGCCCTTCATCAGTCGGCAGAATCTAATCTAATTAAAGCTAAGGAGAAATACAAGAAGGGAGCCGATAGGCATAGGAAACCCGCCCCCAAGTATGAAGTGGGAGATCAGGTTTGGTTGTCTACTAAAAATCTTCGTTTGAAAGGAAATAGGAAGTTTCAGCCCCGTTTTGTAGGTCCCTACTCCATTGCACAAGTTTTAGGACCTGTTACTGTAAAATTGAAATTACCTCCCAAGTTAGGCATCCATCCAGTCTTCCATGTATCTCTTTTAAAAAAGACCGCCCCTACTGTACGACTTTCAAAAACCCCGGAACCATTAGAGGTAGATGGACACCCTGAATTTGAGGTAAAAGAGATTCTGGACTCTAAACTTTCTAAGGGGAAACTGTTCTATTTAATTGATTGGACAGGCTATGGCCCTGAGGATAGGTCATGGGAGCCATCTGCTGATGTTCATGCCCCTCAGTTAGTCAATCGCTTTCATTCACAGCATCCTCACAAGCCAGGACCGATAAATCGGTCATTGCGGAGGGGTACTGTCAGGAACCACGCAATTATTACCATCCTGAACCAACCTTTGCCTTGTACCTTTAAGAGAAGACCCAAAGTGGTAATCAAACTACAAATGGTCAATCTTTGGTATAATGTATAATGACAACTGACCATTGCAAGATGGCCGCCGCATAAGTTGAATGCGACGCCATTTTGTTTCACATTCACAGTCTAGTCTATTTAGATGACGCGCGCAGGTTCCACTGCGCACTTCAATTTGAATCTGTTTGAAGCAACACGTTCCGAACCGTCTCTCCGTCTAGTGCGTGAGAGGGCGTTTCATAAAATTCCAGTTTAGAAGTCATTCCGTTTCCGAGAGGCTCAGCTAGTCTCATTCCACTCTCGGATATTCCTGTTGTTATCTAGAGTTCAGAGTTCCAGAGGATATCGTGCGCTGAGAATTCTCAGCAGGAAAAAACGGCAAGTTGTCACCAGAGATTCCGAGGGCTTCATGCGCTAAGAAGTATCGGAAGAATCAGCGTGAGAACTCAATAGGAGGAACAGTAAGATAGTGGCTGGATAAGTCGAGCGTCGCCACTACCAAGTAAGACTTTTCCATAGTTTGTCGCACTGAACATTATCTCTTCAAGACAACGTACCGTTGAACCCCGTCCTTTAGCGCTTTACCTATCTTTTCCTTCCTTCCTCGTTCCTTTTTGCGCGTCTAATAAAGGACCTACTCGTTCAACAATTTCAGGACTAAGAAAAGAAGTCAAGTGTCGAACTTCATTTAAAGATATTGTATAGACAACTCCTCTTTGGAATTAGAAGGTAAAGGTACATTAGTTGAAGAGAACACACAAGGAAGACGTTAAGAATTAGTACTAAGATTGTTTTCTCATTACAGTTCACATGCTCTGCTAGTTCCATTGAGTACCATAACTACACCACAGAAGAGAGGCAATACTCCAAGTTAACACTGGTATAGTAGATTTAATATTAGAGAATAATAAGACTGGGAATTGTTAGAGTGTTTGTGTTTAAGTATCTTCCCATCTGTGCATTAGGAACCCTTCAAGAAGTACGAAGACCAGTGGCCTCCTCAGAAGATTATTCGAGGACAACACTTGGAGTGTCTCTTCTTTCTCTTCCAATTCCCCTTTCCCTTCCGTTGGTGGAGTTGCTCTGTCAGAAGCGCGACGTCACCGGCGGTGGGGAGTTGGGAACAAGCGGCCATTTTGTTCCTGCGAAGATTCTGGGTCCTGACACTCTGGCTCTATGGCCGAGGCGGTTATCTCCGTCATTCCTAAATCAGGGAAGGACCCATCTAGCTGCTCCTCCTACCGGCCGATCGCCCTTCTAAACATCAATGCTAAATTATACTCCACTATCATTGCACGTAGACTCCAAGATCTGATGCCGGTCCTCATCCAGCCGGACCAGTCTGGCTTCATCGCGGGAAGACAGACCCACGATAACATGAGACAGGTGATTCACTTGATTGAAAAAGCCAGTAGATTCCACATACCAGCGGTGCTGGTGGGCCTAGATGCGGAAAAGGCCTTCGATCGCGTGGACTGGGGGTTTTTGTTCCGCACCCTGGTCGCCTTCGGGTTTTCGGACAAGTTGATCACAATGATACGGGCAAACTATAGTGCTCCCCGCTCCAGAGTGATGATTAACGGTCACCTGTCTCCCTTTTTCTCCCACGGTACCAGACAGGGTTGTCCCCTTTCCCCCCTACTCTTGGCGCTGAGCATAGAGCCGCTGGCGCTGGCGGTGAGGGGGCACGAGGAGATCCGGGGCCTTCCCTTCACTGGGGGGCATCACAAAATTTCCCTCTTCGCGGACGACATTTTGCTATCCGTTGGAGATCCGGCTCACTCATTGCCACACGTCCAGGCGGTTTTGTCCGACTTTGAAGAGGTGGCCGGTTTCAAGGTTAATTTTGAGAAATCGTATATCCTTAATCTCACACTTCCCCCTGCTGAGAAGGAGCGAGTGCGTCTCTTAACCCCTCTGTCCTGGGCGACCTTCTCTCTCCTATACCTGGGGGTTCGGCTGACACCTACCATAGGGGGCTTGTTCTCTGCGAACTACCCCCCGCTGCTAACATCCATCCGAGCGGACCTGGACCGCTGGAAACCTAAATACATCTCGTGGCTAGGTAGAATCCATGCTCTCAAGATGGTCCTCCTCCCTATGTACCGGATATCACTGCAATTCGTACTATGATTCCCCCTACTGCCCAGTATTTTTCAGTGATAGATTTGAAGAATGCTTTCTTTAGCATTCCAATCCACCCTGACAGCCGTCATATTTTCGGATTCTCATTATCTGGCCGCAGTTTTAGATTTTGTCGTGCTCCTCAAGGCTATACAGAGGGACCTAGTATTTATAGCCAAGCGCTAAAAGCAGTACTAGATGAATTAGTTCTACCCCCTGGTAATGTTCTCATCCAATATGTGGATGACATACTGGTGGCGTCAGACACAGCAGAAGGTTGCAAAGAGGCCACTGTCAAATTATTGACTCATTTAGCGGCTAACGGTAATAAAGTATCATTATCCAAATTTCAATATTGTCGATAGGAAGTGACCTACCTTGGTCATTTACTGTCGAAAGCGGGGAGAAGACTAACTCCTGAACTAATAACTGTTATTACTAAAAATGTCTGTGCCCCGTACTCAACGTGATGTTTGTGCTTTTCTTGGCATAACCTCTTACTGTCGCCAATGGATTCCTAATTTTTCTCTTTTTGCTAAACCCTTGTTGCATTTGACTACCAAAGATGTGCATGAACCCTTGCCCTGGACGGATGAATGCCAGGATGCTTTTGATTCTTTGAAATCTGCTCTTTGCTCTGCACCCGTCTTGGGTACTCCGGACTACCGGAAACTTTTTGTACTCTAGGTACATGAGGTGGACGGTTGTTCACTTTCAGTGCTAACACAGGGTTTTGGCGGAAAGCAACGACCTTGCGCATATTTTTCGGCAGTATTGGATAATGTTGCCAGAGCCCTTCCTAGCTATTTAATGGCTACTGCTGCTGTGGCGGTGGCCATTCGCCAGTCGGAGGGGATTGTTTTGAATACTGACCTCACAGTGATGGTACTGCATGCTGTGGATATAATATTGAATCGAACAAAAATCCAGCACCTAACGAGTGCGCGATTGACTGGTTACGAATCAACTCTATTTGCACCCCACATTACTATTAAACGATGTGCCACTCTGAATCCAGCCACGTTACTACCTCTCCCTTCGAATGATCAAAAGGACGATGTCCATGATTGTATATTTCGGACTGAAGAAGAAACGAAGGGACGAGTAGACCTCACCGACACCCCTTTATCTGAACCCCAAGGGAGTTGTATGTGGATGGCTCATGTTTTAAGTTACCAGATGGCACGACAACAGCTGCATATGCTATACCTACCCTCAGAACTGTAGTGGAGACTCACTCAGCGCAAGCAGCTGAACTAATTGCATTATTAAGAGCATGTGAACTGAGCAAAGGTTTAAGAGTAAATATTTTTATAAACAGCCAGTACGCCTTTGACGTACTGGCTGTTTAGTTTTGGGCGGCTGTGGAAGGAACGAGGATTTCTTACCTCCCATGGTCAGAGGATACAACATGGCCCTTTGATTGAAAGATTGTTGAATGCTTTAACTTTACCAGAGAAGGTGGCCATTATCAAGTGTAGCGCCCACAAGAAAATTATTGATACCACAGGGGAGGGAAATGCCTTTGCTGATCAGGTAGCAAAGGATACAGCACAAACTAAAATGTCTGCTATGTTCCCCAGTGTATGAGCAAGGTGGGTGGCGGAGACCACAGTGTTTGACAATACTATTGAAAGTGTTAGAGAACTACAGAAAGAAGCTACTCCTGATGAAATAATAAAATGGGAACGGGAAATAGGGAAATTGGATAAAAACAATTGTTGGATTGATTTGACTGAAAAACAGCGATGGCTTTTGCCCAATGCACTGGTATATGCTGTAGTCGTGATGGCCCATGGTCCCGCTCACATTGGTGCAAAAGGTATTTGTGCATTATTAGACCCTGTGTGGAATAACCCGAATATTTCAAAAACTGCTGCCCACGTGGTTAAATACTGCATGGTCTGTTTGCAGTATAATCCTGGAGAGAGGGAGACAGTCCTTAGTGGGAATTTTGTGCCTCCTTCTTTACCGTTTGAAGTAATACAAATGGATTATATTCAACTCGAAAGGGTGAATAACCTCAAATATGTGCTGGTGATGTTATGTGCTTTTTGTAAATGGGTTGAAGCATATCCTACCAAAGATAACACCGCTATGGCCACTGCAGAAGCCCTAATCAAAGAGTTCCTGCCCCGGTTCGGTTTGCCTCGAGTCATTTGGACAGACAACGGGGTACACTTTAATGCAGACCTTGTCAAATATATTTGCAATGGTTTACAGATAAAACAGAAATTCCATGCAGCACGACATCCACAGTCTGCAGGACTGGTTGAGAAATATAATGGAACACTGAAGTTAAAGATGGCAAAGATTCAAGAAAGCATGGGCTTGAGCTGGCCTGATACTTTGCCCCTAGCGTTAATGTCGTTAAGAGTAACCCCCCATTCACGAGCCGGGCTGTCACCTTATGAGGTCGTTTTTTGTCGACCAGCTAATGTGTGGGGTGTCCCAAGACCTAGGTCCTTCCTTGACATTGATTACCCTATGATGAGAGATTATCTGTACGCGTTAACTAAAGATTTCCGTTCCATTCATCAACAGGTGTCAACTGTACTGCAGCCGCTGCCGGAGGGTCTCGGACATTGTTTGGAGCCAGGACAGTGGGTCCTAGTCCGAAATTTTCAGTGGAAATGGAGTTTGCAACCGAGGTGGAGCCGTCCTTACCAGATTCTTTTGGCAACATGGACAGCAGTGAAAGTAGACGGGAAGAAACACTGGATTCACGTCTCCCACGTGAATAAATTGCCCCTTCCTCTCCCTTTTGACCAACAGAACCGAGACGGAGTCCTAACCCAAGAAGGAGAGCAGAGATTAAGTCTTGTGCCTTTCTCAGATGCCCTTGAAATCGGGCAAGAGGAAGGATTGTTGATACCTCAAGGAGACGAATCAGCCCCAGTCCCTGAATCTTTTGATAAGGCTGATTCCCCGGAGGCTTCTGAGAACCTTGTTGTACCGAATGTACCTGCTGCTGTGTTGTTTCATAACCAGGAACAACCTGGCCATTTCAATACAATTTAGGGCCCCGAAAACAACGCGGTACCCCAGTTTCGGATTCTAGGAGATAGGGAAAGACTTGAGCTGTAGGGTTGAGGTTAGCTCTTTACTGGGGTACTGAGCAAGACACTGGATTGAACCCGTTGAGAGCTTGGAACTATCACATTGCTCTGTTCAGAAAGAAAGACTGTGTTACATTAAGGGCCTAAATTGCAACGGTGGAATCAAACTGTGAAGTTGTTCCTTTTTGATGAACAATAGGAGCCTGTCTGTGAGGTTCTTGATGGACACAGGAAGAAGAAACCCTCTGGCAGTTGGCTTGCACCTTTTCCCGAGTTTAGTTTGGATTTTTAGTTAGGATGTAGCCCATTGCTCGGTTTGCCCTTGAAGGTGAACGACCCCTTGCTCCCCGACCTTTCTCTGAAAATATCCCCATGTTTTCTGGTTGGGCTATCAGAGTGAAGATAGCCTTTGTAATAATTATTGCAGTAATCATGATAATATTAATGAGTGTGTTTGTGTATTTAGAATTTCAATATCCTATGCATAAGGTGTTAGGTACTACAACAGCTCCGCCTAAACATTTCTTTTATACTTTGCCTCCCCATAAGGAAAGACATCGAGAAACGTATGTTAAAAATGTGTTCATTGAAATGCTACATCAAGCTCATAGCACCACAAATAGGACAAACTGTTGGGTATGTGGCCTTTTGCCATCTGTAATGCATCATCATGATTTATTCACTTCTCTGCCATTATCACACTTAGCGAGTTGTGAGGCCTGGTTTCAGTTGCTATGTCTTATGTATCTACATTATGTAGCCGACCCCAAAAGATATACCAAAAAGGATTATGAAGCTGTTTTAAGGTATATAGAACAACATCAGGGATTCTACCCTTTGGGAAACCAAGGAGAGGGATCTTTAGACCCAGATGCTTGTATGAATATATATACCACTTATGAGAATGCTACTTGGTTGAAGGAAGAAATGTTAGATTTTGAACACTTTAACTCCACGCAATATTTTCAGTATTTCCAAGATCATAATGTCACAGATGATAAGACAATGCCAGTTCCCATTTTAAATAGTACTGCTTCATTTTGTATTCAAGGTAATGGTCATGTTAAGGTAGGAGATAGCAGATGTAACTACACCTACACTTTGCATACCAATAGCACCCCGCCCTTGATAACTCCGCCAAATGTGTATTTTGTATGCGGCGAAAACGCTTACACTTGGCTTTCCTGAGGATGGGCAGGGCAGTGTTACCTGTCTTTCCTTTATCCTCCGGTATATATAGCCCCTTCTAACTATCATAAGAATCATAAGCTGACTAAACGAAATTCAGATTTCATACGAGCTAATAGAAGTACAGATACTGATAGTACAGATCAGACTGACACCGCCTTACAGCAGTTTGTGGACATAGCAAAAGGTCTCTTACCTATATGGGGTCCTATTTTTACCAGCAGAGATGTTAGATGTCTCTCCAGAGTATTGGAAAATGTAGTTCAAACCACCGCTGGAATTTTGACTAACCTGACGGTGGAGCTTCAAGCCACGAGGCTCGTTTCGCTTCAAAATCGGATGGTGCTTGATGTCATCCTAGCTGATCGAGGAGGAGCATGCCGCGTGATCGGCAGCTCCTGCTTTGTGTATATACCTGATTCTGCTCCAACTATACATTTGGCCATTCAGAAATTACATCGCTAGGCCGCAGAAATTCATGCTGACACTGGTACTTGGTCATTAACAGGGTGGTTCTGGAACCTCTTGTCCACCTGGGGTTGGAAGATCTTCATGATCCTGGCTGGAGTAATTGGGGTGGTATTTACTTGTTGCCTATACCTGCATTGTTGGCCAGCATGTTGCTCTTATTGCGCTGCCCGGCTTACTTCCTCGTTGACAGTTTCGCGCCGGGCGAAAATAGAGAAACAGTTAGTGCAAAAGGAAGTTACAGATCTAATGCAAATAGATGAAGGTGTGTTAAAAAAAAGAAAAGAATGCTTCACGTCAAGAGAGATGCATCATGATCGGATTACTGTGAAACCACTAACATGGATTCCTTACTTTTCAGTTGGACACATTATTTATGATTTGTATGAGACTTTAATGATACATACACATGCGGTATATCGGGAGCGTGTGTGTTTGAAACACTTAGTGTGCACTGTTAGTATTAGAAGGCAGTTGTGGAAATAAGGTGGGCGGGGTACGGGAGAACACGTGATGGTTTGCACCTGTGATCAGAAAGGAGGGGCAGGTAACAGCTATTCAAAGTTTGGGAGAAGCAGTACGGTGGTGCTTAACAAACTTCAACAGCGAAGGAGGGGGTGATGTGCTGTGAGATTTTACACCAGGTACGCTAAGGGGATGATAAAGGTGTTTAAACCGGGTACAGGCAAGGAATGGCGAGGAAGGAACATTTTGGTAAATCGGGCACAGAAGGTTTGAGGTTGATGAGGGACGTTTTCCGACGGGTGGTTGATTAAGGGGACGGAGGTTAAACAGCACTTGTTTCTCAAGAAAACAGGGAGAAGTTGCAGAGTAACACAGGAGGTTACACATAATGGACTGCACATTTTTATGTTGAAGTTGGAGATTAGTTTGGGGATTATGGAGTGGTGTTTAAGGGGAAAGTGGGTCTGTTGTGTAATGGAAATGGATAAATTGAACATTTATTGTTTTGGTGGGGTTTACATGTTATGTGATGGTAATATCGATATTTTTACAATTGTAGATACTCCTGAGGAAGGTTTAAAAAACCGAAATGCATTGAGTAAAGAAAAAATATAGAATCTGGTGGATGTTTGGAAATTCGAAATATTCATGTATAGGCCTGGATGGGCAATACATTGAGTTTAACAATCAAAAAATGCTACGAATTTCATCTTTTGACGTGATGTTTGGATTAAAAAGGACAAGCTAAGGTTAAAATGAAGGAAATAAACATGATGAAACTTGGATTACTATGGTGGATGAGTATTAATTTAAAAATACCTATGTGCGTATGCTGTGCAACCCGCGTGTGACCTGCAAACACAGCAGGCCACCACCCTTTGGATTAAGATCTGCCATTCTTTTGTATATATTGGCTACGTTATGCCAAAAGGGCGGTCTGAAGGAATATAAATCGATATTGTATCATGTTGGCTGAATGTATCCAATATATTAGCATACCACCTTAGGAAAAACCCTCGTAAAAACACTCGAACCATGCATACATTAAGAATCGGGCCTTGACTGAACGAACGCCATTTTGGTCTTATTTCCCTGTATCCCTTGCTCTTCCTGGAAAATACATGACCTGCTACTGTGTATACAGCCTGAGAGGTCGGCCTGGGCTATGAACGGATCATTGATTCTAACTTAGGAAACTCAAGGTCGCATGTGTCATTCTTGTAGGATGAGCACATTCTTGCCGACGCCGTGCCTGTACTCCCGTGCCCTTGAATGAAAGGGAGGCACCTTTACTGACCTACCCCCAGAATAGTTTGCACTGAGTTTTGAATCAATCAATTGTGCCGTATATGCGTTTTCCTGTTGGCTTCACGAGAAGGGGTACTTTTCCATGTACGGGGCCTTCATGAGGTATGCTGAAAGTATATATGCACTGTTTTGAATGTAATCCAGCAGTCTCCTCTGTGCACCTTTGAGGGTGATGACGAGATGGAGGCTCCCCTATATAGGGTGCTTTGCAAAATAAACGATTAAACCTTCTCCATTGCCGACTGACTTATTCTTGGTAAATAAGGTATTTGGGCTATTGGTAAGTATAGACTCTACAATATATATTGTTAGTCCTTCAGATCCTCCCCTTCTTCATGGTGGGCTAGATCAACCAGGGCCTGAAACCTATTAGTTCAGATAGTTATAGGTTCAATATGTTCATTGTTCGGCTGGGTCGTGATCAGGTTGGAGTTAAGAGGGGGTTCTACCCTTTGCTCATTTACCCCTAAGAGACCAATACTTTGTTTTTTGATTTCTGAAACATGGCAGGGATAGAAAGGTTGGAAGGTTTTCTCGGCTGGGGGTGGGGTTTATTGCAGGTAGGTAGCGCCAGGGGAGAAAACTCTAGAATTCCCTCACATTCGCTGATTAAGGCGTCAATATGATCAATAACACAATTACAACCTGCACCTTTATGAAGCTTCCTTGCCTTCTTCCCTCATTACATCTGCTCGCTCCAGTCCCTCCAGAATCCCTCCATCCCCACCTTCTTCTGGTATTTTTCTTTTTCCGATATCCCTAAATTTAACCACCAAACGGATAGAAATACTAGCCTCCCCAAAGTCTGGAAGCTATGACACCACTAATCTTTGGCAGTACAGAAAAGCTATAACCCACAACCCTCCATCCCCTGCTAGCTACAGAAGGTGAAAAGAGCGGTAACAATAAAGGATGTCCACAAAGTTCAGCAATCCAATGGACCAACAAAAACTGCTAGATAGATCGACAATAGGTTTACAACCTCGATAAGCGGGGTGAGCGGAAACAGTACCTTAGGATTCAGACCAAAGGTCTCCTGGCGGCCACAGCGTGAAAACCTCTCCCGAGTCAAAGATGAAAGAGGGGTGGCCCTGCCCTGAATCTTCCTGTCACTAACGGGCAAGGTTGGGCCTGCCCGGGCTTGGCCCACGCGCGTCCCGCACGCGTCCTGCGCCACGGTGAGTCTCAGCGCTTTTTAGCTCTACAGCTGTGTCAAGCTCCTCCCTCCTGGGAGCAGGGAACACTGGGACTTGAAGTCCCTGCAAACTAGTAGTACTGGCTGGTGCAAGTGGCGCATCCCACGCCACAGTGATTCTAAGCACTTTGTAGCACAATGGCGGTGTCTGGCTCCTCCCTCCTGAGAGCCGGGCACTCTGGGACTTGAAGTCCCCGCAAACTATCAGTGCTGGCTGGTGCAGGTGGTGTGTCCCACGCTGAAGTGAATCTCGGCGCTTTTTAGCACAATGGCGGTGTCAGGCTCCTCCCTCTTGGGAGCAGGGAACACTGGGACTTGAAATCCTTTCAAACTAGCAGTGCTGGATGGTGCAAGTGGCGTGTCCCGTGCAGCAGTGATTCTCTGCGCTTTTTAGCACGATGGCGGTGTCAGGCTCCTCCCTCCTGGGAGCAGGGCACACTGAGACTTGAAGTCCCTGCAAACTATCAGTGCTGGCTGGTGCAAGTGGCGAGTCCTATCCCAATGAAATAATAACTGTCCCATATCATTGATCAGCAAAGACTGTAACATTTTCGCTAAAGCATTAACTTTCGGACTTAACAATGGCATGCCTGATCTCGTTGATCAGGCTAGTTTTGTACAAAATAGGACTATAGTAGATAATTTGCATGGTTTTCTAAATATTCTTAGTAAAGACCTAAAGGTAAACATGCCCTTGCAGTAATAGCTTTGGGTGCCGAAAAAGTTTTCAATGGACTTAATTGGCAGTTCCTAATGCATGATGTTCGTTGGCAGGGGTTGGGCCCCAGATTCATACAACTAATCTCTTTACTGTATGCATCACCCTGCTCTTCTGTTGTGGTCGCCCTTTCTATTTAGTCTTGCTCTTGAACCCATCTGTTTTGGCTGAAGCATTCAGATGGCTTTTACGATTTCCAACTAAAGAACATACTCATTTAATTCACTTCACATTTTACTTTATAATTTCAAAACGGGTGTTCTCCCTTACATATTTCTTTGAGGAGTTAAGAGCATATTCGGAGGTGTTAGGATATAAACGTAATACAGAAAAGTCTGAAGGTATGCCTTTGAATAAGTTCTGTTTCAAAACCACTTTTGCTGATGTGGGCCTATCCTGGAATACTGACAATATGAAAAGTCTAGGGACCGTGTATTGTAATAAGATACACTACACTCTAATATGGACATTCTTCTCTCTAAAATTACGAAACTAATGCAGGGTTGGTCACCATTATTTTTGTCATGGTTGGGCCTCCTTGACCCTAGGGAATATTTCATAGCCATTGATAAGCTTCTATCTAGATTTGTTTGGAACTGAAAACCATCTTGTATATCTCTACAACTCAAGCTCATATGGGAATTTGATCTACAGTCTAATTGGCCAATACCATTGCGGTATGAAATCTAGGAGAGGATTCATGAAATCTAGGAGAAGATTCATACTATTGCACGCCTAGCCAACCTTACTCAAAAGCTATACTTTTTTTATAGTAGACTTTTTGTACACCCCAGAATATCTGTTCAAACTAATATTGCTCAAAATACGATACCTGCTGGTACTTGCATTCATATGTTTTTTCTATGTCCTAAGCTATCTCAATTCTGGGTGCATATCTGGACAAGAGTAGGGGATAGCATTGGCAATAGCACTCCATTCTCAACAGTTCCTTTATTCCTGAGTGGTTTCAACAATCTTTGGTCATATAATAAAATGATTTGCAAATTCATAGGCATTTTATTCATAATTGATTTACAGGTGATTACCTCCAATCGGAAATCTATAGACAATATTACTCTTCAACAGTGGTGGAACTTGCTTTGTTATAACTATCAATTGGATAGTATTATTTACATTCTACCACTTTATCTGCCACTGCGATGCATTGTGGGAACCACTAATCTGATTTTTGTTTCACTTGCAAGTGATACAGCCTAATTAACTACTAAGTTACAGAACATTGTTCGAATTTATAGTTGTGTTCATTTAACAAGTTGTTTTATTGACTTTTTTACTGTCAATATAAATATACCCTGTTTCAAGAATTTGTAATTGTTGACTAATTCTCTTTATCTTTCTCCTTCCTGCACCTCTGCTTCTTTTACTTCTCCTTTTCCTCACTTTACTCTTCTTCCAACTCTTCTTAACATTACTTTTTAGACAAGCTTCTTAATCTTTAATAAAGATGTTTGAATATGTTAGATTACTTGTCTTCTTTGTTCTATAATGCCATGCTAATTGATTGGTATGTCAGAATTCATGCATAATTTAATAAACATATTGAACCTAAAAAAAAGAAGAAATGGACTTCAGCATGCTTTGCCACTACTTAACAGTTGCCAGCATACAATGCAGCATAAAACATTTCGTAAACTACAAAGTGATATGACAGAATACAAGGAAGCACACCTGCCTAGCCTAGACCGTGCTCACTAGTTGTTTGGACGCCGAGGTCCCTCGAGTGAGCTGTCCATCATAGTGAGGAAAGGGCGGGAAAACGTTGCATACCCTAGTGTGTGTGGGGCGGGGCTTCTATGCGAGTTCACATGCCTCTTGTTTATAAAGGGTCAGAGACCGATCAGAGCACCAGATGAGGAGAAAGCAGCCTCCTGGTCACTGGAAGCACACGGGATTACGCTCGAGAAACTCGTGGATGCAAAGACCTCCATCAAGGATTACATCTAATTGTAGGCGGTAGATATGGGGAGGGAAACACACCTGCCTAGCCTAGACCGTGCTCACTAGTTGTTTGGGCGCCAAGGTCCCTCGAGTGAGCTGTCCATCATAGTGAGGAAAGGGCGGGAAAACGTTGCATACCCTAGTGTGTGTGGTGCGGGGCTTCTATGCGAGTTCACGTGCCTCTTGTTTATAAAGGGTCAGAGACCGATCAGAGCACCAGATGAGGAGAAAGCAGCCTCCTGGTCACTGGAAGTACACGGGGATTGCGCTCGAGAAACTCGTGGATGCAAAGACCTCCATCAAGGATTACATTTAATTATAGGCGGTATATATGGGGAGGAAGCACACCTGCCTAGCCTAGACCGTGTCCACTAGTTGTTTGTGCTGATTATTTGAGGTTCAACTCGGGCATGTGCAAAATAATCCACCCGTGAGCTAATTTTTCAGCAATTACGCGAGATTCGCGGACTGTGAAATTGCCGTAAATTCGCAAATTTCGCGAGCGGAACGGATTTTGCGCCCATACTTAGCTTGCGTTGACTTGTATGACGCAACATCGACGCAAGACCTTAGTAAATCTGGGCTATGGTATCCAGGCCCAATTTGCATCCTTTTTCCCACATTTAGGCATTCTAAAGTTATCCAGTGTTTGTGGATTTCTCAGGAGGAAACCAAGGATACAGCAAAATGCAGGAAAATGTTGTTGTTTGTTAGAAAAATATGAAAAGAGGACCAAGCTTCGCAGTTCGGGCTAGACTGTTCCCATGAGGAGCATGGTCAAGACTGATTTGCATATGGCTGGGTCTAAACTGGGGTGGCATAGTGAGCAAAAGAACGATGGACTTAACCCAGATCTCTTGACTGGGGGTGAATGTTTAATTTGCTCTGCATTCCATACATCATCTGTGTGTCTTTTGCTTTCTTGCCCTAAGCGTGCAAGTATGCCAAGACGTGGGTCCCAGGCTCACTGTGACTCTGGATTCAAGCTAGTCTGGCTGATGAAGGGTGATAACAATAAAAACTGGGGGTCTATGTAGGAGCTACAAGTTCTCCAAAATGCTACAAACTCCTTCATAAGTGAGTTGGCGCTAGCAGAGCTTAATAAGTCTTACTGCCTAAATGTGTAACAGGACAAATCTAAAAAATGGACATACTTAGATTGTTGGTAGGACCCATACAGAGAATTGCTGGATTCCCATCAAAATTAAATGTAGATCAAATGTTCCCATTTGGTCATCCAAAGTGGGATGGTGTGTCCCTTGATCAACGGGACTCGTCCATTGCCCATACTCAATTGGGTCGCACCCTCAATCGCTGTAGTTGCCATAAGCAAAAGATCGTGATGGGATCATGTGCAGTGCAAAAACCATAATGGTGGTGAGTTAAAAAAGGGTAAAGGATCAATATAGAAAACTTTAATAGAAATTGTCCTTTCTCTCACTAAAACCAAGAACAGTGCAAAGAAAGCAGTCTAAACATATAACTGCATGTACTGGGCCAACATGTTTCAGCCGGTAGGACCAAGATTCCACGGCTTTCTTCAGGGCCAAAGTTCTAAACGTTTGCTATTGCAAAAAGTGAATCATAAATCAATTTATAAAGGATATAGGTAAACTATCCAGTTCCGTATTCCTCTGTATCAACTGGTGTATCTTACATCTATAAAGAAAACAAAAGGTACATAAAAAAGTAAGTCCTATTTGTAGAGAAAATCCTGTCTGTGGCTCCTCACAAGTAAGCCAATATATTTTCTTAGCGTTACTCACCCGAATTTTACAGGGAGTGTACCTCACCTCTCCTGGAACCCAGCTCAGGATGAAAGAGGCCCCGCTCTGTGAAGGCAAAGGAAGGGGTAATGAATGGAACGGTGGACAATGTTAATCTACCCCCTCCTTCCAAGCTTTAGTGTAACCCCTCCACTAGTCAAGCCCCCCAGAGGTCCTATGGAGTCTTAAAGAAGGGAACAAGTCACCAAACCTCACAAGTACCCAGTCATCCAGGTATCTTAATTTTGAGATCATGTCTTCAACTGTCTTAGCATCAATAGTAAATAAGGACCCGGACAAGCTTAAGGAAATGGACCTCTTCTAATCGCATAGCCCAAAAACATCCAGTAACATCTAAAAGAAAGATTGATCAAAGAACTTTCTGTGATGCCACTAACCTGTCCGTCGTTGCCTCGTCACAGGACCCAAGCTCAGGGGGAGGCAATGATGGCACAGCGCGGTAGGTTTTTTAAAGAGAAGAATAGAGCACGAAAGGGGCGGAGTCCCCTGCTCACAGTCATACAAGAATATCTGTGTTATTTATTTAGTTACTTTTCATTGCGGCCAGCCAAAATACCAGAAAACCGCTATAAAAAGAAGCGTGTAAATCGATTTTAGACTGTTTTTAACCATCTTGCCTTAATCATAACAAAGAATGGAAATGAAATGAAATGAAAAGAGTTTTTATAGAGCGCGAACAGCTGCCCTGAGGCGTCCATGCGCTAGTAAATAGAATGAACCTTCTGCTGAAGTAGATCACTGGAGGGTAAATAAATGTTAGTTAAAGAGAAAGGTTTTTAATTGTTTGCGGAAGGTTGGTAAATTGGGATTAGACCTTAGATGAGGAGGAAGAGAGTTCCACAACTTAGAAGAGTTATAGGTGAAAGAGCGGCCTCCTGTCCTGGATCTTTGTATCTGTGGGACGGCAACTAGGAAGGCTTTGGAGGAGCGAAGCTCTTTCTTGGGGTGGTAAGGGGTGATCAGAGAGTGCTGAAGGGTGGAGTCGACTCCAATGCCTGCTTTTTTTGGGCCTATTTCTTCCTTGGTGTCTAGTTTAATTACTGCCCCCTTAGTGGAGCAAATTGGAAATGAAGTAACCTAATACACCACAGGGGCAGAAAGACTGCTGCACCTTTTCTGGAATGGGGCATGGTCAAGTGCCTTGGTGGGCTACCACACACCTTCTTTTTCGTCATGTTTGTCCCTGGTGTCTAGAGGGCTTTCTGCTCCAGGGGGAGGAGATTGGGGTAAACAACGTCATCCACCCCCCAGGGTGCAGAAAGACTGTTGCGCCTGTTCTAAATTGGGCGCAGCAGCACAATGCCAGAGTGGGCCACCGCAGTTATTTCTCTGTTGAAGTCTATCTTTCCCTGTTGTCTAGTATACTTTCAGTAACAGCCCACCCAACCCCTGTTTGAAGGGCAGTTTAGGGGTTAAATCCCAATCTACCCCTTGGTGGCAAAAAAACTGTATGGCCCATGTTGGGGTGGGGGCTTGGCCTTATGCCTGGGCGTGCCACCTCACCCTTTCTTTAAAAAAATAAGTTTCTTGTTCTCTAGTGGACTCTCTGCCCTCCAGGAAAGCACCGCAATTGCACCTCCTCTTGGAGGGAAAAGGGAGAGAGGAAGAAAGACTATTGTACCCAGAGTTATATTCATTGTAATGAATGACCTGGGGTCTAGTGGATTTTCTGCAGCCCTGGGGTTATGTTTGGGGTAATGACCCCCTGCCTGCCCCCAGAGTAATTGAAAGACAGCTGTGTAGGGAGGAGGGGGAGCACCAGCATGTTTCATGGGGTTCTGCTGCTTCCCCTCTGAAAGCAAGCCCTGGTGTATAGTGGGTGTATCCCTACTGGGGGACATATCGCTGGAAAAGGGAGATGTTCCTCTTCCCAGCAACATCAAAATCGGTGCATGATGGGCTGAGATATGCCCCAAGCACCAATGCAAATGAATTTGAAGTGAGCCAATTCACTCATTTTACTATAACTTTCACGGTAATGATGTTTGCATGCCATGCACACCAATCGTCATGTGTAGCAAAAGAAAAAAGACAGTCTTGTGCTGCTCGGTTTCCCCAGCAAAACTACCTGAAAAAAGAAAATGAGAATTCCAATTCTAGTGCTAGGAAGTGCTAGAAATGTATGTAAAATTTGACAAGCAGTGCTAAGGATGTGTCCAGCACGTCCTTGGCACTGAAGAGGTCAATACCACATGTGAGTCAAAAAAGAACATATAAACAGTCTGTACAAGTTGAGACTTTTCTTTCCTCTTAGAGAATAGAAAGTGCAATTAGAGTTCACAATCCTTGGAAGGATGACAGCAGTAATAATGTGCCAGAATCAGAATTCTGAATCCTTGATCTCAAACACTTTCCAAAATACTTCTGTGTAACCAGCAATAAATCCAAGTGTAATGCATTGAGTTCCATACTCCAACTAAATATCTTGCTTGCCCAGCAAAGAAACATGAATAACTTATACGCCATTAATCCAAGAAGGGCACTGTCATTGCAAGTTTCATGTGTGTCCCATCTCATGGCATCATATGACTAGTAATCTGTATTGACCAAACCTGCATGCTTCCATAGGGCATGATTCTCTGATGTATTGCCTCACACCAAGCAGGACCTATACACCGGACCATATTTACATGCCCCTTACGCCATTGGAGTGTTTTTTTCTGATGATCCGGTGGTGCACAGTGCAGGCCCATGTCTACAAGGACACGCAAAGCCACCCTGTGTGGTTTTCATGGCTTTGTAGATAAGGTGTAAGGCCATGCAGCGCAAATTGCTGCTTTGCCTTACATTGCAGCAAGGAGGCATGCCAAGCGTGTTGCTGTGGCTGTTCCCATGCAACACCCATGGTCCCATGCAATACCCATGGATTTTGACACTGCTCCAGATTTACAACATAGTGTAAATCAGGGGCAGCGCCAACAACTTATGCCTCCCCAGAGCAGGTGTAAAGAGGAGAAATGTTTACATTTCTCCTAGTTTTTTACTTCTTTTCACATGTGCTGTATTCTTCAGCACACATAGAAAGAGGAAAACACCTTTCTGTTTGTTTTGTGCATGAAGGTGCCCCTTCCTGCACAAAAATACTCATGCCAACAACACAGATACCCTTGCACCATAGGGCAAGGGTGCTTGCATTGGTGCATGGCTACAATTTGTTTGCCGACTGAAAAGATAGGAATGGTGCATTTCTGTCTTTTTGAATTGGCGCAAGGCTACCCTATGCCAATTCTTTGTAAATATGCCCCTATGTGCGTACCACTGAACTCTTCTGCT
This sequence comes from Lissotriton helveticus, assembly GCF_964261635.1. NCBI lineage: Eukaryota > Metazoa > Chordata > Amphibia > Caudata > Salamandridae > Lissotriton > Lissotriton helveticus. The sequence goes on along the minus strand of NC_136063.1, from coordinate 541,517,438 downwards.
GTGAGCAACCCACACATGCATGACGTTTGGTGGTGCAACATGTCCTTGCCTGTCAGTATTTACAGCTGAGCATGGTCCACGGATCATGGCAACTTCCACCTATAATTCAGAAAAGGGGGTGGTATACCATAAGCGTGGAAGGGTATACTCAGACATGAGTCCCTTGCTCACTGCTCCATCAGGATTCAAGCAAGCTGGGCCGACGACGCCTGGAATGGCAGAAACCAGTCCCCGGAAGCTTGTCTCCTTTCTGGTGAAGAATTGGCTTGGTAGTTTGGTCTGCCCTGTTCCCATGATGCACTGGGCCAGGGACAGACTAATTTGCATATAGCCAGGTTCTGAGCTGGGATGGGGCAGTGAGCTAAATAACGGTAATGGATCAAGCCCTGATCTTTGGCCTGGGTAAGAGTGGTCTGCTTAATTCAGACACTCTGTTCATCACCACCCCCTTTTCTGAATCATTTTGTCCACCATAAGCGTGGAAGGGTATACTCAGACATGAGTCCCTTGCTCACTGCTCCATCAGGATTCAAGCAAGCCGGGCGGACGACGCCTGGAATGGCAGAAACCGGTCCCCGGAAGCTTGTCTCCTTTCTGGTGAAGAATTGGCTTGGTAGTTTGGTCTGCCCTGTTCCCATGATGCACTGGGCCAGGGACAAACTAATTTGCATATAGCCAGGTTCTGAGCTGGGATGGGGCAGTGAGCTAAATAACGGTGATGGATCAAGCCCTGATCTTTGGACTGGGTAAGAGTGGTCTGCTTAATTCAGACACTCTGTTCATCACCACCCCCTTTTCTGAATCATTTTGTCCACCATAAGCGTGGAAGGGTATACTCAGACATGAGTCCCTTGCTCACTGCTCCATCAGGATTCAAGCTAGCCGGGCCGACGACGCCTGGAATGGCAGAAACCGGTCCCCGGAAGCTTGTCTCCTTTCTGGTGAAGAATTGGCTTGGTAGTTTGGTCTGCCCTGTTCCCATGATGCACTGGGCCAGGGACAGACTAATTTGCATATAGCCAGGTTCTGAGCTGGGATGGGGCAGTGAGCTAAATAACGGTGATGGATCAAGCCCTGATCTTTGGACTGGGTAAGAGTGGTCTGCTTAATTCAAACACTCTGTTCATCACCACCCCCTTTTCTGAATCATTTTATCCACCATAAGCGAGGAAGGGTATACTCAGACATGAGTCCCTTGCTCACTGCTCCATCAGGATTCAAGCAAGCCGGGCCGACGACTCCTGGAATGGCAGAAACCGGTCCCCGGAAGCTTGTCTCCTTTCTGGTGAAGAATTGGCTTGGTAGTTTGGTCTGCCCTGTTCCCATGATGCACTGGGCCAGGGACAGACTAATTTGCATATAGCCAGGTTCTGAGCTGGGATGGGGCAGTGAGCTAAATAACGGTGATGGATCAAGCCCTGATCTTTGGACTGGGTAAGAGTGGTCTGCTTAATTCAGACACTCTGTTCATCACCACCCCCTTTTCTGAATCATTTTGTCCACCATAAGCGTGGAAGGGTATACTCAGACATGAGTCCCTTGCTCACTGCTCCATCAGGATTCAAGCAAGCCGGGCCGACGATGCCTGGAATGGCAGAAACCGGTCCCCGGAAGCTTGTCTCCTTTCTGGTGAAGAATTGGCTTGGTAGTTTGGTCTGCCCTGTTCCCATGATGCACTGGGCCAGGGACAGACTAATTTGCATATAGCCAGGTTCTGAGCTGGGATGGGGCAGTGAGCTAAATAACGGTGATGGATCAAGCCCTGATCTTTGGACTGGGTAAGAGTGGTCTGCTTAATTCAGACACTCTGTTCATCACCACCCCCTTTTCTGAATCATTTTGTCCACCATAAGCGTGGAAGGGTATACTCAGACATGAGTCCCTTGCTCACTGCTCCATCAGGATTCAAGCAAGCCGGGCCGACGACGCCTGGAATGGCGGAAACCGGTCCCCGGAAGCTTGTCTCCTTTCTGGTGAAGAATTGGCTTGGTAGTTTGGTCTGCCCTGTTCCCATGATGCACTGGGCCAGGGACAGACTCATTTGCATATAGCCAGGTTCTGAGCTGCGATGGGGCAGTGAGCTAAATAACGGTGATGGATCAAGCCCTGATCTTTGGACTGGGTAAGAGTGGTCTGCTTAATTCAGACACTCTGTTCATCACCACCCCCTTTTCTGAATCATTTTGTCCACCATAAGCGTGGAAGGGTATACTCAGACATGAGTCCCTTGCTCACTGCTCCATCAGGATTCAAGCAAGCCGGGCCGACGATGCCTGGAATGGCAGAAACCGGTCCCCGGAAGCTTGTCTCCTTTCTGGTGAAGAATTGGCTTGGTAGTTTGGTCTGCCCTGTTCCCATGATGCACTGGGCCAGGGACAGACTAATTTGCATATAGCCAGGTTCTGAGCTGGGATGGGGCAGTGAGCTAAATAACGGTGATGGATCAAGCCCTGATCTTTGGACTGGGTAAGAGTGGTCTGCTTAATTCAGACACTCTGTTCATCACCACCCCCTTTTCTGAATCATTTTGTCCACCATAAGCGTGGAAGGGTATACTCAGACATGAGTCCCTTGCTCACTGCTCCATCAGGATTCTAGCAAGCCGGGCCGACGACGCCTGGAATGGCAGAAACCGGTCCCCGGAAGCTTGTCTCCTTTCTGGTGAAGAATTGGCTTGGTAGTTTGGTCTGCCCTGTTCCCATGATGCACTGGGCCAGGGACAGACTAATTTGCATATAGCCAGGTTCTGAGCTGGGATGGGGCAGTGAGCTAAATAACGGTGATGGATCAAGCCCTGATCCTTGGACTGGGTAAGAGTGGTCTGCTTAATTCAGACACTCTGTTCATCACCACCCCCTTTTCTGAATCATTTTGTCCACCATAAGCGTGGAAGGGTATACTCAGACATGAGTTCCTTGCTCACTGCTCCATCAGGATTCAAGCAAGCCGGGCCGACGACGCCTGGAATGGCAGAAACCGGTCCCCGGAAGCTTGTCTCCTTTCTGGTGAAGAATTGGCTTGGTAGTTTGGTCTGCCCTGTTCCCATGATGCACTGGGCCAGGGACAGACTAATTTGCATATAGCCAGGTTCTGAGCTGGGATGGGGCAGTGAGCTAAATAACGGTGATGGATCAAGCCCTGATCTTTGGACTGGGTAAGAGTGGTCTGCTTAATTCAGACACTCTGTTCATCACCACCCCCTTTTCTGAATCATTTTGTCCACCATAAGCGTGGAAGGGTATACTCAGACATGAGTCCCTTGCTCACTGCTCCATCAGGATTCAAGCAAGCCGGGCCGACGACGCCTGGAATGGCAGAAACCGGTCCCCGGAAGCTTGTCTCCTTTCTGGTGAAGAATTGGCTTGGTAGTTTGGTCTGCCCTGTTCCCATGATGCACTGGGCCAGGGACAGACTAATTTGCATATAGCCAGGTTCTGAGCTGGGATGGGGCAGTGAGCTAAATAACGGTGATGGATCAAGCCCTGATCTTTGGACTGGGTAAGAGTGGTCTGCTTAATTCAGACACTCTGTTCATCACCACCCCCTTTTCTGAATCATTTTGTCCACCATAAGCGTGGAAGGGTATACTCAGACATGAGTCCCTTGCTCACTGCTCCATCAGGATTCAAGCAAGCCGGGCCGACGACGCCTGGAATGGCAGAAACCGGTCCCCGGAAGCTTGTCTCCTTTCTGGTGAAGAATTGGCTTGGTAGTTTGGTCTGCCCTGTTCCCATGATGCACTGGGCCAGGGACAGACTAATTTGCATATAGCCAGGTTCTGAGCTGGGATGGGGCAGTGAGCTAAATAACGGTGATGGATCAAGCCCTGATCTTTGGACTGGGTAAGAGTGGTCTGCTTAATTCAGACACTCTGTTCATCACCACCCCCTTTTCTGAATCAACTTCCACCTATAGACATATATGTCAGTTACCATGGACATGTGTCAATTAAAAGATCTAGAATGAAGATTACTGTCAATTTTCTTCTTACAAAACACATCAGGAGTTAATGCTATTGAAAGTGTTATTGCACAGAAAAAAAGGCAGCCTGGTTACTTACTGTTAATCCAGATTGTACATCTTTCAAAAAGAAATTGTTTAAAAGAGAATGACAAGTCATCATTATATAATTAATTATCTGCTATTGACAGAATGATGTTGAAGTATTATTTGCTTAGCTCAAATTGCAAACTACTGATAAGCTAAATTAATTTGAAACATCTATATCTAAAATTTCTGCTTTACAAAGCAACTTAAATATTTCAATCTTTTAGCAGGAGCGTAGCTTGAGCAGTAAGATTAGGGGGGTGTGAGTATCAGGTTGTCCGACAACCATGTTGGCATATCATGTAAAATACGTTATAAGGAAAGCAGTGCCAAAGGGCAGTTTAAGAGGCAGTGGTAAAATAGCGGAGTGAGGATTGTAAGGGGTACTTTAAACACAATTTTTTTTAAATGACCAACAGCTTTTAAGACCTTTAAAACATATACGACAGACAGTGTGCTTGTGTGTGTTTTTGTCTGTGTGTGTGTGTGTGTAAAAATCCTAGTTGAAATCTGACAGACTCCTTATCATACACGAATGAAAACTCCTGTACCAAACTATTTACCGAGGAATAGATTTATTAGGGGGGTGTAGTACCCTACCCCCCACCCCAAACTTATGCCACTGTTTTTTTGTTTGATAATATTGCAAAGAAACATTCATACAGACTTATGAATGGTGCCGTGAGACACATTGTAAGCTTTGTCTATGCATCTAACTAGAAATACATACAATATTTGATAAAGGGATGAGTTGCATAGTGTTAATTGGTATTCACACAGTGGACCATTTTAGTAGCTTAATAAGCCTGAAGTAAATGCACATTTAAAACCCATCAGAAAATCACACTACACTATTCAATATAATTCTATTCATTATCATATATGACTGCATTGTACAACTATATTTTGCTATGAAACAACCACATAGTCATGTTCTTATGCCAAACCCTTCAGAATGTATACACCCACCATTAAGCTCCAGCAAGCCTATTATTCTACACCCACACAAAGACAATCTCATACCAACACAACTACCTTCATTCATCCATACACAAACAATAGTAGACAGTGACAACAAGTATATTACAGATCCAACATCCCTCATGACATGTCAATACAATGTCCTGCTTAAACCTTGGGTTCACAAGTCGAGGAACTGGTATCTCCCAACAAATATGACCCTCATACACGTGTATGTTGGTAATTTCTCTTCAGCGGTATATACTGTGTCCCCGCTTTTTTACACGTGCGTGCGTAATCATCGAGTCATTTTTTGTATTGTGCACCCTCCACCAGGAGGTTTTGCCTTAGGTTTAAGGCAGTAGTGATCGTGGAAAGTGGGGGGTCTAGTGGTGGTGTCGTTATAAAAAGTCCGGACAGCCAGACAGAGGCAATTTAATAAGTCTGGATTCGGACTATGAATAAAAAGTTTGGTGCACTCTTTGAATTGGTAAGGGTTTCAAGTGCACTTAGTATATAGGGTTTAAAAAGAGGTCAACATGTTTCAGCCTTTGGTAGTCAGAGGATCTATAGGCTTTCGTCAGGACCAATGGGGGTGAATAAATAGTGAAAAAATAATTTTTTGTGAGAAGAATAAAGGGTTATTGACCTGATTCTTCGTGGATTAAGGTTTCATTGTACCTTATTATGTCGGAAATATTGCTTCCTCGGGGATTTAGGCTGATCGAGAGAGGCCTTACTTAGTGCCTTCTTACTCGGTCCTGGCAGCATGTGCTGACTCTGCCTGTCATCGCCCGGAACTACCATTCAGTAAGGCCTCTCTCGATCAGCCTAAATCCCCGAGGAAGCAATATTTCCGACATAATAAGGTACAATGAAACCTTAAACCACGAAGAATCAGGTCAATAACCCTTTATTCTTCTCACAAAAAATTATTTTTTCACTATTTATTCACCCCCATTGGTCCTGACGAAAGCCTACAGATCCTCTGACTACCAAAGGCTGAAACATGTTGACCTCTTTTTAAACCCTATATACTAAGTGCACTTGAAACCCTTACCAATTCAAAGAGTGCACCAAACTTTTTATTCATAGTCCGAATCCAGACTTATTAAATTGCCTCTGTCTGGCTGTCCGGACTTTTTATAACAACACCACCACTAGACCCCCCACTTTCCACGATCACTACTGCCTTAAACCTAAGGCAAAACCTCCTGGTGGAGGGTGCACAATACAAAAAATGACTCGATGATTACGCACGCACGTGTAAAAAAGCGGGGACACAGTATATACCGCTGAAGAGAAATTACCAACATACACGTGTATGAGGGTCATATTTGTTGGGAGATACCAGTTCCTCGACTTGTGAACCCAAGGTTTAAGCAGGACAAGTGATCCTTTCCCCCTTCTGATTATAAAAGTTAACTACGGAGACTGAAAGGATTCTCACTCTGCCTCCCCCATCCCCATGATTATACATGTCAATACAATGACCATCATACCCCCCACATATATACCATTTAACTGTTTTAAACACTGGGGTCTATTACTACTTTACATACTAACAAATGCCATTCACTAATATGCAGGAGGAGCTCTTCTCCTAAGTCTGCCCTATATTTTCTGTGCATAGGTCTCCAACATAAGTGCTGAGACCTCCACATGCTGTGGAATATGTTTTTGTTGTAAATGTGTGGGGCAGGGGTGTAGGGAATGGTAACAAAACATGTGTCTATCAACTACAAAATGGGAGGAGTAAAGGAGAGACCTAGAAGGCATAGGCAAAACACACCTACAAAAGTCTAAGTCAGTTTATATTCATCAAGTAACATCCATATCTACTCCAATAGTATGGAAATATGTTCGAATGTACTTCAGCCAAGTCGTTGAAGATGTTACATGCCATACATGGCCACTCACTGATGCTTCAAGAGAGTCTGATGGAAATCAATTGATACAAACAATAAGATTACCAGCACATACTGAAAAACATGACAAAGAGGAACAATTTGTAATGTTTAAAAAAAAAAAAATTTGTTCCCGGATTTCATGCATGCAGTCCTTCACTCGTGGATCGTGTAGTATCATCATAAAGGTATCAAAGTGGGTTTGCCCCTTTTAATCCCCCTGGAATTTTCACTTTTGTACATGTGGACTTTTACAGTTAGTGAATTTCACCAACTGAGTCTCACTCACAGTGAATACTGTGGAAATGGACTGAGAGTGCTACTCGCCAATGTCTGTTTTTTAAGATAAGGCCACCGCTGCACAGCTAGAGTAAGAGCCTGCAGGCTAGTTACAGTTGGACCAATGAGCATAGGCGTGTGCACACATGTGCAGGCTGAGCATGTGAGACTACCATCTAGCTCAGCCCGATATCTGCGCACAGAAATGACCCTTTAGTGATTGATGTTGATCTGGTGTAGCCCTTATATTGTGGGTGAGCTTTCATACTGTAGGTCTACAGTGCTTTTTGAGAATGCTATGAGCTCACTACTTTACACTTATGGGTGAAATCTGTGATACCACAGTTTTGCCATACTGATGCCTGGAGATACCAGTTAGGTATCAATTTGTGGGTAAACATGCACACCAACTGCAGATTAACTGTCTTTTTCTCTAACTAGATTCCGTATGGTACGTTGAAAATTGCATATTTCCTAGTGTTAGTAATTGGCTTGTTGTGTCATGTAGTTCCAATAAACATATACAGGATCTGCGCGTTTAGACAACATAAGATGTAGGAATGGTGTCCAGACTGATTCTAGACACCCCCATCTGGTATGTTAGCCTGTGTACCAGCTAGCTTGAAGTGCCACTAGAAATGCCTCTTAAGAAGGAGAGAAAAGTTCTTGGCAACTATCGAACATGACAACCCTGATCCCTCAGAATCGTGGAAACAGTGCAATACTTTTCGCTCAGTCACTCGTGCTCACTTGGTCTCAGAGAGCTACACAGAATAAACAGTGGGAACATTTTTAAATAAGCATTGATTGAGCCAGCGTCATTCTAGTGTTAAATAGGTGTGCTGAAACAACCATTAGACAGAAACAGATATAAATGATTAGAAGCACTAACAGAGTAAAAGGATGCTATATTTCTTCCATTGTGCTAAAACTATGAATACAGGCAAGTATATAAATTAAATACCAGTAATAAATGCATACTACTACGATGCGACCCTAACTAGATATACCTAAGTGTATGTACGTGTAAAAGCCAAGGATCCCTCTAGGATAAAGTCAACGCGGTTACCTGAAGTGAGAGACCGTGGGACTCAGTCTTGATCTCGAGATGGATACCCCGCAAAAGATGTCAGACCACTGCGAGCTGGAGTGTCCGCGTGCAGGAACCTCAGCATCTTGCGTCAGTGTGTCGGCATGGAAGTCATTTTCTCCTCTGACTACCGCAGCAAGATATGGTGTTTATATACCCAAAGTGGTACCCTCAGGGGTTCTACCTTGCTGTGTCATGTCGGACTTAGGATGACAGAAGGAATGACCCTCATACATAGTTACTATGCAGGAGATGGTAGTCCTCCTGAATTTCCAAGACTCCTTATGCATAATGGATGAGACTAATTTTCAGGGAAAACCCTTCGTCCTGTAAGCAGTACTGTAACTAGATAAAAGGTCAGTCCCAAGAACCATTATGTTGTGTAATGGTAGGGGAGAATATAGGTGAACGGTTAGGTGACTACCTGAGCCTATATTGGGGTACCTATATGAAACATAACACCCATTCCTCATCTGACTGGACAACATACTAAAAACTATAATGTATAGCTAGGTGTTGTATGCAAACAACTAATTTAGTCCATAAAAATAGTACTTTAAAAAGTAAAATCCTAAAAAATTATTTAAAAAAACATTTATTGCAAGTGATAGAAGTCTGTTATAAATACGTTCGTATATGTAGGTCGAACAATGAGTGACTGAAAGCCATGCAGTTTAGAGAAAGTGTCTATTGCTTAAATTTCCAAATTTGGTTGTTTTTGAAAAAGCCGAATTTTCCCAGCACACGTTGAGCCAAATGTTTATGTGTCCTGGCTGGGAGACGCAACATCACTATTGCCTGCAATCGCAGATGACGGTCTCTGCAACACCTCACAGATCAACTAAATCAAGCACAGATGTTCCTCCATATTCTCCACAGCTGCTGCTGGGGGTGCCTGTGTGTCAACCAAGGCCTCAGTACGTGTTGAGGAGCCGGTATCCGTTCTAAACGGAGAAGAAGTATCCTGTGGTGGCTCTAAGAATGCAGACATAAACATTGGAATACACTGAGGACACTGCAGAACATGGGCTGATATTGGGTCCAGTAAAGCCGGTGGTGCAACTGATAGAAGTGTTAGACAGAGGTCCAACACGCATTCTTGTCTACATGATAGGAACCAAGATTCACTTCGTTCACGAAGGCGAGGTGTGCCCGGATGGAGTGCCATGCGATCCAAATAACGCGCTCCAAGAGCATTTTTTCCATCTCCATTCAACTGGGACATCCATTGTGTATCAGTAAATGACAATCAGAATACCTGCTATTAGAAACAAGACCAGCGGAAGCCCTCCAAAAATGATCCCGAACACCGAGTGTAAGAAGTTAGGAAGAACTTGTCTGAAAGATGCTTAACAGTCCAGAACCTATGGTCTTAAATGGGTGTACAATACCCATCGTATCAGACATGTTAAAGCTACATTGTACCATTTTTGTGAATCGGAAAGTGCAGTTTGTTCATACTCATGCTTGTATCTCAGCCAAGGACCTTGCAACCTGGAGATCATGAGTTTCTCTGGCGGAGGTTAAGGGCACAGTTCACTGTAAAAGCATGGCTTTCATTCTGTTCAGAGTATCAAACTGTATAAAGGAAACATTCAAAGAAGACAATAACGGTGCCTCCCAGACTGCATGGGTCAGTGGAAACAATACTTGCATACAGCAAGTAACCCTGGAGCTTACATTGACAAGATTTGCGATGCCCGGGAGCATTCCACAACAATCTTGATCCTTCAACATCAAGTAACTCCCAATTGAAAGTAACTTGAACACCGGATTAATCACGGCAGCTGGGGATCCTTTTAAAAGTGACAGGATAAGTTAGCAACTGATCCATTACAGGGCCCGTGAAGCATGATATCCTGGCATATGAGAGATCCACTTACAGAATACTCTGAGTTAGTACCCTCGGGAACACTTCCATGTCCCCAATTTCTGCCTCAAAAACTGTATGTTAATTCCCAAGATTTCTTGATGAATTCCCTACCCATTGTCTCATATCTGCCCGCCTGTTGTTGTTTGTTCTAGACAATACTGAAACTGGAAAATTGTGACCGGTAATTTTATATGGCCATGGATTAATCATTCTGTGGACGGTTACTCTGCCACAGTAAAAGGTAATTTGTCCAGTTTTTCCATACGCAGCACTGTATATTTTGCTGCCCGTTGTGCCATCGTTATCGGCTTCTCGGTTGAATTATTTGCAGAAAATAGGGATGTACTGTTGATAAATTGCCAAGGCACATAACCAGTGTGCAATGATTGTGGCGTCCAGCTTAATAATATAATAGAAGATAGTTGAGATTGTCCATGCTGTAGTATAGTCAGATCTTGTTCTAGTATATCTATAGCAGAAGATACAATGTTGCCCAGTGAATAAATCCTGGATGTTAATGTAGTCATACCATTGTCAACTACAACTAATGCCTTTTCGAGGTTTATTCTATCTATTTCACTAAGTCTCTCCGCAGCTTCTTGTTGAGAGATTTTCCAGAATTCATTATAGACAGCATATAAGAAACGTTTCTCATGTGGCTTTCGGGGACCCATAAAAAATCCCTTAGATCCACCTAATTTGAGAGTAATGATAAGTGCTGTTTCACCTGGGACAGTGTTGAGGTTTTTAACCAATCGAGGCACATCTTCCCAACACTGTATGATGTCTCCACCCCCGGATGTTCTCTTCGTACATAGCGTTGGTCCGGCCTATGGATACTAAACCCTTTGGTTGTACCCTTGAATCTTGATTGATATCTGTTTGTGTCTGTGGGCCAAACTAACCATCCCTCCCAATTGGGGTCTGAAGTATTGTACTGCATGATGTCATATATTGTATCCCCTTCACGTGATGTGGGAATCAGAGGTGTGTTCACATCCTTGTTCTTGGCTAGTCCAAGACAGGAAGTCTGTTGCACAGTGTCATTCAGAAATATTATCTGCTGTGGAATGAGGCATGTTCTAAATAGTGCTTTTGTTCCCTGAACTTGCCATTACTTTGTACCCCAGACTGATTATGTGTCTATATTGTCCTTCCATAAGTTGAAACCCTGATCAGACAGTTGGAAAATAAAGGATGCAGAATAATTCTGTTCAGGTGTGGGTGCAAACTTATAGTAATATGAGGTGTGGTCAGAAGTGTTAAATCCTGAAAAATAAAAACATTTCTGTGCAAACGTTTTCAAACTACGTTTTGGTGGTGTCGAGCAATGTTCCCATTGGTGGTATATAAAACATTACTTGGGATACTGGATTTGAGTAAAACGTGGTCACCATAATGATGGTAACAGTACATAGTGTCAAAATCAGATGTGTCCTCTAACATTTTATTGCTTGAAAATGCAGCGGATTGTTCTAAATCAGACAACATATTATTTACAGTTCAAAATCCCAATCATCAGCAAATGTACTGGAGTTAATGATATCATTTAGAGAAATTTTAAATAAATGTAGTATTTTCAAAAGTTCAGTGGGACCAAATACATCATAATAAACCTTGTCCCAAACTATACCATCAGGAATTGGAACAGCTGTTATGTTCATGGAAAACAGATCCCTTTGTTCACAATGAGATGATGTATGAGGTTTCAGGATCAAGTTCACATTTGATACTGCAGAGCATTCTGGGAGATATTTCCCATTCCTGAGTAAGCAAAAAACAGTCACTAAGCCAATCCAGAACATAAAAAAACAATATTCCAGTTATTATCCAGAGCTGGAGTCAAGGTGATCGAAGTAAGTCTTTTTCAGAAAAGTGTAAAAGGCACAGATTTGTTGCTTATGGGAAACTGGAGCTGGTGTTGTCTTGAGTTCACTGGGATCAAGAGAGGGAATAAATTCGATGAAGTAGCCAGATGCAGTTCGATCTACCTTTGGTAGCTCAGCAGGTTTTGTTGAACTGGCAGGTGTCTCTTGACGAGGCCTATTGATGTAGACATCGGTGTTAGGCCGAATTAAAATGTGTCTTTCATTTGTGTTTTCAAGTTCTGTTTCAAGAGGAATGAGTTCCATTTCATTGTTGAAAATGTCATCATTTTGTATTGGTGACTCTTCAAACGTTATTAGTCTTCCTGTCTGAACTTCCTGTATGGTAGCAAGAGGAGTGTGTCGGCTACCCAGGAGCCCATTAAGCCTACTATTCAATATCAGCCATATAGTGTGGTTTGATCACATCAATAGAGATGAATCTCTTTTCTTTTTTTCCGGCAAGAGGCAGAAGATGTACTGTTCTTGTTCCTTCGACAGCCAGGACAGGTACAGGCTTGCTGTATGATGTCTAAATTCGTTATTGTCCTCGATTTTTTTTCTGACCAGGTCCCTGACTTTTGGGATCCATACAGGTCTTGCTGTGACCGATTTTACTTCCTCAGGCGGTGCAGTTTACTTACACGTTCCTTAGTAGTGCCCAGGAATCATTCAGATCCTATAAATCAGCCAAACATTTATTGATGCCAAATGGTTTTTCATCCGCCACTGTGCTTTCATTATCAAGATCAGGTACCCACATTCTCGTCCTAAATAGGATCTCGTAAGGAATGACACCTCCTAGGGAACTTCTTGGCATATTTTTAAGGGCTCGTTTGACCCCGTATAAGTGACTTGCCCAACTACTACCCAAACCTAATACTCTTGATGTTAAAGAAAGTTTTAAGTCTCGGTTTTGCGTCTCCATTACTGAATTTTTCTCTGGATGGTACGGAGAGGAGTGCCACAATACTACACCCATACTTCCCATGGCTTCCTAATAAGCCCTAGAGCTAAACTTGGGGCCATGGTCAAAATGTAATTTGCCAACTCTGTATGTTCCTATAAAGACTGGCAAATCTTTTGTAACAGTTTGAGCATTAGCCGATCGCTGAGGCCATACCCATAGGAATCTAGAGAATGAATCCACTGCCACCAAGATATACTTGTAAGCCCCATCTGATTGTAGGGGGCTGCAGGGGTCCAAGTAGACACAAGCAAGTGGTCTATCTGATATTAGTAAAGCTGTCTGCGCTGGTTGCGCTACAGTGGAACACTTCATCTACTGACGGATGTCACATTTTAAGCCAAAATTCTTTATCCGTTTAGTTAAACCTGGCCACCAATAGCGTTGTTTGAGTAATTAAACTGTCGCGGTAATCCCTGCGTGTGCAGGACCTTGACCCTCATGTGCAGCTAGTATTAAGCCTAATCTGCGATCCATGTTTGGTGTTACTCTATCCCCCACTCTTGGAATCTGAGCATACGGAATGTTGTTTGCATCTAACTTGCAAGAGTACTTGAGTGGAAAACCTTTCGGTATGGCTGGGCTGTTTATGCATGAAGCAATGACAGCTACCATTATCTGTCCATCTATTCTCATTTTTTAACAAGTGATTACAGCTACGGCAACAGTTTGTACTGGTCCCTTTGCGGCCTCATCAGCCTATAAATTTCCTTCAACGCGAGCGCCATCACGTTGATGACTCAGTGTGCGTATCACGTGGGCTCTTGGTAGCTCATTTTTCAACTCAGATACCTGTCCCCATAGCATTTTATGCTTAATTGTGCCAACTTTTGAGTCTTTAAATTCATTTTGACCCCAGTAGTCAAGATAGTCATTGTATGACTGGACACAATAAAAAGAATCGCGCAAATTCAGTGTGGGGAATTCTCGATCCATATTTATTAGTGCCAGTAATAGGGCTTATAGTTCTGCCAGCTGAAACATGCAGTCTCAAAGAGACTGTGTCTTTGTATCGCTGGAATGGAACTTGCCATCCTGCATACAATCTTATACAATCGCACAAGTGGCACTGTATTCCTGTTTACTTTCTATGGCCGGCTGAGCAGATCCGTCAGTGTAAATGATATATTCATACGGATCACTGACATAATATCGACCTCAAAAATATCGAGATACCAAAATATCGAGGATAAAATATCGAGGGACAAAATATCGACTGCCAATCTTCAAACAGGTAAGTACTAAAATATCGACTCCAAAATATCGACTTACAAAAATATAGACTGTCAAAATATCGATTTTTTTAAATGTCTTAAAATGAAGTTAAAAATAATATATATAAATATATTTAATATAAACTTAGAAATAATTATTAAATAAATGTAATATTAATAAATAATTAATATAAATTAAAAAATTATATCACCAAAAATAATACATATATATATATATATATATATATATATATATATATATATATATATATATATATATAAGCATATTATTAAATAAACATATTAATATAATATAATTTAATTTCATTTAATTTCATTAAATTAATTTAATGTAAATTTAATTTTACTTTATTTTTACACTGTACCCCTGTACCCCAAAAACCCAAAACTGACCCTGAACCCTAAAAATGCCCCTTTACCCAAAAACTAATAACTAACCCTGAACCCTAAAAATACCCCTTTATCCAAAAACTAAAAACTGACCCTGAACCCTAAAAATGCCCCTTTACCCAAAAACTAAAAACTGACCCTGAACCCTAAAAATACCCCTTTATCCAAAAACTAAAAACTGACCCTGAACCCTAAAAATACCCCTTTACCCAAAAACTAAAAACTGACCCTGAACGCTAAAAATGCCCCTTTACCCAAAAACTAAAAACTGACCCTGAACCCTAAAAATACCCCTTTATCCCAAAACTAAAAACTGACCCTGAACCCTAAAAATACCCCTTTACCCAAAAACTACAAACTGACCCTGAACCCTAAAAATACCCCTTTACCCAAAAACTGAAAAGAGACCCTGAACCCTAAAAATACCCCTTTACCCAAAAACTAAAAACTGACCCTGAACCCTAAAAATACCCCTTTACCCAAAAACCCAAAACTGACCCTGAACCCTAAAAATACCCCTTTACCCAAAAACTAAAAACTGACCCTGAACCCTAAAAATACCCCTTTACCCAAAAACTAAAAACTGACCCTGAACCCTAAAAATACCCCTTTACCCAAAAACCCAAAACTGACCCTGAACCCTAAAAATACCCCTTTACCCAAAAACCCAAAACTGACCCTGAACCCTAAAAATACCCCTTTACCCAAAAACCCAAAACTTAAATTTAATTTCCAAAACCAATTACTTTTATTTACGAAGTAAATTCTATTTAATGGTCAATTATTAATTAATTAACAAATTTAATTAATTAACATATTTAATTAGTTATTATTAAATTACTCCCCACCCTATCCCCCTATAAACTCACAACCCACTACAGAAATTAATTTACTAATTATTATTTATTTATTCTTTAAATATTTATAATTACCAATTATATTTTAATTATTTACCAAATAATAATTAATTAACAGTTATTATTAATTTACATATTTAATTAATTACATTTAAATTACTTCCCACCCTATTCCCCTATAAACCCACCACCCGCTACAGAAAATAATTTAATAAAATTAACATATTTATAAATTAATCAATTATTATTAATTACCAATTATATTTTAATTAATTACCAATTATTAATTATTTCCAAATTATTTCTAAATAAATATCAGTAAATAAATCAACTTAATTCCCACCCTATTCCCCTATAAACCCACAGCCCGCTTCAGAAAATAAATTACCAAAATTAAAATATTGATCAATTAATCAATTATAATTAATTACCAATTATATTTTAATTAATTACCAATTATTAATTATTTAACAATTAATTCTAAATAAATATCAATACATAAATTAACATATTTAATTAATTATAATAAAATTACTTCCCACCCTATTCCCCTATAAACCCACAGCCCGCTTCAGAAAATAAATTACCAAAATTAAAATATTTATCAATTAATCAATTATAATTAATTACCAATTATATTTTAATTAATTACCAATTAATAATTATTTAACAATTAATTCTAAATAAATATCAATACATAAATTAACATATTTAATTAATTATAATTGCTTCCCACCCTATTCCCCTATAAACCCACAACCCGCTACAGAATAATATTACACAAAAAATTAAAAATATTATTAACTTACCTTAAATTCGATATTTTTGTTGTCTATATTATGTCTAGTCGATATTATGTCCATTCTATATTTTTGATTCGATATTATGTCCATTCTATTCGATGTAAAAAAAAAATTGTCGATATTTTTGTTGTCTATATTATGTCTAGTCGATATTATGTCCATTCTATATTTTTTACTCGATATTCTGTCCAGTCGAAATAAAAAACTCGATATTATGACTGCACACCATTCATACTGATCTAGAGGCATTATTTCATTTGGTAGCGGATATTCGTGTACATATTTCAGGAATGCGTCTGTTTTTAAACTAGGGTCATATCTGTATTCTACATACATTGCAGTGAGGGAATAAGCCAGTGTATCCATCTTCGATGTAAGGCTTCAGCATTAAGCACGCTTGCCTTTGTAGCAGTCTCTAAATCTGATACCGGAAGTGCGACAATTATTCATTTCCCCTGAGTCAGTGCTCTTTCTCTTATTACAGTGGTCTGTACTGCGGTCAGGGTTTTTTCTGTAGAAGCAAAGAGCATTTCAGTGTTTGTGTACAAGTGTGATTTGTATGCTATGTGTACTGTTTTGCCTACATTGAAGGTTAGGTACGTGTCCCAAGATTGACCCGCGATAACACGGATCACAAGGTTGCGGACATTTACACGTGTCTGCAAGTGTTTTGTAGCTATCATGTCAGCTTGTAGGGAACAAAGGGCATCTGTGTGTGTTCCTGTTTCTAATGCCTAACTGAAAAATCAGGTCTTATTAAGTCGAAGAAAGGTACTTTTTCTGCGTAAGCTAAAATGTATTTTCTGCCAAAATTTAAAAATCCCAATAGAGATGGTAAGTTTTTCCGCAATTTAGGAGGTTGGAGCAGCGCACACTTTTCTACAAAGTTATCCGCCAGGCTTTTTCCTCCACTTGATAACTTGTATCCCAAAAATAGGACATTGAGGTGGGCTATTTTCGATCTTTTAAAGTTTAATTTGTAGCCCTCAGAGGCGAACGCCAAAGTTATGTTGCTCACCCTGGTCAAGTGATCCTGTAAATCATCATCGGTCAGATAAATATCATCTACATAGGACAGTGCCTCTTCATCCAAATTCTGAAGTAACTCTGGAAACCCTAACGGAGAACAACCCAGGGCTCTTCATATACCCTTGGGGGAGTCGACAAAATTGACTTGGAGAGCCTAGCGTGGAAAATGCTATTAAATACATGCTTTCAGGTGCTATATTTTGGAAGAAAAATCTATTTGAGATATCTAGTGTTGGTTTGTATTTTTTTCGCACAATGTTATTCATTAATGTGGCACTATGTGTATTCTGTACTGCAAATGTTTTTGTGCATGTGTTCAGATGTCGGTAGCATAAAACTAGACAGTATGAATTATCGGGTTTAATTATGGGAAACAAAGGATTGTTTATTGGAGAGGTGCAACTTTCAATTACACCTCAGTATTCAAGTTGATCTAAGATCTTTCTGACCTGTTTTTTTTTTGCTTCTTATTTTATTGGGTATTGTCTCTGTGGAGTTGAAGTTATTTTTACTGGAATTGTATGGTAAGGTGACTCAGCATCCCACCCAACATGGTTGGGATATAGTGCTGGAGCAAGGGCTACTGCCCACTCCTGAGCGTATGTGTGTTTTAAGTATATTGGAACCGGGTCGGAAAAAGCTGGTAAAATTACCGTTCCCCCTTTTTGAGCAATCCATAACAATTTCAGGTGGACAATATTTCTCAGCTAAAAGAATGTCATAGCCATAAGTCAAGTCTTCCCAAAAGAGACCTTTAATTTTTCTGGGTTTGTGCCCCTCGATTTGGAGTGTTATCTCATGTAACCGATGTGGGACACTTACCCTTGTATGAGGGAATTCAACCGTGATATGCTCATTCAACTTCACTGTCAACAGAAATTTTATCAGAATTCAGAAGTTGAGTCCTCAGAATTCTGGGTATGTCTACATGCTACTTTCTTGTTTTTAAATTGAGGTTTTGATTTTGGCTTTTCTTCTTTTTTGGAAGTATAATCTGAAGTGTGTGGCATGTCTCAGAACTTTGTACACTCTTCTTGTCTGTGTTCTGACCGTCGTTCTCTCTTGAAGTTTCTTAGTGAACCCTGAAAGGAACAAGAGGAACTTGTATCAGTATCCTGATACATGTTAGATTTTTTTATGTTGTCACTGTTCCTACGGTTGTACCTCCTTTCGGAGGGCACCCGTTGAGGAGACACACCCTTGGATTGTGATCCATTCTCTCTATACTGTTGTTTTGTTCTTTATTGTTATTATTCCATTTCTTCTTGGAAGAATCAGGTGCTTGATTGGTGTTATCATTTTCAGAACCACCCTTGAGTTGAGGTTTTGTTGCTCTAGCTCCCAAACGATATGTACCTAATTCAGCATAGGTGTCTTCAATTATTTTAGGTAATTCATGTTCCTGTTGTAAAGGAGTGAAATCCCTCAGGCATTGGCTTATTGCTGCTGCATCCCTTTAATGTTAGCTAGTATGATAGCTTATACCTGGGCAAAATTACCTAATAATTTCATCCCTAAGTTCAGTGCAGGTACTGCTGCGCACTCATTCTGTCTCTGTTGTTATACATCTGGTATTACTGCTAATGAAGGATACCATGTGTTGTGGTATATATTGCAGCGAAAACTGTTCCCCATCTGGTACACTCCTCTATCTGGGAATCTATCTCCATTGGCAAGCAGATTGTTATCATTCTGTTATTTTCTTGATGGCTTGTATGTGGAAATAATGCCTCTCGCTGTGTTATTTTTTGGTCAGTCCACAATGTCATTTGCTCACGTTTAGTGGGAATTTTACCCAAAATTGAATTTAGCATTTGTGGTGTTATTTTAGTTGTAGATCCCTGAATTTGTCCTTTTTGTGTAGCTCTTGTTGGCTGAAATGTGAGTTTTCTCATCACAAACTGTGTCAGGTTTCTGTAAAGTTTTATTATTTCTTTATGAAGTGGTCGTAAGGCTGCCACTGGCATTAAGTCAATGTCTGGATGTGGTGTGTATGCCACAAGGACTGGCCAAGTGGCTCCATCTCTTCTGAGTGAACCTAGTCTTACTTTAACTTTTGTGTGGGGGACGGTACCTTTAAACCAGTTTATGTGCTCCTGGTAGGTGAGCAGAACTTCAATGTACTCATGAGGACAATATTCATCTGGTGTTTCAACTTCAGCGTAAAGATTTAAAGATTTTGATTGTGCACCTGCTTGTGGGAATTTAGCCCATGAATAGAATTCTTTTGTTCTATATGACTCATGAGCCTCAATCACAAATATTACTGTCCCACCCCTAGCTGTGACTCCATAATCTTCTAGTTTTATAGTAAGGACAGTCCTAACATTTTCTGAAATATTGAATTCCTCTTCTAGTTCTTCCTTTACTCCTGCACCCGCACATTGTGCTGGGGCAGCGTCGCCTTCTTCAGTTATTGTTGAAAAAGTTTCTCAAGGAAGAGTTTCAAGGAACATGAGATAAGGTTTTATGCACAAAATGAACTGTTTCTCCTTCAAGCTTTATAAACATACAGCCAATATATAGGTAATGCCTACCGAGCTGTGGCAGATAATTTCCTTCCCACTCCAGACGTCTGTGGGGAAATGTGAATAGGAGTCTCTGAGAATAGCATGACTGAACTACTCAGATTTGACCATTAAATAAGTGCCAAAACCAACGTTGGCAGCGCCATGTCGTATAGTTCCTATAAACCTATACTTGAACCTGAGCGTTTAGACAACATACACTGTAGGATTGGTGTCCCAACTAATTATAGACACCCCCACCGGGTATGTTAGCCTGTGCAGTGTACCAGCTAGCTCACAGTCCCACTAGAAACCCCTCTTACCAAGGAAAGAATAGTTATTGGCAACTATCAAACATGACAACCCTGATCCCTCGAAATCGTGGAAACAGTGCAATACTTTTCACTCAGTCACTCGTGCTCACTTGGTCTCAGAGAGATACACAGAATAAACGGTGGGGATGTTTTTTAATAAGCAGTTATTGAACCAGCATCATTCTAGTGTAAAATAGGTGTGCTGAAACAACCATTAGACAGAAACAGATTTAAATGATCAGAAGCACTAACAGAGTAAAAGGAGGGTAGATTTCTGCCATCGTGCTAAAACAATGAATACAGGCAAGTATATAAAATACATGACAGTAATAAATGTGTAATCCCATGATGCAAACCTAACTAGCTGTACTTAAGTGTACCTAGCATGTATGTAGGTGTAAAGGCCAAGAATTCCTCTAGGATAAACTCAACCCTGTTACCTGAAGTGAGAGATGTGGGACCCCGTCTGGGTCTCGAGAGGGCCACCCCGCAAGGGATGTCAGATCACTGAAATCTAGAGTGTCTGTGTACACACAGACATGTCAGTGTGTCGGCATGGAAGTCCTTTTCTCCTTTGACTACTGCAACAAGATATGATGTTTATATCCCCAAAGGGGTACCCTCAGGCTTTCTACCTTGCTGTGTCATGTCGGACTTGGGATGACAGACGGAATGACCCTCATACATAGTTATTATGCAGGAGATGGTATTCCTAGAGTTTCCAAGAATCCTCATGCATAATGCATAAGGCTAGTTTTCAGGGAAAACCCTACGTCCTGTAAGCAGTACTGTAACTAGGTAAATGGTCAGTCCCATGAACCGTTATGTAGAGTAATGGTAGGGGAGAATATAGGGGAAAGGTTAGGTGACTACCTGGGCCTATATTGGGGTACCTATATGAAACATAACAATTGGTTGACTGGGATGTAAGCCCTGGTTAAGGAGCAGCCACAATCCCTTGCGTGGTGAACCATAAAAAGTCACTAAATTAACCTGTGATTATCCCTGGGTAGTTTGGCACAATAAGCAATCAGACTTAACTTAGAGGCAATATGTAAAGTATTTATGCTGCACGCAAACAGCAATAAAGTAACAACACAACACAGGAAACATTTTAAAACAATTTAGAAAAATAGGGTGCATTTTAATAAATTATTTGACAACATGGCAAAAATTCAATCATTAGAAGCAGTTATGAATTTGTAAAGTTTTCACTAAAAATGAGCACCAAAAAGATCAAAGCACCAACCACAGTCATTAAGTCGCGCAAGACTGAGTCAAAGTAAAGAAATATGGCCAACCGCGGTAGAGCGCAATTCAGATACCAAAAGTGGATTAGGCCCAGTTAGAGCTTATCTTCGGACTTAAATAAATTCTTGAGAATAATGTTCTGAGAAGGTAAATTTCAGAAAGGCTGCCTGACTTGTCCAAAGAGAAAGCGTTGTCACCGGATAGACTTGGGTCAAAGCACCAGTAAATATTTCTACGTTTGGACTTGAAGTGAAAAATCTCCAGCGGGACAAGGCAAAGGGCTGTGGCCAAAGACAATTCCATGAGGTCAGATACCCCTTTGGTAAAGGACTGCTGAAACACATTTGCTGCTGTGGAGAAGAATGTAGCAAGAGAAGCCACAAAGTCAATCTGACCAAGGATTCGTCTTGAGTAGATAGGGGAGCAGGTTGGTCCCAGTCTCCTCCTGGATCTCAGAGCAGTTTTTATACAAATACTATTTGAGACCCTGCTTCTGGATTTTGGCTATCTGGGCTCATTTAGCACTACTTCCAAGGGTCAAGGGCAGAGGGGCACCACGTGGAGGGTCAGGAATCACTCAGGCTGGGTCCAGGAGCAAGTTCAAGATAGTAGAAGCCGTTTGTGTCACTGTGGCTCTGAACAGGAGGCCAGCAAACTAGCCCTTGTTAGTCACTCTGAATGCTTGGGCCAGTGAATATCCAGTCCTGGCCCTAAGCAGAAGGAAGAAGAACTGCGGAACAAACATGGCAGCAATCCAGCAGGTCAGCAATGTTGTAGAGGAGCAGTCCAGCAGAGTGGCAGTCCTTGTAGCTGCACAGCAGTCCTTCTTCCTGGTAGAGTAGCTACAGGTCAAGAAGTATTCTGAAGAGTTGGTATCTGTTGCAGGGATTCAGCATAAATACAGAACTATGCACAGGAAATGGGACCTTGGAGTATAGGGACTAAGTCTTCCTACCACCTTAGCACCCAGAACACAGGACCGACTAGCTATAGTGTCACACTTGCTCTCCTACTCACTCAACGAGAAACAAATGATTAGACACCTGAGAACACAACGCTACCATATCTCCTAGGAATCGCGGTAACAAGACACACCTTTTTGCTCACTCTCTTGTACATGTCCACAATAAGATCTGACGGAGACACAAATAACTTTAAAATATTTATTTTAATTAACATGCCCTAACAGGCAGTATACATGCCACAACAAGCAGGAAAATGCATAGTAGAATTATTGTCAGCATAGCAGTCAGTCAATACATCATGAAGGGAGATGTCATCATAAAAAGACAATGGAGAAAAGACTACAGTGCTGAACCTTCCTCCCCTTGCTAAGAAGAAATATTATTATATAACAGAAGATCTCTGGGCTTTATCAGCAGACCCCATATCTTAGCCTATAGATGGTAGATCTACATCATAGGTGCTCTTCTTTCTGGAAAGGTCCCTCTCCATGTGTGTCTCACCTATTCGTGCACCCCACTAAAAACCCAAGTACGCGTTCAAACAACAGCTCCATTGGTATGTTTTGTCTAAGGGCTAAGGACTAGCCAGAACAAAATAACAAGGGGCATTGTTGTTCGACCTTGCACATAAGGTTCAGTCAAAATCCCAGGAACATGCAGAGAGTAAAACACAGCTATGAGTTCTCATGTGAAAGAGGTCTTTGAAATTATTGCAAAAAAATATAGATGTGTAGTAACGTGTGCAAAGCAGCAGGCAAACTGCAACATGCTCATCCTAAGTTAGGGAAAAGCGACAATGTATTTATTGGCCACGTGACATGTCTGAGGTCCTACTTTTCTACCCTGGTGCCCTGGTTCTGGATCGTGAAAGAAAATTCTAGACAGTTGCCTTGAAGTGCACGTGTCACTCAGCTCCACACTAGCAGACACTCCTCACATACATACACTTCCCAGCCTACAACAGCACACACTGATGGAATAACGGAGATGACATTTCATTACCATCCATGGTTGTGTTGCCAACTGGGATGTCACTCAGCCAGTCTGGCTAGTGTGGAGCTGAGTGACAGGTTAGGATGTGAGTGTGGTATAATTATGGGGATACGCTAATGGTTTCTATGTACATGTAGCTTGTAATTAAGATGACAGTCTCAGACGAATATGACATGTATATTGGAATTGCAAAATTCTATTTATTGCACTTACAATTTGTTTGGTGGTTTCATGTATATTTTTAACTTTTGTATAATCAAAGTAAATATTAGATAAAGTTTTTTCTTAGTGACAAAAAGTTAAAAAAAATTATCAAATAAAATAACAAAATGAACAAAAAAATAAACAAAGATTTGATGTGTATGTATAGCAGTGGGTGGCCCTTAGAGCTTACATTAGCCTGTAGTAAAAGGACATAGGTCGGGTGGGAGTATTTCGCTGTGTAGTATCAGTTTACCTTCCCTCCATATACTTACCCCACCTGCACCTTCTGTGATGCTACCTGCCACCCACGCTTTACGGGCTGTTTCCCCACCCATACCCTTGTGTCATGCTTCCCCCATCTGAGTCCTTTGTGATGCTTAGCCTCACTCATGCCTTCAGTGTGGCTCTTCACCATCCGTGCTTAAAAAAAAAAGAATCAAAACGCTTTTGAGCTACTTTTCTTTAAAATTTAGCAATCCACCTCGATATTTCATAAAAAGCACTTGCATTACTTTGTAGGTGCGTGCCTAAATGTTCTGCATATCTACAAAATGCCCCTACCATTGTGTCGTTGTGTATCTTTTTTTCTTGTTTTCATTAGCCATGCTGCACAACTTCGGGGATGTTGTACAGCATGGCAAAAACCTTGCCAATACCAATAACTTCCAAAGGCAAGACCTTTTGGCTTTGCCAATGCTAGTTTCTGGAGAGGAAAGGCGTACATAACAAAAAGATTAAAACTGTCAACATGCGAACAGATAGTGTTTTTGGTCGTTTGTAGGAGCAACTGAATCGGTCGAAGCACAGTCCACTACCATAACAGCCATCTTTGGTATTGATACCTTTGAAGAATGTTTAATGCATAATTTGTTCGAATTTGAAGGCACCCGGTGGATTTTGAACATTCTGAGGTTTTTCTCCTGAAAATGAAATAAATCACCTACTTTCAAAACGTATGAACAAAAAGGCAAACGGGGGACTGTAGGAAAGGATGAAAAATGGGCCCCTTAGCTCCTCAAGGCCAAAATCAACACTGGGAAAAGGCGGTATATTCATGAACACAAATACAGGCCGGCTACACTTCATCATATTCAGGGCTGTTTACAATATGCCCAGTCGGCCGAGCTTCGTATCCCGCGAAGCCTAAATGTTTTTCTTTAGGTTTAGGGACACCGTATCACTTTCCTGAGGACAATTTAACAGATGCTGATCGGTTTCCGTAATGAGAAAATACTGCTACAAAGAATACGCGGTAATTTAAAGAGAGGCTATACGAAAAAAGTTCAGTTCCGTGGCATGCAGAACGCAAGCTGTGTTTTTTTCATGGGTGAGCTAAATGTCAGTATGGAATCCTGAGGCCAGATGTGTGGAGTTACGTAGCACTGCGGTCTTATATCATTGTTTCAATGCGTATATGTTTACATTAATTACCCATTTGGTAAGCTTGCAAATTTGGAATCAGTGAAGAACAAATCACTGAACATGGGTACAGCAGTGCACTGACTTTATAGAGCTGTGTCAAAATGTAGAGATCTTGCTACAATCCATGGTATGAAGATAAACACCAAAAACACCCAGAAGTCATGCAGTGTCATTCACTTTTCGTAGCTAGTCGACTCAGGGACGCTTTTTAACTTTGTAAATATTAAAAAAAGAAGCCTTTATAATTGAACCTTCTTTTTTTAAGAAGTACTTAAATCAAATAGTTAATGCCAGATGGAAATAACTTTTTTAGGTAATGCTTGCAACCAAATATGTCCTGTTTCATTCAGATGTTAAGTAGCACGTGCTGATGTTACTCAGCTGGATGATATTCAGTTTATCAGCTTCATTTTGCACATAGATGCAAAGCAGGGCGGACTTTCACCAATCTATTTAAACAGTTTAATCCGGACTAGTGAAGTATTTTATAAGAAATGACTTACCTTAAACTATTATTTGAATGTATTTTTATCTCAATTTGGCGATTAACTTGTTTTTGTGACCAAACTTGGGGAAAATTTACACATATTTCACGCAACCCAGGTCAGCAAGCATAATTGCTAAACTGTGTTATTTAAAAGGGAGAGACAAGAAATGTGCCATGTCAACTAAGCTATGGCACATTTCTGCTGTCTCATAGCACTGTACCCCTAAGGAGATAGGTCTATATATATGTGGTTCAGGCTAGACCTTAATTAAATGTAAAACACACGAAGTGCCTGAGCCACGCTTACTTAAAGAAATAACCTTTTTGGGGCTGGAAAATATGTATTCAAACCAACCCTGACAACATTATTCTTTGTCAATTATTTTGGTTTTTTTGGAAAATTACTTACACTTAAAATGACAAAAAAACAACACTGTACATTGAAATATTTACACTTTTGTACATAACAGAAAAACAAACAATGTCAAAAATAATGTGTGAACATCAAACATCATACAAAGAAATGAATACATTACACAAAAAACAATCATACATTCATAAACAGTCAATAAATGAGAAAAATCTAGTAATTGGGTCATATTGTCAAATAAATGACAGCAAATCTATAACGTCCGGACTGGTGAGTCCTAGTTTTCTTTGTAAATAAAGTTATATTCCACCAATAAAACTGCCGACGCGTTTCAAGACCAGGACAGAAGTCCCCGGTCTCTCATCAGGGCTTTTATTCTTTGTGTCTGAAAGATGCAAAGAAAAAAGCATTTTACTGTCTGAATCAACTGATAGCCTCTATACTTTTAATCACATGTAGTACTATATGTTGAAATTAAGAGTCTTTACATGCCAGGCTCTTTTGGGGAGAGGAGGAGGTGTGCTGCTCTGTTCTGATGTAAGTAAACATTTAAATAAATCAAACGAATTTCGTTGCATGCACTGCATCCCCAAATGCAATGCAGTGCGAGCAACGAAATTCATTTGATTTATTTAAATGTTTCTTACCTGCAAACCTCAATTATCCATACATTACTAACCCCCACCCTGCCCCTCCCCCTCCCCACGTCGTCGCCCTGGCAGGTACTCCCCTACCGACCGCGGCTGCAGCCAGGATCTGGAACAACATCCCTATATCTATACAGACCACGCCAACACCGTTCCAATTGAGGTAAATTAAAGAATACCACACAACAATATGTTTATAGTCTACTGTCTCATGGCTTGTTGACTTTATGCTCATGTTTGACTTTGCACAGAACACCACTGCCTTTTAGCTAGATTCACACCATATATAAGCACAAACATACATACCCAGGGGCGGCTGCTCCACATGGGCATCGGAGCGCCGTCTCACTGCTTTTTCACAGTGCGAGAAGAAGAAAAGTAAAATGGTATAAATACCATTTTACTTTTCTGCTTCTCGCACTGCGAGAAAGCAGAAGAAGGATATTTCTGGTATTTTGAGGAGTGGCTAGCTCAATGTTATGGGCGCTGACTGTTTGGTCGGCCCCAGGGCCGACCAAACCAGTATCAGCACACTCCATTTTCTCCATGTAGGCTGCTGTGCTGAGTGCATGGAGAAAACGGCCTCCCGATAGACGCCTGACGGCACCCTAGCCAATCACAACTCTGCCATTACAGCATCGTGATTGGCTTAAGGGAGGAGAGGGAGGCTGCCTGCTTCTGCTTCCTGTGAGCAGAGAGAGAGAAGGAGATGGGACGCGGGGTCCGGGACCGGAGATAAAGGTACATTTAAAACATTTTTTTTAATTAAATTACCCCTCTCCCCCTCCCCGCTCAACCTCCCTCCCTCCCACCCGCAAGTCATGTTGGCCGCAACTGTACATACATACATACATACATACATACATGTATACATAAATGTGTGTAATTGGATGCAAGAATGAAAAGGGGGGCCCTCGGCCCCCCCGCCCGCATGGCGGCGCGTCGACCGCTTCCCCCCTTCCCCCCTTTGTGCCTCTCGGTGGTGGGGGCGGGCCCTTGGGGCGCGACCCACCACCGATTGGCCAGCGACCTCCCTGACCCGGATACCAGTGTAGAAGGTCCGGGTCAGGGGGGACGGGCTACTGGAGAGGGGGGGCGGGGGGGCGTTGCCCCCCCGCCTGGCCCCTTGGGAATAAAGAGGCGGGGAGCGCCCAGGAGACCCCCTTGTCCCTGGACGCTCCCTCACAGCACGGTGTGCCCCGCGCTCGGGGCTTCTTTGTTTTGTTGATTTTCTCCTTTTTCTCTTGCAGGTTTTTTGGGGTTGGCGCAGTGTACAAGCAGGCGGTTCCGGGGCCGCGTTGATCGAGCCGCGTGGAGCCAGCAGTATCGTGCGAGTGGAACCGCGGGAACATCGCTTTTCCGGTTTCAGGTCAGCGAGAGGAGACCCGTCGGGGAACTCGCGGCGCCGGTGTCGGAGCGGGCCAGAGCGGCTGGGGAGCGTGGTACGGGCCGTTCGAGGCTCCGTAAGGTATTGTGCGGGGGCGGGTGCATCAGAAACGGTGTATCGGCCAGCGGGTATAACTGTGAGCAGCCGGGTGCAAGGAGACGGCCGACTCGATACCGGAGTCGCAACTGTAGGTGGCTCCGTAGGTGAGGGGCTTTGTAAACTAGGGGTCGCAATTTCTAATCTCGCTGGAGGCTTTACAGTTTGTTTACTTAGAGCGGAGCGGGCAGTTTTGCTGAATTGAATTGTCTGCATTGATCGTTTTCGCGCGCATTCATATAAACGGCAAATCAGGCCGGAGTGGGCTAATTTTAATATGCCGAAATAGCTCAGTGGCGAGAGCGTTAAGCTACAGATCTGAGGTACCTGGTTCAGCGAGCGTCTGTGCAAGGGGCGCGTTTACCAGCGCTTGTTAACAGTATTTCAAGGCAGAGACGTAATATGTATTTTGATCGGGTGAACTAGACTAGAAGTGAAGATTACATTCAAAGTTTAGGTCGGTTTTACTGTTATGCATTATTGGTGAGGTGGAGTACAGGAAGTGGGGGATTTAAAGGTAAAGGCAAGGAACTGTAGTGTGTGTAATCAATGGCGGCAGCCAAGTGCTGAACGACCGCGTATTCCCGAGTTGTGATGACATTTCCTATTTCAGGACTTAAATGTAAAGGCAAGGAACTGTAGTGTGTGTAATTAATGGTGGCAGCCAAGAGCTGAACGGCCGTGTATTCCTGGGTATTAATGACATTTTCTATTTCAGGACTTCACGTGCAGTTTCGTCCCTTGTTGACAGTCGGCGAGAAGGCCTGGTGTGAGGCGTGAGCGCTGACAGATCTCGCCGGCGAGTACACAGGACTGGTCGGTAAGAGGGGTACGGGGGGCTGGCATTCATCGCTCCTGGTGGCCGCCGGGTGGGTCTACATTAGGTTTACTCACCCCTTACATAACCGGATAAGCCGGTGGTGTTGCGGTCGCCGTTGCATGGTGCTGAAAGCCCCCTGGTGGTGACCCTCCATCTGAAAGGTACACAGTGGTGACATTAGGAGAGTAGGCAGCTGTTTGTTGGGGTTGTTATCATGCCAGGGCCACGGGGTGGTAAAGGTGGGTCCAAGATGGAGGTGATGATGAGGGCCATGATGCGTGAAATGGGCGAAATTAAACAGCGGCTAGGGAAGGTCGATGAACTGGAAGCACGGATTAATGAGAGGCATGATGATGCCCCTGGCCCATCGGGTAGGCCTATTCGCCAGAGGGCGGCACCATTGCCAAGGGGGGATTTTGTTACCCCGCGTAGGAAGTCTAAGCCCAAGAAACCCAGGTATGCTGCACCTGCCCCAGGGCCAGTAGTGCCGGTACCTGCCACGCCGCTAGCGGTCATCCCGTCCCCTATTATACCAATGCCTATACTCCCAGCCCCCGCGGCACCGGTGCCTGTCATACCGCCAGGAGATGCAGGGTCTGCTCTCCCACCGGTGGCCACGATCCCGGTTACAGGCTTGCTGCATCCGGCACCCGCCTTGCCTACTGCGCCAGCACCACTGCGCCTGCTGTCCCAGCGGGGAGTTTAGATTCAATGCCCCCTGAATTGGTGTCTCAGATAACGGCCTTGATGCCGTGGCTACAGAAGGGGGGTGCTTTCCCGACGTCTGCAGATCATGCAGCAGAGGCAGCGGGGTTTGTGGAAAAGATTAAATCGGCTACAGTAGCCGACAGTGTCGCAGTGCCCGTATCTTCTCCCCTTGCAGGTTCCAGTCTTGCCCAGCAGAACGGAGCTAGTGGGCAGCCGGCCCCGGTGCCCGCACATGGTAAGGAGGTGGCATTGCCGCTCTTGGGGGATGGTGCTCTACCTTCCAGGAGTGAGAATTTGGCGCAACATGTGTCACAGACTGTGAGGGAGAAGATTTGGGCAGATAAATATGTGTATATTTATTCATTGTTATTGGATAATAGGGAAATGGAGCATGCTAAGACACTGAAAGAGTGGATGCACCCAAGTGAATGGAGGGCGCAGTGTGCTAGATTTAGGGTTGAGGAAACACTGCTCAACTGGATCAAGGCTTTTGCTGTATTCACGGCTATCAAGGCCGAACAACCTCCAGATTTACAGGCGCCATTGGCATGCTACCAGAGCAGGATTGTGGGGTGGAGTGAACAGTATTCTGGGGATGCGTGGAAGGGGTACGATTTGAATTTCAGGAAAGCGTTAGAATTCAATCGATCATTAGCATGGGATACAGTGGACTCCATGTCATGGCATAAGCAGTTCTCCGATATTTCACCCCCCCCTCAGTTTTCGGGTTCGGTCAGGGTGTTCTCCGCGAGACCCCAACAGCCCTTTCGGCCCCCCCAAACGAGTGAGGTACCTGGGAGGTCTAGGGCCGGTGGGGCAGAGAAAAAGGGGGTGTGCTGGGACTTTAATAGGCGCCCCTGCACAAGGGCCCCGGGCGCTTGTAAGTTTAGACACGCATGTTCCTCCTGTGGTCACCCCTCACATCCAGAAACATCCTGCAGGTCCAAGCATGGGAACACGGGACAGAGGGGAAGGGGAAAGCCACTGTAAGACAAACCAGTTAGGCACCCCCACGCCAGTGGATGTGTTAGCAATGATACCATGGTTAAATAGATACCCGGACCACACATCGGCCACCCTACTCCAAGAAGGTTTCTCCAAAGGCTTTAGGATCCCTGCGGCAGGATACACAGGCAGCGCACACTGTAAGAACCAGTTATCAGTAAAACACAATCCGGCTGTGGTGGCCGCCAAAATTGAGAAGGAGTTATCTTTAGGCAGGATAGCTGGCCCTTTCACTGAGGTGCCGGTACCCAATTTTGTGTGTTCACCATTAGGAGTCGTCCCCAAAAAAGAGAAGGGGCAATTCAGATTGATCCACAACCTGTCAGCACCTAGAGGCGCGTCACTGAATGATGCCATTGACGAGGGTATTTGTAGTGTTAAGTACGCCTCTTTTGACCAGGCTGTTAACTTATTACAGGCCATGGGGCCCGGGGCGTTGATGGCAAAGTCAGACATTGAATCAGCCTTCCGTCTCCTCCCGGTACACCCAGCGGATCAACATCTCCTAGGTTTTACGTTTGGGGATAGGTTCTACATGGATAAATGCATGCCCATGGGTTGTTCTATATCATGTGCATACTTTGAGATGTTTAGCTCTTTTCTTGAATGGGCCATGAGACAAGCGACGGGCCACCAGCAGGTCATGCATTATTTGGATGATTTCCTCTTCCTGGGTACAGCGGGATCTCAGGAGTGTGCATGGGCATTGCAGGAATTTTGCGTGCTTATGCGGGCTTTTGGTGTCCCGCTTGCGCCCGGGAAGACTGTTGGCCCGACCACCTGCTTGGAATTCCTCGGCATTGAGATTGATTCAGTAGAGGGATGTTTTAGATTGCCCAGGGACAAAGTGGACAAATTCAAAACAGCGCTACGTTTATGCCTACGCAAAGATAAGGTCACCCTGCAGCAATTACAGGAGGTGGTAGGGCAACTGAACTTCGCACTGAGGGTCATCCCCATGGCTCGCCCTTTCTCTCGCTCCATCGCCCAAGCAATGAAGGGGCTAAGGGAGAAACATCACC
This sequence comes from Lissotriton helveticus, assembly GCF_964261635.1. Taxonomy (NCBI): domain Eukaryota; kingdom Metazoa; phylum Chordata; class Amphibia; order Caudata; family Salamandridae; genus Lissotriton; species Lissotriton helveticus. The sequence continues at coordinate 541,485,938 of NC_136063.1, read as the reverse complement.
GCACTAGGCTGTCGTCTGAGATTCGCCAGGATATGCTTATATGGATGGCATTCCTGGAGGATTTTAATGGCAGGGTGGTCTGGCCCGGCCCTCCCACAACATCAGCGGAGTTGGGCCTATGAACGGACGCCGCCGGTAGTGTGGGCTTTGGCGCCATCCTAGGGAACAAGTGGGTCGCTCAACGGTGGCCGGAGGTATGGAAAACATGGGGTCTGACCACTAATATTGGCTTCCTGGAACTCTTCCCAATATGGGTGGCATTGAAGGTCTGGCCCGAACACCTATGTAATCAATCAGTGGTGTTTTGGTCAGACAACATGACAGTAGTGGAATGTATAAACCAGCAGGGGGCACGATGTCCTTTCATACTTCGTCTGATAAAAGAAATTGTGTTGCAGTGCTTAAGATGGAATGTAATTTTTAAGGCCAAGCATGTCCCTGGTATTCTGAACAATGCAGATGACTCCCTCTCTCGCTTCAAAATGCAGGTTTTCAGGGAACATCTTCCTACAGCAGACCCCTCGCCAGCGCACTTCCCAGCAGTGCTTTGGCAGATTGGTGCCCCAGATTACAGGACCTCGTGGTTGCTAGCTTAGCCCCCAGGACCAAGACGGCTTATGAAGGGGCGTTTTTGTCTTACTGTGCTTTCTTGGGGCAGCAATGGGAGGTGCTATGGGCGCAGGAAGATGGCTTTGCGGCCTATTTAGAGTGGATGCATAAGGAAGGACGCTCAGTGGCAGCTGCAAACAGGCATAGGGCAGCGGTATCATTCTTTGCTCAAGCTAGGGGCTTGCGTGATCCCACTAACACCTTTATGGTGCGTAAGGCTTTGAGGGGTTGGCGCCGTTTACAAGGGCATCATAAAGATATGAGAAGGCCCATCGGGTTAGCACGGCTGACGGCTTTACTGGGCGCGCTGGACACTGTTTGTAGCTCGGAGTGGGAGGTACTTCTTTTCAAGGCAGCATTCTCCTTGGCATTCTATGGGGCACTGAGAATTAGTGAACTAGTGGCAGGGTCCAAGTCAGACCTACAGGGCGGCGTACAAAGGGCGGGTGTAAGGATAGAGGAGGACACCATGTGGGTGACCATTCAGAAGTCAAAGACTGACCAGGAGTCACGGGGTCACACCATAATGCTCCATCGGGCCCCCGCCAACCCTTGCTGCCCAGTGAGGCACGTGGAATTATTTCATGGGCTGCTCGTGGGCGCAGCGGGCAGGGCACTGCTCTGTCACGCCAACGGTACCCCCTTGACCCAGTATCAGTTCAGGAGGGTATTGGAGCTGCTGGTCAGGAAAACAGGTCTTGACCCTAAAGAGTTTGGCTCTCATTCCTTTAGAATTGGGGCAGCAACAGAGGCGGTGGCAGGGGGCCTCCCAGTGGAGAGAGTGAAGAAAATTGGGAGGTGGTCCTCAGAATGCTACAAACGATATGTGCGAATTGACATGTTGTGATGAGATGGTGCTCACGCCTGGTTTGTTTCCGCTTTCTTGCAGTTTCTCAGACCTGTCACGCAGGGGAGGAATTTGACGTCGGGCAGCAACGACATACATCAGCGCGGATCAACAACCAGGAAAAAATAAGGAAAATTGTTTGGATTGTGGGTCACTCCTATGTGAGACGGGCCGAATGTGTTTTTATTTCAGGTGACCGTAAGAAAAGGGCTGCACAACTGGGGTTTGACATCTCATTCTTCGGGAGAGGGGGTTTATGTCTCAACCAGTTTAGGGACTTCTTCCAGGGGCTGTTAGCGCGCCGGCAATTCCCCCCGTCAGTGGTGATACTTCACCTGGGGGAGAATGATTTGGCCAAACTGGGGAGGCGCATTCTGATTGAGGAGATTATCTCAACTGCGGGGTGGATGGCCAGGACCTGCCCGGGTTGCACGGTAGTATGGTCGCAACTCATACCTCGATGGCAGTGGCGGGGGGGGGGGTTCGGTCAGGGCGTTGAATCACTCGGTAAAGAGGATCAACACACAGTTGGACAAGCTGTTTCGAGCCCCCCTGTTGCAGACGATACCTCATGGGTGTATCTGGGGTGAACGGTATTACTTGGGGGATGGAGTTCACTTGAATGAAGCAGGGAATGTCTTGTGGTCTGTCAATATCTGGGCCTGGTTGGAGGGATTTGCCAAACAGGAGCGTTCCTAAGGTAGGGTCTAGAGGGGGGAGGCCAGATCGTCGGTTAACAATGCTGGCCTGTGGCGGTAAGGTCATGACCGGTGAGCACATATTTAAGGTCTGAGGGGGCGGGCATCATCCTATGGAGGTTCCCGCCCAGGGGGAGGGGCCTTTGGGCCACTCCTAGAACTCCAGGGGCAAGGTAATTGATGCTTCAAAGGGGCGCCGGTCGGAGTAGTCACGCTTTCCTTAGGCTGGTAGCCACCCCGCGCGCGTATACTCATGACGTCACCGGATGGCGCAGAGTAAGGGCCCTCCTTTAGTGGGTAAATGGAGTTCACGGCGTAGACCGGGCAATTCCCGGGGCACGACTGCGCATGCGCACAGCTCTAGGTGAGGCGCAGCTTGTAGGAACTGACACCGGTTAGCGACCTTGCCATATGGCCAGAAATGTACAGAAATCAAGATGAGGATGTTAGATTCGGTTAGGAAACAACATGTATTAGAGTTTTGTTAAGGTTAGCCTCTCAAACTTGTTGACGATATTTGTATCTAATGTCCTGCTGATTTTTGTATAATTGTTGACCATGCAATTAAAACCTTTTTTAATTTCATATCTTAATAAATAAGGCCGGGGGACTAGCCCCCGCCTTCCAAAAAGTAAAGAAGTCTCATGTCCACGTTTCTGGGTGTTGGGTGCCGGATTGGGGGGGGGCGGCAGCCAGTCGCTGACCATGTGAAAAGGGGGGGCCCTCGGCCCCCCCGCCCGCATGGCGGCGCGGCGACCGCTTCCCCCCTTCCCCCCTTTGTGCCTCTCGGTGGTGGGGGCGGGCCCTTGGGGCGCGACTCACCACCGATTGGCCGGCGACCTCCCTGACCCGGATACCAGTGTAGAAGGTCCGGGTCAGGGGGGACGGGCTACTGGAGGGGTGGGGCGGGGGGGGTTGCCCCTCCGCCTGGCCCCTTGGGAATAAAGAGGCGGGGAGCGCCCAGGAGACCCCCTTGTCCCTGGACGCTCCCTCACAGCACGGTGTGCCCCGCGCTCGGGGCTTCTTTGTTTTCCCACCCACCATCCCTGGAACAAAAGACTTGTGGCTTCACTATGTCTGGTTTGAGCATAATTTGGCTAGTATACTGTTAACATGTCTTATATGCGTATTTGAACTTGATCGGGTCGGTATATTTTGATGATGTGATTTGGTTTAGGAATTTTTTCCCCTTTTGTAGCGAACTGTGTGTGAAGTGCTTTTGCTTTGATGCCAAGTGTGTTTAGGCCTTTTTTCCCTTTGTAGCTTTACGTTGATGCTGTTATTTATTAGCCAGTGTAGCTGTCCTTTAGAATTTTTCCCATAGGTCGTCGTATTTATTAGGTATGGGGCATGCGGTAAGGTCATGACCGGTGAGCACATATTTAAGGTCTGAGGGGGCGGGCATCATCCTATGGAGGTTCCCGCCCAGGGGGAGGGGCCTTTGGGCCACTCCTAGAACTCCAGGGGCAAGGTAATTGATGCTTCAAAGGGGCGCGGGTCGGAGTAGTCACGCTTTCCTTAGGCTGGTAGCCACCCTGCGCGCGGATACTCATGACGTCACCGGATGGCGCAGAGTAAGGGCCCTCCTTTAGTGGGTAAATGGAGTTCACGGCGTAGACCGGGCAATTCCCGGGCACGACTGCGCATGCGCACGGCTCTAGGTGAGGCGCAGCTTGTAGGACCTGACACCGGTTAGCGACCTTGCCATATGGCCAGAAATGTACAGAAATCAAGATGAGGATGTTAGATTCGGTTAGGAAACAACATGTATTAGAGTTTTGTTAAGGTTAGCCTCTCAAACTTGTTGACGATATTTGTATCTAATGTCCTGCTGATTTTTGTATAATTGTTGACCATGCAATTAAAACCTTTTTTAATTTCATATCTTAATAAATACGGCCGGGGGACTAGCCCCCGCCTTCCAAAAAGTAAAGAAGTCTCATGTCCACGTTTCTGGGTGTTGGGTGCCGGATTGGGGGGGGGGCGGCAGCCAGTCGCTGACCATGTAGAAGAATCGAGTAGTGACTGCATAGATAGAATGACCACACTTCTAAGACCCAAATTGTGACAAACCATGACGGTGACTACGGTCACAAAAAAGTTATAATTATAGCATTAACTGACATAGAAAAGTTACCACAATACAAAGATTCCAACATTTACTATACATACTTCAGTGTGATCGGAGTGCAAGAAACTTAATAACACAAAAAAACTTTCAACTATGAAGTTTTCGTTCTGTGCTCGAGGGTAGTTTAGCTCCACAATTTCTCCGCAGCTGTATGTGGATGCATGTATGGTAGAGATTGTCATGAGAATATTAATGTAACATTTGTAGATTTAAATAAAAATATATGTCTGAATTATGTGGCTTGTTTTCCTTGCCAGCGCTTTAAGTACACCTAGGCCTTAGTCACTCCCACCCACGTCTGAATTAGAAGCTGCAGAGTCTGGAATTTCTGCCTGTTGGAGCAACTAATCGGCCATCTTGGCTCTCTCACTCTGCCCATCCTCATCCCTTACTTGGCCTCTTTCACCAGTGGGTACCTTATTTTAATTAGAATGGTGATCCCTGGAAGGGCGTCCTCGAGAAGAAACAACTCATACCCCAAGGCGTGCTCTGATTGCAGCAGTCTGGTGTGCACAAAGCCAGTGAGGGATGTGCTTTCATTTCCAGAGTGAGTTTGCCCTTAAATATCTAAATGTAGGATTTTTTGCATTGTAACAAAACCAGAGCCAGATGAGATTATAATTAGGCCTCCCTATGTTTTTTACTGATTTTTACAGATAGATACAGACAGAAAACATTGTGTTTCCTGTAAATAGAACGAGAGAATTCAACCCTGCCTTATGATATAATGGCCCTAAACATAGGATCCACACAATGTATACGGGGTGATTTATCTAAGAGCTAGCATTGCACATAACAAGCGAAATTGTCAACCCAAATATACTCCAAACAGTTTTTATAAAAGATACATATATATTTTTATTTTTTTGTGTTCTTTGAATTGATATAGCAAACAAGATACAGGAATAAATTACATGTTAAATCCATATAACATTTTTCGAAACACCAACAATCTATATTAATAAGAGGAAGATAAAAGAGAAGGAAAATTCATCCTGTATAGTCACCTACCCAGTAACATACCACACTACATTCATACTAACATGCTTACAGAATCTAGTTCATTCAACCCAATATTCTTTCATTCGACTTTCATTCCTTCACATGATCCCAGTATGTGCAACACAGAGATGGTAGATCTGTTGCATAATTCAGAATATTATTCCAGGTGGCAGATGGTATATACAAGAATCCAGGTGGATATAGGACCTTATGCCGTATTCCTGGAAGTACAAGCCGACGCGCGTTTCGGTGACAGGCCAGAGAGGCCACACCTTCGTCAGGGCTAGAAGTAGTTTACTGGGAGGGGAACAGGTATAAAATCTGAAAATAAAAACAGTATCTTTAGAATCTTTTTCTATATACACAATGTAGGTTCTGCAATATTCAAACATACATTTTCTACTGTTCAATTAGTTTCTACATCTGATACGAAGAAACTGACTGTATGGGATACTATCCCTCTGACTCCGTGGATGGAAACTGGAATATTGGAGCAAGGTGTTCCGTGCTGTGGGCTTAGTATATAAGGATACCTTGATAGTATTTTCGTAATGTTCAATCCAGATATCCAGAAATTCAATTTTGGATTTACTGGTGTGACTGGTAAATCTCAGATTGGCATCCGCCGCATTGAGCCATTCGATGAATTCAAGAAGTTGCTCTTCGGCCCCCTTCCAGATAAAAAAGATGTCATCAATGAACCGTTTCCAGTTCTTGACGTTCCAAAAATAAATACCATAAAACCGGGAGCCATAAATATAATTAATATCAGTAATTAAGGAAGAAGAAACAGCAGTTTGAACAAAATCACAAAACAAATGTGTAGGGTCTGGTCATAGCTACCTGGAATCTGGCCAAAAACAACCGGCATTTAAAATATAGTGGCATTCCAGCACAACACCATTCCTAATCTTGGATAATCAAAAGTTAGTGTAGACTACTCATATCATGAAATAGATCACATAAATATTTGCTCTTGGAACATAGCAGCATTGAATCAACTTAATATTCAAGAAGATGCAATTAATTATTGGCTGCACTTCGATCAGACATAACTTTTCGAAAATTGGTCAATTGAGACAATTTCCTTACTGGCTAAAAACCGCCAGTGCAACATATTGCATGACACACTGGTGGCGCAGCCTGCTGAGTGATATTTACAAGCACAGGTAAAGTCACCCTGCGTAACTTAACCTGTGCTTGTAAATATCGCCACTGTTTACGCAACACTTTGGACGTGCTATTTACTATTCCAAACAAGTCAAATCAAAAGTTTGTAAAGCTTTATTTTGTTTCAAAAACTTTTATTTTGGTCGCTGGGACCATAAAAAGTAGACATAGAAGTAAAATAACATACATTATTAGTCAATGTATACATGATTAAAAGACACTCGTTAGGTAAAACAAATTCCATTCAGAAATTTTGCTAGACAGCTAGGGAGGGAGGAAGGGGGGCAGTGAATTAGAGCAGCGGGAAGGGATGATATCAATTACTGTGGTACAATCAGCATGTAACTAAAAATGTAGCAACCATATTTCAATAAATAATTAAAAAAAGAAAATTACACTATTTACAATAAAATCCAATTCGTCGAGAATACGTCTCTGTACATAGTAGTATAAAACTAAAACCAATATATTGACCGAAGCTGTGGGGGTCAGATATACAAATATACTGCAGATACACATCTTATGATTTGTAACCCTTTTGCATAAAAGCCCATCTCCTTCGCCACATTGTGTTTAAATATCGTGAGACAGCAAACACAATGGGTTTAGATGTATCATATTTTAAGACCCGAAGAGCCTCCCTACAGTGCTTAAAACCCAGATTCCGACAAAGCTGTACAAGCCAGTAGCGCCTCGCTTTTTGGTGACCAGGGCAAAAGAATAGAACATGCGCTTCTGTTTCCTCTTGTGTAATGCATACAGGGCAACCCTCCTTTTTCTGCCCAGCCCATTTATTAGTAACCGCACGTACGGGTAGGGCACTGTATCTGAACTGTAGATACAATTTTTTTGCGACCTGGGGAAGGATGTCATCCAGGAAACTTTCTAACTCATAATTGTCCTTCACTACAAGAAACTGTGTCATAAGGGAACCCAGTTTGGGATTTGTGTGCATGGCTTCGAGCTTTAAGGTGCGATAGGTCTTAGGTAATAAGGCTCGCGGAACTAGAGGGCTAGTAATCTCTGGAGTGCTCCACAGGGAGGGTTGGCCAAACTTTTTGCACTCATGCTTCACGTGGGCAAACCAAGGGACCCTTTTCAACAAACCCGGGTGGGATAGAAGCTCAATCGTTTCTGCCTGATATGATGCTAATTCGGGAGTTGCCCAGAGTCTTCACCAGAAGGTTAAAGGTTTTATGGCAATCTCATCTTCAATCGGTGAAAACCCAGGTCTAGTCGTAGGGTAATTAGTGGGGTACCCGCTGAAAGACCCATTATTTGTCTTAAAAATCTGTTCTCAACTACAGCTAGGGTAGAAGACGAACTGTGCCCCCATAGTTCTGCCCCATACAGGGTGGCTCCACGCGCTTGCGCCCTGTACATTTCTAGCGTGGGAGCAATGGGTTTGAAAGGTGATTCCCTGACTAATTTGGCGATACGCCCGGCAATCTGGGATAGCTTGAGCTTGGCTTTCGCTATTTGGGGCACCCACTGCATATCTTCTGAAAGGGTGACGCCAAGATATTCAAAGACAGGCACCCTTTTCAAACAACAGCCGTTCAGTCGTGGATTGAGACGTGTTATCTTAGGGGGGTTGACAATCATGAATTTGGTTTTAGCAGTATTAATCACCAAACCCCAGTGTTACAAAATGAGGCGAAACTGTCCAGTAACCTCAGGATACCCATTGGTGTTTTTGATAGGAGGAGGGTATCGTCAGCAAACATCAATGCTGCCCCCTTGGTGTTTGCTAACTTTGTGGCATCAATATTTACTACCTCAGCCAGAAGTGGAATCAATGCATTACCATAGAGGCAAAACAGAGTTGGTGCGAGCACACAGCCCTGTCTTACACCTCTGCCAACTGAAACTCTACTGGTTAAATCTCCTCCCCTTCCACATCTAACTTTAGCATAGGTGTCGTCATGCAACTTAATCAAGATAGCAAGTAGATAAGGAGGGATCCCCATATCTCTTATAACCCCCCACAGTTTAGGTCTGGGGACGAGATCAAAGGCAGTTTTCAGGTCCACAAATATCAAATAGAGGCTGCGACCCTCCATTGATACTGTCTTCCACGTGATTAGTTGGAATCTAAACACTTGGTCGAGTGTGGAGGTGTTTTTCCTGAAGCCTGCTTGGTATGGGCTGATGTTGTCGTTCTCTTCCAGCCAGCCCTGGATTCGGTCCAATATTACCAGAGCAAACAGTTTTTGTGTGACATCGATCAAACTGATCGGTCTATAGTTTGCTGGGTATACCGGGGAACCCTTTTTAAAGATTGGGACAATTTTGGCCCCAGCCCAGGTGTCAGGAATGGGCATGCCGTTCATGATGGCATTGAATAAGACTAGAAAATAAGGGCCCCAAATTGATGCTTCATCCCGGAAAATATCCCCAGAGAGTTTGTCTAATCCAGGTGCTTTTACGGCTGATAGTCTTTCTATTGCTAAGGTAACCTCTCGAAGCGTTATTCCTTCGTAAATAGCATTTGCCTGTCTAATCAATGGTGCTAGTTGGACATCTGCACATGCATTACCCAAGCAAAACATAACTCTCAGATCTATTTGGGGGTCCTGTTCTGGATCGTTTGCAAATAGAGCTGAAAAGTGCTCTGTCCACACTTCGGCAGGCAGGTTAGGTTCACGGACAAGAGTACCCTCCTTACATCATGTTCTTATTATTGACCAGAATGTTTTCATATCCCGGGTCAATAGGGCAGTTTTAATGTTTAGCCATTTGTTTTCTTCCCAGGCTAGTTTTGCACTAGAAACAACATCTTTGTAGTCGGCCTGTCTGCTTTTTATCAATAACTTTTCATCCCCTTTAATAGCCTCCAGCAACGCTGTCTTGGCCTTATGGCATTTATCATTATACCACGAATGTGGTGGATCATTGGTTCTCCTTGAGTGACCAATAGGATTCAAAATATCAGCTAGGTTATCAATAAGCTGATTATGGAGTGATGCAACCAAGAGTGAATGGAGTGGGTTAGTTCCATCAGCCCCAAGCAATATCGGGATAACCATTCCATAGAGCTCTGACAATTTCTCCGGGGACTGTTTCATTGCCCTCCAGTTTATCCTTCTCCTATCGTTGGTCAGGGTTAGCCTGTCATCAATCGGGGTCTCACTAGGAGGGGACATTCCTGAGTCTGGCAGCCTGAAGGATAGAGACTGAGCTTTATGGTCACTATCCGTCCGTGGGATAACCTCAAAGTCCTTCACCCAATGCCAGGATCTGCACTCAACCATAATATAATCTATTTGGGAGGCCTGACCAGTTCTGTTAAATTTCGGCCTACTCGGTCTACCCGAAGGGGTACGGCCGTTGCAGGCCCTCAGAGAGTGGGTTAGTGCAATGGCATTAATTTGTAAAACCAGAAGTGACCAGGATTTTGCTGGATACGTTTGAGGGTCAGGTATAGCCCACTGGAGGTCCTCCTCATTAATGATGGCCTCTTCTGTGCCTAAGAGGGGTTCGGAGTGGCAATTTAAATCTCCACCAACTATCAGACCTGAGTTAGGTGGCACCCTCGGGATAAGGAGTTTTAATTCCTCCAGGGTTTTTGATTCCTGAGCAAGTGGCACAGGGCGGGAATAGATATTGATAATGGCTAGTTTCAATTTAGATGGAAAGGTGAGCAGGACAGTTTGGATATCTAGGGAGTGGGTGTTCAGGGGGGTAGGATAGCAAGCAACCCACAAGGGAAGCTACCTATATAGATAGTCCACCCGATGGCCTTCCTCTCCCCCCTGTACTAGCAGGTATATTGTAAGTAGCAAAACCCACCCTTGCACAATCATCTCTAGCCCATGTCTCCTGGAACAGGCAGACATCAAACTGGTAAACAAACGCACCCCATTCGGGGGACGATAACTTAGCCTTAATGCCTGCCAAAATCCATGATAGAATCTTAAGATCTCCACATTACCTTGGTGGTTCATCAGGGTGACTGAGAGCAATTTCAGATGCCATTTGGGGGTTAGAGGAATTTAGGGCATCCGTGGGAGAGTTAGTGGGGGTAGTTGTTGCGATAACCAATGGGATCATGAGAGATGAAGATACCCCTTCCCCCTCCCCAGGCGTAATCCCATCAGATATATCCAATTCTGATATCACAACAGGCATGGGTGACCCCTGGAGGTTCCCTGAATTTTTCATCACATTTCCTTCCTGACTGTCCTTGCCACTCTCACCACAACTCATTGCTTCTGTAGTTATTAGTCAATCTACTTCTTCTAAAGGGCCGTACCGATTGCTAACTGGCAAATTATAAAACAGCGGCCTAATGATGAAGAGGTTACGGGGCATCTGTTGTCCCTCCACCCTCTGGTTATTATAACCTAAGAGCGACCTTGGATGCTCCTGATCCGCGTAGTTGTAGTAAAAGTAATCAAGGGGGGGCATTCTCATTCCTTTGTTGGACTCAGTAGAGGTACTTCTTTGATTTAGTAAGGAGCTTACCGTCTGGGGGGTTTTAAAGTTGATAATCACACAATCACCCCTGGTATTTGTTTTGTTGGGTCCCACCTAATCTACCCTCCTTACCATCAAAATATCCCCTGCCCTCTCATAGGGTAAGTGCCTGTGTGTTGCCAGCCAAAACAGGCTCTTGTTCCTGAGATCCAGCTGTGACTTTCTCTGGGAGGCCTTTAGAAATGGAAACCCTGTTAAAACCACTACATAAGGCAGTGATTGAGGGGGAAGGTTTATGGTTGGCAACACAACATCACCCTCACCCCTTATTTCTGTGTTCCTTGCATCCCGTTTCTCCCCTGGAATTACAGGATTGGTAGGGGAAGAGACCGATGGATAGATGCTTCCTGTGGCATCGGGGGCTGGAGTGTGTAGACTATTTGTACACTGCACGTGTTCAGATTGTGTGGGCGGCGGCTGTGTTATTGTTAGAGCCTTGGGTGGCAGACTGTCTATTGATGGAGCTTGGTCTACTACTGCTCGTTTGGATGTTAGTAGGCTTCCCAGGGCATGTACTAGAACTATTAGATCTATTAGAAGGGCCCTCCCCCTTAGGCCATTATTGTTACCAGAAGTGGTGTGTTGTATCTGTCTTGCTAATACTGTATCTGCCAAAAGTTTCAGTTGGTCAGTTAGCGGGGCGACCTCTTGTCTAATCAAATCACCAAGTTGGGTCAAGAGGTCAGCAATCAGAGACTGGGCCCAAACTGGCTATTTAGGTGCAGTGCCCACAAATGGAGTTGGCTCTGCTCCGAAATCCCGAACAGTGAGAGCTTCCTCTCCCTGATCGCACCTCATCCTTGCCTTCTTATTTGCGGTCACCCTCCCAACTGCTAGTTTGTGCTTTCCCTTTTTGCGTGTGACCATACCGTTGTTGGGGGATATTGTTATATTTAAGTCAGGATCCACAAGTACTGGGGGTAACAATGTGCCAATTACAGATGGTGTCGGGGTACCAGAGGAATTATTTTCAGTGGGGGGGGTCTGGTGAGGGGCAACAAAGCTCTGGGGTAATAGAAAGCTGCCTTTCAGTCCGTTGTATTTCAGAGGTAACAACACCCAAAGCCCTTTGCAACATTTCATCAATTGAGGTCACTGGCGGCAGTGTTGCAACTGGTAACTGACCCCTGGTTCTTCAGGTTTCCCCATAGTTTTTATCTGACAGAGAATCTATAAGGAAAACACACCTTAACCTGGTTACTAGTAGATTTTTATATTTTTGAATTAAGGTCCAGAATTCCTCCAGACAAAAGCAGAATATCTTTGTAAATATCTGCAGGAAACAATCTCAGCATACCCTGAAACAGGATTCATCATTACACGTGACTTCAATTTGAATCTGTTTAACTTTAATGCAGACCCTGAGTACACCAGAAAGCAAGATATAACCTGGTAGATTTCACCATTACAGTCTCACCCTCAATGGTGGGGTTATTCTAGGTGACCATCTAACAGAAGTATTCCACACCATTGGCTTATGATCACTGAGAGGCCGCAGTAAGTATAGCCAAGCAGCGGCCTTTAAACATTGGCGCCAAAGTGCAATGCAGTACTTGATTACACCTTTATTTTGCTCCATCCCTTTAAACAGGTTAAAGAATTAAAACATGGTTTACCGGTTGGAAAGTGATCACTTTCCTCAGAAAATAGTTCTGCTGATAGGCAGTTACAATCTTCCACGATCGAATCTGATTGGAGAAGTCTATATCAATCAAAGAGCCATACGTGTTAAATGGTAATTTAAAGTGGAAGTGCATTTCGCAGAATTGATGAGTTATCTATGAAGATGACTGCATTCATTATTAAGAACATCATTTAAAATATTTTTTCGACTCCAACTTTTGTGGTCATTTCCTTTGCACGTGTTTCTACTTTACGTACACCCATCCTCCTTTCCCTTCATATCCCCTATTTGACTCCTAGTACAAGCTACTGTGAAACTAAACAGCTCTACTCTCACCCACTGATATCCATCTCACCAGCGGGCCGGTCTTTCCTTTGGAGAGGCGAAACCTTGAGTGAGACATCTCCAGGCTCAAGCTGCTCTCTCTCTGAGTGGTATGAGTGTGAGCAATTGAGGGCACATAATCTGCAAGTAAAGTGCTTGTTTTGTGTTCCATAGCCGTTTAGCTTCATCAACTCTGTATACCTAAACGTATTATCAGAGTTATTGTGGCATCTGGGGTTAGAATGTTGATATAAGAATTTTTTTAATTAAAGTCAAGTTTTTTTGTCTGTACTGTTTGAACCTCATTTTTTGGACATCACAGGGCCTGCATGTCTCCCTACTGCAGCAACAACCAATGGATTGGGCCCCTCACCCTGCTGCCCTTCTTTTTTCACCTATATTTATGAATATTCAGTATTTCTTTATATTCGCTAACCAGGGCATCTAGCTTGGTTTTCTAGGTAAAGTGAGAGATCTTTGGGTTTCTCATCTGCCACTACTGGTTAGACTCCTCGAAGCATATAGTCTGGATGGCTGCATACTTCTGAGTCTTATGGGTAGCTTACTACCATTCAAGGGGGTGCTTTGAAGCCTATCTAAGACAGTCAGATGAATAATGTCCTAGTGGTTGCACTACTTTGCTCCTGTTTGGGGGCACTCAAAGTCCATATAGCAAGGGTGAGCATATAATGCCCATCCTATGTGCTTCTCTTGTTATGCTCCTCAATTGATATTTTTTATACTAGGCTGGTTGTACACTGCTCCATACCATACGTTCTTTTTTTGAGGTGACTCTTCAGACCTTCTAGCATGGCTATCTGTATAATTCCCATTACTGTGGGTTGATCCACTGTTGCGCCATGTGGATCTCCTGAGGCCATATAGCATGGATGGTTTGAAATAATAATCACAAGTGATACTCCTTGGCCACTTCTCTGTCATTTTATTATGATGACTACTCCTTTGCGGCTCCTAGATTCACTCTTCAGAGAATATTCTATGTTTGTTATAATGTCAATTTCTATGGGTTACTGCTACCTCTGAATACACAGCATTTAACATCACATGTTTTTAAATATCTTGCCAGGTTCCCTTTTTAGTTTGGTATTCCTTTTCCAAAGTGATTATGTGACTTTCATTGTTTGATGTTGTCTTTAGCTGGATAATGAGCATATTGCTAGTTACTCAAGTACCACTCAAGCACTAGGCATTTCACTGTTACCAAATTTGGAATAATCCACACATTATAAAGAGGGCACACAACTAAACGATTTCAGATGAAAATTACATCACTCTCTTGAATCCCTCAGAACAGCCCCCAGGGGTTACACTGCGGTCTAACAAGGGAGATGGGTAAAAGGGAATGAGTAAAAAAGAAGTTAAAGAAGGAGTGAGGTATGTAGCATCAGGAAGAGTTAATTCTCTGTGCAAGTTGATTTACTTCTCTCTGGAGTGCAGTTGAGTAGTTCTCCAATTTTGATAGATGACTCAGTAAGCAGGAGAAGGAAAATTGATTAAGTGGGCAAGACCAACTGTTCTCTCTGGCTGGATTTGCACTGTTTATCAGTAAGCTCTCACTATGCCCCAACTAACCTGTGTCCCCCTGTGTCTCTATCTGGTAGTACTATCACCAAAGATGTGAATCTGTTTTTCAGCTGCAT